>NC_080174.1:21365416-22098022 GCF_950295315.1 Erinaceus europaeus
GGAGCCCCGAGCTCCTCACCTTCAGGGGAGTTGCTTCACAGGCTGTGAAGCAGGTCTGCAGGTGTCTATCTTTCTCTCCTCCTTTTTGTTTTCCCCTCCTCTCTCCATTTCTCTCTGTCCTATCCAACAATGATGACAACAATAATAACTACAACAATAAAACAACAGGGAAACAAAAGGGAATAAGTAAATAAAATAAATACTAAAAAAAAATGTAAATTCTAAGTGGATCAAGGATTTGAAGGTTAGACCAGGAACTATCAGATACTTAGAGGAATATATTGGCAGAATTCTTTTCCCCATAAATTTTAAAGACATCTTCAATGAAACAAATCCAATTACAAAGAATACTAAGACAAGCATAAATCTATGGGACTACATCAAATTAAAAAGCTTCTGCACAGCAAAAGAAACTACTACCCAAACTAAGAGACCCCTCACAGAATGGGAGAAGATCTTTATATGCCATACATCAGACAAGAGGCTAATAACAAGAATATGTAAAGAGCTTGCCAGTCTCAACAACAAGAAAACAAATAACCCCATCCAAAAATGAGGGGAGAACATGGACAGAATGTTCACCACAGAAGAGATCTAAAAGGCTGAGACACATGAAAAAATGCTCCAAGTCTCTCATTGTCAGAGAAATGCAAATAAAGACAACAGTGAGATACCACTTCACTCCTGTAAGAATGTAATACATCAAAAAAGGTAACAGCAACAAATGCTGGAGAGGATGTGGGGTCAAAGGCACCCTCCTACACTGCTGGTGGGAATGTAAATTGGTCCAACCTCTGTGGAGAACAGTCTGGAGAACTCTCAGAAGGCTAGAAAGGGACCTACCCTATGATCCTGCAATTCCTGTCCTGGGGATATATCCTAAGGAACCCAGCAGACCTGTTGGGCTAGCGATGTGAGAGAGAGATGACCCAGGAACCAAGCTCTTGGCAGCGAGGCTGTTCCAAATCTTTATTCATCCGAGCACCTCAGAGTCGGGCAGTAGCACACTTTGTTAAGCCACATGGCTCTACCACATCCTCACAATTTCCCTATACACACCCATCCAAAAAGATCTGTGTACACATATGTTCTTAGCAGCACAATTTGTAATAGCCAAAACCTGGAAGCAACCCTGGTGTACAAAAACAGATGAGTGGCTGAGCAAGTTGTGGTATATATACACAATGGAATACTACTTAACTATTAAAAATGGTGACTATACCATTTTCAGCCAATCTTGGATGGACCTTGAAAAATTCATATTAAGTGAAATAAGTCAGAAACAGAAGGATGAATATGGGATGATCTCACTCTCAGGCAGAAGTTGAAAAACAAGATCAGAAGAGAAAACACAAGTACAACCTGAACTGGAATTAGTGTATTGCAGTATTGCACCAAAGTAAAAGACTCTGGGGTGGGTGCAGGGTGGCAGGGGATACAGCTCCAAAAAGGATGACAGGACCTAGTGGGGGTTATATTGTTATATGGAAAACTGAGAAATGTCATGCATGTACAAACTATTTCCTTTTGAATGTAAAACATTAATTCCCCAATAAAGAAAAAATTAATTAAAAAAAAATTTGTGCCAGGCCACAGTGCACCCAGTAGAATGCACATTACACAGTTCAGGACCTAGGTTCACACCCTTGGCCCTCAGCTGCAAGGCGGATACTTCATAGCGGTAAAGCAGTGCTGTAAGGATATCCCTTTTTCCTTCTCAATCTCTTCCTTCTCAGTTTCTCTCAGTCTGTAGCAAAAAAGTAATCAATCAATTAATTAATTAAAAAAATATATTTTAAAATGCTAAATGCTTTTCATGTGTTATTTTACTCCTGTAAAAGTGGGTGTATGCTTGTATAAATATGTATCCATGCCTAACCAAATGATAACAGAGGAATTTTTTTAACTGCACAGTCAGATGAAAATACATACCAAAAAAAGAGTATAATTTCTGCATCTATTAATCATCCCAGATCTTTATTAATGACATCAAATGCTTTTAAAAGGGGGAATTTGAAATCAGAAACAAGCTGTATGCAGTAGCCAACCCAAGTCTTCTTTCTTAGAAATATCTTCCTCAAAATTTGATTTTTACCTTCAAGGCACTTTTTCTTAGGCACAGAGGTCTGAGAAACAAAATGACATTACTTCATAAGGCAATATTAATATTTTCTTCTCAAGTAGCACTTGTTTTATCAACAAAGGATCTCAAAGAATCAATAAAAAGAAACTAGCAGGAAGTAGGAGGGACGGTTCTTAGTTTCTTGAATATCTCTCAAATTGAAATATTTCTATCATGAAGTTTGTTAAACTCACTGTATTTTACTTCTCTTCCATATATATTTCAGATCAGTCAGCAGTTATTTTTTTTTAATATTTTCCCCTTATTGGGGGATTAATGTTTTATAGTCACCAGTAAATAAAATAGCTTATACCTGCATAACTTTTCCCAGTTTTCCACATAACAATAAAATCCCCACTAGGTCCTCTGTCACCCTTTTCCAGGACCTCTACTCTCCCCCGCTCCCCAACCCAGAGTATTTTAATTTGGTGTAATACTCCAACTCCAGTCCAAGTTCTGCTTAGTGTTTTACCTTCTGATCTTGTTTTTCATCTTCTGTCTGTGAGATCATCCCGTATTCATCCTTTTGTTTCTGACTTATCTCACTTAACATAATTCCTTCAATCTCCATCCAAGATGGGGTGAAAAAGGTGAATTCACCATTTTTAAGTATTCCATTGTGTATATATACCACAACTTGCTCAGCCACTCACTCATATGTTGTTGGACACTTGGGTTGCTTCCAGATTTTGGCTATTATAAATTTTGCTGCTGTGAACATGCAATCATTACAAGAAGTAATCATATGGATTATGATTACTTCTTAGTGCAGGCTAGTGACTGTCTTTAAGGATTGCAGTTACAGACTCGGGGTATGAATCAATCTGTCAACATACATGACCAGCAGAGAAGCAATTACAGAAGACTGAACCTCCATCTTTTACACAACCTATAAAGAGTTTTGGTCCATTCTCCCCAAAAGGTAGGAGAAGTTAACCAGAGGGGTCTGAACTCTAATTTTATCCGGATCTGGAGAAATAAGAGGAAAAAATAACTGGGGTGGGGTCAGGGGCACATAAATGTAGTAGGTGTGACTTAGAAGGGAAGAGAAAGCAGGACTATAGAATAAAAATGGGTAAATATATATAAGTATAGATAGATGTTATAGAAATAAGAACCGACCCATATCTGTGACCTTGGGAGAACTACTGCAGTTTCCAATGGTGGGAATAGAAACATTACTCTGGTGGTGGGAAAGGTGTGGAAATATAGCCTTGTTATAATTTTACAAATCAATACTATAAATACTAAATAAATACTAAATTTAGTATAATAATTTATACTAAATATTAAATACTAACCTAATTAATACTTAATACTAAATACTAAGTAGGGGGCAGAGTGGCAGTTCAATGGGTTAAGCACACATAGTACAAAGCTCTAGGACCTGGGCAAGGATCCGGGTTTGAGCGTCCAGCTCCCCACAGCAGGGGTATTGCTTCTCAAGTAGTGAAGTAGGTCTGCAGGTGTCTATCTTTCTCTCCCCCTCTCTATCTTCCTCTCCCCTTTCAATTTATCTCTTTCCTATCCAAACAACAGAAAAAATGGCTGACAGAAACTGGATTTGTAGTGCAGGCATCAAGGCCCAGTGATAACCCTGGAGGCAAAGTAAATTAATAATGAAAATATTAAAACAAAATAAAACAACTACAGTTTACTGGAGAGACAAAGATCTACTCTTCTTATAATAGGACAAGTATGTGTCTGATACTTCTGATATACAAAATAAAATAGTGGAATATGTGGACTCAGGGAATGCTGTAGACCCCAATAATTTAAGAATAGGGATGAACCAAACTAACAAGCGTGGCAAAGCAATTGCTGTAAAGTTACCAACATCTAAAGAGAAAAGAAATGAAAAATGATTACTAAAATGATTACTAATAACTATAATAAAAACAAAGATACTTTAATTTCTTTATTCTTGTTTGGTTGAATTGGTTAATCTGAAATTTAACACACAATGTTGACTAGCTGAATGGAACTACATCATCTAAGCTAGACAGATATTATCATGCACCGAAACATTTCTACAAAACTTTTCTATTCTCTGAAATATTGTCCTTAAAGAAATAAATCTGGGCATGGAGGTTAAAACTATTACTATAATGTACTACTTTATAAACCAATTTGTTTGCAACAGAGGTAGAGAGGGCACATATTATTTGCTACAAGAATAAATTGAAAAGTTCTACAAGAGTTCAAGTGTTGACTACATAGTTATGTGACTATTCAATTTTCAGATGTTTGGCTTGAGGATAATTGACACTAAGGTCTCATGAAAGAACATAATAATTCTTTTGAAGTCATTTTTGATATACCCTGTATGATTCAGATTGTGTCATTTGTTCAAAACTTTTTACTTCTCACTGAATTTTCCATCAAAAATTAACTCTTGCAAAAAACTGTTAATTTATAAAAAGTAAAAAATTCTGACAGTCATAAGGATGTTTGAATTTGTAAAAAAAAAAAAGTAAAAATTCTATAACTTAAAGTTATGAAGTCCATAAATATATTTTACACTCACCAAAATATTCACTCTAATATTAGTACTTATACTTATGTTTTATTATCAATTGAATGGACTATGTGGTAGAAACTGACCTACTGAATAGAATTGTTATTCAATTTACTATATTAAGGTTATTATGAAAATTTCTAGAAAAAAATTATCTTTTTCACCTAATGGTAAAGCTCTATTGTTATCATAAATGCAATTAAAAGCAGGTTCAATAATGCAATTATAAGATTTGCTATCTATGAACCTCTTTTTATATTATGCCAATTGTATAATGTTGGTATTTATTGTTTCCACCCATAGACCCCAAATAACAAATGAAAAAATAACTGCTTCTACTAAAAACAGACTAAAGAGAGAAATCATGTTTGATTCTTTGCTTTACATAAGAATTTCATCAGTATCTGTTATTTTTTCACACACTGGCAGAATGATCTTTTCAGATTGCTATACAGTGTATTGCTGGTAGTTTTCTTTCTTAACAGAGGATAACATTACTCTACATGCATGTACTATGTTGACATGTGAACAACTGAATTCTTCTTACACAATCTTATCTGACTGATGTTGACAAATAAATCCTTGAAAACTAGATAGATGAAAAATTTGTATTGTTGTAGACTAACAACAGAAAGAATATATTATTTATAAGTAATAGTTTCCCAGGACTTCCAGCAAAGAGCTAAGGAGATTTAGTCACAGAAAATTGCTTCTTTTCCAGAAAATATACTTTACAATGAAATAACAACACATTTCATTAGAGCATAGCTGGGATGTTTATTGAGGACAAGACAGCACTATCTGAAGGCTTTGGACTATAGGCATAGCTAGAATACACTTGCCTTGGTTGCTGCTGTAGCCTCTGCCTTCTGCCACCTCTATTGCAGCCCACCACTGTGGCCCACTGCTACCCATCACCACTTCCAGGAAGTGTGGCCATGAAGAAGCAGGTACCAGACCATAATCTTCCCTAAAACAACAAACACCTGAACTTAACAAAACTCACCAACTATAACTGAGACATTCACAAAAGCACAACAGCCTTAGATGGTACTCGTGCACATGGTTGGGTTGAGTAGGAGCATGTGACAAAGAAATTAGAGCTCCAGCAGAGCAAGGCACCATTTCCCCTCTACATGCAGCAGCAGTCAAAGCAAGACACAGTGCTGGCAGTGAAGGAAAAGAATGAACTTTATGAACTTTTAATCTATAACTTCAGGGGTGTTAACCTACTGAATTATAGGCAAGGGAACACCAAAGAAATGGGACATTTGTGAACAAAAAAGTCCAGTTTGTTGCCAAAATATAAAGATAATTTGCAGCAGCTGGCAGCTAAACGGTAAAGAAAGTCCTGCTTCTTTGATATAGCTGAAGCCCAGAAGCAAATCTCTGAAAATTGGTTTTAGATTGAAATCATACCTAGAAATCATATACACTCAACCCACGGTACACAAAACAGCTCAAGGAAATAACAAAAACAAATCTTAATTGCAGGACCCATCCCTCTTCCAGGCAGCATACAAACAAAAAAAGCCCGGAGATCACAATAATAGCATCACCTACTGGACAGAAATAACCATCACAATAAATGTGCAAACAGAAATAGAAAAGAAAACAAACTACCAAACATGCAAAATCAGACAGATAGAAATGAAGTAGAAAGACTCAAAGAAATATTGGGCCTATGAAAGAAAGACTACAAGAAGTTAATTATGGTACTCTCCAAGCATCTAAGCATAGTATGGAGAAGCATATTCAAGAGTTGGAAGAATATTTCACTATGAGTTAGGAAACACAAGAGAAGAGCTTAGAACAAAGTTCTCTAAGAAAGTAGAAAACACCTAAGACAGCAGGAACCTCACATCTCCACTATAGAGCCCCTACTTCCCCCAGTCCTGGAACCCTTGGATAGGGCCCACTTTCCTGTATGCATCTCCCAATCCAAACCAAATAATATTGCATCCGCCGATCACAACCTAACCAACGCAACGATTGCCACCTCAACATGCTTCACTTCAGACTGTGTCCAGAGACACGTGTGGAATGACAACCCTTCAGCTTCATTACTCGGGTGAGACCTTTCCTTTTATAGTACACTCTAATTTCATCTCAGGTAGTTCACTTTCTAACAAAGTCCCATAACCTAGATATACACCAGTTTCTGTGAGAGAGAGCTTATGTTCACACGTATCCGTAAACTACTGCGAAATATATACCTGAAAGCAGAAGTACACTAGAGTTTGCAGTGAGTACCTCCCTAACACTTCCTCTCCACTATTCCAAGCTTGGGATCCATGGTTGCTCAACAATTTGTTTGGCTTTGTATGTTAACTCTCTTTTCAATCACCAGGTTCCAGAAGCCACCAGGATGCTGGCCAGGCTTCCCTGGATTGAAGACCCCACCAATGTGTCCTGGAGCTCAGCTTCCCCAGAGACCCACCCTACTAGGGAAAGAGAGAGGCAGACTGGGAGTATGGACCGACCAGTCAACGCCCATGTTCAGTGGGGAAGGAATTACAGAAGCCAGACCTTCTACCTTCTGCAACCCTCAATGACCCTGGGTCCATGCTCCTAGAGGGCTAGAGAATGGGAAAGCTATCATGGGAGGGCATGGGTTATGGAGATTGGGTGGTGGGAATTGTGTGGAGTTGTACCCCACCTACCTTATGTTTTTGTTCATTAATCTTTTCTTAAATAAAAAATTTAAAAAAACGAAAGTAGAAAACATGAAACAAGGACTTTAACTAGAATGTCTATGAATTTAGAAAACATAAAAGAAGAATTTGAATTAGAGTTCACTAAGCAATTAGGAAGTGTGGGAAAAAAACTTCAAACATAATTGCAGGGCATGAAAACCACTTTTAGTGTAGTTCAAGCTCAGGTAGAAGGTTCAAGAAGTAGACTCACTACTTCTTCATGATGAAGAAAGAATATCTAATTTATAAGACACAATTACCCTACTCTTTCAGTTTAAAGATGAGGGAGAGAAAAGGTATAGAAAGAAATAAGCACTCCTTTGTGAAATTGCAGCCTATCAAAATGTCAAATGTACAAGTGTAAGGAATTTCAAAGAAAGATGACAGGGGCAAAAGAACAGAGACCATTTTCAGGAAAACTTTAGCTGAGAATTTTTCTCACTTATGCAATCCTCAGAAGATATTCATTCAAGAGGCAGCATGTACACTCAGGTACATGAATTCAAAGTGACCAGCACCAAGGCATATCACTGTAAAACTACTAAAACTCAATGACAAGGGAAAAAATTAGGCTGCTAGGGAAAGAAAGCATACTAAGGTTGCATTATCAGGCTTTCATCTGAACATATTGGTGAAATATTTCATGATGTTAACACTAAAAATGTATTTGGAGATTCCATTCCCATGGGCAAGGAAAACAAAATTGAACGAATGGTACTATAGCAAATTAAAAAGCTTCTACACATCAAAAGAAAATTCCACAGGATAAACAGGAAACCTACCAACTAGGAAAATATATTTGCACACCATACTTTAGAAAAGCTGTTGATACTAAACATCTATAAGAAACTCATATGGCTCAACAAAAAGAAAAAGAACAAGCCAATAAAAAAGTGGGGGTTGTTGCAAGAGACACCAAACTTGAGATGACTAACAACCAAATTCCTTTAATCTGATAAGATCTTTCTTAACACCTGGGACTATCTAGTTGCATTTCATACAGCACATTATCCAAAAAAGCTAAAGATACTAAATATAGGCTGGGGGCTAGGTACTGAGTACAACTGTATCTATAAGACAGGGGCAATTTTATAACTCAAGGTAAAAGTGCTTAATTGCCATCTGTGATTGATCTTAACCCTAATAAATCTAGTATAAGGGTTAAAGAAGACAGTGGGACTATGTGAATGCTTGGTAGAACTTAGGGGAGCTCTCCTCTCCTTGGATGGAGGTCTAGAAAGACACCCCACTTGTTAGCATCTCTCCTTATAGAGATGAGCCAAGAGGAAAAGTCTCCCAGACTCAGTTTCTCCTTGTTAGTCTCTCAAGCCCTCTCACACTTACTTCCCCCTGCTAGCAGGCCAAATGGCTGCCTGCTTGAGGGTTCACTCGAAGTTCACTATAGTCATTCAAAGTTCACACATTCACTATAACTTCACCTTTTGATCATATAGGAGAACACACTCTGTTTACGCCCCTGCCAGTACCAGGCAATGAGACCCCATATTCTATTTCCTTGTGCCCTTTGATATCTGTGATTTACATCAAGTTTTGTTTTTCTTCTTCTCTACCTCACCTTTCTGGTTTAACCCCTATGCTTCTCTCAAATACCTTTAGATGATTAACTTGCCTGCATCATGGAAACTAATTGTCTAGATCTTTATGTATCTCATCAATTCTCATCATACCAACCCACTACCATGGGGGCAAGCTGACCTTTAAGAAACCTGTAGTTTCTGACATATGTGAAAAATGTTCTTTGTTTAACTCAGTATAAAGGCCTGTACCCATCTTCAAATAAATGGATGTTCGTACCAGAATATCTCCCGATGCCTCTTTCTAATTCATGCAGCCACTAGAGCTGGTGAGGGAGGTCAGAGGCTCCGCCCCCCCCCCCCCCCCCGTTGGAGCCACTCCACATGAGCACCGGCAGAAGACATCATAAATTCTTAACCCATTAGACTTAAACCTAATAAGTTTAGCAATCTAGTAGAAAGACTCAAAGAAGACAGAACCCATAAATCTAATACCAGTTTTTATACAATAAATGGCACTCAGTGCTTTAACAAATGGAAGAAAGTCTAAGCTTGTCAGATAAAGAAAGAACTACAAAAGCTGGATATGGGCAAGTGACTGGCTCCCTTAAGGATGATTTTTTGAGCAATACCAGACCACTCCATCATCTGGGGTCCTATTTAGGAAATTCTTGTATTTCCACAGAGATATAATGGACCTAGACCTCTAACAGATCCCTCTCTTCATCATCACTGATCACTTTCATCAGGAACATCATCATAAGCTCTCTCATGGGCCACTGCAGGAACTTGTCCTCCCCATAAATTAGCAATGGTACGGATTGCCCTACTCTCCAAAAGGAGCCTCGGTCATCCTACTTTGCCACTCAATGAAGACTGTTCCTGGAATGAGAGAAGCCTAGAATATTCCCAAATACGACGGCAATTCGAGCTCAGCTCAAAAGGGATTCAGACGTAACACAGGTTCCTGTGGTAGATATGAATGTATATATGGACTCTGGGTCAAGTTAATTGTATTTATATACTTTTCTCAAGTTCAGGAGCTACTCTGTACCCTAATCCAGCTATCTAGCCCTATTATCCATTACGATAGAATCTTCCCAGACGTTATTTTTGTCCACCTATGTTAATTATCAAACTCAAGGAAAATCTATGGAAGGCATGGGAACATACCTAAAGTAGACGTCCTCTGCTTCTTTATGAGACCTAAAAACCCTATTCTCATCTTGGGTTATGGATCGACCTTCCAACACCCATGCCCCATGGAGAAACAAGTACAGAAGTGAGACCTTCTGCACCTCCAAAAAGAATTTTGGCCCTTACTCCCAGAGGAGGAGTAATTAAAGTGGGGAAGGTGACCAGAGGGCTCTGAACTCCAACTCCATCAGGACCTAGAGAGAGAAGTGGGAAAAAGAAAAGTTATTTGTACATAGTATTTTTGTTTTACAAACTGATCTCATTTTGGTATTATTAATTGACAAGACAGCAAAAGGCTGCATATCCCACAAGGGTTCTATAAATTTGAACTTCATACTTTCACATGAAACACTTCCCTTTCAGCCATCTGACCTAAAACCAGGAATTGAAAGGTTACACAAAAGACAACAATGAGAAATCACTTAAGGTTGTGCCACACTTGATGATGGAAATATACTTCTTCTTGATTGTCAAGAGATGCTCTCTTTATAGTAGAAAAATATATTCCATTCTACCCTTTTCAGTTGGACTTTCCTTTCCTCTGCATCTCATCTAAATTACCACATGTAACGATTTCTTCAAGTAGTTTATATAACGTTTTCATGTAACTAACTTGCTTCTTTGTCTCCTATTTGGATGTATTTTTTATTCTCTTGATGAATGTACTTGATTTTAAAAGGATTTCAAAGAGTCTTGCTCAAAATTATTAATTTTTGAAATTGTTCAGCAACAGTACTCACAGTACAGACTCTTACTGCCATTGTGCTTTTTAGTACTTAAAATGTCATGCTATCAAGCCTTTTACTCATATCTGTGGAAACTGTACCTGAATGACACTGATTAAACAGCTGGGCCATTGAGTTTCCCTAACAGAAGGCAGCCATTTTCTCTTTTGCTGCCAGGAAATGGCAGCCTTCATCTCTCACTTGACTGTTTCACGGCTGTCCTTCCACAACTTTCTTTTCAAATTATGCAATGAGATCCCACTCAATCGCATTACTACAGACCCCAGCAAAGATCTTATTTTTTTATTGCTGTAGTTGAACTACAAATTCCCTTGTGGTAGTGCTGCAGTCAGAGTGATGTTCCCTGGCTCTGATAATTTGGAATTATTCATATATTTTTGCTGCTATAACATGTACTTTTTAAAAAAAGATTTTATTATGAGAAATACAGGAGAGAGAGAAAGAGAGAGAGAGATAGAGAAAGAACCAGACATCACTCTGGTACATGTGCTGCCGGGGATTGAACTCAGGACCCCATACTTGAAACTCTAGTGCCTTAGCCACTGCACCACCTCCTGGATCACAAAATGTACTTTAAAAACTAATTTAGAAGGTTCCAAAAAGTGGTGATGCAAGCATGGGAATCTGAGTGAACGACATCATTTTTAAAGTCTTTGATCTCTAATCCCCTTGGTTCCACTGAGTGGATATACTGAGAAAAGAACTTTTAAACCTCAAAAGAAAAATGTTTTATTCTCAGTGCCAGTCCACTAGAATTTATAGAAATTATAGAAATGCACCAGTTCTGTTTTTAGAACATGGATAATTAAACATTAATTAAGCCAAAATTTGCTTTTAGTCTCTAGACTAATAGAAGTGTGCACATATAAAACACACATACACACACCCCACCACTACCAACAACAACCTCAGGACTTTGGAAGTGACTGCATAAGAGAATTGTAATTTCCAAAGTGGAAATAACATACAAGTGAAGGAAAGCTACTTGCATCTCATTTGAGTTTTGATATTTTTTTCAGATAGTGTCAATTTAAGTAATTCTTAATCCATAGTAGTTGAATATAAAAGATTCAAATATAGTTCTGAGTTGAATACAAAATATTGGAATATATTTCTCTTCATTCATAGAATTTTGATAATGCATTCCTTATAGCTAAGAAAGTACACTAAAGGACAGTAACACTTAATTATCTTAAAGTTTGATAAACAGGAAGAACAACTATAACAAATGGGTGTGTGGATCAATGTATCTATCATATGGGCTGTCTTTCTCCTACTTTCATTTATCTCTTTTGATTTGTCTTATCCTATGGACTTGTCAGTGTTTCCATTTTATAAATAAAAACTTTTTTTTTATTTAAAAAGAAAAAGCTTTTGGGTTAGAAAGACAATTCAAGTTGTGATGTCTGGTGATAAGTCACAAAGGAGAAGTGGGTGGGTGGGTAGGTGTGTGTGTGGGGGGAGGTCTGATTCAGAGTAGCTATAGTAAATGCTTACTAAGTGTTTATACACACTTTCTACAATTTGATATTCCAGTAGCTTTATGAACTAAGTACTAATATTATTACTGTTTTACAAATAAGAAAACTAAACTATGAGGAAGCTATTTGTCAAAGGCTATTAATACAGTAAGGCTTTGAACACCAGATGTTTACCTATACTTCCTGATCATCCAAATGTTATCATTAGAGAGCTGAGATAGGAAAACAAATAGATTGAAATGTAGGTTTGTACATTTCACAATGGTATCACACACAGTTGGCATCATATCCATTCATGTGTTATCAAAGAATTTACAGGAATGACTGTATGGAATGAAAGGGCTGGTGATGGGGATTGTGTGGAACTGTACCCCTCTTATCCTAAGAACTTGTCAGTGTTCTCATTTTATATATAAAAACTTAAAGAAAAAAGAAAAGGCTTATGGATTGGAAAGACAACTCAAGTTGGGACGCCTGGTGATAAGCCTCAAAGGAGAAGTGCGTGTGTGTGTGTGGGGGGGGGTGGCATAGGGATCTGATTTTATATAGTAGTTTGAATGACTTCATAGTCTATACACACTTGGAAGTTTTCCAGGAAAAATACTGCATATTTATGAAGGGTAAGGATTGCTATGCTCAGTAGAGGAATATATAATGATCATAAAGAATACGCTCAGAAAAAGTGTTGAAGCAAATGTCCTCACTGAGAGATGTTGGAATGAGGAAGTGACCACTATAAAAAAAAAGTCCAATTACACAACCTGACTACTCACTCTTCCTACTGTGCACCCCTCACCTCCCCACTGTAATTCAAAACTAGGATGTATATGTTTCTAAATTAATTCTTTTTCAAGATCATTTTTTTGCTATCTGTGGTCTTCTTTTTTATTTCATTCACACTTGAGTATTAATTGTCCTCTTTTTCTGAAAGATATCATTAAAATTTTAACAAGGATATATAAAAAATAAAGATGGACTTATCAGTATGGATATATTAACAAAATGAATTTTTCCAACCCATGTGCACAGTATTTATTTCCATTAATCTGTCTTTTGCATATTTTAACGAAGTCTTATAGGTTCTCCTAGTTGTGTTTGCTTTTATATATTTGTTACTCTTGTGAATGAGATAGCTTCCTTATTTCTTTTTTAGACATTTCCTTACTAGTCTATAGCAACACAGCTTATTTCTGTACACGTATTGCATAGCAAGGCAGTCTCGTATTTTACTTAATTTTTGTCAAGCCTTTTATCCTGTCTAAGAGACTGATATGTATTGTGTAGTATCCAAAATTGTACTTTGAAATCCACTGAAATAACTGATTTAGTCAGTGAAAGCCCCTGGATTTTGTGTATGGTGTGCATTTTGTGTGTCTTCAAACTTTACTGTTACTTTATTTGTTGCTTTGGTGTGTTTATGTGGTTATTTTAGAATATATGTTGACGACCATGGTTGTCTAGTACCATACTAACCTGGAAACCCTGCGTCACCTACCAACATGACCTTTATTTATCTACCATCTATCTATACCCCATCTATTACCTATCTAGCTGTCAGTCTGTCTATCTACCTATATCTATCTATCTATCTATCTATCTATCTATCTATCTATCTATCATCTATCTAATCTATCATCCAGCTAGCTAGCTAGCTACCTGTCATCTATCTACCTATCTACCCACCTATCTTTTATCATAATTATCAGGGTTTCACTGCTCCAGTCTCATTTTTCAGTTAGGAAGAAAGAAGCAGAGAGATATTGAGAAGCACCAAAGTTTCCTCCAGTGCCACAAGGTCTGAATCTGGGTCACTCATTTGGCAAAGCAGGAACCTTGCTGGGAAAGCTATCTCACTCATTCCCGCTAATGCCTTTCTGACTTCACATACACTCACACAAATGCAGGTTCAATCTGTGTAACAATTTTTCATAACTCTTTCCAGGAACCAAGAGAATCTTTAAAAGTGCAAAGACAGAATCTCAGTTCTGAAATTAACTCTATATATCATCTAGAATAATTACTTCATTTCACCGTTAATATTGAAAAGTTAAGTGACTTACATAATATCATAGTGTCTTTTTTTTTTTAATTTGCTCTTGGATTCTTTTCAAGTATCTGGTCATCATTGACCCACTTCTCAAACCTTGATTCTTCATGTTTTTTTTCGAAATATAATATGCTAACAGCAAAAGTGCTTTTCAAAACTCTTTCATAGTCACAGGATTTAAACATACTATAAAATATCCTCACTTTTCTTGAAACTTTCACTTCCTCTTAAAACTTGTTCTATTGGAGCCATGTTGAAAATTATTCCAGAAAGTAGATCTTTGGCTGGGCTTTATTGATTCCTATAGTGGTGGGTGTTTAGAGAAAGTCACTTCCAGGTTCTCAGTCAGATTTAGAATGTGTTTCCTGAATAATCTTTTGGGTATCTTGAATCTCCATCCCTGACAACATAGAGTTTATACTATAGTTACTTTTTTCTGAAGTAATAAAATTGCTGAATATACTCTTATTTTTGGAATAAGACACCATCTGCAGATAGATTCCATTCTGTCATGTAGAAAGTTATTAACAGGATGATTCTTCTTGCTTGTGCCCTGGTTTCAATGGTCTCTTAATCTCAGTCATGTTATTTAAAGTACATTTTAGCTGGTCACCTAAGGGATGGTAATTCATCTTTCAGCTCTTCATGTCTGTCTCTGTTTCTAAGGTTTTGCCATCACACTATGGCTATTTGAAATACTGTTGTTATGGAATCCTTTCCATGCCCCCTGGAAAAATAAATGAGCTCTTCTTATTACTGAAGAATGAACACATTAGTTAGTTGCACCTGAGTCCCATTTTGGACCGTGAGGGTTGTTTCCTGTGAGGAATTTCGTACAACACCTAGAAGCCGGACTTTTTTTCCCTTTTGCACTGCTAAAGCAGCCGTTGTGTGAAGTGTAAAGTCCAATCAACCTTTTCCTTGCATTCATACTGTGGCTAGTTTCCTTCTTAGGGCTCAAATCAATATTGCAATTCCTGCTGTTATATCTCTGATTCACTACTAATAAGTCTCAGACATATTTCTGCTAGTTCAAAGGAGCACAGAAACCCCCACAGGCATACGAAATAGACATTCAGTGGTAAGTCTATAACGCTGACAATTATCTAGCAGTGTCCTTCCTTTTCTTTCTTTTTTAAAAAAAATATTTATTTATTTATTTTCCCTTTTATTGCCCTTTCTGTTTTATTGTTGCTGTAGTTATTATTGTTGTTGTTGTTACTGATGTCGTCGTTGTTGGATAGGACAGAAAGAAATGGAGAGAGGAGGGGAAGACAGAGGGGGAGAGAAAGAGACACCTGTAGACCTGCTTCACCGCCTGTGAAGCAACTGCCCTGCAGGTGGGGAGCCGGGGGCTCAAATCAGTATCCTTACTGGAGTCCTTCTGCTTTGCGCCACGTGCACTTAACCCACTATGCTACCGCCCAACCCCCCCCCTCTTCATTACCTATTGTTGGTTGTGCTCAAATTTCTGCCACAAATTAAGTTTGCACAGTCTTATCCTGCAGTTCCACTTTTCATAAATACCAGTAATTCAAGTAAATTGAAAACTCACTGTGTTAAAGATGCATAGTGATATTTTTTAAATTAACTAATTAATTAATTACTGGGTAGAGACAAAGAAATTGAGAGGATCAGGGAAGCTAGAGAAGGAGAGAAAGGTGCCGGGTGGTAGCACACCAGGTTGAGCACACATGTTACAATGTGCAAGGACCAGGGTTTGAGCCCCCAGCCCACACTTGCAGGGGGAGAACTTCACAAATGGTGAAGCAGTGTTGCAGGTGTCTCTGTTTCTTTCCCTCTCTGTATCACCCTTCTCCTTCTCAATTTTTGTCTGTCTCTATCCAATAAATAAATACAGATAACAAAAACAAATTGAATAGTGAGGGAAAGAGGCAGAGAGACACCTGCTGCTCTGCTTCACCACTCATGAAGCTTTCCCCCTGCAAGTGGGGACCAGGAGCTTGGACCCGGATACTTGTTCACTGCATTGTGTGCTTAACCAAGTGTGCCACCACCCAGCCCCTATAAAGTTACTTTCTTCAATCAATTTCTAGTTGGGTGGGGCACATAGTCTTTGAAACTTTTTTCTTTTTTTAAATTTTTTAAAATTTGCTTCCCCCCTCCTTTTGTTGCCCTTATTGTTTTATTGTTGTAGTTATTATTGTTGTTATTGATGTCGTCGTTGTTGGATAGGACAGAGAGAAATGGAGAGAGGAGGCGAAGACAGAGGGGGAGAGAAAGACACCTGCAGACCTGCTTCACCGCCTGTGAAGTGACTCCCCTGCAGGTGGGAAGCCAGGAGCTTGAACCCGGATGCTTATGTGGGTCCCTGTGCTTCATGCCACGTGTGCTTAACCTGCTGCGCTACCGCCCAACCCCCAACACTTTCTAAAGAAGTTGTAATGGGAAACAAACCAAAAGAGGTGGAGAAATAGTTTATACCAATGGAAATCACCCTCTAATTAAGGAGCTGGTCATGATGGACTAGAAAGAATGTTGGCTTAGGACATGAGTGCTTTTAAAATCCATTACTTAAGAGGAACACTGAATGAAAAATTTCATCTCTTTATCCGTTTATATGATGTATGGATCAAACAGCTATGTCAAAGTACTTTACAGACTGCATTTTAGCTACCAAATGGAAGCTGTTGCTAAGAGAAGAAGATACGATTTGATTGGCAGTTTAGAGGATAAGAATAATTATATTTATTGTATATAAAGAGGGACTAAATCTTCTTGCTCCTGCTTTGTAAACTTCATTTTTCCTCTCCTTCCTCTTTAAGTTTACATTTTCTTTTGGTCTGTACATATTTCTTTATAACATAAACATGTAATAGGGAACACTTCAGCTGTAAACAAGAGGTATAGAGACCAATTCATGCCCTCAGACTTGTCATAAAACGTAGGAAATATGTTACTAATATAGTGTATGTCTCCCTCCCTGAAAGTATTCTTTTCCTTTCTGATTACTATGTTATTTGGCTTTACCTCCCCCCCACCCCATGAAAACGAACTCTTTAATTTTTTTTTTTTTTTTTGCCCTTCAGGCTCCATCCAAGATGAGTTAAAGAAGGCGATTTTTTTATAGCTGGGTAGTATTTCAGTGTTATTGCTGGGGCTCAGTGCCTGCACCTCAAATCCACTGCTCCTGGAGGCTACGTTTTCCCCTTTTGCTGTCCTTATTTTATTACTGTTGTGATTATTATTATTGTTGTCCTTGATGTCCTTGTTGTTGAATGGGACAGAGAAATGGAGAGAAGACGAGGGTGGGGGGAGGGAAAGACAGACACCTGCAGACCTGCTTCACCACTCCTGAAGCGACCCCCTGCAGGTAGGGAGCTGGGAACTTGAACTGGGATCTTTACACTGGTCCTTGCACTTTGCACCATGGGCACTTAACCCACTGCACCACTGCCTGACCCCTTTCTTTTATTATTTTATAGTACTTAAAATGATTTCAAGTTTGTAAGTTTGACATCGTTTTTATATTTTCACTATATTTGAAATATAAATCAATTAACGAAAAAAAAAACATTTGGATTGTAGCATATCCATAAGTACAATATAACTTTCTTTTGTTTACATCTTCTTTTTATAATAGAATCTTTCATTCTTTCCATAAAGGTTATTTGCAAATTTTGTTGGATATATTTATGAAAATAATTTGTTTCATTGGAATTTTTAATACTTCCTTATAATTTGCATTGGCTAGAAATTTAAATCTAGGATCTATGTGGGGGTTTGTATATCCAATGTAGGCAAATTTCTTGAGCTTTTTTGAATCAAGTCTAAAACTATAATGAGATTTCTCTTGGGATTGCTATGACTGTCTTCACACTGTTTTTGTATGAGCATAAGCTTGGTTGCTTCTTTTTTATTCTTGGATTATTTTTTCTTCTTCCCTGATATACTAGTTAGAACAAGTGTAATGGTGTGAAAAAATAATAGTATCTATGATTTTTTCTCATATTTTAAAAACTTGTATTATATCCCTATTTATGTTTTATATTCATAAATCTGTTCCTTATAATTTCTTGTTAAAATATACTTGTACCACTAAAGTCACTTATTACAAAATATTTTGATTCTTATCACACCTTTACTAATATTTCATGAAATACATTTATTATGCTGAATAAAATTTAACTATCATCTTTGATTTCTGTTTAGGTATGATATGCAGTTCTAACTGCTACTGTAAATTGTGATCACAAATTTTATTTAACTAACCTAGATAGTATCTAGGATTGTGACTTTATTAGTAGACTTTACTGATTAAATTCCCTTAGTCAGTACTGAATTGCATAGTTTTGAACTGTTCTTGTATTAATGAAAACATTTTAATTTTTCTAAGAATATGATAAATTACCCTTTTCCCATTTGTTGAGATAAAGTTATATATATAGCATATTCTTAACTGCTACAGCTTGGTCAGGCTTACATCTTATTTCTTTTTAATACTAGTATCTTTTGATCAATTTTGTCTAATGTTTATATTTAGTCTTTCCTAATTCTCAGAATTTGTGATTACTGACTATTGATAATCTACATACATAGTTCATTAAACTTTTATTTTTATTATTGCTATCTTTCCTCTGTCTTCAGAATTAGGATTGTCTTTTTTGATGTTTTAGTACCTTACTCTTACCCTTGATAAATTTTTATTCAGGCACTAAAGGGTCTAGGTGCAGCTGCCCAAATTTGAAGTTGTCTCATCACTCAATGCTAAGTATTTCACAGTTAATGGTATATTTTATTCATCATTTACTTAGAAATATAGCTATACATAATTTTTTATTTTGTTTTACAACTGATATGATTTATGTTTAACAACAAATGCTTGTATGAAATATAATCCTTGGCATTCTTTGAAACTTTATGGAACATTTTTTACTTTATGGAATATTCATGGTCAAATTTTAAAATATTATTTATGTATGCTCAAGAAAAGCAATTCCAGTAAAATTTGGATACTTTAATAATATGCTTCTTCTCGGTGTCAGCTATATTCTTTTTTATCTATGAGGAATGCACTCCTCCACCCATTTTTTTAAGTGTGTCTTAAAAATCTGTCACTTTCTGCTGGAAGTATGGATTGACCTGCCAGTGCCTATGTTCAGCAGGGAAGCAATTTTACAGAAACCAGACCTCCCATCTTCTGCTCCCCACAATGATCCTGAGTCCATACTCCCAGAGGGAGAATAGGAAAGCTATCAAGGGAGAGGACTGGATATGGATTTCTGGTGGTGGGAATTGTGTGGAATTGTACCCCTCTTATCCTATGGTCTTGTCAATATTTCCATTTTATAAATAAAATTTTAAAAAAATTGTCACTTTCACCTTAGATGGAACTTGAAGGAATAGTCTTGGGTGGGATGAGGGAAAGAGTGATGGCTACTGAGTGACCTCACTTGTCAGTAGAACTAGGGAGACAGGGACAGAAAGGGAAAACACAAAGTAAAACTTGGACTGGGGGTAGTGGACTGTTCTTAAGGAAAGGACTCTGAAGAGGGAGTGGATGGAGGGTTTTGGAGACCTAAAGTGGCAGTGAGAGTGTTTCTGGACACTCATCACTTGTAGCTTAGAAACTGCAACCATGTGCACATATGTCAACTGTGTTGTAAACCATAAACCTTTTTAAAAAATGAACAAAAAAAGGTCTCATTTTTGGATTTATCAAGTCTCTATAATAGACATGTAAATTTCTGCTTCAATTTGTAGTTATGTTAGGTTTCAAAATGGTTTTCATCTCTGATGAATCAAATATTTTTTCTTTAAGATAAACTTTAATGGAAGGCATATTTTGTTGATTATTAATCTAGTTATGTTTATTTTTTGCTAATGCTTTCCAGAGGCATTTGTTTCATGGCTATACATTATCCCAACATTTTATGTTCTATATTTATCGTCTCAAAATAGCATACAGCTGGATTTTTATTTATCTATTCTGCTGTCATACATATGGTGAAGATACAGCTAACGTCAGGATTGAATTTAAGCACAGCACCAGGTGGAAGTTGGGCGGGCGCTGGTTACTACACTGCTCTCCAGGGTTCCCTGCTTTATGGTCTTTCTTTCTTTCTTTCTTTCTTTCTTTCTTTCTTTCTTTCTTTCTTTCTTTCTTTCTTTATTTCTTTCTTTCTTTCTTTCTTTCTTTCTTTCTTTCTTTCTTTCTCTTTCTTTGTCTCTCTCTCTTTTAAATAGGACAGAGAGAAATGGAGAGAGGAGGGGAAGATAGAGAGGGGTGAGAGAGATACACCCCTGCAGACGTGCTTTACCACCTGTAAAGCTACTACCCTGCATGTGGGGAGCCCGGAGCTCCAACCTGGATCTTACACAGGTCCTTGCGCTTTGTGCCATGTGTGCTTAACCCGCTGTAATACCGTCTGGCGCCCCAGGATTGCCGGCTTTCCTACATGCTCTCAGCCCTGCCATGGATGATCCTCCGGAACTTGTACACACCTGAAGCTGAACTTCAATAATTAACTTATCTCATAGGCCCGGTCTATTCTTACCCTGCTTGCTTTGTTTATTTTGCTGTATCTAAAATACCGCCGTGAAACTTTTGATAGTTTTAAACCCATGAACTGTGCTCCCTTGAAGTCTTTTTTTTAATTACTATATTCTGTTATTTATTTTTTTAATTTTTATTAGTGATTTAATACTGATTTACAAAATTATAAAATAACAAGTATAATTCCATGCTTTTCCTACCACCAGAGTTCCCATTCCCTCTATTGGAAACTGAATTAGTTCTCCCAAGATCACGGATGGGTTGAATATTATTTCTGTAATAATTTATATTTATATATTTGCCCCCCTTTTTTTTCTATGGCTCTGCCTTCTCTGTCTAAGTCACATCTACTACTTCTGAGTGTCTGCAATTTATTTTTATTAGATGACATACTTAACCATTTGTGATTATAATTGAGAATTTAGAATATACTTGAATTTCCTTTTATCACAGTTTTTCATTCTGTTATGCCCCTTTGCTAATACTTAGTTGATTTTGAATTAATTTTTTTTAGCTTCCATGTTTTAACAGCTATAATGGACTTTATTAGACCTGCTTTTATCAGTGCTTTCTTCCTCCAGCTAAGACTCCAAAGTTAATCAAAATCTCAATTTTCTTTGAGAAAACGTAAAGATTTTAATTTCTGAATTAACCACTCTTATTAAAACTTATTTTCAGACTTTTACCCCCAAGTCAACATCACGATTTGTTGCCAATCCTTCTTATTACGATTCTAACTTTAATTTTTGACTCTTTTTTTTCCCAAAAAATCCAACTAAACTCTTTTCAGCAAGAATTTAATACAAAGAAACCCTCCTCACATGTTTTCTGAAAAAGTGTTAATTTCTTCATTGTTATCTGTGAAGATCAAGTACAAAACTTAGATTGCAAGTTTATCTTTTCAGAACTTTGACTATATTATTTCAATTTTGTGACTTACATTTCACTGTTAAAATGTGTCATGCTAACTGCTGTTCCTTCAGATAATATCTTTTATTTCTCTTAAAATAATATGTGCATGTAATATCTCTTTGACCTTATTATATCTAAATTTGTTTTCTATAATGAAGACTATTTGTATTTATCTTACTTAATGTTTTATAATTTCCTAATCTGAATATTCTGTGGTCTATAAATTCTGACAGCATTTCTACATTCAATAATTGTCACTTACCGTTTCTCTTACTTTCCACTCCTGTTGTTCCAACAAAACATGAAATTGGGATTTTTATTTTGTTAAGTATATATCTCCCTCTATTTATTCATTTTGTATCTTTTTTTTTTCCTTCAGTGTTATCGCTGGGGCTTGGTGCCTACACTACGAATCCATTGCTCCTGGAATCCTTTTATTCTCTTTTTTTCATGTTTTATTGGATAGGACAGAGAGAAAATGAGGGGGAGGGGAGAATAGAGATGTGGAGAGACAGAAGGACACCTACAGACCTGCTTCACCAGTTGTGAATCTACTCCCTGCAGGTGTTTAGCCAGGATCTAGCCCGGATCCTTGTGTGGGTTCTAGCACTTTGTACTATGTGCGTTCAACCCAGTGTGCCACCATCCAACCCCCTCACTTTGTTTCTGACTAATTTCTTCCATATAAAGTCTAGTTCACCAGTTTTCTCTTCAGTTGTTTCTAATTGGTATTCATTAATTCAATTGAGTTACTTTGATTGCAGTATCTTATTTTTACACAATATATTTATTCCTCTAAAATAAGTACCAGTTTTTATAGCCACTTCTTCCTTGTTTATATTTCAAGTTATTATTTTTATGTGCCTCCAGGGTTATCACTGGGGCTCAGTGCCAGAACTATGAATCCACTGCTCTTGGTGGCCATTTATTCCATTTTATTGGGTAGGACAGATAGAAACTGAGAGGGAAAGGGGAGGGTAAATAGAAAGGGAGAGAGAAAATTAAACACTTGCAGACCTGCTGGCTCTCACTTGGGTAGCCTCACAACTGGAGGCAGCTGATGGCTTCTCTTCACTGATTATAGTGGTCATGTGATGCAGAAAGAGGCGTCAGGGGAAACTCAGGTATGAACTTCCAGCTTTATTCTGAGAAGGACAAGGTTTTATAGCAAGTAAAACAAAGGACATTTTTCACATATGTCAGTAATCACAGGGTTCTAAAGGTCAGATACCCCTATGGTGGGGAAGGGTAGGAATGACAAAAATTGATGAGTGTTGCTGAGGAGTTATTCTGATGCAGTCTCCACCCCCAGGTTTTACTACTTCCCGCGAAATCCTAGCAGTGCCCCCTTCAACCAATCCTGGCCCCACACGTCACCCCTGGTTGTCTCCCCTCACCCCCCCTCGCTCTCTCTGGGCTCTCAGCTCCCCCTCTCTCAGATCTTGCCCCCTTCTCTCGCCCCGTGGTCAGGTAGTGGGGACGGCCATTGTCGGCTGACTCTACGTGGCCTGAGCCACACACCCCCATCCTATAATAAAGATTTGTGTACCCGTTTGCTCTGGACGTCCACTCTTCTCCACGGTGCAGCCCGACACCTGACCGCTACAACAGATGAGATACAAAAAAGTCAGAGCAATTAGTTTCCATGATAATTATCCAAAGGTATTAAGAAAAATATAGTGGTTAATCCAGCAGAGTGAGATGAAGCAGAGAAGGTCAGAGCTTGATGTAAATCATAGATATCAATGGACAATGAACTAAGGTGTGGGGGTCTCACTGCCAGTGTATTGGCAAGGTTTGTGATGGAGTATGTTTATGTGTGTGATCCAAAGGTGGTGAACTTACAGTGAATGTAGTGAACTCTAAGTGAACTTACAAGCAGGCAGCCATTTGGTCTGCAGCAGGGGAGTGAGTTAACTGTGAGAGGTTGCAGGATTTTGTGAAGCTTTGAGAGACTAGCAAGAGGAAACTGAGTCATGGAAGCTTTCCTTTTTAGGTACATTCCTAGAAGGGAAAGACTGATAAGTGGGGTGTCTTTCTAGACCTCCATCCCAAGGATGGGGAAAGTTCCTCTAAGCTCTACCATGCTTTCACATAATCTCACACAGACCAGCTTCACTGCTTGTGAAGCATCTTCCTTGCAGGTAGGGAGCCAGGGCTCAAACCTGGGTCCATGCCCAGGTCCTTGCCCTTAGTATTAAGTGTGCTTAACCAGGTGATCCGTGAAGAACAATTTTATAGAATCCATAAGCAAGCAACAGAGAAGCTCTCTTTCTTTTGTTGTTTTAAATTAAGATATCAAATACTTTGCCAAGATAAATAGTGACAAGTATTTTGCACTTGTTTGCAGCAACAGAAAAGACAACTCCAAATGATTCTTCCTCGTGAAGAAGAGTTTATTTCCATCAAACAAGTTCTATTAACTTAAATAAATACGACAGTATGAAAGCTCTTGACGACTAGTGATTGACAAGACAAATCTCAAAAATATGACTAGGACTTGCTATTTTAAATGGCTTTTTATACATACCTCAATATAAGATCAAACTTCTTCTTCGGGAGATATGAACTCTAATACAATTACCTACTAAAACTAGGCAGAAAACATTTTGATATTCTTCTGCTTGCATTAATGACAACAAAAAAGTAGAAGCAATATTAAATGTATTTGTTTGGAAAGTAAAAAAAATCATATAGAGACAAATAGAATGTCTTCTGTTTCTCTAGTGTAAGGTAGAGGGAAAAAAATCAGTACTGCATTGACCAGCATTGCAGAGATGAACAAGAAATAGTATGGTGAAATATATATATATATATATATATAGAGAGAGAGAGAGAGAGAGAGAGAGACAGACAGACAGACAGACAGACAGACATAGACATCTATTTCATGACTTTACTATTTGTTATTTGAGTGACCTGAGGAAGTACTATACTTGTCTCAACTTCAGGTTCTTCAATTATAAAATTACTTAACCAAACTAAAATAACCAACTTACAGGTAGTGAAAGTATCATCAACTACTTTACTTTAAAAGGCAAAGTGGACAAACTTTAAATATACAAAATCCTGTGTATATTTGCATATAAAAATTTATTGATACATATATTTACATTCATGTGTTTATACTTTTAAGAGGCATTTCTCAAAAAATATGTTACAGGGCTCACAAAATAATTAGTGAAGAATTTGGAATAACTTACTGATTTCAACATAAGTCATTCCTTGAATATGGAATATTCACTCTATCGAGAGGGAGAGAACAGCCTTCAAAGTTGGTCAGTTACAAGCACACAGTTTTCAACTTTGCCACTATGCACAGTCATGACCTTCACTTTGTGCTATTCAGCTGTCTCTACTGTGCTCTAAAATCAAGACAAAAATGTTTTCACTGACATTGTGTGTGGTTGGTAAGCAAGGGACCAAAAAGAGATAGATAACAGAGAAAAAAACATGGAAGGTCTCTGGTATCCAAGAAATAAACCTCCAGATCAAGATTTGTACTAATGTTATCTAAATTTTATTTTTAATAATTTATTTGGCTAAGGACTGGGTAGTGGCACACCTGGTTGAGCACACATGTTACAATATACAAGGACCTGGGTTTGAGCCCCCTGTTCCCACCTGCAAGGGGGAAAGCTTTGCACGTGGTGAAGCAGTGATGCAGGTGTCTCTTTGTCTTTCTCCCTCTCTATCACCCCCTTCCCTCTTGATTTCTAGCTGTCTCTATCCAATAAATAAAGATAATAATAATAATAAACTACTGAACTATATTGAATACACTGATATCAGAGAGATGACCTTTCTGGTAGGCTACTTCACTCCCATACCCAATTGAGACATCATTTAAAACTATCAAAACCTATAAGAGAGACTTAGCTGGAAACTGTATAAAAACAGAAGCATATACTTTTACACAACGCAATAAAACTGTACACTTTGATTTTAATATGATGATCAAAGCACAAATACATAGAACAAACTATGAAGTGTGTCAGTGCTACTTCAGTGTAAGCATCCTATTTTTTCTCTTCAGCAATACAAAAAATACTTGATGGTGGCACAAATTTAAAGACACACATATACCATGAGAGTGTCATAGTGTAAAAATGGAACAGGTATGTACAAAAAGAGATCTAAGCCCACAATAAAGCCCACAAAGGGGTATAAATGATTTACAACAAAAGAGCCAAGAACATATCTTGGAACAAGGA
Source organism: Erinaceus europaeus (assembly GCF_950295315.1). Taxonomy (NCBI): domain Eukaryota; kingdom Metazoa; phylum Chordata; class Mammalia; order Eulipotyphla; family Erinaceidae; genus Erinaceus; species Erinaceus europaeus. The sequence continues at coordinate 21,391,402 of NC_080174.1, forward strand.
AAGTTTATTAAATGATGTTAAGAAAACAGAACACAGGGTCCATGAGGTGCTGCAGTGATAGGGCTTTTAAATTCAAATAGCATATCTAATAAGGGTTTACTCAACATTTAGGTTCTTACCTGAATAGCTTATATTTTGATGCAGTTGGAGATAAAGGATAAAATCCCTCAGAGAGGGAGTCGGGCTGTAGTGCAGCGGGTTAAGCGCAGGTGGCACAAAGCACAAGGACCGGCATAAGGATCCAGGTTCAAACCCCGGCTCCCCACCTGCAGGGGATTAGCTTCACAGGTGGTGAAGCAGGTCTGCAGGTGTCTATCTTTCTCTCTTCCTCTCTGTCTTCCCCTCCTCTCTCCATTTCTCTCTGTCCTATCCAACAACAACAACAACAACAATAATAAGTACAACAATAAACAACAAGGGCAACAAAAGGGAATAAATAAATAAAATAAATATAAAAAAATTTAAAAAAAATCCCTCAGAGATTTTAGCAGGAAAACAAAAGCAACAAATTCACTTTTTCCCTCTTATAGCTAAGGTAAAATTGTGACTGGGGTACTTATATATATAGAGAGAAGGGAGGAGAGAGAGAGATAAATTAAGAGGGGAAGAGAAAATAGAGAGGTTAAAGAGCAAGAAAGAATTCTGTAACACTGCTTCTCTACTTTCCCTCTGTAGGTTGGGATCAGGGGGTTTGAACCTGGATCCTTAATACAGAGTAAGCATATGCTCTACTTGTTTGTACCACTGCTTGGGAACCTTGACTCCTAATATTTGTTGAATGAAAAGGGAATGTATAAAAATAAAAAAGAAGGAAGGGAGTTGGGTGGTAGTGTAGTAGGTTAAGTGCACTTGGCACTAAGCGCCAGGACTGGCATAAGGATCCTGGTTCAAGTCTCCGGCTCCCCACCTGCAGGGGAGTCTCTTCACAGTCGGTGAAGCAGGTCTGCAGGTGTCTATCTTTCTCTCCCCCTCTCTGTCTTCCCCTCCTCTCTCCATTTCTCTTTGTCCTATCTAACAAGGATGACAACAATAATAACTACAACAATAAAAACAAGGGCAACAGAAGGGAAAGTAAATAAAATAAATAAATAAATAAACAAGAAGGATGAGAGCAAAAAGAAAAGAAAAGAAGGGGAGAAATACCTCTTTTTCAATATCTGGCATGAAAGAGCAATGAGTTTTCAGCTCAGACACAAGATGTGTTGCTCTTTAAGTTTTGTCTACAGCAAGTAAAATCTGAAAAAAAAAAATGTCTTTCAAGAAGAAACCTTGGAAAATTTATGGTAAACAATTTTAGCATGGCAGGCCCAAGATAAGAATTCCTAGAACAATGTATATCATTGTTGGAAGCTGTGAAGCTGAAATCACTCCAGTTCCAGTACAAAATAGATAAAGATGTATTGACTGTCTTGGTGACTTTGGGGGCTGTTTCCATTTAAATGTAGATTTCAATTTTCTGTTTACTTGGTGTATATAAACCACATTTCAGTTATGCCAAAATAAAGAGATATACATTCAAATTATATCCTTTTGAGAAAAATATACATTTTTTTTTGTCAATTTAAGTTTCAGTTTAGCTTATCTCAAAATAACACTAAAATTTTAACATACTAAAATATGGAAAAATTATGGAGACAGGCTGGGTGGTGATGCACCTGCTTGAACACACATGTCACAATGCCCCAAGGACCAGTGTTCAATCCCCAATGCCCACCTGCTTGGAGGAAGCTTTGCAAGTGATAAAGCAAGTCTGCAGGTATCTTTCTGTTCCTCTTCCTGTCTATCTCCCCCTTCTTCTTGATTTATTTATCCAATAAATAAAGATAATTTAAGAATTCAAAAATTAATAAAAAAAGGAATACAAAATTACTGAGATTGTGTTTTCAATGTCAGCACTTGTTCTTACATTTTCTGTGTTAGCTTAACATAGAAAATCTAAATGGTTAGTCAACAATTTGTCTGGCTTTATATGTTAAATCTTTTTTCAGCTGCCAGGTTCCAGATGCTACCATGATGCCACTTAGACTTCCCTGGGCAGATGACCCCACCAATGTATCCTGGAGCCCCACTTCCTCAGAGCTCTGCCATATTAGGGAAAGAGAGAGGCAGGCTGGAAGTATGAATCAACCTGTCAACGCCCATGTTCAGCAGAGAAGCAATTATAGAAGCCAGACCTTCTACTTTCTGCACCCCATATGGGGTCCATACTCCCAGAGGGTTAAAGAATAGGAAAGCCATCAGGGGAGGAGGGGATGGGATATGGAGTTCTTATGGTGGGAATTGTGTGGAGTTGTACCCCTCTTATCCTATGGTCTTGCCAGTGTTTCCATTTTATAAATAAAAATTAAAAGAAAATCTAAATGGCATTTGACAAGATAACCTTAATTTATTTTAGTCTTCAAGTTAATATTTCTTTAAATTGCAAAGTGCTATCAACTGCATGATAACTGGCTTTTGTAAGAACCTTTCTGGAGTTGCTTTGCCATAACACATTAACAAAGATGAGGACAGCAACTACCAAGAGATGTTGTGTGAAGAAACTGGCGCTAGAAATCCTCATGGCACATCAGAGAGCTCAGGATATTTGTGAGGCATTTGTCCCTTAACAGTGCTCTTCTCACTCAGAATCTGAGAAATGAACCATCTGTTGAGATAACTCAGCAGCCAAGAAATTGAATATCTTGAAATAGAATTTAAGGCATCCCTAGCGTGTTTTATCAAAATACAAGCAAAAGGCATGAATGATGACTGTTCTGAACCAGAGTACTGGGTTTTAAATCTTAATGCACATAGTATTTCTCAATTGCCTTCTAAACCCTTACATACCTTTACATACAGGTCTTTCATTGTCAGACTAAGTAATTTCTTTCTCATGTCTGGGAAAATGTTTTGCTTTCATCAAAGAATCTAGATATTGTCAAAGGGAGCCTAGGAAACCTGCAGCTTGAGTTAGCTAGAGACTGCTCTTTTCTGTTAGGAGTAAAAACGTTTATAAAAATATGTCACATGAAAGACTGGGTGGTGGAGCACCAGAAGTAATGTGTGTTATGATGCACAAGAACCTTTGTTCAAGCCCCTTAGTGCCCAACTGCAGGGGAGAAGCTTTAAGAGCAGTGAAGTAAATTTATCTTTTCAAATGAATGTTTTGCAATTTTGTGTAAATACTCTAAAGTAGTTTAACTATGGTATATGGAATTTCTATTTTTAGTTTTTAAAGAATGTCCATACCATTTTACATAATGGTTGTACTAGTTTATATACCCATGAAGAGTGAAAGAAAGTTCATTTGCCCCATCTTCTCCAACACTTGTTTTTTTATTGTTTTTCTGAGTCATAGTTAATCTCGAAATTTAAGGTGATACCTCACTGTGGCTTTTATAAGCATTTACCTCATAGTGATAAACTTCTTTTCATGTGTCTGTTGGCCATCTGTGTGTATTCTTGGAAAAGTGTCTGTTTAACCGCCCCCTCCCCATGCATTTTTTCTTCTGCTTGTTTTTAAAAAGAGTAGTTTGGATTTTGTTATTGTTATCAAGTTTTATGAGATCTACATATGTTTTGGATGTCAAGCCCTTGCCATTATTGCATGCATATATATCCTCCTATTCAATAGGATATTTATTTTTCATATTCCTGATAGTTCTTTCACAGTGCCACAATATACTAGTTTATGCAGATTTTTTTGTGTGTGTGTGTGTGTGTTTGTTTTGATATTGATATTGGAGCTGAGTCTCAAAATGCATTTCTAAGTCTGATGTCAAGGAACATATCACCTATATTTTCCTGTATTTTTATAGTTTCAGGTCTTGAATGCAAGTTCTTAATCTATTTTTAATTAATCTTGTATATGATGTAAGATGATGTCCTAGTTTAATTATTTTGCACATGACTGTCCTGTTTTCTTTTTTTAAAAGATTTTATTTATTTATTAATGATAAAGATAGTGGGGGGAGAGAAAGAACCAGACGTCACTCTGGCACATGTACTACCAGGGATCGAACTCAGGATCTCATGCTTGAGGTCCTGCTATTTTAATTAAAATTAAAAGAAAGAGTTTTTTTTAACATTCTGCCTTTTTTCAATTCATCAGATTCATCTAAAATCTATGAATAGAGTCACTTCAAACCCAGAGCATATAGTATGTTCTACTTCAACATTCTTGGAACATTGTGGAAAAGCTATAGCAGAACACAGATATTTGGAAGCAGGGATCTCTCTACTGAAGTAGTTATTCAGTATTGTGTTTTCCTTGACCAAAAAATATCCAGACAGCAGAATGAAAGATGACTTACCATCAAGTTTTTTAGTCACTACATGTATTAGCCTTTGAATTATCGTGAGAAAAAGAAAATAAAAAACACAAACCACAAATATGAAGGAAAACTAAGAGGTTAGGTATATACGTATTTAAGTAGAAGTACTATTGCGCTGAGGAGACAATACAATGATTATGAAAAAGACTTTCATGCCTGAGGCTCTGAAGTTCCAGGTTCGATTCCCAGCCCCCACCCTCTCATAGTCCCTTTTCCTGTGTGTGTGTGTGTGTGTGTGTGTGTGTGTGTGTGTGTGTGTGTATGTGTGTGTGTATGTGTGTGTCTTGGTCTCTGTATCTTTCAGTAAAATAAAATAGAAATAGAAATATTAAACAAAGAAGTACTATTGAAGTAAAATATCCACTTTATTTCTCTGGTTATTTTTACTAGATCCTACTATTTTCAAATATATGGATTCTTTAGGAAACTTATTTTCTTTTGGAAAATTTATTTTATTTATTTATTATTAGATAGAGACAGAGAAAGGAATTGAGAGGGAAGAGGGAGACAGAGAGGGAGAGGGAAAAACACCTGCAGCTCTACTTCGCTACTCATGAAGCTTTCTCCCTGCTGATGGGGACCAGGGGCTTAGACCCAAGTTCTTAGATACTTGAGTGTATGGTTTTAAACAGGTGTACCATTGTCCTACCCCTAGGTAAGCAGATTTTTTTCATTTGCAATTATACAAATGAACTGAGATTAAAACCATTCAATACTAAAAAAAAATACAGTCCTTTGAGAGGTATCTAACTGTAGACTATATGCAAATATATGCATGTATATATACATTCAAAGGTGTATATATTTAAATATATATATTTATTAAATTATTCATTGCCTTCATAATTAGCAATTATGTTAGCACAGTATCATGGAAAAGAACTAAAGTAAAAGTCAGATATTTGAAATTTTACCTAGATACTTCACTGCTAGGTAAATTAACTTAAAAAGGAACATCAGATATTTTGACCACATTTTATTTTATTTTATTTATAAAGAAGAAACACTGACAAAACCATAGGATAAGAGGGGTACAATTCCACACAATTCCCACCACCAGAACTCCATATCCCATCCCCTCCCTTGATAGCTTTCCTATTCTTCAACTCTCTGGGAGCATGGACCCAGGGTCATTGTGGGATGCAGAAGGTGGAAGGTCTGGCTTCTGTAATTGCTTCTCTGCTGAACATAGATGTTGACAGGTATATCCATACTCCCAGCCTGTCTCTCTCTTTACATAGTAGGGCGAGGCTCTGGGGAATCGGAGCTCCAGGATACATTGGTGGGGTTGTCTGTCCAGGCAAGTCCGGTTGGCATCATGCTAGCATCTGGAACCTGGTGGCTGATAAGACAGTTAACATAAAAGGCCAAACAAGTTGTTGACTAATCATGAACTTAAAGGATCTGGCCTAGAGGGACCCGTTTTCGAGCCATGCGGGACCCAAGTTTCAAACCACACAACAAAGGTTTGAGCCTCGCTGGACCAGGGTTCAAGTCTTATGGGTCCTGAGTAGGTCTTTTATTGTATATAGACTCCACTAGGTTAAATCATTTAACAAGATTCAGTACCAATTTACTGAAAATACCCTTGAGAAATTGGGAGTAGCACCAAAAAAGCAAATGACCCCATCCAAAAATGGGCAGAGGATATGAATAAGACATTCACTTCAGAGGAGATCCAAAAGGCTGACAAACATATGAAAAACTACTCCAGGACACTGATTTTCAGAGAAATGCAAATAAAGACAACATTGAGATACCACCTCACTCGTGTGAGAATGGCATACATCAAAAAGGACAGTAGCAATTCCATAATGCCCAATAAAAAAGATATGTGCACACCTATGTTCATAGCAGCTTTCTCTCAACTTTCCCCCAGCCTCTTGATTTCTGCTGGTCTCTACTCAATAAGTAAAGATAATAATTAAAAAACTAATAAATAAAATATAAAGGAAAGAAAAGAGTTAAACTATTATTATCTGCTGGTGACAAGATAATATCCTTAGAGAATCCCCAAAACTCAACCGAAAATTACTGGAAACCATCAATAAATCCAGTAACATAACAGGATACAAAATCTATACACATTCATCTGTGGCATTGCTTTGCTTTACACAAATGATGATTCAGAGGGAAAAGAATTGAAGGAAGCAATCCTATTTACAATTAAATGCCAAAAGATAAAATATATAGGAATAAGTCTAATTAGGGAAATAAAGCACCTTTACCATGCAAACCATAGGACACTGTTAAATGCCACCTACTTGATGCTACTAGTAGTCTAGTAGTTTTTTATATTCAGCCCTCCTCTAACAGCTTAAAGCGAATGAGAGGGGAATAAATTCTTGTAACCCTACTCAGCTTTGGAGCTATTCTGTCCCTGTTGCTTTTTTGGATGCTGGCATTGTTCCCTGTCGTCTCCTGTTTTCTATTACTACCCCAGCACTCTTGTCCATGATTTCAGGAAGCCCTCAGACTCAGCCCTTGGGCTCTGGCTATGTTACTGGCTCAGTCCCTATAGATTTCTCTCTGCCTCAATGAGAAGGTCACCAGAAAGAAAAAAAATTGCTAGGACTGTGGTGGAAAAGCATCTAACAGCCTGATTCCTCAGATTACATCCATCTATGAGTGAAAAGGAAATATTGAGGGAGACAGTGAGATGCTGTTGATGATTAAAATCCAAAGTTCCTTGGTTCCAGCTTTGATAAATTTTGTTTGTTTTGTGATCCCTTATGAAGTGACAGATGTGATTACAGTGCTAGTGGAGCAGGGGAACTACCCATATTTGCACAGGGCGTGCCAGGCTACTGAGTCAGCATCTGATTCTAGCACAGTCCCACCATCATGAACCTTGTTCCTGCCATGTCTTACCCATATACTCCAATGGTGTCTTGCATCTAGTGTTTAGCGTCTAGCGTCTAGCATCTAGTGATGCTAGACCCCACTAATAAATACTACCTACTGTCCTACTGTTGGTTGAAAAAAAAAATAAAAGAATGTAAAGAAATAGAGTGGGGCCAGGCAATGGTGGACCCGATTGAATGCTAATGTTACAATGTGTGCAAGGGCGGGGGTTCAAAGCCTTGGTCCCCACCTACAGAAAGGAAAACTTCACTAGCAGTGAATCAGCACCATAAGTGTCTCTCTTTCTCTCACCCTCTTTATCTCCACTTCCTTTTCCAACTTTTCTCTATTCTATCAATTAATTAAAGTGACACAAAGAAATGGAATACTTTTCATTGTTCATGGAAGGAAAGCATAAATACCATTAAAATGACCATCTTACCAAAAATATCCTACAAATTCAATGCAGTTTCAGGGAAATTGAACAAGTTGTCTAAAAATTTGTATGTGATTATAAAACATATGCAAAGAGCCCAAGTACTTCTGAGGAAAAAGAAGAATAATATTAGCATCATGCTCCTTGAGTTCAGTTTATACTACAAAGCAATAGGAATTGAAACAACATGATACTGAAAGAAAAATGAATAATTAGATCATTGGAACAGAATATAGAGCTCAGAAATAAACCCACACATACACACACCTAACATATGACAAAGGGGCTAAAATGGTCCAATGGGGGGAAAGAATACCACTTCAGTAAATAATGCCGGGAGAAATGAACAGTTACATGTAGGAAAAATTGTTGATATGCTTCTAGTTCTGATTCTGGGATCCCTTCTGTTACAGTGCTTGACGTTGTGGTCTATTTACATGGTCATTCTGTTACATTGGTTTGGTCTCACTGCCCCTGCCTCTGGGAGATTTTGGTTTAGTCCTTCCTAGTTCCCGCTTCTTCCTTCTCCCCGCCCCCATCCTAAGTACTTCCTTGGTTCCTGACTCTTCCGTGGAGGAGAGAGAAGCAGGACAGAATTGGGCTGTGATTAGATTAGATTAGTTTTTTGAACCATTCGCTCGTGAATACAGAAATATTGTTTATCCGCTCAGCCATGTTTCCCTGGTCATCTGTCTCCCACCCGCGAAGCTAGCCCTGCATAGTGGTGCCCTGAACTTTGACTGACAAAAAACAAGATGAGGCCTACTTAACACCATACACTAAAATTAAATCACAATGAATTGAAGATGTGGATATTAGACCTGAAACTATGAATAGAAAAACATATTGGTAAAGCACGTTATGGCCTTGTGATCAAATATGTATTTGGAGGCTCAACCACACAGACAAGTGAAGCTAAAGCCCAATTAAATACATGGGAATTCATTAAAAAAAATTTATACATCAAAAGAAAACTCCAAAAGGATAAACTGAGAACCCAGCAAATGGAAGGAGATAGATATTTTCACATCACATCTGGCAAGTGGTTGATAGCAACCATCTACACAGAAAGCATGCAACTCAACAAAAAGAAAAGGAACAATCTAATAAAAAGAGTAGGCAAGACATGTGAATGGACAGTTTTTGAAAGAAAAGATACACATGAACCATAGACAAATGAAGAAATGCTCCACTTCATTTATCACTAAAGAAACACAAATTAAAATCACACTGAGATTCTATTTCACACTGGTTAGAATGGCCTACATCAGTAAAACAGGGAATTATGAATCTGTGACACTGCTAGTGGGAATGCAAACTCGCACAGCCATTCTCAAAAACAGTAGGGAGAATCCTTAAGAAAACACAATGAGACCCACCTGCAGAGGAGTAGCTTCACAAGCGGTGAAGCAGGTCTGCAGGTGTCTGTCTTTCACCCCCACCCCGTCTTCCCCCCCCCATTTCTCTCTCTCCTATCCAATGAAAATGACATCAATAATAACTACAACAACAAAACAATCAGGGCAACAATATAAATAAATAAATAAATAAATAAATATTTAAAAAGGCAACACAATGAAAATACCTTATGATCTAGGAATACCTCTCTTAAGCATTTATATAGAAGATATGAAAACACTAGTTCAAAGGAACATATGAACCTTAGTATTCATAGTAGAATTATTCACAATACCCAAAATCTGGGATTAACCTCAGTGCCCATCAACAGATACTCAGTGGATGGCAAACTAAAATGATAATATTGCATCCTTTGGAACAATATAAATGAAACTAAAGGTAATTGTTGTTTGTAAAGTAAGTAAGGACATTAAAGACAACTACCAGATACTTTCAATCATATATTAAATCTAGAGTATTGAAACACATACACAAAAAAAGAAGAAAAGTAACTATTCTGTCTCTAAGACCTTGGAAAAACTATAGTGATTATCTTTGAGGATGTGGAGGCACAGAAATTTGGTAGTGGGAGTAGTGTGTAACCACTATTACCTTGTAACTTATTGTTAAATCACTAATAAAATTAAAATTATTCAAATGAAATTAAAAATAAGATACTTTCTTTTCCAATATGTTAGAGTTACTACTCTCTTTGGCCAGATAATTAGAAACTAATTACAATATGTATGATTAAACAATGTTCAAATTTTTCAGGGAAGGGAATCTGGGAGAAATAAATCAATTCCATGAATAAAGCATTAGTTGATACCTGAAGGAAGCAAAGACATAAGATCCTTAAATAAATAAGGAATAGTCCCAGACCAAATCAAATTGCTGGGGTTTACAGTCAACAATATTTATACACCTTTCCAATATTAGGGATCTACTTTCTTCCTTGATCCAGATTTCTGTCCATTTTCCAGCTATGACATCGTCTCCCCAGACAGTAGTAACTTGGATCCACCTGCATATCAGATTTCAGGCTCAGGGAAAAGAAAAAAGAAAAAAAACTAGTATAGCCACAGGCCCCTTGGAATATAACAAAAATATGCCTACTAGCTATCCACAAAACGGAGGAACCCCCAACTCTTCATCTGCATTATTCCAGCCTTTAGGTCCATGACTGTTCAACAATTTGTTTGGCTTTGTATGTTAACTCTCTTTTCAGCCACCAGGTTCCAGATGGTAGCATGATGCCAATAAGACTTCCTTGGACAGATGACCCCACCAATGTGTGCAGGAGTTCTGCTTCCCCAGAGGCCCACCCTACTATTGAAAGAGAGAGGCATGTTAGGAGTATGGATCGATCAGCCAATGCCCATGTTCAATGAGGAAGCAATTACAGAAGTCAGACCTTCTACCTTCTGCATCCCACAATAACCTTGGGTCCATACTCCCAGAGGGATGAGGAGTGGGAGGGCTATCAGGGTAGGAGATAGGATGCGGAGAGCTGGTGGTGGGAATTGTGTGGAGTTGTACCCCTCTTATCCTATGGTTTTGTTAGTGTCTCCTCTCTATAAATAAATAAATAAAAATACAAAGACAAAAAAAAGAAATAAGGAATAGAGGATTTAAAGAAAATTGAGACATTTGTTCATTGAAAGAAGTGTATTTAAGTGACTAAGGATTTAGAACATAATACAAACAGACATTTTTGAGATAAAAAGGTAGGAATTTAAAAAAAGAATGACTTATGATAAAAATTGAAGTACATTGTATTCAAAATAATAGCACCCAAATACCTATAACCTAATCCTAGAATTTGTGAATATGTTAAACTGTATGCAAAAGGATTTTACAAACTTAACCATAACATCTAATTTTTAACAAGTGAGCTCAAATGACTAAATGGAAAAATGGTGTTGGAAGAATGGGTTGAAACATGCAAAAGAATGAGACTGAACCACTACATTTCACCGGAAACAAAAGTAAACTCCAAATGGGTCAAAGACTTGGATGTTAGACCAGAAACCATCAAATTATTAGCAAAAAAATATATATATTGGAAGAACTCTTTTCCATCTAAATTTTATAGGCATATTCAATGACACAAGTCCAATTGCAAAGAAGACTAAAACAAAAAGCAAATCAATCACCCCACATCAAAATAAAAAGCTTCTGCAAAGCTAAAGTAACCACCACCCAAACAAAGAGAGTCCTTAAAGAATGGGAGGAGATCTTTACATGTCATACATCAGATAAAAGGCTAATAACCAATATATAAAGAAAGCTTACAAAATTAAAAAACAAACATAACCTCATACAAAAGTGGGAGAAAGATAGGAACAGAATATTCACCAAAGAAGAGATCCAAAAGGTCAACAGATAATGAAAAAAATGTCCCAAGACATCTCTGACATAACCCATGTCAGAGAAATGCACATAAAGGTAACAGTGAGGGAGTTGGATGGTACTGCAGCGGGTTAAGCCCAGGTGGCACAAAGGGCAAGGACCAGGATACGGATCCCAGTTCAAGCCCCCAGCTCCTCACCTGCAGGGGAGTCGCTTTACAAGTGATGAAGCAGATCTGCAGGTGTCTTTCTCTCTCCCTCTCTGTCTTCCCCTCCTCTCTCCATCCTATCCGACAATGATGACATACATAACAACAACAATAATAACTGTAACAATGGCAAAAAAGGGAATAAATAAATAAAAATTTAAAAATATAAATAAAAAAGACAACAATGAGATACCACTTCATTCCTGCGAGAATGTCATATATCAGAAATGATAGTAACAATAAATACTGAGAGGTTGCTGGGTTTAAGGAACACTCATGCACTACTGATAGGGAAGTAAATTGGTCCAACCCCTGTAGGGAGCAGTCTAGAGAACTCTCAGAAGACTAGAAATGGATCCTATGACATAGCCATTCCTTTCCTTAAGATATATTCTATGAAAAGACATACATACACATTCTGTGGTCATGAGTAGGAATGTTTCAAGGTGTCCCAATTTCAGGACCCATCTTACTCTGGTGGAGCAGAGTATGTTGTCCATCCTCCCTTCAGTGGATGGAACATTCTCTACCATTGTTAATCCAAGTTGAGGGCAAGGTACTATGGGAACCCACAAAGGGGTCTATTGTGTTGCTCCTGATAGAGATGACCGGTAATATTGGGGAGAGGGATTTATTCGAGGTCTAGGACCATCATGTCTGCTTGGGAATCTCAGGACTCCCCTACTATGGCCCCAGCTGATAGTGACTAGAGTCATTGTTAAAGTATGCCAGTCTCTTTCCCTTATTCAGCTTTTGTAGTCCTTTGATAAGGTTAGCTTTGGAGTGACTGAGGGAAGTGCAATAGGAAGTAGATGAGGAGGTTATCTAAGTCTAATAGACACTATTTCATTATGAACTTTATACTGACTCAATGCAGGATGTGAGCTCAAAAGTACAGGGATGCAGAGGTCACATAGGCTCTTAAGCTGAATATGGGCCCCAGATCAGATGAAATCGATGGGGTTTACAGTCAACAATATTTATACATCTTTCCCATATTTGGGTGCTACCCTCTTGCCTGATCTAGCTTTCTGGTCCTTTTTCCAGCCATGACATCATCTCCCCAGATAATAACTTGCATCCACCTACATATCAGATTTCAGGCTCAGGAAAAAAAAACATAGTATAGTCACAGGCCCTTTGGAATATAACTAATATAGGCCTACTAGGTATCTACAAAATGGAGAACCCCCAACTCTTCATCAGCACTATTCCAGCCTTTAGGTTCATGATTAGTCAACAACTTGTTTGGGTTTATATGTTAACTCTCTTTTCAGTCACCAGGTTCCAGATGGTAGCATGATGCCAACTGGACTTCCCTGGACAGACAACCCCACCAATGTGTCCTATAGCCCCACTTCCCCAGTGTCTCACCCCACTAGGGAATGAGAGAGTCAGGCTGGGAATATGGATTGACCTGTCAATACCCATGTTCAGCAGGGAAGCAGTTACAGTAGACAAACCTTCCACCTTCTGCACCCCATAATTACCCTAGGTCCATACTCCCAGGATGAAGAATAGGAAAGCTATCAGGGGAAAGGATGGGATATGGAGGTCTGGTGGTTAGAATTGTGTGGAGTTGTACCCCTCTTTTCCTATGGTTTAGTCAATATGGTGGTACACCTGGTTAAGGACACACATTACAATGCACAAGGACCCAGGTTTGAACTCCTGGTCCCTGCCTGCAGGGGGAAACTTTAAAGAGTAGTGATGTTAAGGCTGTAGGTTTATCTCTGTCTCTTTCCTTCCCTATCTCCCTCACCCTTCTCAACTTCTTTCTTTATTTATCCAATAACAGATAAATAAATAAGTAAAGAAAGAAAGAAAGAAATGAATTTTTAAAAAGAAAAGGAAAAGAAACACACTCATCCAAAATAAGATCTGTGTACATCTATGCTTATAGCAGCACTATTTATAATATCCAATGCTTGGAAGCAGCCTAGATGCCCAACAACATACGAGTGGCAAGGAACGTTTATATACACATTGAAATACTACTCAGCTATTAAGAATGATGAATTTACCTTCTCTACCTCATCTTGGATGGAGTTTGAAGGAATCATGCTAAGTGAGATTACCCAAGTAGAGAAGGATGAATATGGAATGATCTTATTCATGGACAGTAGCTGAGAAATAAGAACTAACAGAAAGTAAAAATACAAAATAGAACTTGGACTGGATTTGGTGTATTACATAAAAGTAAATGACTTTGGAGGTGTGGGCATGAAGGCGAAGGAAGTCCTAGGCTGGTATCAAAAGTGTTTTGCACACAACTAATAAATTTCACAGATGTAGCAACAACTATATTTACTGTAACCATTAACCTTGCAAATAAAAATATGTAAAAAAAATAGTTAGGGTTATTAACCTTAAAATCAGCAAATGTCCCTGGCTTACTTGGGCTTCTCCAATTTAATTAAAGGAATTCTTGAAAGCCTAGAAATATGTCTGACTACATGAAGAAAAGGAGGAAAATCAGAAAGATTCAAGAACTGAGAAAGGCTAAAATCATTATTTTTGATTTTGAAGATAGAGAGGTCAGTCAGGAAAATGTGGCTCCAAGAGTTAAAGAAAGTCCTGACTGACAGCTAGCAAGGAAGGCACTTTAGTACTACCACACAGAATGACAAGGAATTGATTTTAGTCAACAGCCCAAATTAACTTACAAATGGATTCTTTTTGCACCCTCAGATAAGAGCCCAGAATGACTGACAACTTGATTTTAGCATTGTGAAAGTCAAGACAGATAAACTAGTTAAGTCTGCATGGACTTTAGACTAACAGAAACATTTGTGTTGGCTTCAGAAAACCCAACGCAGTATTAAAAAAGTTGAGCAGAGACCAAATTATACAGGTGCCCCAATGATAGAAATTTACTTGAAAGCAGAAAGAGGAGAGAGTTTCACACAAACTAGAACAATTTAGTGTTCTATATGTAGAAAATATAGTGCAAATATTTTTTAATCAGATGAATGGTATTATCTAGCAGGAGAAGGTATCAATAATTTTTTAGTCCTGTTTTACCTGCTGTAAATATAGGCTTACTTTGCAAAAGGTGACTGAAATCTTAAACACCACTTACCAATCTATACAAAAATTTTCTTTTAATTTTTGTTGAAAGAACATGTAGGAAATAAAATTAAAACATGTTCAGAAAATGGAAATAAGATGAGTACCCATTCATTGGGAAAACTGATGATCCTTCCTAGCCGACTGAATCCACATGGATCCCAGTCACTTTCAAAGCCATTAACTGGCTACGGAAGAAGGGCAAACGCTAGAAGAAGAAGAACAGTGAGTTTCTACCCTGCAAATGGTGAGACAGGCAAGACATGGTGAGTTGACTTGAAAGTTGGCTCAAGATAAAATCAAACAAATAAAATTAAAACATAGTGATAAAGACCATTCTGACTTTTTTATTCCCTGAATAGAGATGGACTGGTCTTCGGTAGGTCAAGGGTATATGGGTAGTTGCACTCCCCTGCTAGAACCTCCAAACAAGCTCTCAAGGTCCATTTGTATGAGAACGTAGGGTAGTCAAGCTTCCAAGACTCCAGACACATCCAAATGTGGCGGTGCATGTGGTAGTCTGCCTTAAAAAAAAAAAAAAAAAAGATGAGAGCTAAAGATGGGATTGAACAGGTCTACTTGAACAAGCCTGAGTATGCTCCACTGGCTTATCCAGATTTTATAAATGATGTTCATGCCCACTATCTTGGACTATCCCTAAAGTTATGAAATAACTTAAACTTGCTACATAGCCTACACTGCTATACACTTATGAATTTCTTTTTAAAATATTTGTATTAATTTATTATTGCATAAAGCCAGAGAGAAATTGAGAGGGAAGAGGGAGACAGAGAGGGAGAGATGCAGAGACACACCTGCAGCCCTGTTCCACCTCTCATGAATCTTTCTCCCTGCAAGTGGGGACCAGGGGCCCGAACCCGAGTCCTTGTGCACTGTAATGTATGCGCTTAACCAGGTGCACCACACACTGCTTGGCTCCAAAGCCTTTTTTTTTTTTTTTTTTTAATCAGAGGAGTGAAGCTCTGGTTTCTGGTGAGGCTAGGATTTTGAACCTGAAGCTCTGCTCTACCGGGCTTGAAGGCCCTTGTGCAGAGTCAATACACTCTTAGACTTAAGAGTTTCAACATAGAATAGTAACTAAAACATTTGTTTACATATAATCACACACACACACACACACACACACACACACACACTCACTCCAAGTCAAAATTGTACAAATTACATAAAACATTAGAAGGAAAGTTTCTTTTCCTTCCTTTTATCACCCCAAAGACTTTTAAGCTAAATAGAATGGAATGTTGCCACCATAAGAAATAGAAACTAAATAGAGTATCCAGCTAGAGAACACAAAATGGGTGTTTTTCACTATATAAAAGTTCAAAATATTGGGAAGGGGTAGATAGCATAATGGTTATACAAAGAGTCTCTCCTGCCTAAGGCTCCCACCATTATAAACCAGAGGTGAGCAGTGCTCTGGTAAGAAAAGGAAAGGAAGAAAAGGCACTACAGTGAGACAGTAAATGTAGTCTTTTATGTAAATATATCAAGTGAGATAAAGTTTATGTATACTATATTTTTATTGCAATTTTAATCAATCATACTTTACTCAAATTAAACATTTTTTAAATTTCTTTATTGGGGAATTAATGTTTTACATTTGACAGTAAACAAAATAGTTTGTATATGCATAACATTTCTCAGTTTTCCACATAACAATACAACCCCCACTAGGTCCTCTGTCATCCTTTTTGGAAAATTAAATAATTTTGATTAAGGTATTAAAATAATGCAGTTGTCAAATGATGAAATTTTAATTCATGGAATCATTAAATTAGAGTATATTGATAATGTTTTAATATGAGGAAAAGGAGTTAACTATTTGCTTCATTAGTTATGTTTCTTACTGCTTGGCTATCCATGTAGGCAGTAAGCGTCAGAAATGTGCTGACCTTCTGTATTGACTCCGCACAAGGGCCTTCAAGCCCAATAGAGCAGAGTTTCAGGTTCGAATCCCAGTTTCATGCAGTCTAATAAATTTCTGTTGGAAAAATCTGCTTGTGTGAATAGTGGAGTTGAAGAGTAAATATAGAATGAGAAGAATAATTACATGCTTTTAAATGAAGCAAGTAATCATATCCTATGATAATCTAAAGATATCATTTATTAAGAGGAGAAACCTGCTTAACCATAGATTTATTTTCACTTTACAAGGGTAGGGACACTAACAACTTAACAGTACACTTGTTTACATATAAACTACACATTACTATTTAAACAGAGATCCATAAAAATCCAACACAAGAGAACCTTAAAGTTTATCTCATATACAGTCTTATTTTACTATGTGCTTCTCAACCACCCCCACCCCCAGACTCCCATGCTCTTATCTAGGACTCTAATGACTAGTTATATTCAATGAACTGTGTATGAAAATGATATGTAATGCAAGGTGAAACTTAAACAGGGTGGAAGACCATAGAAGGAAAGGTTGGAGAGGACTAAGGTCAGGATGGCAACCAGTGCAAGATGGGAGAAGTAAGGTTGTGTTTGGCAGTGGGAATACTCACAGACACCTAAGACAGGGAAGTAAGAAACTTTACTGATAGCAGGACAAATGTTTTGTAAACCATTATCCCCTCCCTCCAGTTAAGTAGAGAGAAAAATCAAATATAAAAAGGTAAAATCTGGGAGAGAGTTATGGCAGCACAGATAACTGGGAAGCAGAAATACAGAGCCTCAAGCTTATGGTCAATAGGACATAAACGGAATCAAAGGATAAAGAAAAAATCCCATGAAGAGAGAGATAAAGAGGGAGATGGAGGAATCAGAGTTTAATTTTTTAAAACAATCTTATTTATTGGGTAGAGACAACAAGAAATCAAGATGAATGGGGAGAGGGAGAGAGGGAAAGAGACAGAGAAACATCTGCAGCACTGCTTCACCACTAATGAGGTTTGAACTCTGGACCTTGCACATTGTAACATGTATGCTCCAAGTGCACCACCACTCAGCCTCCATAGAGTTTACTTTCTACTAGGGAGGAAAAACATATGGGATATTCCAAACTCCTACTTGAAACCCCTGAAGAGGCATGTATAAACATGAGCTAGACTGAATTTTATCAGGGATGTGATGGGACAGTAGCTGTGAACAGCATCTAAGGTTGTCAGTTACCAAGTTGATAAGCAGGGAAAGATTTAATATGCAGCATGTATAGGTTATCCAAAATATCTACTATCTAATTTAAAATAATTTAGCAAGACAAGAGTGCGTGGAAAACATAAAATAGAAGCAAATTCACCTATGATCCAGATATTATGATTATCTCTTAAGACCTTTAAAATATATGCTGAAGGAAATTAAGGACAAATGGACAAATCAAATGCAAATGTGGAAAAGTTAAACTGCAAATGGAAATCTATAAAAATGGTAAACTGGAAATTGAAAAAGAATCTAAAATTTAAATCTCATTTTATGACACTAATGGAGATTAAACACATCCAACAGCTGAGAGGATTAGTGA
This sequence comes from Erinaceus europaeus, assembly GCF_950295315.1. Lineage (NCBI taxonomy): Eukaryota > Metazoa > Chordata > Mammalia > Eulipotyphla > Erinaceidae > Erinaceus > Erinaceus europaeus. Next base: position 21,409,509 of record NC_080174.1, read on the forward strand.
ATTCAAACAGATAAATAGAAAATATACAACTTTCTGCATCTCCTTTGCAGTTAACTAAGGCCAGTTAACTGGACTTCACTGAAAAGATTACAGTTTTGTAAAGACTTGAAGAATCAATGACGTAATACTGGTATTCTAACAATATGCTTTCATATATTACATATTTCAAAGAGTATCAGAGCTTTAATCACAGAATCCATTCAATGTATTTAAAAAAAAACAGTTCTTGTTTTGTTTAAGGCTACATAGAAAGCTCTTAACAGTCACTTTCCAAGGATTTGATGTTCTCAGGCCTTATATAAGAGGCTTATAAGTTAGCTGTGGAAAGGATTTGTAGTAATTCTTAGTGATCTATTATTTATTTGTGAATTCTTAACCACTTTTAGAAGATGTTGAACTATTTTGCTTATTTAAAAGCCATGCTCAATATTTGATGCGCACAACAGAATATATATAACATAATTGTAACTAATAAAATATAACTAAGTAGCAAAAAAGGCTGTTATCACAATTGAAGACTAGAATATTCTCTTTTTTAAACTGTGTTTTATTATTCTGTAGTCCTATCCTTTATTTTGCAATCAAAATTATTCTTGACCAGGGAGACAACATAATGATTATGAAAAAGACTGTTGCCTAAGGCTCTGAGGTCCCAGTTTGAGTACTTGGATGAACTATAAGCGAGGAGGGGTGAGCAGTTCTCTGAGGTATATCTTTTTCTACCTCTCTTTGTCTGCAAAATAAAATCAAGACAAAATTTTAAAAATAAAGGTTTTCTGAAAAGTATTCCTATCATTACTTTTAAGTTTATCATTATGTTTAGAAATACCTTTACCATATATGTGAATAATATTGCCAATTTTCAATTTGTTGATTTTTAAGTCTGTAAAATGATACCATCTATGTAACTGATTTTTTTAAATATTTCACACAACACTGTGACTTAGATTCATATTTAGTTGCATATACTATTGTTCAATCATTTTTTAACCTTTATCCAATACTCCATTGTATGTATGGAGACTATTTTATGCCTTTTTTAATCGATAAGGATTTAGTTCCAGGCATCTTTTTTTTATATTTATTTATTGTCCATTTGTTGCCTTTGTTGTTTAACATTGTTGTGGTTATTGATGTTGTTGTTGGATAGGACAGAGAGAAATGGAGAGAGGAGGGGAAGACAGAGAGGCAGAGAGAAAAAGAGACACCTGCAGACCTGCTGCACCCCCTGTGAAGCGACTCCCCTGCAGGTGGGGAGCCAGGGGCTCGAACCAGGATCTTTATGCTGTTCCTTGCATTTTGTGCCACGTGTACTTATCCCTCTGTGCCACTGCCCAACTCCCTGTTCCAGATATTTTTTGTAATTAAACATAATAATGCCAAGAAAAATCCATGGATATTGGTTATTTCTCATGTTGGAGTGAAGTAAACGAAGATAGAGTTTACAGTAATAGCAATTAAATTTATAAAAACAAATACTAGAATAGATAGGTTTGCTTGCTTTTTGCCACTAGAGTTATTTGTTAACTTATGGGGTTCAGTGCACTACTCCACCACTCACAGAAGCCTTTTATTTTTTTTATAGAGGGCAAGATATAAAAAGGGAGAGAAAGAGACTGAGAAAAAAGGAGAGACACTGCAACACTACTCCATCTTTTAAAAAAATTTTCTTTCCTTTAATATTTTATTTGTTGTTAATAATGTGTTACAATAGTGCAAGGTTACAATGTGTAATTCCACACACCCAGCACCAAGGTTCTGTGTCCCCACCCTCACACCTCTTAAAGATAACCACCATAGTTTGAACAAGTATAAAATCAGTTCGCTTACTTTTGTTTATTTGCAAGGTAATATGAATCAGATCTCCAGATTACACATATGAATGAAGCCATTTGGTAGGTTTTTTTCATCTCTTTACTTATTTTGCAAAGCATAATCACCTCCTCCAATTGAGAAACAGATTGCCAGTTTTCAGGTATTTTTTTTTCCTGTTTGCTGTTTTTTCCAAGTTCATGTTTAATGTGAACATCTTGTAATGTTCCACAGACATTTTATTCTATACATTTCAAAGTTTCTGATCTAATACCTAGGTCTTACAGAATTTGTTAGTAAAGCTGTCTAGGCCTGGGCTTTTATTTTTGGGAAGATTCTTTACTATTGATTTAATTTCCATAATAGTGGTTGACTTGTTTAAGCTGTCTACTGTCTTTTGGGCTAGGCTTTGCAGGGGATTGGTTCTAGAAATGCATCAATTTATTCTAGGTTGTCCAATTTGTTTGCATAGAAATGTTCATATTATTGATGCATGATTTTTTCTATCTTCCCAACTTGTGATTTCATCCATCTCATTTCTGACTGTTTTTATCATAACTTTCTCTCTTTTTCTTTTAGTGAGTTAAGCCACTATTTCATCTGTTTTATTAATCCTCTATCTTTACCTACTTCACCCCAACCAGCTCTTGGTTGCATTAATCTTTTAAATTGTCTTCCTGGATTCTATTTCATTAATTTCTGCACTGATTTTTGGGTCTCTATTGTTCCTTTTCTGGACAACTAAATTGTAATCCTAGGTCACTTAACTTGAGATCTTCATTGTTTGTTAATATGGGCCTGTACTGCTATAAATTTCCCTCTTAGGACAGCTTTTGTTGAGTCTCACAGCGTCTCGTAGTTGATCTCTTAAATTTCATTGTATTCCAGATAATTTTTAAGTTCCCTTTTGATTTCTTCATTGACTCAGGTGTTACTCAGATGTGTATTGTTCTGTCTTCATAGTTTGGGTATATTTCTTTGTTTCTTTTCTATGGTTGATTTCTAACCTTACCACCTCATGGTTAGAAAAGATACATAAAAAGTGTTTAACAAATTCTTATATATGACCTAGATATTTGAGAAGGAACTCTAAACTTTACAGAAGGAAATGCAAACAAAAGGCCAAAAACAGGTATTCTAACATCAAATAAATTAGACTTTCAGGCAAAGAAGGTGAAAAGGCATAAACATGGACACTGCATATTGGCTAGAGGATCAATTCAATAGGAAGACATCATCATTGTCTATATATATAACATTAAGGGAGATATCAACAACAGCATAATATTAGTTGGAAACTTCAACACACCACTCACATTAAGAGACAGATCAAGGACAAAAAAATCAACAAGGAAATAAAGGCTTTAAATAAAGCCATAGATGAGATGAACTTAACATATATTCAGAATCTTTGGATCCCCCCAAAAAGAATATACATTATTTTCAAGTTTATGTGGAACATTCTCAAGAACAGACCATTCCTCAGGACATAAAGACAGCCTTAATGAATATGTGAATATTGAATAGCTAGCTGATCCTGCCCTTTTGTTTGCATTGTTGGCTTGGAATAGCTTGTTCCAGCCTGTCACTCTGAGCTTCTATTTGTCTTTCTTTTGGATGTATGTTTCCTAGAGACACAGAACAAGTACACACATACACACACACACACACACACACACACACACACTTGACTGGAATTTGTTTTTCTAGCTGATTGTGGGAGCCTGAGTCCCAGTTAAGAGTGCTTTAATTTCACCCAGATTTTCTCTTTTACACGGTAGTGGGTTCTTGTAGGCAGTTTAGTCTAGTTACCCCTCAATTCATAGGATGAGCATCTGGATCTGTTTTCTTGTCACCAGCATGTGCTCTACCAGATAACTCCCAATTTAGCACCAGCCATCACTGAGTATGGTTTTTGAATTCTGACAATCACTCTCTCACCCCTTTTCAGTCCATGAGCCCAAGTATCTGTACTCACTTGTGCATGGTGGATTTCTGAAAAAAATTCTGGTTGTATTGTTGAGTTTTCAGGTGATTTCTGTTGCTTTTCATAGTTGACCAGGGAAAGCAAAATAAGTCTGCTGTTACTCCATAGCCATACCTTCAGAAGTCTCTCAGTACTACTCCAGTTTTTGTGAGGCTTTCCCCTGTAGTTGCCAGCACCTCAAACCCATGTCATTGTAAGCATGGTAACATGTGCATTATAGTAGGTCAGCCACTTTCTGGTCCTCATCTAGGAACAAATGTAACAGTAATTTTATAAGACTTTTCTGTCATATTGGAATCATATTGATACAAATAAGAGAAAAACATGTGTACCATGTATATCAACTGACACAAAATTTAAATTTCTTTTAATGTGAATATTTTTTGCAATCAAGATTTACATAATTTCAAATAAACTTCCACACAACTGGTAAACAATTAATTTGAATATGCAAAACCTAAAAAAAATATCCTAACAAAGACAGAACATAAGTCTTGAGACCTTGTTCAAGTCAGATATGGAATGTCATATGATTTTTTAATTAAACTTTTTTAAAAAGTTATAACCTTTATTTATTTATTAGATAGAGACAGCCAGAAACTAAGAGAGAAGGGGTGATAGAGAAGGAGAGAGAAATAGAGACACCTGAAACCCTGCTTCACCACTTGTAAAGCTTTCTCCCTGCAGGTGGGGACCAGGGATTTGAATCTGGGTACTTGAACACTGTAACATGTGTGCTCAAGGGGTGTGCCAGCACCCAGCCCCATTATATGATCTTTATGATATATAATAATCACTTTTTTCTTATGTAGATTTACCTTTCAGGGAAAAATGCTATTGGGTTTGCTATACTTTTTGTATATCAACATTATAACTACTAAAACACTATTGCTAGCAATGCAAGTTAGTTTTTCTTCAAAAGAAATAAGTAAATATAAGGTTATTTAACTAATTACTTATGTTTTAATGTTAATTGACTGAGGTTATTCTGATGATATCTCCATAGCTTTTTAGTATTTGATCTCTCTTAGATAATTTTAAATTGTGTGACCTAAGAGATCCAAATACCTTTGATCACATTCCTAGAGAGGGTGGGAATAAGTACAAAGTCTACATTTTTATAAAATGGTGCCAGGACCAGCAGGAGCCCTATCACCTCACCTGACCCCATGCTTTGATTTCTCCCTCCCACTGTCAGAACAGAATGTGTAATAAAATATTTTGATCTTGCTTCTGTCCAGGGACAGATTTAATATGATTGCTTAATATAAAAAAAATCTGTAATAAACAAACCTCTTAGGAATCTTACAACTTTTGAATGCATATAAATGCATATGAAGAGAGTTGGGCGGTAGTGCAGCTGGTTAAGCGCAGGTGGCGCAAAGCGCAAGGACCAACGTAAGGATCCCAGTTCAAGCCCTTGGATCCCCACCTGCAGGGGGTCACTTCACAGGTGGTGAAGCAGGTCTGCAGGTGTCTCTATCTTTCTCTTCTCGTCTCTTCTCTGTCTCCCTCTCCCTATGTCTCTCTGTACTATCCAACAATGACGGCATCAACAACAACAATAAAATAAACAAGGGCAACAAAAGGGAATAAATAAATTAATTAAAATGTATATGAATTTGACACATGGTTTACAAGTCGTACACTTAAAAACCAATGTTGGGGGAGTTGGGCGGTAGCACAACGGGTTAAGCGAAGGTGGCACGAAGGGCAAGGACTAGCATAATGATTCCAGTTTGAGCCCCTGGCTCCCCACCTGCGGGGGAGTCGCTTCACAAGCCGCGAAGCAGATCTACCAGTGTCTTTCTTTTCCCCTCCTCTCTCTGTCCTATCCAACAACAACGACATTAATAACAACAGTAATAACTACAACAATAAAAAAATGCTGTAAGGCTGGCAACATGGCTTAGTTTTACTGAAACAGAAGGTCTGTGCTAGTCTCTTAAAAGACCATTTATTCAAAAGACAACTACTAAATGGATAGTTCCATTCAATTGTGAAATAAAGATAATTATGAGGCACATGAACTTATGGGTGGAAAAATGCCAAATTGTCTCTCAGATACTGTGAAAACTATAACAGTTATTGGGAGAGGGAGCATAGAAGTTTGGTAGGGGGTGTGGCTCGAAGCTTTACTTGCAAATTTAGAATTTTACAAACTCTTATGAAATCACTAATATTAACAATTTTAATGTTTTTTTCTTTCTTTTATTAATATTTATTTATTTATTCCATTATGTTGACCTTGTTGTTTTATTGTTGTATTTATTATTGTTGTTATTGATGTTGTCCTAGTTAGATAGGACAGAGAGAAATGGAGAGAGATGGGGAAGACAGAGAGGGGGAGAGAAAAATAGACACCTGCAGACCTGCTTCACCACTTGTAAAGTGACTCCCCTGCAGGTAGGTAGCTGGGGGACTCGAACCGGGATCCTTCAGCTGATCCTTGTGCTTTGTGCCACATGTGCTTAACCTGCTGCACTGCCAGACGCCCTAATAATAAAAATTTTAAAGTTTTTTAATTGATTGGATAGAGAGAAATTGAGAGATAAAGGGGAACTAGAGAGAGAGAGAGAAAAAAGGAAAGCTCGAGAAATACATCTGCAGCACTGCTTCAACACTCATGAAGTTTCCTCCTCTACAGGTGAGGACCAAGGGTTTGACCAGGAATCCTTGCACATGGTAATGTGTGCTCTCAACCAAACATACCACCACCCAGTCCCTAAAAATTATTGCTAAGAAAGAAGCAAAGAAAACAGGTTTGCTTTATGTGCTAGCTGAAACTAAGAAAATAGCAGATTAATGTCTCAAAAAATCCACCTTATTTTCAGGGTGGGGTTCAAGGCTTACTGAGAGTTATTAGGGAGAAAGAGTTCAGTTACACCGTTATTTGACAGAGCAATTCCAAGGACCCCCATAATGATCCTGGGTCCATGCTCCCAGAGGGATAAAGAATAGGAAAGCTACCAATGGAGGGTATGGGACTGCAGAACTCTGGTGGTAGGGACTATGTGGACTTGTACCCCTCTTGTCTTATGGTCTCGTTAGTCATTATTAAATCAATATTTTTTCAAAAAGCAAATAGCATAGCATTTTCAAGTGTCTTTTAACTTTTTCCTCTGCTTGCATCGCCATATTGTTTATGACTATGACTCCCTACCTTCTTCAAAGAATTCATAGAAACTAGGAGTTTAATGCCTTGAAAACAACTCATAGGCCTCAAAACAATCTTCTTTTTTTTTCTGCACAGGTGGATAGGCACATTTATTATTCTGCACAGGTTGATAGGCACATTTATTTATTAAGAAAGAAGACATTAACAAAATCATAGGATAGGAGGGGTACAACTCCACATTCCACACAATTCCCACCACCAGTCTCCATATCCCATCCCCTCCCCTGATAGCTTTCCCACCCACAACAACCCTGGGTCCATACTCCCAGAGAGATAGAGAATGGGAAAACAATCTTCTAAGAAGAGTAAGTGAGGAGGCTGAGTTTATGCAGTACAGGAAAGATGGCCTTCATCGTCTATATATACGCAGGAGTTTTCCAGGAAAAAAAATCATGCATGTTTATGAATGAAAGGGATGCCTTACTCAGTTAGCTAACATATAGTAGTCACACAGTACAAATAAAATAAAATTGAATAAAATTAAAAAAAATAAAATGAAAAACATCATCAGGGTATATGCCATGAACCTAGGAGGACTTCATTGCACAATCTCCACTGATGAGCTCTGCTTAGTCCAAGGAGTGGGATCTTTGTTATGAACATTGTGTCTTGGTGCAATCAAAGTCAAAAGAATTTAATATAATGATTTCCAAAGACAGGCTGTTATACCATCTAAAGCAGAAGTTAGAAACATTTGGCTAATGGGCCATATACAGCTATCGAAATCATTTTGTTTGCCCTTTCCCAGGTAATCATTGATGGGACTTGAATTTCAATAAATCTAGGAGCTTTTTTCATATAGACAGTAAGTGATAGTATTTAAGTATCTAATTTTGGAGGACCTGACAATTGTGTTATAATAATCTAAACAGCCTGTGGCAAAATAGAGGTACCTTACCCTTGTTCTAAAACATAAGCTTCAGGCCAATTTTGCTGAAAAACCTCAGAGAACTCACTTTTATTTTAGTTAGGAAAAGATGGGGTACAAAGTTACCAGAAGTTTTCACTTATGTCAGCAGGAGAAAAGGAGATCAGAATGGGCAATACTGGGAGCTGGACAGTGGCTCACCTGGTTCAGTGTACATATTACCATGCTAAAGGTCCTGGAGTTGAGTCCCGGCTCCCCATCTGCAGGAGGTCTACTTCATGAGTGGTGAAGCAGATCTGCAAGTATCTTTCTCTCTTTCCTGCTCTCTGTGTCCTCTTCCTTTCTCAATTTCTCTTTGTCCTATCTAAAAAAAAAATAGAAAAAAAGAAAAAGAAAAAAAGAAAAAAAACAAAACAAAACATGGCCACCAGGAGCAGTGGATCCATCATTGTGGCACCAAGCTCTAGCAATAACTTTGGTAAGAATGAAAAAGAAAGAAATAAAAAATTTAAAAAAGGAGTGATGTTACATATATAGTTATAGAAGCAAAGTTATAAGCTAACACTGTCTTATAACCAGATTTTTTTTTTCTTTGGTGGCTTATTTGTGAGGGTGAAGTATGTTACTGAGAAAAGAGTTTTTGTAAAAGGTGCTACAGTTCACTAACTAGAAACAGCATATAACTAGAAACAGTTATTCCCCAGGTTGAAAAGGGTGTTGGACAAATCTCTAAGATGGGGTTTGAGATTTGTCCAACACCCTTTTCAACCTGGGGAAAAACTCAAGGACGATAGCTGTATTCATCAACTGATGAATTATTAAAAGTTGGTTGAGGGTGGTTGGGGTGGTGGCATAGTGGATAAGCAATGAACTCTCAAGTATGCTTCCTCCCTGGCAGCACATATAACAGAATGATGTCTATTTTTTTCTCTTCTCTTCTCTTGCTATCATTCTCATTAGTAAATAAAATCTTTAAAAAAATGAAAAATAAAGAAAGGTGGTTGAGGAATATAAGGCAGAATTCTGATGAAACCTTATCATTAACATTGGTTAGGTTCATTCTTCCTGTTTTGAAATTTTACAAATATACTATGGAGTGTGTGTGTGTGTGTGTGTGTGTGTGTGTGTGTGTGTGTGTGTACGGATGAAAGAGAAAGAACAACTATCAAATTATTTATATTTATATAGCACTGACAAACCAATGTCCCATATACTGATATATTTAAATTATTAAATCTTGTCAGTAACCAACATAATTTGAAAAGTGAAATAGTCAAATTAGAATAAGTAATAAGCACATCCTTATTATTTAGTAAATCATAATGATTTAAAGTTTTTGACAGGCTGATTAATTTTACAAGAAAGTTTATTTAACAAAGTTTAAAGCAAATCAGTGCATCAAAAAAGCTTTCCCACTGCTATATTTTTATAGCGATAAAAATATAATTTACTACATAATTATTTGGTAATTACTTTGTCATCAGATATCTTTTATGAGAAATTTAACTCTATCTTCCATGCAATCTGTTCCATTTAGTTTAACTCTAGATCTCATTATTCTCATTATGTCAGTTATAACTCATTAAAATATTATGCCAATTTTATTAGCAGTTCAAAACCTGTCAGTCAACATTCTAGAAAGCTACAATCATTTCATTATTAAACATTTTACTCTTAAATGTCCTTATCTACAACTACACTGACAAGCTCTTCATCAAATGTGAAATGCATTTATAATGGTTTTATATTTTCTCCATAAAGTAATATGTTTAATTTATTTAAATAATCTAATATTTGCTTATGGTTCTTTTCTTAAAAATCTTTTTTTTTTGGCAAATCATTTGCAAAAACAATCAAATAGATGTAGTGAATAAGATACATACCAAAGTTCTATGAAGACCTTTATTAAAGTACAAATGGGAATGAGAGGAGTAGTTTTTTTAAGATACCACACTCACTGTCCATGGTTGATTACTCTGCTAGCTGTTAGAAGTATAGAGAGATCAGAGGCAGGCAGGACTCCAAAGAGGAGCACATTCCCGTAACTGGTGTGCTAAGCAATGGAGAACTAAGTCAAAATGATGGCTATAATCACAGTAAGATTATTAGCAATGGAAGGGAAATATTTAGAGTAGATTAAAAAGGAGCTACGTCCATGACATGGAGTGGTTATATCTTATAGACTAATTTCAGAGGGAAAAATTATTTGAAGTCAGAATTCTCTACCTGCCCTAAACCTTCATATTATTCAGTGTAATATCTTATTTCTATCTCAAGATTATGTGCTTTTTTTGAAAGATTTCATGAAAGGAGCAATCTAGTCTACAGTATTTACTATTACAATCAGTAAATACTCAAAGCCTGTTCTACAGTGAGATATTAAAGTAGATTTTCCATTAATTACTATTACTCCCCTTAAAAAACAAGACTTATGGGCCCAGTAGTGGCTCCAGTGGTAGAGCACACAAGTCTGAGGACTTGGACTCAAACTCCCTTTCCCCACCTAGAGGAAGGAAGGAAGGAAGGAAGGAAGGAAGGAAGGAAGGAAGGAAGGAAGGAAGGAAAGAAAAGAAAGAGAGAAAGAAAGGGAGGAAGAAAGGAGGATGAGATGCAGACCAGGAATGGTGAAAAATGCAGATAACCAAGTCTGAACAATACAATGGTGGAAAAAAGTCTACATACAACCAGTTTGAAAGGAAAGTTATTGGAGGCAGATGATGCTGCACTCTGTAGAGCATACATATTATCATAAGCAAAGACCTGGGTTAAAGCATCCCACCTGCAGACCCCACCTGAGATGGAGAGGTTTCACAAGCAGTAAAGCACTGTTGCAAGTATATCTCTTTGTAGCACTCTATTCTTCCTTATCTACTCCTTATCTCTCAATTTCTGCCTCTATCAAAAAATAAAAGAACATATATGTATAATACATATATATATACATACATATACACCAAAAGTAGAATAACACTATCAGAAATATCTGTCTCTAAAATTAGTCTATTGGTGTCCTCTATTTTGTTTATGTCCCAACCATATGTTCACATGTATCCAAAAATTAGGGCAAAATATATACCTCAAAGCAAAAGTAAACAATAGTCTGCAGTGAGGCAGTATAAAGTTCATAATGAAATAGTGTCTACTTAGACGTAGATACCTTCCACGCCTACTTCCTATTACACTTCCCTCACTCACTCCAAAGCTAACTACAAAAGCTGAATAAGGGCAAGACACTGGCATACTTTGATGAATGACTCTTTAGTTACTATGAGGCCACCCAGTCAGCTGGGGCCCTAGTCGGGGAGTCCCGAGAGTCCCAAACAGACATGATGGACCTAGACCTCGAATAAATCCCTCTCTCCATTGTTACCAGTGATTCCTAGCAGGAACAACACAATAGACCCTTTGTGGGCCCCCATAGGACCTTTCCCTCAACTTGGATCAACAACAGCAGAGAATGTTCCATCCTCCCTTCAGAGGCTGGACAACATACTCTATGCTACACCTGAGGAAGATGGGTCCTGAAATTAGGTCAGCTTGGAACATTCCTACTCATGATCATAGAATGTGAGATCAGATCTACAGGGATACAGAGGTCACATAGGCTCCTAAACTGAATATGGGCCCCAGATCACATCAAATCTATGGGGTTTACAGTCAACAATATTTGGGAGCTACTCTCTTCCCTGATCCAGATTTCTGGTCCTTTCCCACCATGACATCCTCTACCCAGACTAAATAACTTGAATTCACCTGCATATCAGATTGCAGGCTCAGGGGAAAAGAAAGAAAGAAAGAAAGAAAGAAAGAAAGAAAGAAAGAAAGAAAGAAAGAAAGAAAGAAAGAAAGGAAAAAAGGAAGAAAAAAAACTAGTTATAGTCACTGGCCCTTTGGAATATAACTAAAATAGTCCTACTAGCTATCTAAAAAAATGGAGACCTCCCCAACTCTTCATCTGCACTATTCCAGCTTTTAGATTCATGATTAGTCAACAATTTGTTTGGTTTATATGTTAACTCTCTTTTCAGCCACCAGGTTCCAGATGCTAACTTGATGCCTGGAAAGACAACCCCACCAATGTGTCCTGGAGTTCATATTCCCCAGTACCCTGCCCCACTAGGGAAAGAGAGAGGCTAGGAGTATGGATTGACCAGTCAATGCCCATATTCAGCGGGGAAGCAATTACAGAAGCCAAACCTTCCACCTTCTGAATCCCACAATGACCTTGGGTTCATATTCCCAGAGGGATGAGGAGTGGGAGGGCTATCAGGGGAGGAGATAGGATGTGGAGAGCTTGCGGTGGGAATTGTGTGGAGCTGTACCACTCTTATTCTATGGTTTTGTTAATGTTTCTTTTTTATAAATAAAAAAATAAAATAAGTAAGAGGTTTTTTATTTATATCAGTCTATCATTTGTTATAGTATAACAGGCCTTTTGTTCTATATATTCAAATGGATATCATAAACAATTTAATAAAACTACTAGATTTTTACAACTGCTTATACTTTTAAAGATCATATCATTATTTAAGAGTTCAATGTAAACCTATGTAATATTACTTTACATTTAAAACCTGAACCAGAGTTAAACTAAAGAAAACATCTGAGGGAAGTGAGAGTAGAATAATTGAGGCAGAAAACAATTAGAAAGATCAAGGATGGATTATAGAAAACTAAGGGAAAATTAAGAGAATTAAAAAAGAGATTAAGAGACACTGAAAAAAACAACAGACATACGAGATGACCTTGAAAGAAGTAATATACAAATTATTGGTCTGCCAGAGGAAAAACAAGAGGAAGGGTAAGATAGCATAATAGAGGAGATTAATAGAAGAAAACTTACCCACTCGAAACAACAGAGATGACCTAAAGATTCAAGGATCCCAGAGAGTCCCAAGAAGAATTCACCCAGACCTAAAGACACCAAGATACCAGATTTAGAATGAAAAAGAGTAAGAATAAGGAAAGGATTCTGAAGTCTGCAAGAAAAACAGAAAGAATGATGCACAGAGAAAAACACATAAGATCATCAGCAGAATTATCTATGTAAACTCTAAAAGCCAGAGGTGAATAACAAGATATATATTGAGTGCTCAATGAGAAAGGCATCAACCAAGACTATTGGATCCTGCTAGACTGTCATTCAGACTAGATGAATGGAGAAAAACATTCTCAAGGAGGCCATGCGGTAGTGCAGCAGGTTCATCACACATGGCGCAAAGTGCAAGGACAAGTGTAGGGATCCTGGTTCGAGCTCCCTGTTACCCCACCTGCAGGGTAATCACTTCACAAGTGGTGAAGCAGGTGTGGAGGTGTCTATCTTTCCCTCCCCCTCTCTGTCTTCCTGCCCTCTCTAATTTCTCTCTGTCCTGTCCAACAACAATGACAGCAATAACAGTAACAATAATAACAACAACAAAGATAACAAGAGCAACAAAAGGGAAAAAAATACCGTCAAGGAACAGTGAATTCATAGTGCAGGCAGTGAGCCCCAGCAATAACCCTGGAGGCAAAAAATAAAATAAAATAACCTTCTCAAACATGCATAAGTTGAAGGAGTCAACTATCACCAAACCTGCTCTGCAAGAAGTTCTAAAAAGTCTCCTATAAACAATAACAACATCACCAAAAACATACCATATATCAGAATACTCAAAAGTTTATAAAGCTTTGAGTATTCACCACCTGTGAAGCAACTCCCCTGCAGATGGGGAGACAGGGGCTTGAACTGGGATCCTCATGCAGTCCTTGTGCTTTGCGCCACATGGGCTTAACCCACTGCACTACCGCCCGACTCCAGGACACTGAAATATCTTAAGTCCATAATATCAAAATATGCCAGTGGCCTGAATTAACCCATTAAAAAGCACAGAGAAGGAAGATGGATCAGAAAACACAACCCAAGCTTATGTTGTCTGCAGAATTCTACCTAACTTAACAGGACACAGTCTCAAATTTAAAGAATGGAAAATTATTATACAAATTAATGGATGGCAAAAAAAAAAAAGACAGGAATAGTTGCTATTCTCATATCTGATACAAAACTTTAAAATGAATAAAGTAGTGAAAGATATGCATGGACATTATATTATGCTCAGACGATTGGCCAATCAAGAGGACATAGTAATTATTAACGTTAATGAACCCAATGAGGGGCCATACAAATACGTAAGCATCCACTGAAAGAACTACAAAAATATATCAACAATACAGTAATAATGGAAAACTATAGAGCCCCTACTTCCCCCAGTCCTGGAACCCTTGGATAGGGCCCACTTTCCCGTATGCCTCTCCCAATCCATATCAAATAATATTGCATCAGCCGATCACAACCTAACCAACACAACGATTGCCACCTCAAGATGCTTCACTTCAGACTGTGTCCAGAGACTTCACGTGTGTAATGACAACCCTTCAGCTTCATTACTCGGGTGAGACCTTTCCTTTCATAGTATACTCTAATTTCATCTCAGGTGGTTCACTTTCTAACAAAGTCCCAAAACCTAGATATACACCAGTTTCTGTGAGAGAGAGCTTATGTTCACACGTATCCATAAACTACTGCAAAATATATACCTGAAAGCAGAAGTACACTAGAGTTTGCAGTGAGTACCTCCCTAACACTTCCTCTCCACTATTCCAAGCTTTGGGTCCATGCTTGCTCAACAATTTGTTTGGCTTCGTATGTTAACTCTCTTTTCAGTCACCAGGTTCCAGATGCCATCAGGATGCCGGCCAGGCTTCCCTGGACTGAAGACCCCACCAATGTGTCCTGGAGCTCAGCTTCCCCAGAGACACACCCTACTAGGGAAAGAGAGAGGCAGACTGGGAGTATGGACCGACCAGTCAATGCCCATGTTCAGCGGGGAAGGAATTACAGAAGCCAGACCTCTACCTTCTGCAACCCACAATGACCCTGGGTCCATGCTCCCAGAGGGATAGAGAATGGGAAAGCTATCAGGGGAGGGAGTGGGATATGGAGATTGGGTGGTGGGAATTGTGTGGAGTTGTACCTCTCCTACCCTATGGCTTTGTTAATTAATCCTTTCTTAAATAAAATATATATATATATATATATATATATATATATATATATATATATCAACAATACAGTAATAATGGGAAACTTCAACATCTGACTTTCTCAAACTGACAGATCATCTAGACATAAATAAACGAAGAAACAAGGGAGTTAAGTGAAGAGAAACACTGCAGTTTCCTATGAAGGGAATGGGTACACAGGACTCTAGTGAAGGGAATAGTGTAGAATTGTACCCTTGTTATTTTGTAATTTTGTAAATAACTAATTAAAAAAAAAAACTGAACCTGTAGGATCCTCACTTGCTCTGTAATGCATCTGCCCCAGGTTTAAACCTGAATCCCCAGCTTACTAAAGGAAGATTCAGTGTTGTAGTGTCTCCCTCTGTTTCTCTCTATCTTTGTCTCTCAATTTGAAAAAGTTGGTCTGGAACAATGAAATCCCTGTAATGATAAAACATTTTTTGACGATTCAATCACCAATATCTACCTTTTCCTGATTTCCCTTTTGCTAATATTACCACTTAAGGTATTATAAGTCTTATGTAAATTAACTAACATTAAATACTTAACATAAATATGTATATATAAAATAAAGCAACTTGATTTATAATTCTAACTCCACCCTAGTAGGGACATTTCTGAACGAGGTATTTTTTAAACTTATTTATTTCATTGTAAATACCAAAGGAACAAAAGTTAAGTTTCCTGTATTTCTACTTTCCTCCTTCTGTCTCTTTAGATACAAGTTTCTTCTCTCCTGAGATATTCTTAAAATGATAGAAATGAGATAATAAAAAAGTTCTCCTTCTATCCTTCTATTCCCATAAGTAGCTATATTCTAACCCCAGAGAAACAGAAGGCTTTTTCATTTTATTTTCATTTTTGCAAACTTTTTTTAAAATTCAAAAGCAGAATGACCAGTAATAAACCCAGGACATTCATAGCCAACTTAATTTACCTAATCCTCAGTAATCAACTTGATAAATGGTAATTTCATTAAATTTAATGATTTAATTATGTTCTTGTTTTTGCATTTACAACTCATTGCACTCTGGGAAGACTTGCATTTTTCTTTCCAAGAAACTTATTCTACAGAAAGGAGATCTCATTAGCATATGAATATTTTTTCAAGCTTCTATTGCTTGCAGCAAATGCTAGAAAGGTTGTGGGGCCTCCTGCACTGCTGGTGGGAATGCAAATATGTTCTGGAGAGCAGTCTAGAGAATTCTCAGAAGTCTAGGAGTGGACCTACCCTATAACCTTGCGATTCCTCTCCTGGGGATATATCCTAAGGAACCAAACATGCCCACCCAAAAAGATTTGTGTATACCTATGTTCATACACAATTTGTAATAGGCAAAATCTGGAAGCAAACCAGGTGTCAAGCAAATGATGAGTGGCTGAGTAAATTGTGGTCTGTATACACAATGGAATACTATTCAGCCTTTAAAAATAGTGAATTCAAGTTCCTTTTCTTTCCTTTTCTTTTCTTTTATTTATGTATTTGCCTCCAGGGTTATGGCTGGGGCTTGGTGCCTGCACCACCAGTCCACTGCTCCTGGAGGCCATTTTTTTCCATTTCTGTTGCCTTTGTTGTTGTCATTTTTGTTATTGTTGTTATCGGACAGGACAGAGAGAGGAGAAGATGATAGAGAGAGGGGAAAGAAAGATAGACACCTGTAAACCTGCTTCACCGCTTGTGAAGTGACCCCCTTGCACATGGGGACCCAGAGGCTCCAACCAGGATCCTTATGAGGGTCCTTGTGCTTCATTCCATATGTGCTTAACACACTGCGCTACCACCTGCTCCCAGAGTGTCTATTGATTTAGCATAATTTCTTTTAGTTTTATCTCCAAGAAGGAAATTATTTACTCAGCAGTATACTAAGCAAAAATCAGGCTAATTGAAACACTAATAGAAGTCTATCATTCTGGTGGAATAAACTGAAACTTTATCAGTACATATAATAAGTAAACTCTCATTATAAAAGGGCACATCATATACTTTCTATTATAAACCTAGACACCATAATTGAACTTAAGTTTGCTGATCTTTAATATGAAAATAAAGCAACTACCTTAGAAGAGATGGCATACACACACACACACACATAATATTGACTACATGTCCAAAGTCAAAGTAGAGAAAGATCTGAAGGGGATAAATATGATCCAACAGGCATTATCTAAAATCAATGATCCTATTGCTAAAATGAGATCATTTCCCAAATATAACCCTTCTTTATATAATTTAGTTTTTTCAAAACTATTGGAGTTTCTAGATTTCCTTCTTTTAAATCAGCTTGATTTAAAAGTCAAGAATTGGGCAGGTAATAAAAGGTCAAAATGTTTTCTTTGCTTCCCTGACTTTCTTCCATTAGTCACTCCCTCTCTGTCCTCTCTCTCTCTCTCTCTCTCTCTCTCTCTCTCTCTCTCCCTCACCCTCTTCCTCTCTCTCTTCCTCTCTTTCTCTTTTCTTTCCATACTTTCTTGGGAAATAAGCAATACATAAATTAATATGTGCAATAAATACCAGTGGGTCACCTTCCTGGATACTCAAATGTTTTTATTTAGAAGTAGGCCACATTGAGACTCAAACTGACATCCTCCCTATATTTGGTTGCTGATCAGTATGTGTGGTCTAATGTCTGAAAATGTCTGACAGAGGAAACAAGTCCAGCTTTCTCTGAAAGATTATGTATCGATAAGGTTTTATTTTCTCTAGAGTCATCCTAGATTCAGAAATGAATGCAGTTTTTGAAATGAGTACAGAGAAAATTTCAGAATTTACAAAAACATTTTGGTTGCTTTGCTTTATATGGAATAGATAGTCAGAAAAAGTCATGAAGCATTTTTTGTTGTTTTCTATGCAAAAAAAAATGTGTCATGCCTTTGCTGACAACCTAATTGAGAATCTTAAAGATGATAGTTTGAGAGTGAAATGCACTGATATCTTCTTGCAGAAATATGAAGATGAACACTTGTAACAGTAGAAATCCTGTAAATAAATATCTCCTCAATTAACTGATGTTAGAGTTGAAAGAAGAAAACATTAAAAGGCGCATATGTGTCATAATGTCACAATCTTTGTCATAGTGTTATTTCAGCAGATAATACTAATTGAAACTATATCTTCCTTATCTAAATCAAACCTATTCAGGGTTGTTGGGATCAAACATCAGATTTTAAAAAAATGATGATCATAAGCCTTGCTATTTTTCAGCATTAACTACAGTAGAGAGACTTCTGACCAAACAATAGCTATAAGAAGTCTGAGTATGGTATATCTCAGTGAATAAAAAAGTGGAAAATCAGTCTAGGAGTACCTGAAAAATTGTAGGTACTCTACATTTTGTAAATCAATAAATCCAAGGTCAAAATATTAAGTGGTTCATATATTAGTACTCATGTTGGCAACTTCAGTCCTTGTTCTCGCTACACCAGCATTTCCCAGTGGACTCTTCCAGAATTAACCCCATGAAATGCTTAAATAAAGGAAGTTCTATAGTCAAATATGAACAAAATTCCCCACGAAGTTTGTAATGTTTATGAATGCATTCAAGTATCAGAATGTATATTTAACTACCCACTGTTTTTTAATGCCCACACTACCAAATTTATATAATAATAATGCTCTTTTGCATATAGTCCTTATTAACAGCCTAAATAATTCATGCCTTAGACAATTAAAGGTGGGACACACTTTTTCAAATATGGGGAGATAGCTCCATTAATAAACAAGCTATTTTACCAATGCAGAATCAAAGTATATTTCTGTGTGGATATCTTCTAGTGCATTTCTTCTGGGAAATATAGAAAAGAAGAAATTGTAACTTGCACATAAAAAAAAAACTTTAGACACTTTCTCTGTCAGTGAATCACATGTAAGCATGCATTCTCTTACCTATTCATAATAATCCACTAAAGAAATACTATTCTCTTTTTTTGTAGGTATCAACATTTAAGATTTAAAAATACCTGTGTGTAAAAAAAAATGACCTTTCCTTGCTGGAATAAGATACCATTCATAACCAACTGAAAATTCTTCTACATAGCATGCCATAAGCAGATAAAATGTACATGGAAAAAGCAGGACTTATAATGGCATGAATAAGGAATTCAATTCCAGCTTCATTCCTTAAATAAATAACCTTTCTCAGTTACTTATCTTCTCTGAGAGAGCTGCTTGCTTAACAAAATTGTATTAATGCTTACATAGCTCCTTTTTTTCTTCTTCTTCTTCTTCCTGAAGAACTCACAGAAATTGAGAGATAGACATTCTGATGATGGTGATAATTTTTGTAACTGGGTCTTCATGAATGCTAGACTTTATCACTCTGAGAAGCTTTTTTTTTTCATTCACATAAAGAGACAGAGAGGGAAAGTTATCACAGCACCAAAACTTCATCTCTATGCATGTGGTGCGGGAACTTGAACCTAGGTCTTGTGCCTAGTAATTTGAGCAATGTATCCACTGGCCTCTCTGGTCATCAGTAATTATTTCCTTAAAAAAAAAAAAAAAGAAAAATTTGGGAGTCCAAATTTTAGTACAGGGGTGCAAACCACAAGGACTTGTGTAGGGATCCCAGGTCGAGCCCCCGGCTCCCCACCTGCAGGGGACTCTCTTCACAAGCAGTGAAGCAGGTCTGCAGGTATCTATCTTTCTCTCCCCCTTCCTGTTTTCTCCTCCTCTCTCTGTCCTATCCACCAACGATGACATCAATAACAACAACAATAAAACAAGGGCAACAAAAGGGAATAAATAAATAAATATTTTTTAAACTTGATTATATTCCCCCACTACAAATCTTTAATTTTTTTCAAGACATTTTATTGGGAGAAATATGGTTCATAAAATAATTGTTGCCACATAAGTATAGTTTCTTATCTCCTCATAGTTAATCTTTCTCCTGGTGGAATTAAGTTTGGCTAAGTCTGGGTCTTTTCCTCTATTGCAGTAGTCTTGAATACAGTATTCGATGTCTTTTTAACTTTTTCTGATGAAATTATTGCTTTGACACCGAATACAGGGTAAGCTAATCAAGAGGAATATCTGGTTTTCAGATAATATTTTCTGTACCTTTTCCATTTTTACCATGTACAAGGATTATCTGTTCAAAATATTTAAGTTAAATAACACCCTATGGAAACACAAATTGTACAATCTTCAAGAATTCTTTAGGCAAAAGTAACTGATATAGACAGAAATTCAAAATTAGACTACAGTCCTGCTTGGTGTTGGTACAGCCACCAAAACACCATGTGCTGATACACCTGGTGGGAGCTATGTCCTTTCGTGCCCCAGATGACAGTTTCATTAACCTCAGATCTGACTGTGGATTCCAAAGCAGTTTATAAACCAACTGCAGTCCCTTTTAATCACTAGATTTGTTATTCCAGGACTGAGCATGAGATAAACCTTTTGATGCTCTAAATTCAGCCATCTAACCTCAATCTGGCTAAACATCCTAAAATCACCTTTTAACTATGTTCCAGTCTCTCTCAGCTAAGACCTGCATGATCAGGGATCCACTGAAGAGACATGTCTCTCTTAGTAACTGACCACATCCTACTGCACATGTTTAAGCAGCCCTTTAACTCATTTAATCTGCATTCATGGAATAGTTCTGCCTTCTCAGGGAATTCCCCCTCCACCCCCGCCCTGAGACAAAATCATCTTTCCCAATGCTAGGCCTATTGATTTCTATATGAACATAGGCCTTGAAGCAGTCCTGTGACCTTAATCTGATCTCGTCCAACCAGGGTCTGGGAACAACCTCGTTCACTAGACAGCCAAAGGTAAAAATGATTGCCTAGGCCAAGTGTTCTGTTTAAACTTATGTGTAATTACCACCTAGGACACATGATGTTCCTTTTTCCCTTTATTTACTAAAGGACTGAGAGAGTAGACAGAGAGGGAAAGAGACAGAAAGATACTTGCAGCCCTGCTTTACCACTTGTGAAGTTTTACCCTTGCAGGCTTGAACCTGGGACTTTGCACACTACAATGTGCAACTAGGTGCACCTCCACCTGGCCCCTCATATTATATTCTTGTTATGCAGTGGCTAGGAATGAACCCCAAGCTTCATCATGAAAGGCCTCTCCCATCATTAAGTTATGACTATGGAATTCTGTAAAAAAAAAACTTAAAAATTATTGAATTATATACTTAAAGCAGGTGAAATTTATGTTGGTTAATAATATTTCAATAAAGTCATTAAATAATAAAAAAAATTGCCCATTTCAGCCCCTGTAGACACAAGTCTTCAAATTTTATCCAATGGATAGAAGTGGGAGTGAGTATGCTAAATGAAATAAGAGGTCAAGGACAGCTACCATATAGTTTCATCCGTATGTTGACTGTAGATTGCTAAAACAAAGGAACTTGTAAAAAAAAAAAATAACTAAAATGTCTTTCAGACTTTGAGAGGAGGGGAGTGCCACAGGAGTTTGATGGAGAGTGAAGTGACCTACACACACTATGTATAAGTGTGAATCTATACTCCTGAAATCTTAGAATTTTGTCAACAAATTACTCATAATAAAAAGAAAGTCAAAGTTGGGGATCCTAAAGTAACCTTAAGATTAACCTCCAGTCATCTGGGAGGTGGTGCAGTAGGTAAAGGATTAGACTTTCAAGCATAAGATCCTGAGTTCAGTCTCTGACAGCACATGTACCAGAGTGATGGCTTGTTCTTAATATCTCTCTTCCTAACTTCCTCATAAATAAATAAATAAAGTCTTTTTTAAAAAGATTAACTTCCTATCACTTTTACTTGTGTCCTGGGACAACATAGCCTGCCCACTCAACAAGCTACCCAGAGACATGTAGGAAGTCCTCATAGCATTCAAAGGTAATCAATCATGCTCACCAAAACTCAGGATAATAGCTCTATCTTCAAATGCTGATGTGAACCCTTAACTCAGAACTACTGGTACAGGCCAAAGACCTTGTAGTAGTTCAGCTTTCTCAGGGATCAAAACAAATCCATGCCCATTCAACTTGGGAAAAGAGAACTGTATATTTGAAGGATGACCCAGCAACGGTAATGTGATCCAACTTTAACCCTACCGAGCAGTGACCACTCTGAGATAATCCATCCCATCATCCAAAACAAACAAACAACAACAACAACAACAACAACAAAACTGACTGGAGATCTTTACCGCCAAAGCAATCCACAACAATTGGAAGAAATTTGATCTTTCAAATTCACAGATATCATCTAATCATTAATCAGGTCGTAAAGAATCTGAGAAACATATCATCACAAAAGGAAACTAATAAAGCTCCAGTAATGGATATCCCTATCCCTGGCAAGAGAGTAATAATAATAATAATAATAATAATAACAACAACAACAACAGTATCTATGAACTGACAAAGAATTCAAATAATCATTAAAGTAACACACATAAGACTTTACAGAACCTGGAGAGAAAACTAGATAAAATCAGGATATCAGTACATATGAGAAGCTTAATAAAGAAATAGAAAACATATGGGAGAGGTGTCAGCTTCAAGTTCTGATAATCCCTTTATTTCTCCCCTTTACCTTAAAGCTAGTATATCAATTACAAGGTAACAAATTTTCTTCTGTTTATCATGCCAGGATGCCTAAGAAATCTGCACCAATATCTCTGAAGGTGGGTAGGCAGGATCTTGTAGAGATAGCAGAGTCAGGGAAGTAGAAAAAAAAAAACTTGTCAGGTTCTGATAGGTATAACTGCCCAACCCTTGGCCAAAGTGAGTCCCAAGAAAATAAAAAGCAAGACAATGACATGCTGACATTCTAGTGAAAAAGCTGCAGAAAATTTGCACATGACTAAAGCACTCCCTGCCTACTCTCCTCCTACTGAATCTTGTCAACAACCCTGTAGAAGCAACCCAGTTGGGACCAGGATTCCAAGGAAAAGGAGGAGCAGCAGTGGAGTTACAGTGTCTTATCTTTGCCCTCCCACATTCCACCCACAGCTTCAGTTTTCACCTTTCCTGCTTTGTCCTTACAACAATCGCCCTTCACTCATACATAATCAAGAACAGAGTCTTCACACAGTGCAGATGAACACCATCCCCAGAACAATAGCAGCAATACACACCACCATGGTAACAGTAAAAGCAACAAACAGTGACTAAAAACTAAAATCATAGGGCACCTACTGAGAAAGAGGAAAAAGAGGCATATAATTACTAATTTGATGAGCTAGAACCAAAGCAAATAAAATGACAAAAGTTTTAAAAGATGTTAGAGAGGCTATAAGTGTAAATAATGAAATATATACCTTCAAACAACATGAAAATTAAAGGTATCATGGTATAACAATAGGAGACTGAGAATTCTTTATAAGGTAATGTCAAAGTCCTGGAAGTCTGTGATGTAATATATAAAGAATACAAAATCATTGTCATAAAGAGACTCAATACAAAGAAACTCAGAAATAAAATTATGAGCAGAAGTACTTTACCAAAAAGAGTGAAACTAAAAAAAAAAATAATAATAAGAGCTAGATTTCTGGAATTGAGTAACTCAATAAGTGAGATGAAGAATAAAAAGCATTAGAATAAGAATTAAGGACCTCAAAGATGGGAATCTAGAATTTATTTAGGAAGAAGAAGAAACAAGACTTTTCACTCACTTTGCTACCTGAGTTATTGCTGTGGTTCTACATAGTTCTTAACTCTCTCTCTCTCTCTACATATATATATATATATATATATATGTAGAGAGAGAGAGAGAGACGGGATGAAAGACTAAGAGAGAGAGAAAGAGAAAGATAGTCATCATAACACTGCTACTAATTTGCAAAGTTTTCTCCATGTAGATGCTGCAATGTGGTGGTCAGGTGCTTGAACCCAGGTCTTCTTGTATGGTGAAGTGTATACTATACCAGGTGAGTTATCACTCAATCCCCTAAGACTTCTTGTAGATAAGGACACTCTATTTGGAACTCCCTTTATTAAGGAAAGGTAACATAGGGTAATGACTATCCCAGGTGGTGAAAAGAAGGGAGAATGGAACAGAGAATTTATTCAAATAAATAATAGGTGAGAATTTCATAGACTTTGAAAATGAACTTAATATACAACTTCATGAAGTTAGCAGGACATTTATTGTACAAATTCTATAAGACCTACAGCTATCACTACCAGCATTAAAAAAAACCGTTAAAATAAAAAAAAATTGTAAAATGTGTATGTAAGCCCCCATAGTAATCATTTAAAAATAAAAATATATAGTAAAAAAAAAAAAGAATCAAAGGATGTTACTAAAACAATCATCAAATCAAAAAGACAGTAAGAGAAGAAAAAAGAACTATCGGCAGAAAACATTGAACAAAATTGCAGTAATTCTTCATGTACCAATAATTATCTTAAATAGAATGTATTAAAGTTTAGAACTGAAAGCACAAAATGACCGGTGACTGAATTCTAGGAAGTGATGCAATAGATGAAGTGTTGGACCCTAAAGCAGAAAGTCTTAAACTCAGTAACAAGGAGTACCTGTCCCAGAGTGGGTTCTTTCTCCCTCTTTCTCATAAATAAATACATCTTTGATAAAAACACAAAATGACTGAATGGATTAAGAAGTCATAATCCAACAAAATGATGCCATGTATATATATATATATATATATATATATATATATATATATATGGAGAGAGAGAGAGAGAGATTCCTTCAGTATTCTAAAACAGATGAAATATGAACAAGCCCTTTGATGCTGTATGCACCATTCACAGATTTTTTTTCTCCTTTGTTCCATGCACAGTTAGGAGAAGTCTTACAAACAAGTGCTTTAGTCAAAATGCTCTAATCAAAAGCCTTTGTTCTTACTATTTCCCAAACATTTCTCTCCCCTGCTATCAATTACATTTAGGCAAGGTAAAAACCAGTTCTGTGGGTGTTCCCCTAAAATGTCTGTATTAGGGAATACCTTTCTTCTTTTTCCTGATTTAGGGAAATGTCATAAGTTGAGAGATTTTGAGTTATCACACTATTTCTGAGCTTAGAAGAGAGACTACAATAAGTGATTACCACAAAATTTCCTGCTAGTATTTATGTGACTGGTGGTATACTCATGTGGCAATTTGTGCTCTGGATTTCTCACAAAGACAGTTGACCTGTTTACTGTTGAATCGGTATCTTCATTGCGACAGGGCATATCTGGGGTGATATCACCCTGCTGATATCACTGCCCCGGTTTAAGTTATTATCTTACATTTTAGATGTTTTAGCTGATTTTGAAAATCAGGAGACTTTCTGCAGGTTACTTGTTTTAATCAGTGGAGAGTGGGATGCATTGGATTGACCTTCCCGTGGTGCATCCCGTGAGTACCCATTCATTGGGGAAACTGACGATCCTTCCTAGCCGACTGAATCCACATGGATCCCAGTCACTTTCAAAGCCAGCAACAAGCAGCTCCTGACGCTGTTGACTGGCTATGGAAGAAGGGCAAACGCTAGAAGAAGAAGTGGAGAGTGGACTACACATAGGTCTCTGACTCACAAGATTTAACTCTCAAAAAAATCATAATCCACTACCATTAGCTATACAAACATGTTAGAAAAAACATATCAATGTAAAACTTGCAGATTAAATATGATTCAAGTAACCAGAATAGAAATAAATGCAATCTATGTGATTTTTTAACCCTCTTTTGTTACACAGTGTCTTTTTATTTACACCAAAATGACTATAGTTTCATAACCACTTGTCTAGATTTTAAGAACCCCTTGGAAGCACAGCTCAGTGAAATTTAATGTCTTTAATGTTATTTGCAGATATGAGGCCAAAGGTATCAGAAGATCATACTGCTCACATATTCTTAATAAAGGTTTCTTTCTTTGGATAATATACCTGGGAAGTAGGAACAAAAATGCATCTATTACCTGCTATTATTGAGATAATAACTGTATATCCTATTTTTCTGAGGAGTATCATTGTGACAGAAATCTCTAATGTTGATAGCTACAACTAAAATTTATTGTTTCAAAAGACTGTTTGATGGTCCACCATCTACATAGAAACTCGAGGGGAAAAAGCACCATTTGTTAGAATAGTTCTCTCTAAATACTTCTAATATAGTCTCTTATTCTTACTTTGCTTAATTAAAGACATCTTCTCTTGCTCCTATATATTTCTGTGGAGTAAAATAAGGAGGAGTTATACTATTCCAATTACTTTTAAAACTTTGCATTTTAAATATATCAATACAGGATCTGAGATATAACATACTGGGTAAGTTGCATGCCTTGGCAGGTTCAACCACAAAAACCATACGAAACTTAACTATAGCAGTTGATGTTCTGGCTTGATGATTCCTTTCCTTCCTTCTACCTCCCCCTATTTCTCTATCTGAACTAAAAAATGGACCTAGGTGGTGAAATCACACATACTTGAGGTCCTACCTCTGAATAAACAAAAACAGAGCAACATTAAATAAATATAACAATTGCATTACATTGTTGAATTATGGTGAAGAATCACAAAAAACTAAGATATGTCCTATTTCACAGATAGAATATTACTCTAATATTTATAATACTTAGAATTATTTTTTATCTGTATATTTATTCAATGACTCTTTACAGAGAGGAATTTATGTAGACAGTAAGATCTAAAGGCAAAAACTTCCCATATATTCATGAATGATACAGTTAAAATTATATTGGCATTTTGAAAGTAACAAATGACTTGAAAAGGCCCATGTCCAGTGGAGAAGCAATTACAGATGCCAGAATTCCTACCTTCTGCACCCCAAAAACAATTTGATCCATACACCCAGCAGGGGAGAAGTGATAGGAGGAAGAGGATAAAGAAGGCTCTGAACTCCAGCTCTATCATGACTGGAGAGAGAGGAGGGAAAAAGGAGGGGCATTTAGATGTAGTAATAGGTTAATGTTTGGCTTAGAGGGGAAGAGAGGACTGGACCTGGAAGAAAAAGGGGGAAATTAAGTACAAATGAAGACAGATAGTTGTAGAGATGATAGTTAACCCATGTCTGCAACCTTGGGAGAACTGCAGTGGCTTGCAACGGAGGGATTGGAGATTCAGAACTCTGATGGGAATGGTGGGAAAATATATCCCTATTGACATGTAATTTTGTAAATCAATATTCAAGCACTAATAAAATTTTTAAAAATGAGTTGAAATTTTTCTATAGAGTGAAATTTTGAAGAATATACTTATTAATATCAACCACCCAGTCACACAATTCACATTGCTGCATTTATTTTGATCTTTCTCTTTTTTAAGTTCTGTTGCCTAAGATGTCACTTCAAATGTATCTTAGAATTTTTTAAAATACAGAGTACTAATTTGAAAACATTGTTAGCAATGTAGATTCCAGAGACCACCATAATAGGCTTTGTGTCTCAGCTTCAGAGAACAACCCAGGAATCAATTTTCATTAATTCCACATATATTTATCAAACATTTAGCATATGCCAGGAACTACTCTAGCCTTTGTGAATACAACAAAAATCATGTTTGAATTTAACTTACCTTCTGGAGTGGTAAAATATATACAACAAACAATGCATGAACAAAAATCCTAATAGGGAATCTTTTGGTAATAAGTCTCATAAGGAGAAATAAACCAAGGTAAAGTGATTGAGGGGTTTTGAGGGAATATGTCTTGATAAGAAACCAGGAAGGGAGAAATACAAAGGAATCTATAGAGAAAAAGGATAAAATTAATCGATAGTGGGGTCGGGCGGTGGCGCAGTGGTTTAAGCGCATGTGGCGCAAAGCGCAAGGACCGGCGTAAGGATCCCTCCCTGTTCGAGCCCCTAGCTCCCCACCTGCAGGGGAGTCGCTTCACAGGAGGTGAAGCAGGTCTGCAGGTGTCTGTCTTTCTCTCCCCTCTCTGTCTTCCCCTCCTCTCTCCATTTCTCTTGTCCTATCCAACAACGAACAACATCAACAATGGCAATAATAATGACCACAATGAGGCTCCAACGACAAGAGCAACAAAAGGGGGATAAAATGGCCTCCAGGACCGGTGGATTCATGGTGCAGCCACCGAGCCCAGCAATAACCCTGGAGGAAAAAAAATTAATGGATAGTGAGGGACAAAATTTACTTTTTATAAACACAGTGTGGAAGAAATGGAATAAAGCAAGATAATATTTAGTGTATCAGACCATGTATTTTTGAAGGTCATGGTAAAATCTTTAGACATTAATCTATGAGTAAGAGGCAGATGGAAAATTTTTATGTGAAAGCAACTTTGGAAAATATTATCCCTTTATACAAAAGTAGTTAACAGTGAGAGTATAGGCAATACCTTCAGTTTTCCACTCAAATGGTAATAATGACACATGTTAGAATACATTCCAGGGAGTTGGGTGGTAGCAGCAGGTTAAGTGTAGGTGCTGCAAAGCTCAAGGACCGGCAGAAGGATCCCGGTTCGAGCCCTGGCTCCCCACCTGCAGGGGAGTCGGTTTACAGGCGGTGAAGCAAGTCTGCAGGTGTCTATCTTTCTCTCCCCCATTCTGTCTTCCCCTCCCCCCACCATTTCTCTCTGTCCTATCCAACAGTGACGACATCAGTAACAACAATAATAACTACAACAATAAAAAACAAGGGCAACAAAAAGGGAATAAATAAATATTAAAAAAATATTTTTTAAAAAAGAATAGATTGCAGATACATTTAGAAGTTCAGTAGAAAGGATTTTTTTTATTATCTTTATTTATTGGATAGAGACAGCCAGAAATCGAGATAGAAGGGGAGAAAGAAAGGAAGAGAGGAAGAGAGAAAGAGAAATACCTGCAGCCTTGTTTCACCGTTTGTGAAGCTTTCCCTCTGCAGGTGGAGACCAGGGGTTTAACCAGGTATGCCACCACCCATCCCCAGTAGAAAGGATTTTACTAGGTGTCAGGAAAAAAGAGCTCAGTAAAAGACGACACTAAGGTTTATGGATATAAATGGCCATGTTAAACAAACAAACAAAAAACATAAGAAGTAACATGAGTGTCAATGGAGGAAAAATATAAAATAAGAATATTATTTTCAAACCGTTAGCTGAAATGCTTTTATATGTCACATAGAAATGACAAATAAGGGTGCCGGAAGATGGCGGACTGAGAAGCTGCTAGTGGCTTGAGCTCTGATCACATCTTCTGGAAACGGTAGGATTTTCTGCCTTTAGCAGGCCAGTCAATAAGGGGTCCTAGCGGTGACATCAAGGAGGTGACTATAACTTAATTTGGGTTAATAATTAGAGTAGAGGTGGCTTGGACTAACAGGCGGGCTGCTCCAGACTTCCCAGGCTGTGGCGGGCAAGGTGGGTGCGGGGCATTGTCCTCAGCCTGGGAAGGCGGCTCCTCCGCTGTTGCAGAGTGCTGCTGGGTGGCTGGCAGAGGACCGGGAGGGAGTACTGTCCTCGGGGGCTTTCTCTTGGGAGTCTCCGGGGACCACCGCAACCCTGAGGGTGGATCCAAGGACATCCTTGAGTACAGCTCTCATTGGATCAAAAGGGCTTGGAACTAGTTTTCATCTTTGAGAAATCCTTTAAAAAAGCTTCGGGGGGGGGGGGGTTTCCCGGAAGATGGCGGACTGAGAAGCTGCTAGTGGCTTAAGCTCTGATCACATCTTCTGGAAACGGTAGGATTTTCTGCCTTTAGCAGGCCAGCCAATAAGGGGTCCTAGCGGCGACACCAAGGAGGTGACTATAACACTATAACTTAATTTGGGTTAAGAATTAGAGTAGGAAAAAAAGGGGGAAAAAAAAACGAAAAAAAATTTTTTTTCTTCCTTTTAATTTTCAAGCATACCTCCTTCCCGGCCCCCCCCCCCCCATAACCAGTCCTTTTCTTTACCAAATTCCTGTCCCACCAGGGAGTATCATTAATTCTAAGTCTATACCCTTCTGAAACCTCTGGCCTTTTTTCTTTCTAAGTAACTAACCCCCCGACCTCACCCCGCATAGCTAATTAAATAATTAAAAATAAATACATTAAAAAAACCCTTTCCTTTCACTGCCCTTTTATGACTGTTCTTTTTCTTATCTTTTTCTTTTTTCTCTCTCTTTTTTTTTTTTCTTTTTCTCATTCTAGTCATCCCTTCTTCCTTAATCCTACAGCTTCCAAAGTCACAGCCCCCAGCCCCCACACCAACAAACTGTGTGCTTTTTTGAATTCACTGATACACATTTGGGAATTTCCTTTCACTGCTCTTTAATTACAGCTCTTTTTCTTATCTTTTCCCTTATCTCTCTCTTGTCTCTCCCTCTCTCTTTCTCTCTCTTTTTTTTAATCTTGTCATATACTTCTTCCTTCTTCTTTGCCTGTCTGAATTTATGAATTATTTTGGGGAAAATCGGACTCAGAGTGGACTCTCTATGTGTGTCTGCTCTAGTTCCCTTTCCCCTCTTGTTACCACTAGAATATACAGTGGATAGTAGATTTGCATAACTGTCTATTCTTGCTATCCTTTCTTTTCTCTTTCTTCACTGGGATTTGATTACTATTTTTTCATGGGCTGGAGAAATTGTAGAGCTAACTGGTAATGATTAAACTACTGCAATACTTGCTTCAGTTGCTACTGTAATTCCTGAGGTTGGTGAGTGCAATTGTCATAAAGGTATTTAGTACAGGGTTACTTGTACTCAAGACACAACAACTGAGGAACAACAGAGCATTAAAAAAAAAAAGAAACACATAAATAAAAAAAATGGATAGATCAAAAACAAATAAAACTGCTACTCCAATGAATGAAGAAAAGAGCCCAGAAGAAACTACAAATCAGCCAGAAGGAACCATAAGAAAAGTATGCAAGCAATAATAAATTTGTTAATCACAGAAATGAAAACAACATTGGAGGAAAGGAATGGCAGTATTAGGGAAACAACAGTTGAGAGCCCCAAGGAAAATACTGATTATCTTGAGGAAATTAGAGAACTGAAAGATGAAATAGCTGTAATGAAGAAAGAAGCTGAGGCAAGGGAAAGTAGACTAACAGAAACAGAAAACAGAATTAGTCAGACAGAGGATGAGTTAGAGAAAACGAAGAAAGAGGTGAAAGAGCTTAAAAAGAGATTGAGAGACACTGAAAACAACAACAGAGACATATGGGATGATCTCAAAAGAAGTAACATTCGCATAATTGACCTACCAGAGGAAGAAAGAGAGGAAGGGGAAGCAAACATTCTAGAGGAAATAATAGAAGAAAACTTCCCAGACCTGAATAACAGATAGGACATCAAGATTCAAGAGGCCCAGAGAGTACCAAACAGAATCAACCCAGACCTGAAGACACCAAGACACATCATAGTCACAATGAGAAGAAGTAAGGATAAAGAAAGGATCCTAAAGGCTGCAAGAGAGAAACAAAAAGTCACATAAGGGAAAACCCATAAGATTATCTACAGACTTCTCCACTCAAACTCTAAAAGCCAGAAGGGAGTGGCAAGATATCTTTCAAGCCCTGAATGAAAAAGGGTTTCAACCAAGGATAATATATGCTGCTAGACTTTCATTCAAACTAGATGGAGGGATCAAAACCTTCTTAGATAAACAACAGTTAAAGGAGACAACCATCACCAAGCCGGCCCTGAAAGAGGTTCTAAAAGAACTCTTATAAACAAGAATATCACTATAATACTTGCAATATATCAGAGCAAACAAATTTTTTTGAACAATGGCACTACAATACATTAAATCCATAATATCAATAAATGTCAATGGCTTAAACTCACCCATCAAAAGGCAGAGGGTGGGGGGATGGATCAGAAAACATAACCCAACCATATGCTGCTTGCAAGAATCCCATCTGTCACAACAAGATAAACACAGACTTAAAGTGAAAGGATAGAAAACTATCATACAGGCTAACAGACCACAAAAAAGGGCAGGAACAGCCATTCTCATCTCAGACACGATAGATTTTAAATCAAATAAAGTAATAAAAGATAGGCAAGGACATTACATAATGATTAGAGGATCAATCAGCGAAGAAGACTTAACAATTATTAACATCTATGCACCCAATGAGGGACCATCTAAATACATTAAGCACCTACTGAAATAATTTCAAAAATACATCAATAGTAATACAATAATAGTAGGAGACTTCAATACCCCACTCTCACACTTAGACAGATCAACAAAGCAGAGAACCAATAAAGATACAAGAGAATTGAATGAAGAGATTGACAGACTAGACCTCTTGGACATTTTCAGACTCCTCCACCCCAAAAAACTGGAATACACCTTCTTTTCAAATCCACATAACACATACTCAAGGATAGACCACATGTTAGGCGACAAAGACAGCATCAATAAATTCAAGAGCATTGAAATCATCCCAAGTTTCTTCTCAGACCACAGTGGAGTAAATCTAACATTTAACAACAAACAGAAAATTATTAAAAGACACAGAATTTGGAAGCTAAACAACATACTCCTTAAGAACCACTGGGTCAGAGACTCACTCAAGCAGGAAATTCAAATGTTCCTGGAAACTAATGAAAATGAAGAAACAACCTATCAAAACATTTGGGACACAGCTAAAGCAGTACTGAGAGGGAAACTTATAGCCATACAATCACATATTAAACACCAAGAAGAAGCTCCAATGAATAACCTTACTCAAGGACTTAGAGGAAGACGAACAAAGAACCCTAAAGCAACCAGAAGGACAGAAATCACTAAAGTTAGAGCAGAAATAAACAACATAGAAAATAAAAGAACCATACAAAAGATGAATGAAGCCAAACGTTGGTTCTTAGAAAGATTAAACAAAATTGACAAACCCCTAGCCAGACTCACCAAACAAAAAAGAGAGAAGACTCAAATTAAAAGAATTGTAAACGATGGAGGAGATATCACAACTGACACCACAGAAATCCAGAGAATCCTGTGAAACTTCTATAAAGAACTATTTGCCACCAAGCTAGAGAATCTGGAAGAAATGGAACAATTCCTAGAAACATATGCCCTTCCAAAACTGAACCGAGAAGAACTACAAAATCTTAATGCACCAATCACAGACAAAGAAATTGAAACTGATATTAAGAATCTCCCCAACAACAAAACTATGAGTCGCTACTCAAGGAAATAGAAACTGATACCAAGAAATGGAAAGATATCCCATGCTCATGGATTGGAAGGATAAATATCATCAAAATGAATATTCTCCCAGAGCCATATACAAATTTAATGCAATACCCATCAAAGTTCCACCAAGCTTCTTTAAGAGAATAGAACAAACACTACAATCATTTATCTGGAACCTGAAAACACCAAAAATTGCCAAAACCATCTTGAGGAAAAGAAACAGAAATGGAGGCATCACACTCCCAGACCTTAAAATATATTATAAAGCCATCATCATCAAAACAGCATGGTACTGGAACAAAAATAGGCACACAGACCAGTAGAACAGAATTGAAAGCCCAAAAATAAATCCCCACACCTATGGGCATCTAATCTTTGATAAGGGGGCCCAAAGGATTAAATGGAAAAAGGAGGCTCTCTTCAATAAATGGTGCTGGGAAAACTGGGTTGTAACATGCAGAATAATGAAATTGAACCACTTTATCTCACCAGAAACAAAAATCAACTCCAAGTGGATCAAAGACCTAGATGTCAGACCAGAAACAATCAAATACTTAGAGGAAAACATTGGTAAAACACTTTCCCACATACACCTCAAGGACATCTTTGATGAATCAAACCCAATTGCAAGGAAGACTAAAGCAGAAACAAACCAATGGGACTACATCAAATTGAAAAGCTTCTGCACATCCAAAGAAACTTTTAAACAAACAGAGAGACCCCTCACAGAATGGGAGAAGATCTTCACATGCCATGCATCAGACAAGAAACTAATCACCAAAATATATAAAGAGGTCAGCAAACTTAGCACCAAAAAAGCAAATGACCCCATCCAAAAATGGGCAGAGGATATGAACAAAACATTCACCTCAGAGGAGATCCAAAAGGCTAACAAACATATGAAAAACTGCTCTAGGTCACTGATTGTCAGAGAAATGCAAATTAAGACAACACTAAGATACCACCTCACTCCTGTGAGAATGGCATACATCAAAAAGGACAGCAGCAACAAATGCTGGAGAGGATAGAGGATGTGGGGACAGAGGAACCCTTTTACATTCCTGGTGGGAATGTAAATTGGTACAGCCTCTGTGGAGAGCAGTCTGGAAAACTCTCAGAAGGCTAGACATGGACCTTCCATATGATCCAGTAATTCCTCTCCTGGGCTTATACCCCAAGGACTCCAGAACACCCAACCAAAAAGAGGTATGTACTCCTATGTTCATAGCAACACAATTCATAATAGCTAAAACCTGGAAGCAACCCAGGTGCCCAACAACAGATGAGTGGCTGAGAAAGCTGCGGTATATATACACAATGGAATACTATGCAGCTATCAAGAACAATGAACCCACCTTCTCTGACCCATCTTGGACAGAGCTAGAAGGAATTATGTTGAGTGAACTAAGTCAGAAAGATAAAGATGAGTATGGGATGATCCCACTCATCAACAGAAGTTGAGTAAGAAGATCTGAAAGGGAAACTAAAAGCAGGACCTGATCAAATTGTAAGTAGGGCACCAAAGTAAAAGCCCTGTGGTGAGGGGTAGACATGCAGCTTCCTGGGCCAGTGGGGAGTGAGAGTGGGTGGGAGGGATGGGTCACAGTCTTTTGGTGGTGGGAATGGTGTTCATGTACACTCCTAGCAAAATGTAGACATATAAATCACTAGTTAATTAATATGAGAGGGGGAAAATCAATTGTATGTCTCAAAGTTTTTCAAAACACAAACTGAATCTTTTTAATATATAGGCTGTGTATTTGATATGTGGACTCTCAAAAAGCCTAGACCAAGTAGATTAGAAGCATCCAATAGCATAGCTATATACAAGATTCTGGGTACTGTACAGCAAACCCTAACAAAAGGACTTTTCAAAGTTAACCCAATTACCAAATAATGTGATGATAACATTAACTATCGATTGTCTTTTTGAACCCTAAGACAGCAGGAACCTCACATCTCCACTATAGAGCCCCTACTTCCCCCAGTCCTGGAGCCTTTGGATAGGGCCCACTTTCCCGTATGCCTCTCCAAATCCATATCAAATAATATTGCATCCGCCGATCACAACCTAACCAACACAACGATTGCCACCTCAACATGCTTCACTTCAGACTGTGTCCAGAGACTTCACGTGTGGAATGACAACCCTTCAGCTTCATTACTTGGGTGAGACCTTTCCTTTTATAGGACACTCTAATTTCATCTCAGGTGGTTCACTTTCTAACAAAGTCCCATAACCTAGATATACACCAGTTTCTGTTTGGCTTAGTATGTTAACTCTCTTTTCAGTCACCAGATTCCAGATGCCACCAGGATGCTGGCCAGGCTTCCCTGGATTGAAGACCCCACCAATGTGTCCTGGAGCTCAGCATCCCCAGAGACACCCCCTACTAGGGAAAGAGAGAGGCAGGCCGGTGTATGGACCAACCAGTCAACACCCATGTTCAGCGGGGAAGCAATTACAGAAGCCAGACCTTCTACCTTCTGTAACTCTCAATGACCCTGGGTCCATGCTCCCAGAGGGATAGAGAATGGGAAAGCTATCAGGGGAGGGGGTGGGATATGGAAATTGGGTGGTGGGAATTGTGTGGAGTTGTACCCCTCATACCCTATGGTTTTGTTAATTAATCCTTTCTTAAATAAAAAAAAATTTTTAAAAAGTGGTACCAAAATAAGAATCATATAGTGTCTTAGGGAAACAAAGATTTAAAAAGGAAGTCTTGGGGACAGATCCCAATACAGATAGTTTTGTATAGGTTTTGCCAGATTGAGTTCAGTAGAGGAAACAGCAGCTCTGAGGAAGCAAAGGAAACAAGACTAGGCAGAGAGGAAGACTGAAATGTAATGCAGTAACATGGGAGCCTATGACTTATTTGAAGCTAAAATGACTCTTCAGAATTTTTCCAAGTTAAAGTCCAGGGGCTGGGTCTTTGTATTTCATGAAGCTTCCCATCTGCAGGTAGGGACCAGGGGCTTGCGCACTGTAAAGTGAGCGTCTAACCAGGTTTGCCACCCCCTGACCCCTCATAACTCTTCAGTCAACTAATGCCCACTTAGTTATTGTTTGTGCTCATGTAGGAAACATATTTTGAATCTCTTTCCGTAGCTCATTCGTCAACTCCCACCACCAGAACTCCGTATCCCATCCCCTGCCCTGATAGCTTTCCTATTCTTTATCCCTCTGGGAGTAGAGACCCAGGATCATTAAGGGGTGCAGAAGGTGGAAGGTTTGGCTTCTGTAATTGCTTCCCTGATGAACATGGGCATTGGCAGGTCGGTCTATACTCCCAGCCTGTCTTTCTTTTCCTAGTGGGGCAGGGGCCTGGGGAGGCGGTGCTCTGGGACATATTGGTGGAATTGTCTTCAACAATAATAACTACAACAACAATGAAAAACAACAAGGACAACAAAAGGGAAAATAAATACAAAAAATGGAAATAAAAGACTTTTTGAGTATTGAGAGTACGTGGAAAAAAGAATTTTTACAAATTATTATTTTAAAAATGTTTTATTAGTGATTTAGTAATTATTAACAAGATTGTTTTGGGAAAGGTGTACAAATATAGTTGACTATAAACCCAATCTATTTGATCTGGGGTGCATATTCAGCTTAGGAGCCTATGTAACCTCTGCATCCCTGTAGATCTGAGCTCGCATTCTGTGGTCATGAGTAGGAACATTCCAGGCTGCCCCAATTTCAGGACCCATCTTCCTCAGGTGTAGCATCAAGTATGTTGTCCAGCCTCACTTAGGAGACTGGAACATTCTCTGCTGTTGTTGATCCAAGTTGAGGACAAGGTCCTATGGAGGCCCACAAAGGGGTCTGTTGTGTTGTTCCTGATGGAGATGATCCATAACAACGGAGAGAGGGATCTATTTGAGGTCTAGGTCCATCATGTCTGTTTGGGAACCTCGGGACTCCCCAACTAGGGCCCCAGCTGATGGGGTGGCCTGATAGTGACTAAAGAGTCATCGTCAAAGTATGCCAGTCTCTTGCCCTTATTCAGCTTTTGCAGTCCTTACTTTGATAAGGTTAGCATTGGAGTGAGTGAGGGAAGTGTAATAGGAAGTAGATGAGGAGGGTATCTAAGTCTAAGTAGAAATTATTTTATTGGGCACTTTATGGTGTCTTTTTAGGTCTTTCTACTTGTTTGCTGCATAGACTGACTCACTGCAGACTATTGTGCACTTTTTCTTTCAGGTATATATTTTACTCTAATTTATGGATACGTGTGTACATATACCCTGTCTCATGGAACCTGGTCTATATCTAGGTTTTCAGGACTGTAGCAAATGTAAGTAGATCCAATGATTGGGGGTAAAGGAGGTGGAATTTGGTAAGGTGTAGTAAGATGTGCTGACATGTGTCTCGGGGAGATAAGAAATTGTTCCTCTGTGACAATATTACAAAACAATATTTACTCGCTAAACTGATTTAAAGATAGCTATCTTAGTAAGTGTGCAGTGATACCTCAATGTGGTATTGACTTCCATTCTCTTTATATATTTAAATCTGCTGATTACTTTTCATGTATCTGTTGACTGTTTATGTATTGTCTGGAGAAATGTCTATCTAAGTGCTTTACCAATTTTTTAAGTGCTGAAGTCACTAAATATCTTAATTTTTCACTGGTCCTTTACCAAGTCCTTCAGGAGAGCCATTAAAGAGAATTACTCATTTTCCTAGAGTCACTCAACTGGAATGCTTCGAAACACTACTATGGAATAGATAAATAGATTTATTTATTCTCATTGGAGACCTGATACACACATGACTCCATCACTCATGGGAAGTCACATGTTTGTTTTCTAGACAGAGATCAAGAGACAGAGATGGAGAGAATCAGAGAGAGGTCAGTCACCACAGTAATACCCCATCATTTGTGAAATTTTCTCATTTCATGATATTCCTGTGTGAAAGCTAGGAATCAGAACCTTTGTGCTTGGTAAAGTGTTTATTCTACCAGGTGAGTTATCTCCTGGAACTGGAAGCTTATTTTTTCTTCTTTCCTTCTCTACTTGTTATATCAACTAGTAAACTTTTTCCTGTTGTATTAACTAGTGATTTTCAGTAATAGATTTTAATAGTTGTATTAACTAGTGATTTTCAAATATAAATAAAAAATACTAGATTATATTCGTAAACAATGGTAAACTATGTTATTTGGCACATGGGTAATTGGGATTTGATAATATTTTCATTCATTCATTCATTCATATAATTTTATTTATGACAGTTTAATAAATTCTGTGAAACCTATCTTGCAAATATTCAAGCTATCAAGCCATCACATCCAGTTTCTGGGGTGATAAAAGACTGGCACATTCTACTCTCAATCCTCAAACTGATTCTAAAACATAGCTTATATAAAACACACACACAAAAATACCACAATTTGTGATAACTTAACCAACCTTTAACTAATAATAATAACTGATCTAAATATAGCTTATCTTGTACTTACTGTAATTGATTGAGAGATTACATTTATATACTCAGTTAATCCCTGTACAGACAAATTGTTAAAGGCTGATAAAGAAAAATCATATGAAGATAAACAGAAATTCTTTAAAGCCTACTTGCATACATCTTGAAAAAAATATAGTGAGTTCAAATCAGAGATTATTGTATAATAAAGGTTTAAAATTTAGGTTAAAAAACATATTTTAAGTCACTAGAACAATCATACTTAAATTTTTCTAATTCTAGTTATTAAATTAATTTATATTCTAGGTACTACATTAATGTTTTAAATTATATAATGCATTAATGTTTCAAATTATATAATACTCTGAAAACAAATCAAGAAATTGAGTATAGCTGTCATTACTTCATATCTTAAATCAGAATTTTTATTGTCTTGGAGAGGATAATTTATTCATTGGTGAGAAAGGGGTTTAGGTAACTTCATTTGGAAGCTCCAGTATTTACATTGCTTATGGGGAAAGCTAGAAATAAAACTGGTGATAAAAAATACACACTCATTAAATATGTCATATCTGATATATCAGAGAAAATTATTTTTTGAACTGGATGATTGTGAAGTAACAAAATGAAAATAAAAACCTAAATGAGTGTCTTGGAAAAAATATTAAAAGTTAAAGCAGAAAAATAAAGTTGCTGAAAAGAAAGAATGCTGGTTGACACAAAGTCTGATCCTTGTTTTATTGTCAACAAAGAAAATGTTAACTCGAGCTGCCATAGTAAATATAAAGATGAACAAATAAACACATTCATCTATAAACATAAACTTAAAGGAAATATGAATGGAGGGAGGAAAGAAATTAAAATATTTGAGTATAGTGAATAATGAAACAAGGAGCATATCTGGGTCAGAACTACAATCAGGAAGAGTTCTTTACGCCTTTGTCATGTGTAACACACTCAGAATCTTGAGTGAGTTTAAGAACAAATGGAATTAGAAATATGCAAAATTTCACACTACTCTTGTATCATTAGACTTAGATAAACATCGAGTTCACTAATTTTAAACAGCAAGAAAATAAGAACACTGTCAGTAATAGAATATTTTAATTCCTAATTCTGACAGCCTTGATTTTATTGCCCAAGGATAACCAAATAACGTAGTAATGGTTACAAACTAAACATAGACAGCAGATGACTTTGAAAATATACCCACTAAAATAGTTTTCACAAGAAAAAAAAAAAACTCTGTAGATCAAAGACTTGATGTTATCAGGGAGATGAGGCATTTAAGATAAATTCTACACAAGCACTTCCTTTTTCAGTAAAAATAAATCACTGAGTGACAGAAGATCAGGTTAAATTCAAAAAATGTCTCAAGACCATGAGAAAGAAGGAGAAGGAGTGGATGGATAAGGCATGATGCACTGTAATGAAAAAAGGACCAAAATTGGGGGTTGGGGGAGGTGAGAGTGTTTTGCAAATACCTATCATAAGTAGTTAAGAAATTGTACCCAGGCTCCTGTGTTAAATATGAATAAACATAGGCCCTAGGTGATATCAATGGGTATTAAATTAACAGTATTTATATACTTTATGTACTGTATTTGGGAGCTACTCTCTGCCCTGATGCAGCTTTCTAGTCCTATGCTCAACTCTGACACCATCTCCTCAGACAATGCTTTTAGCCCACCTGCATGTTAGCTGTCAGGCTCAGGCAAAAATTAGTAAAGTCATGGGACCCTTGAAATATACTTAAAATAGACTTCCTAGCTTCCTCCAACATGAAGACCCCAAATTTCATCTGCTATATTCTTACCTGCAGGTTCCTGACTCTTAAACAGTTTGTTCTGCTTTGTATCTTATTGCTTTTTTAGCCACCAAACTGCAGATACTACGGTGACTTCCCTAGACAGACAACCTCACCAATATGCCCTGGAACCCCGCCTCTCCAGAGCCCTGCCTCACTAGGGAAAGATAAGGATAGGCTGGGTTATGAATTGACCTGCCAATGCCCACATCCAGTGGAGAAGTAATTACAAAAGCCAGACCTTCCACCTCTGTACCCCATAATGATCATAGGTCCGTACTCTCAGAGGGACAAAGAATAGAAAGGCTTCCAGTGGAGGGTATGGAATACAGAACTCTGATGGTGGGAATTGTATAGAACTGTACCCCTCTTATCCCACAGTCTTGTCAATCATTATAAAATCATTAATAATAAAAAAAAGAAATTGTACCAATGTGTTAACAACTGTACTGTAAAGCATTAACCTTCCCCCCACCAATGATTTTAAAAGAACCCGAACATAACCTTATTTCGAGATAAAAATCATGGAAAATTCCATTTACTTTTGCATTTATTTTCATCTCAGGGACCAAAGTTTAGACTGCTGACTTTAACTTTGTAAGGATTTTTGTTTATGGTGTAGCTGTTTGTTTGTTTTGAAGATTTCATTGGTGACTTCTTGTATATTAGCTTTCTTGTACAATTTAAACTCTTCTTTCTTCATTTTTCACCTCACTGACTGCCTCGACTGAGAACCTTACAATTCATTTGTCAGACTTAACACCCAACTTCAGTGTACTTGATCCCTCAGCCCTTGAATAGGGAAATCAGACATTTAAAAACAATACAAATGAGGGGTTACAAAAAGAAGGACACATGCTTTTTAGAAGAAGCCAGCCAGAGATTCCATATCTACCTGATCACTTAACAACAGGGTGACAACATTATATCTTTCAAACCAAAATACTTGAGAAAAACTAGAAAGAAAGAGAGAGAGAATTAACTCCACAGGATTAGGAGGTACCAATGAATTTAAATCACTCCAACGATTGCAGAAACAATACACAAGGTGGGAGAAAAAGGACTACAGAGGGAAACCCATTATCATTGTCAAAGAAATGAGATATAGCTTTACATAGTAGATGATATAATCTTGGGGTGAAATATCAATTATTTTCAAATGTTTGTTTTGAGGTAAAAAATATCAAATAGTTGCACCCCTATGTGGAATTAGAAAACTGAAACATGAATTTGCAAAAAATAAAATAAAATAGAAGAAATTCTCTGAGACTTTATGAGAGTTATGATGGTTACAGTTAGGAAGGCTGGGACACAGGATTTTGGTGGTGGATGTGATATGGAAGTATACTTTGTAATCTTACAATCCTACAAATTACTATTAATAACAAATAAAAATGGATTGACAAAAATTAGGCCATTAAAAAAGTACTTGCTATGTAGTTAAGGCTGAAGCTAAGAAAAATGTAATAGATTAAAGAATGGAATCTATACCACTGGAAACAGATCATCTTTGACATACGAATTTAAGCACACACAGATTATACATTATGAAAAAACATTTTATAACAGGATAATCATATCCCACATAGAGCTGTTGCATTTCATACAGAAAGCAAAAGTGGAAATTTGATTTTAGAAGTTATGAGGGGCGTTATTAAAAGTAAGAGATGCTTGTGATACAATTTCTCCCTTGATAGATTTAAATTATTGATTGACTATGTCTACCAGCAAGACAAACAAATAACAATGTTTCCATTAAGGCATGATGTTGAAGTAATATAGAAAAATGGATATGTCAATGATAATTCCTA
Organism: Erinaceus europaeus; assembly: GCF_950295315.1. NCBI lineage: Eukaryota > Metazoa > Chordata > Mammalia > Eulipotyphla > Erinaceidae > Erinaceus > Erinaceus europaeus. The sequence continues at coordinate 21,451,510 of NC_080174.1, forward strand.
AAAATGCAACAATGAGAGGAAGTGGATTCTTATAATTGAAGATTCTTACCATTGCTGCTGATTCTATAGTTAGTATCATTAGACTGGTTTTCAGTTTTCATTTAACATTCCACTAAATCTAAAAACTAGATCATAACACTTCTAAGAAAAGAGTTTTAAGTCCTGTCAAGTTGCTTTCATTTTAAATCTTTCTCTTAAAATAATGTTGACATTTTGTTATCAAGATAAGTAACATAATACCACTATATTATTAAAGATATATGATAGGTAGGACTTCCCATTATTTCTTATACCCATGAATATAATTTTGGCCATGTGTCATAATTAGGAATATTTTCTCCAACTTTATACTCAGGCTTATTTTTCACATCAAGCATTAAAAAATCATTTGAGCATACCACTTATGCCTGAGTTTCCCAAATACCAGCCAGAGAACATTGAAATCTCTTTCTTAAAACACAGTAAGAGGTGTAAATCAAAGTTTGTATCTTAACAATATGGATATTAACTAGAATTTTCAAGGGTCATTTTTTTTCATTTCCTCTTGCCTTGTTAGATTTGGGGTTTCTGTGCACCTCACCCATTACCAAATACAGTCTTCTCGCAGATTGCTCTTGTATTTGAGATCAACCTATTATTGATGCCTTGCTACACATATTTTCAGGGAACCCAAAAGCAGGACATCCTCTGGAAAATAAATGCCCTAATAAGGAAAAGTATCAGATATATATACCTAACCAAAAATACTGTCAGAAGACAGTGTCAGAGTTGATAATAGGGCTAGAAAGGTGGACTAGGGCAGAGAGTAGCTCTGAAACTTGAAGAAAGTATATAAATACAATGAACTGTTTTACCCCCATCAATCTGACCCAGGGAATATATATATATATATATTGAACCCAGGATTCTGTGTAACCTCTGATTCCCTGTCAGTCTGAGCTCTCAGTGCATGATCAAAGCTGGGAACATTCTAGGCCATGCATATATCAGGACCATTATTCCTCAAATTGAAGAGTAGGATGACCCAGCCTCCCTTTGGAGAGTTCAATAATCCCTACCTCTGCTAGTTTATAGAGACTGCAAGGTCCTGGAGAGCCCACAAGAGGGCTTATAATGGCGCTCCTGAGGGATGTTACCAGTGATGGTGGAAAGATGGATCTTCTGGAGGTCTAAGCCCATCATTTCTATGTGGGAATACAAGGATACCCTGACTTGGGCCCCAGATGATGGAGTGGCCAGATGTTATCCAAAAAGTCCACCATTAAATTACCTAGTCTCTTGCCTTTTTAAAGCTTTTGTAGTCCTTTCTTTATCTGAAGCTTTAGACGTTCTTTTAGTTGGTAAAGTGTTGAGAGTCATTTGTTGTATCCAAAGTGTTTATGGGGTCTGGCCACAAGTTAGAGAGAAAATACAGCTGGGACTTTAGTGAGGTCTAAGTTGACTTTATGTTTTACTGTATTTACTTGTTTGAGGATTCTAATAAAGGTTGTCAAAGAGACAATAATTGTCCTTTATTTGATATAATTTTTGGCAGTACATCTCTTATCCAATTCTATACAGTGTTTCTTCTAAAGATTATCAAGGAGTTACCATAATGCTGTCAGAACAGATTAGGACATATAGGTTAGAAGCTTATTATCTCCCTCACTAGATTAAAGATTAACGTCTGTATCATTCACCACTGCGTTCATATTGTAAAACATAGTACCTCACCCGAAGTAAATGGTTAAGAGTTATGATAGATGGATTTAAGATGAGAAGGTTAACAGTGGTCAGAAGTATTCTAACTGAGCAAAAGGAGATAAGAAGGTTATTGTTGAAGAGATTTGAGAGGTAGATTTCCCTTTTTCCCATTTGTTAATGATGTTATTTTTAATAAACGTTTGTTCCATTTTTTAACTAAAATTGTGTAATGTTGTTTACTTTTAATATGTTTTCTTCATATTCTTTTTTACCATCATGGGAAGATAAACATGCATATCATGAAGCAAGCACAGTCTTATTATTTCACTCATTAATTTTTTTTGGAAATAAAATGAAAAATTGTTAGCACCACTTTGGGGATGTTGAATTTGTTGTTTATTTAAAAAATAATTTTTTTAATATTTATTTTATTTATTCCCTTTTGTTGCCCTTGTTGTTTTATTGTTGTAGTTATTATTGTTGTTGTCGTTGTTGGATAGGACAGAGAGAAATGGAGAGAGGAGGGGAAGACAGAGAGGGGGAGAGAAAGATAGACACCTGCAGATCTGCTTCACCGCCTGTGAAGCGACTCCCCTGCAGGTGGGGAGCCGGGGTTCGAACCGGGATCCTTATGCCGGTCCTTGTGCTTTGCGCCACCTGCGCTTAACCCACTGCGCTACAGCCCGACTCCCTATTTTTAAAATTTTTAAAAAATATATCTTTGGGAGTCTGGCGGTAGCACAGCAGGTTAAGTGCATAGCACAAGGACTGGCATAAAGATCCCGGTTCGAGACCCTGGCTCCCCACCTGCAGGGAAGTCACTTCACAAGCGGTGAAGCAGGTCTGCATGTGTCTCTCTTTCTCTCTCCCTCTCTGTCTTCCCCTCCTCTCTCCATTTCTCTCTGTCCTATCTAATAAGGATGACATCAATAACAACAATAATAATTACAACAACAATAAAAAGACAAGAGCAACAAAAGGGAAAATAAATAAATAAAATTTTTTAAATATATGTATCTTTATTTATTTATTGGATAGAAGCAGCCAGAAATTGAGAAGAGAGGGAGAGAGACAGAGAGAGACCTGCAGCCCTGCTTCACAACTTGCAAAGCTTTCCCTCTGCAGATGGGGACTGGGGACTTGAACCTAGTTGAGCACACATTACAATGCACAAGGACCCAGGGATCTTTACGCCAGTAAGAAAGACATGTATAATGAACCTATATGAGGTTATGTAAACTTGTTCACAATAAGCAAAATGTAGAAGGCAGATTGTGCTGGAAAGGCTGTCAAATAACTAATATATAAGGTCCTTAGGTGACCAAGGTGATGATATTACTGTTTTCAGTACAATGGGAAACCATTAAAGTCTTTTAAACAAGATGTAATTTGATCTAATTTTGTTTTCAAAACACTACTTAGGATTCTTTGGGAAAAAAAAAAGATTAGAGAGATTTATGAAAAGCAGAAAACCAACTGGATTTGAAATCAAGTCAAATGTTCCTTATGAGAGGGCATGATTACCTAGTGTTTCAGTTTTGCTGTGAGAGAAGAAAAATTACTAGTATAGTGATAAAATAAGGAAGACTCTCTGTATTCACTCTAGGATAAAACTGAATGAGTATGCTTATTCCATAGTGTGTAATATAGTAACAGATATTTAAGGGGGAGTAGAGAGATCAGAATTAAGGTTTTAGTACTAAAATTGAAATATCTGACATCTAGTGAAATTGTCAAAAGTCTCTCTCATAAACAGAAATCTGTGCTGTGGATCCAAATTTAGATCATATTAGCAAATCAGTATCATTTCAAAGACTGGAGATAGACAAGATGGACCAACAAGAGCATATATAATATAAATAAGCTCAAGAATCTGAACTTCAAGGGCCTGAACAACAAAGAACCTAGAATTAAATATCAGATAAAGAAGACAAACTCTCAAAGGGGATAGGGAAGAAATTGACATAGACTAAAAAATAAAGTTCAATAAACAGTATGTTTTTCAAGGAGACCTGAATGGTAAGTTGTGTCATAAGTTGGTAGACATTCAAGAAATTCATTCAAGAAATATGAGGACATAAAGATAGATTTAGATTTAGTTTAGATTCGGCAACAGAAAATCAGCATGAAATTATAACAGATGCATCTTCAGAGAATTATAATAATAAATTATAGGTGGAAGTGAGTTAATACATAAATGCAGGGTGCAAAAGTAGAAATGAATGGGTAGACAATACTTTCAAGAATCATAACTAGGGAAATGGAGTAAAGTGCTGGGGTGGGAGGAAAGGGCTAACTGAGATTATTAATTTGCTTAAAGTGATAGGTCCTGGCTTATTTGATATGAGAAAAATAATTCAACAGTGAAAATTTAATGGAAAAGTAGGAGTAAATGGGAGCTAGATGGTGACACAGTGGGTTAAGCATACATGGCACAAAATGGTAGGAACAGCTTAAGGATCCCAGTTCAAGCCCCTAGCTCCCCACCTGCAAGGGGGCCGCTTCACAGGCAGTGAAGCAGGTCTGCAGGTGTCCTTCTCTTCCCCTTTTCTGTCTTTCCCCTCTTCTTTCAATTCCTCTCTGTCCTATCCAACAACGACGACAGCAATAACAACAACAATAGTACCAACAACAACGATAAACAACAAGGGCAACAAAAGGGAAAAAAAGAAAAAGAAATAAAATAAATGAAAAGTATGAGTAAATAATATTTTTGAAACCCCCTTTGATGGTAACAGCTGCGGCATTTCCTCTCCTTTTCTCTCCCCAGTCAACAAGGAATGTAAAAGAAGATCACCTGGGATCGCAATGAGACAGGATCAAAACTACTTTGGGAACCTATCAAGTCACCGGTGAGTGCAAACATGTGTGGCTAGTGGAAAGAGAGGAGCCCAATGAGAGATTCCTAGGGCTAAAGTCCGTATCTGCTTCCGAGCAGCTGGTAACAGTCTGGCAGTTTACTGAGGTTGAGGTGCCACCTCCAGTCTGTTTTACCAACAAAAAGACTGATGAGGGAAGGAAAGGATTCCCCTAAGGCTTACCAGACACAACTAAAAAGAGGAAGAGACAAAAAAAGAAAGAGAGATAGTGAAGGAGAAATACCACAGAATCATTCCAACACTTACGAAGCTTCTCCTTTGTATGGTATGCCCTAGTATGATGACCTGATTATGACTAAACTCAGGTCTCCAAGCAAACAGAAAAAAACATCCCTTTTGATCACATGAGAAAAATCATACTTAACCAAGACACAAGATCTTAGATATAAGAAAGTATATATTCCTATAACTAAGAAAGGGGAGGGATAGAAGGACAATTACTTTGGTGTGTTTGATGATAGAATACCATTTGGAGCTTGCATTCCAATGATTTTTTACTTTCTTTCTTTCTTTTTTTTTTTTTTTTTAGATAGAGGGGAGAGAGACTGCGAGGCGCCCTGAGTCCTGGCTGCTTCTGAACTTCTCCTCAGCGCGGCTGCTGAAGCAGATAAGCCCAGAGAAAAGTGACATACTATAAGTTACATCAGGAATGTCATAATAAGTACTCTCGTGGATCCTCCTAGGACCTTACCCTCACCTCTTCTTTCTCAGATAAGAGAAACAGTTCCGAATTCCTCTGGTGTTTTCCAGATTAGCTTTCCTCATAGTAATGATATAAAAACAACACTCCTGGTGACAAATATCCCAGGTCCTGGTGGAATTGGGATTCAAGACCCTCTGGTCTTCTTCCCCTTACCTTTACCCCTCTTGGAGTATTGACCAAAATTCTTTATGAGTTACATAAGGTGGAAATTCTTTCTTCTGTAATTGCTTCTGGACATGGGCATTGGCAGGTCAATCCTTAATTCCAGCTTGTTTCCCCTTTTTTAGTGATTTAATGATGATTGACAAGATTGTGGTGTAAGAGGGGTACAATTCCATACATTCCCACCATCAGAGTTTCTATCTCCTCCCCTCCATTGGAAGTTTCCCTATTCTTTATCCCTCTGGGAGTATGGACTGAAGATCTTTATAGGGAGCAGAAGATGGAAGGTCTGGTTTCTATAATTGCTTCTTCACTGGACATGGGCATCGATTCAAACTCCTAGGATGTTTCTATTTTTCCCTAGTTGGGTAGAATTCTGCAGAGGTGGAACATCAGGACACATTGGTGAGGTCATCTACCCAGGAAAGTCAAGTTGGTGTCATGGTAGCATCTGCAATTTGGTGGCTGAAAAGAAATAAGATATAAAACAGAACATATTGCTTAATAATCAGGAAATTATATAAGTAAGAATATATCAGGTGAGATTTGGGGTCTTCATGTTAGAAGGAGCTAGGAGGTCTATTTTAGGTAAATTCTAAGGGGCCCATGATTTAATAATTTTTGCCTGAGCCCAACAGCTATCATGCAGGTAGGCCAGGACTTTTGGGAAGATGTTGTCAGACTTGGAAATAGGACTAGAAAGCTGAATCAGGTCAGAAATTAGCCAAAAAGGCCATCATTAAGTGAATCAGTCTCTGGCCTTTTTCTAGCTTTTGTAGTCCCTTCCTTATCTGAGAAGCTTAAACTTTCTTCCAGTTGTTAAAGCGCTGTCATTTGTTGTTTGGGAACCCATATTAGGTTAATGAATTCTTGCCTCAAGTTAGCAAGCAGATAGACCTAGGATTTTAGTGAGGTCTAAGTCAACGTCGACTTTTCTGCATTTACTTATTTAATGATTCTAATAAAAGTTGTGATAGGAATAATAATTATCCTTTACTTTATACATAGTTCTTGTCACTATGTAGCTTGGCCATTTTATATAGTCTTAACTCCCATTCTATTTCCCCCTTCCCTCAACATTTTTCTTTTCTATGAATAACTAAATAAATATTAAAGAAATATGAATCAGCAGGAGTGTAATAGACAAAATTGGATACAATCTCTTTTTATTTGGAAAAATACCCTATCTGATAAACTAAGTATCATAAGCTATTTACATCCACATGATGATGAGTTTTTCCTTTCAACTTCAGAAATGTTTTTTCTATATCTTTGATGAATAATGTATCCTTACAAATTTTGTTCTTCAAAATTATTTTAATTGTATAACATGTAGTATATCTGGTTTCTTAAAGTGACCACTTATGTTCTCTCATAACTGATTTTTAATTTTTTTTTTATTTTTATTTATAAAATGGAAATATTGACAAGACTATAGGATAAGAGAGTACAATTCCACACAATTCCCAACACCAGAACTCCCTATCCCATCCCCTCCGTTAAGAGCCTTCCTATTCTTTATTCCTTTAGGAGAATGGACCCAGAATCATTATGGAGTGCAGAAGGTAGAAGGTCTGGCTTCTGTAATTGCTTCCCCATTGAACGTGGGCATTGGCAGGTCGACCCATACTCTCAGACAGTCTTTCTCTTTCCCTGGTGGGGCAGGGCTCTTGAGAGGTGGTACTCCAGTGTCGTTTTCGACGGGTTAGGTTGTTTCCGCCAGGCTGGCTTCACGGGCAGGTAACAGACGACCAGGGACTCATAGTTGAGCTGTAGGCAGTATCTCTTTATTCATGCAGGACGCAGCACAATCTAAGCCGAGCTGAGCTAAACTAAAGGTAAAGTACTCTAAAACTCACAATGCTGTCTTTATATATACTTGACAAGTAGGGTGGAAACAGGGTGTGACATAGAGAGGGTGGAGAGAAAAGTGACTGGTGACAATCAGAGTGTGACAAGGAGGGGGGGTGGAGCAAAAACATATCATGAAACAGTGGGGATTGAACCAATGCCCTGGAGGGAAGTGCTTGTTAACAGCGGTTATATAAATAGAATGAAGTGGTTATGTAAATAGAATAGTGTTAAGCAGGGGGGATTTAAACCAAATGAAACAGAAGGGGTCTCATGCATACCAACAATTCCCCCTTTCTTTTTAACTAATGGCCATTGTGGGGTGAACAGAAACGTATATCATACAGGCGTTTTCAAAAGAACTGGCATAAGACATGGAAAACAAAATAGGCGAGCAGCAATAACCAGTGTGATGCCAAGTGGAGCTTTTCTTGCCTCAAAGGGCAAGGCCTAGCAGGCGAAAGGGCATTTCTTGCCTCTGGGAATGCTTCATGCCTCTGGGGGCATCTCTTGCCTCAAAGGGCATTTCTTGCCTCTGGGAATGCTTCATGCCTCTGGGGGCATCTCTTGCCTCAAAGGGCGTTTCCTGCCTCTGTGGGCATCTCTTGCCTCTTGGGGCGCTTCATGCCTCTGTGGGCATAACCTAATAAGGAGGGGGAGCTTTCTGCCTCTGGGACAGAGCCTGCAGGCGAGGGGACATGGTCTATAAAGTTTCAAGGCAATTGGCTGAAGTTAGTCTTTGAGAAACACAGCAGTGTGTACCAGTAAGTCCGATGGAGGTGTCAGTCCAAAGTAGCTGACCACAGAAGAAAATGCCGGAGGATGAAACGCTGCACGTCTGTCTCGATGGGGAATGTTGGCCACCAGAATTTTGCTTTTCTGTAGAGAGTGATCTTTGGAGTCTGTGAATCTGTTTCTTCAGGTCGTGCCAGGTCACCTCATTGGTTTCCGGGGGCGATGTCAGAGAACAGGATCCAAATGGATTTCCAGGAATTCCATTTGAGTAGATGCTTTTTCATGTGAAGACTTTGACAGCTGAAATTCACTTACTTGTCAAACAAAACTTGTAGCAGATTAGAAGTTTACTATAATTGATAACTCCATTATAATTGGAAGTCGTTTCTAGTATGATTTTAAGGTTGTTTAAACAGTTTAAACTCAATAATATGTGGAAAGGTAAACAGAAGAACCACGGTTAAAAGCCTCAGGCATGAGAATAATTAACATTATCATTGCACTATCTGCCCCACCCATAACTCATACAGTTTTCAGGATCAAACGTTTCAGATTCATGTCAAGACGTAAAAGAGAAATCAAAGGAGGGAAAAAACAACTTTTTGGATTGTTTCTGGATGTCTCTAGAAATCATGGCTGTGTCCAGCATTTTTTTTAAGTCAATGTCAAACAAAAATTCAGTCATTCAAATCATTCTCTTATGAAACGCAACTTGAACCAGATTATCAAGATCTCACCATGTAGGATTAAGAATCCCCGGAGGGCGACCTAGTCCAAAAAGGTCCTCGAAATTCCATTTAGGGTGTTTCTGACTGTTCCTGCTGGATTGCTTCAGGCACCCATTTTTAAAAGCGTCTTCCCATCGAAGAAAGAATCCAATCAGGAGAGTAGAACTAACTACGTGTCTCCATACTTGGGAACTGCCAGGGTACTCGAGAATGCTCCTCAAATTAGAGTAGTCCTTCTCCACGGGAAACATTCGAGAAGAAGTCCAGAAAGTTCCAGGGGAAATCCCCATGCATATCCCAAGGTCTATGATCACGGTCATAAAGAACCAAACTGTGGCCCGGAGCAAAATGTAGTCCTTTTCCTCAGGAAGCATGGGAGAGGGAATCCAGAAAGTCCAAGGAGAAATCTCCGTGCATCTCCCAAGCTCTATGATCCCGGTCATAAGAAACCAAAGTTCCCGGTGAGGGAACCGAAGTGTGGCCCAGAGTAAAATGTTCCAGAGACAGAGAAACTGTCTCATAATGAAACAGTAGAGGCTTTGGCAAACCTCTTCGTAAGTAGAAGAGAAGACCATAGTGCATAGGTAGGCAAAGTCTTCACTTATCTGGGAGTTGCGCAGGTCTGGTCCCACGTTGTTGCGCCATATGTCGTTTTCGACGGGTTAGGTTGTTTCCGCCAGGCTGGCTTCACGGGCAGGTAACAGACGACCAGGGACTCATAGTTGAGCTGTAGGCAGTATCTCTTTATTCATGCAGGACGCAGCACAATCTAAGCCGAGCTGAGCTAAACTAAAGGTAAAGTACTCTAAAACTCACAATGCTGTCTTTATATATACTTGACAAGTAGGGTGGAAACAGGGTGTGACATAGAGAGGGTGGAGAGAAAAGTGACTGGTGACAATCAGAGTGTGACAAGGAGGGGGGGTGGAGCAAAAACATATCATGAAACAGTGGGGATTGAACCAATGCCCTGGAGGGAAGTGCTTGTTAACAGCGGTTATATAAATAGAATGAAGTGGTTATGTAAATAGAATAGTGTTAAGCAGGGGGGATTTAAACCAAATGAAACAGAAGGGGTCTCATGCATACCAACACTCCAGGACACATTGGTGGAGTCATCTGCCCTTGGAAGTCAGGTTGGCATCTTGGTAACATCTGGAACCTGGTGGCTGGAAAAGAGTTAACATATAAAGCAGAACAAATTGTTGACTAATCATAAACCTAAAGGCAAGAATGTTGTAGATGAAGATTTGGGGTCTTCACTGTGGAAAAAGCTAGTGTGTCTATTTTGGGTATATTACAAGGGGCCCATGATTTTACTAGTTTTTGCCTGAATTGACATCTAATATTCAGGTGGACCCAAGATATTGTCTGGGATATGGTGTCGTATTTGGAAAAAGACTAGAAATCTGGAGCAGGGAAGAGAGTAACTCTCAAATATGGGAAAAGTATATAAATTTTGTTAACTGTAAACCCCATTGATTTGACCCAGGGCCAGTATTCAGGACAGGAGCCTATGTAACCTTTGCATCCCTGTAGGTCTGAGCCCACATTCTGTGGTCATAGCTAGGAATATTCCAGGATGCACTAGTTTCAGGACCCATCTTCTTCAGGTAGTAGGTAGAGTATGTTATCCAACCTCTCTTCAAAGAATGGAACAGCCCCTACCACTGTTGATCCACATTGAGGGCAAGGTCCTACAGAGGCCCACAAAGGGGTCCATTATGTGGTTCCTGATGGAGATGACCAGTGACAGTGTCGAGAGGTATCTGTTAGAGGTCTAGGCCTATCATGTCTGTGCATGAGTTCCAGCACTTCCTGACTAGGGTCCCAGGTGATGGGGTGGTTTTAAAATGATTTTAAAGACTTATTTATTCATTTACTTTACAAGATAAAAAAAAGAGACCAGAATGATTTTCCAGCACATGCAGTACGGGGAAATTGGATTGGGAACCTCATGCAAATCCTGTTCTCTACCACTGAGTTAACTCCCCTATCTCTAATAACAGTTTTATATTAATTTGTTTTTATTTTCTCATTATGATTTTATTTTTTACTTTACCAGACCATTTCTCAGCTGTGACTTATAGTGGTGCAAGGAAGTTAACCTCAGACTTTGGAGCATCTGGTATGAATTTTTTTTTTGCATAACCATGATGTTATCTCCCCACCCCATTTTTTGATAATTTTTATTTATGGACCCAGGGTCATTATGGGGTGCAGAATGTGGAAGGTCTGGCTTCTGTAATTGCTTCCCTGCTGAACATGGGTGTTCATATGTCAATCCATACTCCCAGCCTATCTTCCTCTTTCCCTAGTGGGGCGGGGCTATGGGGAAGCGAGATTCCAGGACACATTGGTGGGGTTGTCTAGCCAGGGAAATCCAGTTGGCATCATGGTAGCATCTGGAACCTAGTGGCTGAAATAAAGTTAATATATAAAGCCAAAAAAAAAAATTGTTGACTAATCATGAATCTAAAGGCTGGATTAGTGCAGATGAAGATTGGGGGGGGTCTCTGTTTTATAGATTGCAGGCCTATTTTAGGTATATTCCAAAGGGCCTATGACTATATTAGTGGTTTTTTGTTTGTTTTGTTTTGTTTTTTGAGCCTGATATTTGATATGTTGATGGACCCAGGTTATTGTCTGGCCACTCCATTTTTTTTTGAAGGTACATGTTTCTGTCTAAGTACCAGATTAAGCTATGTTACGTTGGTATTCAAATTGTTTATATTTTCATTAATTTCTGTCATTTAAAATCAAATTTCAGTTAATTTTTGACCCAATATTTTAAATACAATAGATTTATCTTTTCTAATTTGTTCCTTTTTTAGTAATTGAATTTTTGTGACCTCAGGTTATATGCCTTGTGAAAACCCAACTCAAGGGATCTGCCATGATGGTTTTTCTGAGGCTATGCCTGCTCTATATTAGTAAATTTTTCATTGGCAACTGATCTAATGTAGGATATAGATAAGAAATAAATGAGTGTGTTTGTCCATTAGAAACTGAGCATAGGTATAGTACTCAACAAATATAAGTGATTATTCCAAAGAAAGGCTACTAGTTATATAAATAAACAAATTTTGTTTGTGACAGAAAGATCAGCTTAAAAAAAGATTAGAAAAAATAAGCAGAGATTAAAGCAGTTTTTAAGATTTTTAGCAAGTAAATCCGATCAAGAAAGGAGCCTAAAATCACTAAGTACAACAAGCATTAGGGACCCTGGGCTTAGGGATCAAGAATTCTCCCAGTGGGAAAATTACATTTCAGAGACAGGAAAAACAACAGCCAAAATCTAGAGTATAAGCAAGCATTACTCCAAGCAGAAAGATAGTCTACATTATAAATAAGTAGCTGGAAGGTTATTATAACACCCACATTTGCAGTACAACTGTTTCTAAAACATAGACAAAATAGCATGATTTCATTGTTCATTACTTGTTTGAAACTATTTTAACATTATCTTTTTTTAAAGTATTGGTATTATTGTTCCTACTGTAATACTTTCTTTCCTACACATGTGTAGCATACGATTTGATAGTGAACCTCTCAAAGCAACTGTTAAGTTGTATTTTCAAACTTAGAGATAATTACTATTAGTCATATGCAGAAAATATCTCCAAATGAAACTACTCACCAAAGCAGACTATAGTAATAAGAATCTCCTTAGCTTACTTGGACAGTGTGCTTGATTCACCATTTATGTGACACAGGTTCAAGCCCAGCTCCCAACACACTGAAGGAAGCTTTGGTGTTGTGGTCTCGCTCTATGATTCTCTATCTCATGATAGGAATGGTGCAGAGTTGTTATCTTATAACTTTGTAAATTAACATTAAGTTAGTAATATTTTTTTAAAAATCTATTGATTCTATTGAAAAATTAAAATGATTTTTATATATAATACACATTATATATAAAATATTATATATGTGACCTATAAAAAGATGAACTCTTTCCATTTGTAACAATACTGGAAAATACCTAGAGAGTATGATTAATAAAATGGGTTTGATGCAGAAAGACAAACAAAATATAATTTCATTCATAGATGAAGAAATAAAACTAATCAAACCCTTGTATCACAAGAATAAATTATTTTTTTTTACCAGAAAACAAGGAAAGAACAAAGTGTAAATTAGAAAAAAAAAAGTTGTGTGAGGATAGTTGTAATGTTGATTTTGGTGGTTAATAGAATGTTGTATATACAGCTGTCGATTTTAAGATTGTATGTCTGAAACTTCTATGATGCTATAAAGCAATGTTATTTCAATAAAAATTATCTTATCTATTAAGCAATATTACTGGAATTGGTTAAAAATACATGTGTTTACTAGACAAATCAAATTTAAATTTTATTGGACAATAGAACTAAGAAGTAGGAAGCATAACAAGCAATTGATAGTCGTGAGGTATGATAATCAATATCATATTCTTGCAATGTAGACAAAACTTTTTTTAAAATGGTTCCATTGACAAGCAATCTCTCAAACAAGATACATTCTTCTATGAAGTACTAAAGGTGTTCAGGGAGTATTTTTATAGTCATCATACTCTTTAGATGAAATGTTTTTTTTAATCTTTCTTTCTCTCTACAGGGTGTTATTACCTTCAATTCAGAAGCTTCCGTAAATGATCACAGCTTGTCCATCATTTTTCATAATGTCAGTGTCATGTCTGATGTGAGAATGGATTAATAACAAGCTGGAGACAGGATATGTCAGAAGAAGTTGCTCCTAACTTAAGAATTACTTTCTGATTTGTCACAATATGACATCTAGTGGGTAATTTTGACAAGTATTTTTAACACTAACAGTGGAAGTCTAGTACGAGTTAACTGTAGATGCATTGTTTTAGCACTTCTTAAAGAAACACACATATTCTTGCATAAAAACTTTAACCATAATGAAACTTTGTTTTTTTCATTATAATTTACTTCTATTCCTAAAGAACTCAATTTCTTAATCCAATGAAAAGTTCTAAAATACATGATCAAATGAGTTTTGAAGGATTTCTGGTGTATTTCAGGAAGTAAACTTGAGAGAAAATGTCAAAATCACATTAGGGCAAAGAAAAATGTGTTAGCTTCAGACATACGTAAAATAGGAGGCATAAAATGATAGATATGAAAGCAATATAAAATCCAATCAGGCTTTTTCTACCATTGGTAAGGACACATCTGTGGCTTTTATTATGCTCAGTGGTAGTTCTGGATATAATATCTCTACAACTGTCTCAATTGTTGATATTTCATAGATATGTTATCCTAAAATCAGGAAAGTAGATTGTTACCATGGAGAATGAAAGATTAGGAAGAGACAGATGGAAACATAGAATGGAATAGAATAAATTAGAGTCTTGTAAAACGGGATGTATCACAATTAGAATTAAAATTAACTGTACATATGGACACTAGGCCTATATATTAGAGCACCCCTGCAAATCCTTCAGTGCTAGGTGCAGTCACTCAAACATTCCATGTGTGTGTATGAAATCGGGTGTGGGGAAACCAAGCCAATCAGAGTGGGGTTCTCTCTCATAGGCGCTTCTACATCGTTATGTGCCAGAAGCATCTTTGTTCTTGTTAAGTGTGAGATTTCTGAGAACTATTATTTAATCCCCACAGTGGCTCCTAAACGTGCTGCTTCTTCTAAGCCTTCTGATGATTAAAACTGAGCATCAGAGGAAGATGTTTACCATCCAGGAGAAGGTAAAACTCTTGGATCTGATCAAAGATGACAAGAAAATCGTGGACACTGCCCACCATTTCAACTTGAAAGAGTCTACCATTCATTCCATCCGTAAAGATGAAGAGAACATTTGTGCAATGGCTACTGTCTTTTTCAACAAGGAAACAAAGCTAAAGGGATATTATTTCATGTCTAGAGGGTTCTAATGATGTTAAAAACCATATTTAGAAAGTTGTAAATAGGTTTTCTATGCTCTATGAAAATATTTGCTTTATAAAGAATCCAACTTCACATAAATTCACTTAGCACAGTAAAGTCTGAAACTTATTAACTGTGATAAACAGTAAATAAGAAAGGCTGTAGATGTGGAGTCTACTTAATTAGTGATCTCTCACCTTCTAGATTTGGTTAATTAAAATAGCTGGCTCTGTCCTCAAAAATTCAGATTCTTTTGTCATCAAAATTTTCAGATATCTTTAGCATACAGTTTGTTTCAGTATCTCTGTCTCTCCCTCTCTTAAAATTCCCCATCATTGTCCCACCTGGGGTTAGTTTCTCATTGATTTGATGAGATCACTTGTCTTTTCACTGCCTTCCATATGTACCTACCTTCCCTTCTTGGCTCATAAAGGCTTCATATTTATCCCTGCGCTATTCCTAACACTGGAGAATAGAGAGGGAAACCTACATCTCATTGTATTTTCTCTATGTAAATATTGTATATGTGTGTTTATTTTCTATATGGGAAGTTAATTCTCTAAATTTTTTACCATTTTTATTTGTGATTAATAATGGATTACAAGATTGTAAGATTACAGTGTATAGTCTCACAACGCTACCATGTAAGTCTATATCCCTACCCACTCACCTCCCAAAGATAACCACCATAGTTCTCACAAAGTCTTAAAAATGGATTGTTTGCTTATGTTTTATAAGTTTATGTGTAAAAGTCCTCTACATTACAAATATGAATGAGCCCATGTTATAGTTGTCTGTCATCTCTTTAAGCATAATCATCTCAGTTAAGCATAATCATCTCTAGTTCCATCCATTGGCTATTGTGAACAATGCAGCTATAAACACTGAGGTGCATATGTCACTTCAAATTAGTGTCTGTATGTCCTTTAGCTAGATGCCCAAGAGTCATATTGCTAGATCATAATGTGATTCCATATTTTAAAATTTATAGTATGTATATTTATTATTTTTTCTATATACACATTTGCTATTTTTTTGTAGTGGATAAGGAAAAATAGTCTTAGCCATTATGAATTCTGTTCCTTTTTGAAATGTGTTTGTAAGCCAGTTTTTAAATCTCAGTATTATTTCAATTTTTGAGGAGGGAATGGGAGATAAAGAGGAAGAGGGAAAGGAAAAATACACTAAAGCACTTCTCCATCATGCATAGAAGTTCTACCTTTCTCTGTTCTTGATGTTCTCCCATGGTATTTAGGCTACAACTCAGATCTTCACACATGGGAGGCCACCTCCTGTCACAATCAGCGTCTATCACAGACCTGTCACACTCCAATGTTATATGGATACATCAGTGCAAAATATAACCAAACACCCTGCCCCAATAAAGTTTGTATCAGGGTAGTGTCAAGTTGCTCCCAGAACTTAGCAAATAAGTGGTTAGAAGAATGTGATAGTAATAGTTAGAGATGAATTTGGATGAAATAAATGTTGAACCCAATACATTTTGAAGAATATTTGTGGGGAAAGGCCCACTGTCTAGGAAATCCAAGCCATCATCTCCATGAGAGTTTGAGAGGGTTGACCCCGAACCCTTTCCTCATAGAAGGGGTGGTCGACAGGTCCTCACTAGACCGCATGACCTTAAAATGGATGGAGTTTCCAGACCGGAAACTTCCTTTTACATGCTTCCTCATTCTCTTTGAACAAAGGCCAAAAGTTACCATATATGGCCAACTGAAACCCACCGAAAATATTCTGGTTTTGCTTAATTGCCCCCTTCCCCCTGAGGTTCTTGTGATTCACCTTTAGAGAGAAGCCTACCTATGCATGGTGAGCTCATGATCAGACCTTATACAGTAACTTCCCAGTAACAAACACCTGATATAGGTCAAGATTTAAACCTGCATTGTGTGTATGGCTTAATGATTATCTGAAACTTTTCCTAACCCTTGGGTATATCTACCTACTTGTACCCCTGAATAAATGAGTTGTCTCTCTGAAACTTCTCCTGGAGGAGGTCATAACTCCTCTTCTTGTACTGTCCCTCGTCAGCAGGGTCCCCCAAACCCCCAGGGTGGCCCATGTCCCCCCCATGGTCGCCGGCTAATGATCAGAGGAAAACCAACCCCCCTACATATTCTTGGAATTTCTTGTATATAATAAATCCTCAAACATCTTTGAGATTATATCAGTGAAAGGCCATGCTGGTTTCTAAAAAACATGTTTTATTTTATGTTTCAGCCAAAATTTTTCTTCAGTAGTTTGCACTACATAATTATTTCCAAAAATATTTATTTTATGTTACAAGAGGTTATTAATAAACATCAAGCTCATTTGCTTTCTCTGGTTGTCATTTTAAAATCCCAGACCTTGAATTTATCTTAGTTAATTACATAAAAATAATTTAACATTTTAATCATAGTCTACATACTATAATGGTAATCTTTAAATACCCATTTCATTAAAATTTTATGCTTCACACTAGGCCTATAAGTCCCTGCTGCTACTACAAATCACTTCATAACTTTATCTAATAGCAATGTCTGGCAGTGATTTTTCTCTGTTACATTGAGTCACTCATAGTGCATCAGAGTAATAGATCTGAGCCATGTGTTGCTGATTCTTCTTGCTCTGAATCTTCATGACTGTTTTACAACAGAGTCTCACCTCTGCTCACACTAAATCTCAACTGTCTTCTGACTAAAGCAATGTGTAAATAGTTCAGAACTACATATGTTTCATTAAGGATAAGATATTCTTTTGCTTTTTATCCCTAGAATACTAAAACTATACTCTCTATTAAGTATTTAAAAACCAAAATTAGATTCCAAGATGATTTCTTTGTGCCGTGATTAAAAAAAGACTTCCTTTGGAGAGAAATTGACCAATGCAGGGAACTGGGAAGCAACTCAACTGTATCACATAATAGCTGAAGGAAAAACAAATTAGTGCTTTTACTTTGAAACATTAGCAATCTTCAGATTTGTATAATGTGCAACTCCTTTGCTCCTATTTGTTTTCTATCAGTATCATATCATATCTTATCAAATTTGGAAATGGAAGTGTATGAAAGGCTAATATTATTTTCTCCATATAATATATAACATATAATGGATGTAAATACATGAAATTCTCTCATTTAACCCTTACAGAAACCCTCACATGTGAATAATGTCATCTCATATCAAAATGAAAAGTCTCAGCTCACAAATTTAAAAAAAAAATCTTGCCTTAGTGCTATACTACATCTCAGTCAAGTATGCAGTGAGTAATATCAGCGCCTATAAACTGATTTAATTCAAGAATCTATGTGTTACCTTATAACACAATGAGTTAAAATACAAAAGCAAAAGAAATTTTCTTTTAGGAAAGATAATAATAATCTAACTTTTGTGAAACTGAAAGCTAAAAAACTTAAATCAGCCAGTTAGAAGTTAATTAATTCAAGAACTAAGTAAAGTAATTTAAATTTTAATTATATGCTGGTTTTTTAGAAATATTTGTAGTTAGATATAATGTGTAGATACACACATACACACACAAAAACACACACACCTACCTAGAAATCAAAGCACCTATCATCTATGGCTTATGGTTGTGCTGGGACCTCACAGTCTCAGGTATAAAAGTCTTTGGCATACCTATTTTGCCAACTCTCCGGATCTGAAGAACTCTACATTTTAGCACAAGTATAAGCAGTTTAGCTTTGTGTGGCATTATTATGAATGTTTTGCAACTTGATTCCATTTATGTTCACTAGAATTTTTTTAATTTGAATGTGGTCATAACCACATTCTGTTTATTTTTAATTGGGGGTGGGTAATATTTACAGTGCAGTTGTAGACACATGGGTACAATTACTGATCTTACCATGTATCATGCAACAGGATCTCAAGGCTTCCTCCTGGCCCCATCTCTCCATCTCCTTTCAGAAAGCTCTTTGCTTTGGTGCGATACACCACACTCAGTCCATGATTTGCTTTATGTTTTCTTTCTTTGTCCTTAATTCTTAAGTTCCACCTCTAACTGAGATCATTTGTGTTTGTATGTACTTCTCTCTAACTTATTTCACTTAACATGATGTTTAGAAGTTCCATCCCAGATAAAGGAAAGGAGATGACTTCATTTTAAACATCCCAGTAATATTTCACTGTGTACATATACTAGAATTTTCTTAACCCCTTATTTGTTGTTGAACATCTGGTTGCTTCCAAGTTTTGGCTATTACAAATTGAGCTACTATGAACATAGGAGTACACTAATCTTTTCTGATAGGCTTTATTTTTTTGTTTCCATTAAGTAAATACCCAAGAGAGAAATTTATGGGTCATAGGGTAGTTCCATTTCTAGTGTTCTGAGAAATCTCCAGGCTGTTTTCCATAAGGGTTGGACAAACTTACATTTTCACCAGCAGTACAAAATTGTCCCTTTCCCCCTCATCCTCTCCAATATCTGAATAACTACATTTTTTAAAGGCATTTTGTGAAAAGAGGAAGACTGCCTACTTTTAAACAGGTTCTTGGAAAGACCTCTGATTATTGCTTCAATTTCTAAACTAGTGTTTGATCTTTTCAAACTATTTCCTAATGGGTCATGCTTGGAAAATGTTATTACTCTAATAATGTACTCATTTCCATCTAGTTTGTTCAATTTGATGATGCAAAGATCTTCAACAAAATCTTGGCAAACTGAACACAAAAACAATAAAAAGTATAATCCACTAAGACTAGATTGGATTTTTCCTAAGCACTCAGGTTTGGTTCAACATACACATATCAACTAATTTAATAGAACATATCAACAAAATGAAAGAAAAATCACATACTAATTTCAGTTCCATTCTCAAATAAAACTAAATCAAGGTCAAATAAATAGAATTACATCAAAATTGAAGAGTTTCTACACATCAGTGTATCATAAGGAAAATAAACAGCCCAGCAATTGTGGGAAATTTGCATTCATAGGCACTGACAAGACATCGCTATAAACATCTATAAAGTCATGTACCTCAATAGAAAAACAAATAACCCAAAACAGTGGACAAATGATCTGCGTATACAGTGTTCTAAAGAATATATTTATATGGTTCATAGACACGTGAAAAATGCTCCATTTCACTCATCACTAAAATAATGCAAATTAAAATAACAGTGAAATACCACCTCATACTCATGAGAATGGTCTACCTCAGGAAAATGAAACAGGGTTGGTAAGAATGTGAAGAAGAAAAAGGACCCTGTTACACTGTTGGTGGTAAACAAACTGGTGTAGCTTCTATGGAAAACAATATGGAAAATCCTTAAACAAAAATGAAAAGAATTTATGTTCCAGCAATACCAACCACTCATAGGCATATATCTAGAGAACATTAGAATAATAATTTGAAGGGACATGTACACCCCTAAGCTTATTACTCATAGCCAGGTGGTGGGAGCAGCATAAATATGCATCTATAGATGAGAGTAAAAGAAATTATGGGGTGGGGGGTTGGGGTAGGAGATAGAGCTTCAGGTTGAGCGCACATGTTACAATGTGCAAGATCTGGGTTCAAACCCCTGGTCCCTACCTGCAAGGGGAAAGTTTTGCAAGTGGTGAAGCAGTGTTGCAGGTGTCTTGCTCTCTCTCTCTTTCCTTCTCTCTCTCCCTCTCTCTCTCTCTCTCTCTTTCTCTCTCTCTCAATCCCTGTCTTTATCCAATAAATAAATAAATAAAGATAATATTTTTTAAATAAAAGAAGTTATGGGGCATGTACTCAGTAGAATACTTCTCTACAATTTAAATATATGATATCCCTTCAGTACAAAGTGGGTGATCTGGAGATGAGTGTGCTTAGTGAAATAAACCAAGAGGGAGAGACACCTACCAAAAGATTTTGCTCATATATCAGATATAGAGAACTAAAACACATAAAATAGAAAAAATAAAATAACTAAATTACCGGTAAGACTTTGTAAGAACTAAGGTGGCTATTATTGGGCCAGTGGTGGGAGTGGGGGCTAGGATTCATAGAAATAGGTATGGTGTGAAATCTTATCAATTTGTAAACCATCATCAAATCACCACAAAGAAAAAAAATGTTAGTATTGTTACATTTCAAAAACCATAATCAAATTGATTCAAAAGAGGCCTGGAAAATATTATTTGTTATACAAAAGATTTTCACAGCAGAAGCTCTGATGCCCCAGGTTCAATCTCAAGAACCACTATAAAACAGAGCTGAGCATTGTTCTGACAAAACAAGTAAATAAAATAAAATAGAAAATAAAATCTAAAATAGGTTCACAGAGAGAGAGAGAATTAATATAGGACTGTTTGTATGAATCTTATCCATTTTTGTTTCTTCTAACTAGCAAGATTCCAACATAGCTGTGATGTACGGGAAGGTGAAATAACTGGATAACTTAAATTTTTTCTAACTGAAAAGCATATGGTTGTGAAAAAGTTCTTAAGTTAAGCATTAGTACAATAAAAAAGTATTTTTTTAATAAAAGTCATTAGTCTCTATTCCAGGGGCAAGAAAGAAATATTATCACATTGAGGATAAGCATCTGAATTTGATAGGGACAAAATTTATATTATACCAAGTCAATAAATCCTATCCCATCACTCTATCTACAAAATGTTACAGACCCCAACAACAAAAGTCCTGGACCAGATGGCTTCACAAACGAATTCTACAAAACTTTCAGGAAACAGTTAGTACCCATACTTCTAAGCTTTTCCATAAGATTGAAGAAACAGGAATACTCCCTTCCACCTTCTATGAAGCCAACATCACCCTGATACCAAAAGCTGATAGGGACAGAACAAAAAAGGAAAACTACAGACCAATATCTCTGATGAACATAGATGCCAAAATATTAAACAAGATCTTGGTCAACCGGATACAGCAAAATATCAAAAAGATTGTTTATCATGACCAAGTGGGATTCATCCCAGGAATGCAAGGTTGCTTCAACATATGTAAGTCAATCAATGTCATTCACCACATCAGTAAAAGCAAAGCCAAAAACCACATGATTATCTCAATAGATGCAGAGAAAGCCTTTGACAAAATCCAACACCCATTCATGCTCAAAACTCTACAAAAAAATCAGTGGCATTTCTTTATGCAAACACTAAATCTGAAGAAGAAGACATCCAGAAATCACTCCCATTTACTGTCTCATCAAAATCAATAAAATACCTAGGAATAAAGTTGACCAAAGAAGTGAAAGACTTGTATGCTTCGTATGTTAACTCTCTTTTCAATCACCAGGTTCCAGATGCCACCAGGATGCTGGCTAGGCTTCCCTGGATTGAAGACCCCATCAATGTGTCCTGGAGCTCAGCTTCCCCAGAGACACACCCTACTAGGGAAAGAGAGAGGCAGACTGGGAGTATGGAGTCAATGCCCATGTTCAGCAGGGAAGCAATTACAGAAGCCAGACCTTCTACCTTCTGCAACCCTCAATGACCCTGGGTCCATGCTCCCAGAGGGATAGAGAATGGGAAAGCTATCGGGGGAGGGGGTGGGATATGGAGATTGGGTGGTGGGAATTGTGTGGCGTTATACCCCTCCAACCCTATGGTTTTTTCAATTAATCCTTTCTTAAATAAAAAAAAAAATTTTAAATATTCACAATTAAAAAAAAAGAATGACCTCCTAAAATAATTCTCACACCAATTTTCCTACTATGACCAGGCAAGGAATTGTTGCTAGTTTGACACAAAATGGCTGTTTGAACTTAGAGAAGAACAAATACATTTGTTCGTAAGCCTTGATAAGACAACAGTCTGCCACTTAGTAAACACCATATTATTTACATTTCCTGTTACCCATGCAGTTGTGTTACACTTAAGGAGACTTGGGCTTAACCACTGATTTTGGCCACACTATTAGTATAGTCACTAATAAATTACCTCACTTTGCCCAGGCTTGTTTTTTCTTATTTATTGAGATAGTAATAGTCTCATTATAAAAGATGACTTTGAAGGTCAAGCTTGATAATAGCTGTTAAAGGATATTGTATGCTGTAAATAATTATAGAAAGACTGTCAAGTGTTTCAAACATTACTTGTTTTCAAAATGTGGTGTCACTATATATTTTTAAATTATATTTATTTATTTATTGGATAGAGACAGCCAGAAATTGAGAGGGATGGGCATGATAGAGAGGGAGAAAGACAGAGAGACATTTGCAACAATGCTTCACCACTCACAAAGCTTTCCCCCTACAGTTGTGGACTGGGGGCTCAAACCTGGGTTCTTGCACATATAACGTGTGCTCAACCAGGTGTGCCACCACCCGACCTGAAGGCACTAAGTCCTATCTATCTTGGCACTAAGTCCTTTAGGCTAATTATTGTTAATATTTTGATTTATTACTGGAGAGAGAACTTGAGAGGGGAGGAGGAGGATAGAGAGAGACAGAGAGACACCTGCAGTCCTGCTTCACCACTCATGGAACTTTTCACCTGCAGGTGGGGACCAGGGGCTTGAGCCTAGATACTTGCACACTGTAATGTAAGCACTTAACCAGGTGTGCCACTACCTGGCCCCATCCTATAGGTTATTATCACCACAAATTTGAAGGTAATGGAAACATGTCAAGGAATATGACTATATTCATGGTACCCTCTTTTAGCTTTCTGAACTTGTCTAAATAAATAATTAGAATGGACAAATAAGTATATAATGTACTTGGACGGAGCTTGAAGAAACCATGTTAAGGTTTCAGAAGGAAAAATATGGGATGATCTCACTCTCAGGCAGAAGTTGAAAAACACAATCTGAAGAGAAAACACTGAGCAGAACTTGGCCTGGAGTTGGTGTACTGCACCAAAGTCAAAGACGCTGGGGTGGGGGTGGAGGTGGGGGGTTCAGGTCCTAGAACTGGATGGCAGAGGACCTAGTGGGGTTTGTATTGTTATGGGAAATCTGATGCATGTACAAACTATTGTATTTTACTGTTCATTGTAAACCATGAATCCCCCAGTAAAGAAAATGTTTAAAAGTGAAAAAAAAAGGTGCTACAGAGCGAGAATTAACCACCATCCACTGCAAGGAAGCAAAGATGTTTATTCACGAATTCGAATCTGGGCCTAGATGGTGACTGGCGGCAGTCTACCAAGCTTGACCCCGAACAGGGCTCAAACCATACAATTTATAGGATTTCTGAATACGTTCAGGGAGGGGGAACACATCACCTTATCAACCTACATCCAATAACAGGCTATAGAGAACACAAAAACCCAATCTTTTCAAACTTAACAAAAGCATGACCCATTCAAAGCAAAGCGCGGGCTAGTTTCAAACATTGCAAAGTCACACAGCCAATAGAATCTGGCCAGGTAGGGTCACCACATCCCCCCACCATCAGCTGCCCCTTCCTAGAAAATAATTTCCTAGTGCAAATTCCCTGATAAGCTTTGCCTGTTTGCAGGGTCTTGGTAAACAACCGGTGGCTTACTGATTCTTGGTAAACAACCGGTGGCTTACTGATTAAGTCCTGTTCTTCAAAGGGGAAAGGGCAAGGAATTTTCCATCTCATACCACAAACAACTTATACTAAAAGCACTTAAAAATAACTGCATGAAAGAGAACGTTTTTTAAATTTTTTATTTAAGAAAGGATTAACGAACAAAACCATAAGGTAGGAGGGGTACAACTCCACACAATTCCCACCACCCAATCTCCTTAACCCACCCCCTCCCATGATAGCTTTCCCATTCTCTAGCCCTCTGGGAGCATGGACCCAGGGTCATTGAGGGTTGCAGAAGGTAGAAGGTCTGGCTTCTGTAACTGCTTCCCCGCTGAACATGGGCGTTGACTGGTCGGTCCATACTCCCAGTCTGCCTCTCTCTTTCCCTAGTAAGGTGTGTCTCTGGGGAAGCTGAGCTCCAGGACACATTGGTGGGGTCTTCAATCCAGGGAAGCCTGGCCAGCATCCTGGTGGCATCTGGAACCTGGTGATTGAAAAGAGAGTTAACATATGAAGCCAAACAAATTGTTGAGCAATCATGGATCCCAAGCTTGGAATAGTGGAGAGGAAGTGTTAGGGAGGTACCTCACTGCAAACTCTAGTGTACTTCTGCTTTCAGGTATATATTTTGCAGTAGTTTATGGATACATGTGAACATAAGCTCTCTCTCACAGAAACTGGTGTATATCTAGGTTATGGGACATTGTTAGAAGGTGAACCACCTGAGATGAAATTAGAGTGTACTATAAAAGGAAAGGTCTCACCCAAGTAATGAAGCTGAAGGGTTGTCATTCCACACGTGAAGTCTCTGGACACAGTCTGAGGTGAAGCATGTTGAGGTGGCAATCGTTGCGTTGGTTAGGTTGTGATCGATGGATGCAATATTATTTGATATGGATTGGGAGACGCATATGGGAAAGTGGGCCCTATCCAAGGGTTCCAGGACTGGGGGAAGTAGGGGCTCTATAGTGGAGATGTGAGGTTCCTGCTGTCTTAGGGTTCAAAAAGACAATCGATAGTTAATGTTATCATCACATTATTTGGTAATTGGGTTAACTTTGAAAAGTCCTTTTGTTATGGTTTCCTGTACAGTATCCAGTATCTTGTATATAGCTGTGCTTCTAATCTAGTTGGTCTAGGCTTTTGAGAGAGTCCGCATATCAAATACACAGCCTATATATTAAAAAGATTCAGTTAGTGTTTTGAGAAACTTTGAGACGTACAACTGATTTTCCCCCTCTCATATTAATTCATTCCTTAAAACTACTGCTTCTAACACAAAGTCAATAAATGCTATCCTGTAACTTTATCTATAAATTAGGCCTGGAAAGCAAAAATTTGTGAGAACTACTTTTTTAAAAAAAGACTATATGTAATTAAACAGTATGTATCAACCAGCTAATTATGTTTTTTCTATTAGATTAGTATTTTTTTTTTACTGTTAGACATTATTCTTTTACTATTACTGTTTTATTAAAGAAGGAATGATGTGCAAGGAAGTTGTAACGTGGGCACAATTTCTTATTCTTTTGTGACAGTTATCTCCACAACAATCCTACTACCAGCCTAACCTAGGTTACTAGGTCCTCCTCCATGGTTGTTCATTTGATATCAACTCAACCCTTTTTCTCTCCACCTCACAATATCCTTGGTCTTGCTGCAACCTAAGACATCTAGTCTTAGTTTCACCCTGTGTTTTGTCTTTCCTTTCTTTAATTTTTTTAATTTTGGGGGGCAGTTACAGTATAGCATTTAACATCCAAGAGAGAACTTATAAGCAAAATAAACACACTCAGCAACAAAAAGACAACAGCACCATTGAAAAAAGGGAATGGAGTGGGGACATATAGGCAGAAAGTTCTCCAAAGAAGAGATCCAAATGATCAACACATATCTGAAAAAAAAACTTCAAAATCACTGATGATCAGGGAAATTTAAATAAAAAACAGTGAGGTACCACTTTACATATGTGAGAATGTTTGTTCTATTGTTAATTGGTGCAAGGTAGCTTGATTATTTAAGTGATGAGACTTGGTATTTATAGGATCTAGAAAATAATAGTAACAATCAAAGATCACACTCAACTCCTGTGAGTGACTATATTATACATAATAATCATCTTACAATCGCATACAGTGATTATGCTTCTAGTGTGGATGGTGGAGAAGTAATTTATAGAAGGCCAATGTGTTCTAAGTTATAGGAAATACCTGGATAAAGTCAGAATTTAGCAGTGAATCAGGGGACTTGAAAGTAACACAACGTAGAGTAATTTATAGTAGAAAAATCATAAAATAAATAAAATGAATATTCTTTTAGCAGAAGTGCCAAAGCATATGTGGAAATTATGTATAAAATTAAACAGTTCACCTTAGCAACATAATAGTTTTTCATAGGATGGAGGCTAATACCATATTTTCTAAAATAAATAATATATATATTTTTTCAGACATGTTTTTTAGTAAAAACATAAACATTTAAGTGTCTTTATTAAATGCACTTATTATTATTACATTGTATTTTATCTTTTCAGATCTATAGATGTTAGTAGTTGTATATTTTAATTTGTTTTATAGCTTACTTGGGAAACAAGGTGCTTAAACTTATGGACTATTAACATTATATATCCAAGTGGAAGTAACTGAAGCAAAACAGGGAAGATAGGTACACTTACAGTAGCATCTGATGAAGTACTAGTAGTTGGTACTAAAGATGCATGTGCTTTCTACTTTTGATATGGGTTGCTGAAGAGTTCTACAACATATTAGGAGGTGCCTGAACTTAATATGAATGTGGAATTGCATCACAGCAGGGCATATTCCTGCAGCAGAATTGCTGCTCTTAAGAGCAAACAGTAAAATCCTTATTCACCCTGAGGGTTCAACCTATAATTGAGCTTGAGAGTCATGTCTACTATACATGGAGACAAAGTACTAACATTTTTCTACTGACTACCTTATTTTGTTTTCAGCAACAAAATGTTACAAAGAATGAGTGAATAAATCTTGTATTGTTAAAAGAGTTTACAGCATATTTTTAAAATTATAAATAAAATTATAACTGGAATGTTTATAGAGAAAACAATAAATGCTACTACAAAATAGATTACATTCTTGAGCATAAATCCACAGGCATAACTGAAGACCTCAAGAAGTCATAGATCATATCAGGTACCATTTTCTTTTCCTTTGTTTAATTTTGTTAGTTTTTATTAGTGATTGAATAATGATTTTCGAGATTGTAGCATGAGAGGTACAAATCCATACAATCCCCAATACTGGAGTTCCCTATCCTATCCCCTCCATTGGAAGATTCCATATTCTTTATCCCTCTGGAAATATGGAACAAAGGTCTTGATGGGGTACAGAGGGTGCCAGTTTTCACCAATGATTTTCCCCATTGCATCCTCGCCAACAGCCTCCATCCTTGAAAAGTTGATATATATTTTTTACTTTGTTCAGCAAATGTCTTTTGCTATTTGAAAAAGTTTTTAGAGTTTAGCTGGTACAAAAGGGTTGAATATTTTATTGTAAAATTAGGCAATTCTCAAAATTACAGTTGAATTATGAACTGATAGATAATACATAGATTACAATGATAGCTATCCACAATTGCAAAGAACTGATGTGCAAAAATATTCACATGAAATAGTCACAAAATTAAGGTACAAAACATAGAAACATGATTTGGAAACTTATCTTCGCTCACCACTATCTTGTACTTCTCACAAATAATGTCCAAGAAAAAAATTCTAAACCTAAAGTTGTTTTCTGAATAATGTACCATTTTTATTTTTAAAGTTTTTTTTATTACCTTTATTTATTGGATAGAGACAGCCAGAAATCAAGAGGGGAGGGGTGATAGAGAGACACCTGCAGTCCTGCTTCACCACTTGCAAAGCTTTCCCTCTGCAGGAGAGCTCTGGAGGCTTGAAGCTGGGTCCTTATGCATTGTAGCATGTGCACTCAACCAGGCACACTACCATCTAGCCCCTAAAGATAGAACTGTAAAAAAAAAAAAAAATGTTCTAACAACTGTGCTCAAAATCTTTTAAAGTATAAAAGTGTCATACAAAATGTAGTGTATATGAAAATAGAATCTAAAACACATAGTTTTAATAAGTGAAAATTTAGTATCCCACTAATGTCATTTCCTTTGCTTCATTCTGGATGAAACTTAAAGGCATTATGCTAAGTGAGCTATATCAAAAAAGAGGACACATACCAAATGATCTTATCATAAGTGCTACTTAAGAAACAAACAAGAGGGAGTCGGGCTATAGCACAGCGGGTTAAGCGCAGGTGGCACAAAGCACAAGGACCGGCATAAGGATCCCGGTTTGAACCCCGGCTCCCCACCTGCAGGGGAGTCGCTTCACAGGCGGTGAAGCAGGTCTGCAGGTGTCTATCTTTCTCTCCCCCTCTCTGTCTTCCCCTCTTCTCTCCATTTCTCTCTGTCCTATCCAACAACGACAACAACAATAATAACTACAACAATAAAACAACAAGGGCAACAAAAGGGAATAAATAAATAAAATAAATATTAAAAAAAAGAGAAACAAACTGAGCCTTTTACTCTCCTATAGGATCTAGGAAAATAGTAGAAACAATCAAACTTCACATTCCACTTCTGTGGGTTGCTCTATAAGATATAATAATCATATTACAATTTCATAGAATAATTACATTTCTAGTGTGCATAGTAGAGAAATAATTTATTTAAGCCCAATGTGTTCTAAATTATAAGAAACACCTAGATAGAGTGTGTACAAGTCATCTTGTATGAATATTTTCTTTGTGAGCTCACAATGTCATTCATGACAAACATATATCATACCATTTATAAGAACAGATGAATCTTAAGAATTCAAACCTCCTTTTAAAATGAAATCTTAAATCAATTATGCATTTTTTATTTTCCAGTAAAGGTTATTAAATAAAAATAAACATGATTTTACTTTCTCCTAGAACAGGATTAAGACTTCAGTGAAGAATATTTTTCTAGCTTTTTTTTAAAAAATTTATTTATAGGGAGTCGGGCTGTAGCGCAGCGGGTTAAGCACAGGTGGCGCAAAGCGCAAGGACGGGCATAAGGATCCCGGTTCGAACCCCGGCCCCCCACCTGCAGGGGAGTTGCTTCACAGGCGGTGAAGCAGGTCTGCAGGTGTCTATCTTTCTCTCCCCGTCTCTGTCTTCCCCTCCTCTCTCCATTTCTCTCTGTCCTATCCAACAACAACAAAAACAATAAAACAACAAGGGCAGCAAAAAGGGACTAAATAAAATAAATATTAAAAAAAAATTTTTTTTTAATTATTTATAAAAAGGAAACACTGACAAAGACCATAGGATAAGAGGGAGACAACTCCACACAATTCTCACCACCAGAATTCTGTATCCCATCCCCTCCCCTGATAGATTTACTATTCTTTATCCCTCTGGGAGTATTGCCCCAGGGTCATTATGGAGTACAGAAGGTAGAAGGTCTGGCTTCTGTAATTGCTTCCACACTGAACATGGTCGTTGGCAGGTCCATCCATGCCCCCAGCCTGACTCTCTCTTTCCCTAGTGGGATGGGGCTCTGGGGAAGTGGGGCTCCAGGACACATTGGTGGGGTCGTCTGCCCAGGGAAGTCAGGTTGGCATCATGTTAGCATATGGAACCTGGTGACTGAAAAAAAAAAAGTTAACATATAAAGGCAAACAAATTGTTGACTAATCATGAACCTAAAGGCTGGAATAGTGCAGATGAAGATTTGGGGGGGTCTCCTTATTGTAGATAGCTAGTAGGCCTATTTTAGTTATATTCCAATGGGCCATGACTATAATAGTTTTTTTTTTTGTTTTTGAGCCTGACAACTGATATGCAGGTAGATCCAAGTTATTGTCTGGGGAGATGATGTCATGGCTAGAAAAATGACCAGAAAGCTGGCTCAGGGAAGTGAGTAGCTGCCAAATATGGGAAAGGTGTATACATTTTCTTGACTGTAAATCTCATTGATTTGATCTGATCTGGGGCCCATATTCAGCTATGTGACCTCTGCATCCCTGTAGATCTGAGCTCACATTCTGTGGTCATCAGTAGGGATGTTCCAAACTGCCCCAATTTCGGATAAAAACATTAAAACAAACAATAAGATAAGCTGAAAAATTATTTTAAAACATTCAAAGCCAATGGGGGGGGAAGCTAACAGTCATTGGGAAAATGAAATATTAGTTTTCAAAGTTCAAGAAGAAATCACACCTGAACATCTAAAAAATCTGCACAGTAAGGTATTTTTGAACATGGATTATATATATGATCATCAAAAGCATAAGAATTGGTTGAAATTCTGCATAAAATTAGACCCAGATGATCTTCTCCACTACAAAGTCTCTAGATAATTCTTTCTCTCCTAAGACAGCAGAGAGGTACAAACACTGTTTTAGACAGCTTTATTGAAATAGAATTCAATTCACATATTATAAAAATTACCTACTTAAAGTCTAGAATCCAATGCTTTAAGAAACCACCACCACAATTATAAAACCTTTTCATTACTCTAAATAGAGAGCTGTTTGTTGCCCATTATCAAATGGTCTCTAACTCTAAGAAATTATTCATCATGTTGATTTATTCAATAAGATCTAATTAATTAGTTCATTTAAATTAAATAAGCTTTCTGTCTTTATGGACTTACCTACTCTAAACATTTAATATAAATTGATCATTTTCTTTAAAAAAAAAACTTTTATTTTTAATAGCGACAGAGAGAAATTGTGAGGGGAGGGGTAAGTAGTGCAGAAGAGAGACAGAGAGACACCTGTAGACCTACTTCACCATTTGCGAAGCTTTCCCCCTGCAGGTGGGTACCTGGGGCTTGAACCTGGATCCTTGATCACTGTAATGTGTGCACTTAACCAGGTGTACCACTGCCTGGTCCATAAATTGATTTATCTACTAAGAACCTTTCATGAAGCGCTAATGTAGCATGATGCTTCTAGGGCTTATCCATATCATAGCATGTAGCAGTACAACACATTCCTTTATATTGCTGGACAATATTCCATCCTGCATATACAGTATATTTTTGTTCATCCATTTTTTTTTTGCATTAGTGGACATTTGGTTTGTTTTCTCTTTTCAGCAACTATGAATAAAGCTGCTACAAACATTTATGCACAAGTGTCTGTGCAGGCATGTTTTAATTTCCCATGTGTATTATCTAGGAGTAAACTTTCTTGGGTATATATATCACAATTTTATGTTTACCCTTTAAGGGACTTTAAGGAACTAACAATACATTACCAAAAGTGATAGTACCATTCTATTACAACTCTGCAGGTAATGTATAAGGTTCACACCCATTCAAAAATGTGTTATGTGGGGGCCAGCTGGGAGGGGCACACCGGGTTAAGCATACATAGTAGGAAGCACAAGGACCTGTGAAAGGATCCCAGTTAAGGCCCATGGCTCCCCACCTGCAGGGGTGTCGCTTCACAAGCAGTGAAGCATGTCTACAAATACCTCTCTTTCTCTCCCCTTCTCTATCTTCCCCACCTCTCTCAATTACTTTCTGTCCTATGCAGCACCAACAATGGAAAAAAGCAAGGGGCCGTGTGGAATCATAGTTGAATGCATCGAGTCCCAGAGATTACCCCAGAGGCAAAAAAAAAAAAAATAAGAGCAAAAAAGTACATATGGAAAGTATTGTGAATACTTGGGAAGACAGAATTAGAAATATTTTCACAGACAGTATGCCAACAGACAAAAAATGTAAAAAAAAAAGTAATAAAGGGAGGTGTAGGTTATATGAGAGCACCAAGGAAAGCAACAATGAAATTCAAGATGGTGGAACTGTGTTTTGGTGTTTCTTCTCTCTACTTCCTCTCCCCCTACCCCAATGGAACAATTTGGGCAGGGAGCCAACTAAACTGTACATGTGTAAGTCCCTGGGTTCATTATTGATTCTGCAAGAAAAAGAAATAAAATAATATAAGATTTATATTATTTAAAACAGTAGGGAAAAAAAGGAACAGCTTTAGTGTCTATGTAACTATATGCTAAGACAACAGAGGAAAAAGCACAACTAAATCTTTCAAGAAATTTTAAAATAACAAATACATTCCTAGTTTGAGAGTCCACAAAGTAGCCAACTTAGGTATAAAAATAGACTCACCCAAAGGCGTGATTCAAATATTTCATAGAACTGAAAACAAAGATTCTCAACTTTCCTGCGGGGCGGAAGAAAAAGAAAGCAGAAGTGTATCTGAAAGGAAGTGAAACAGGTATACTGGATTTTTGTAAATTCACATTTCATACCCAAAATACCTAAATTAATATCAGTGATGTATGAGAGAGAGGGGAGTTAAGTACAGGGTCAGGCTCCTTGAGAATCATGAACGAACAGAATTCAGGACAAATTCTCCTGTTGTTATTATCCCCAGTCGCCTCCTTGGCGGGCAGTTCACAATTCAGTTATCAAGATGAACTGAGAGAAATAGATCTCTGTGACATCACACTGAACTTTGCCTGGGTGAAAGAGATCCATATTAAGAATGTCTCTTCTAAGGACAAAATTGTGACATCTTGAGGGATAGTGACAATGCTAACGTTAAATTGTTGTTACCCTCTGTGTGCAAACTTACAACTCATAGGGTAAAAAAAAAAAACTAGAATAAAATGAGTCTTACTTCACTGGTAGCTTGCTCAGCTAATAGATACAGAACTTGAATGCCAGAGACGTCAGTATGATTCCCACTGGTGTATATGCTTGCACACACACATGCACACACAAAATGAATAAATAAATAAAACTTTAAAAATAAAAAAATGGGTCATGTACCTAATAAAAACATAAAACTGAAATATTCTGACATGGAATTAAGCAAAGTTTTCTAAGGCTTATCACCAAAAGCATATTCCATACAAAGAAAAAATAATCAGCAAATTAAACATAATCTGAATTAATTTTATTTATTTATTTTGCTTTATGGAGATTCTATGAAAAGAGTGCAAACTTAGGCCACAGACCACTAGTGTTTGGTTTCTGTTTTTTTTTTTATCTCAAAGAATTAAAATCTGAGAACACATGAAAATCATTACATATTTGTTTTAACAAGTAAAATACATTCATGACTGTGATAGAAGAAAAACAACCTAGATATACCAGTAAATAGACAAAATCTGGCACAACTGAATTCTACTAGCAACATAAATTAACAAAACTTTGATACATATTACAGCACGAATAAATGTGTTTAGCATTTTTTAATTTTAACCACTACAGACCTAGTGGTTACATGTGGTATGACTCCATTTTGTGACATCTTGGAAAGGTTAATACTATAGAAACAGAGAACAGTTAATACTATAGAAACAGAGAAACAGTATTTGTCAGAGACTGGAAAGGGAAGAAAAAATGACTGCAAAGGAACAATTCAAGGTAATATTTAAAGTATATTGTAATGGCAATTACAGCCATGTCTTTACTCATCTTGAATAATCCTTCAAAGTACATACCACAGAGAATTAATTGTAATTATAGAAAATTAAATTTTAATCAGTGTCACCTCACACTTGCACCACTAAATCTAATCATTTGTATCTATTTACATTTTTTTTAAATTGGGAAGAAAATGTTTAACAGTAAACATTCATGGGTAAAAATTCCTTTTAAAAGATTATTAATAAAGATAGCCAGAAGCTGAGAGGGGATGGGAGAGATAGGGAGAGAGAGAGGAACACCTGCAGCCCCGCTTCACCACTCGCAAAGCTTTCCCCCTGCAAGTGAGAACTGGGGGCTTGAATCCGAGTCCTTGAGCATTATAGCATGTGCACTCAGCCAGGTATGCCATCACCCTGTCCCACATGGGTAAATTTCTAAACTCATCATGAGAGGTACTTTCAAAACACTCTCACCCCCAACTTAGGTCTTTTTCCATTATCATGTACCAGGACTTGAAAGCTCCCCGTCCCCCGCCCCTTTTCCTATCCTCCTTCAGAGTCCTTTGTTTTATTGCAATATACCCAATCAATCCAAGTTTTGCTTTGTGTTTTCTCTTTATGTTCTTGTTTCTTAAGTTCTCATGAGTGAAATCGTCCCATAGTTATCCTTCTCTTTCTGGCTTTTCTCACTTACCATGATTTATTCAGATTCATCCAAGATGAAGTAAAGAGGGTAACTTCTAAACTTTCAAAAGGTGAGTAAGTATCCAATTGTATATAAGAAACACAACTTCCTTAGCCACGCATCTGCTATTTGGACATCTAGACCAAATTAGAGCTATTACAAATTGTGCTGCTATGAACATTGATATACACAGATTTCTTTGGATGTGTTGTTTCCTTTGGACATACCTCAGGGAGAGGAATTCCTGGTCATAGAGGAGGTCCATTTCTAGTTTTCTGAGAGTTGTTCAGAGGGCTCTTTACAAGAATTTATGTTTCTACCAGCAGTGTAAAAGGGTTCCGTTAGCCTCACAATCTCCCCAATATTTGTGATACTATCCTTTCTGATGCATGATATTCTTACAGGCACGAAATAATGCATCGTTGTCTTCATTTGCATTTCTCAGATAATCAGTAACTTAGAGGATCTTTCATGTCTTCTTGCCCTCTGTCCATAACCTCTCTTTACTTTTGGGCGAGGTGTTTTTGTTGTTGTTGTTGTTGTTGCTGCTGCTGAGTTTGGTGAGCTCTTTGTATATTTTGATTATTTACCTTTTGTCTGATGTATGGCATACAAAGATCTCCCACTCACAAGGAATCTCCCTTTAGATGATGTTTCTTTTGTAGTGCAGAAACTCTTCAACTTAATGTAGTTCTATAGGGTTGTTTTTTTTGTTTGTTTGTTTGTTTTGCGTTTGTTTTACTTGCAAATGGAATTGAGTTTTTGAGATGCCTTAAAACTTAGATTGAGGGAGTCGGTGGTAGCACAGCAGGTTAAGCACACGTGGCGCAAAGTACAAGGGCCAGTGCAAGGATCCCTGTTTCAGCCCTGGCTTCCCGCCTGCCGGGGAGTTGCTTCACAGGCGGTGAAGCAGGTCTGCAGGTGTCTGTCTTTCTCTCCCCCTCTCTGTCTTCCCCTACTTTCTCCATTTCTCTCTGTCCTACCCAACAACAATAACATCAAGGGCAACAAAAGGGAATAAATAAATATATTTTTTAAAAAACTTAGAATCAAAAGAGTTCTGCTACCGACTCCAGATAAGTAAAATATTTGGATGTTAAACCAGAAACCATCAATATTTAAAGGATAATTCTGGCAGTTGCTATAGTGAATGGGATCAATTTCTGAATTTCTACTTGTTCTGACTTAATATATTCATAGAGGAATGCCACTGTCACCTTACTATATTCCTTAATAATTTCCAGCATCTTCCTGCTATATTCTTGGGGTTTTTTTCTATGTATATTACCCTGGTCCCTGCCTGCAGGGGGATAGCTTCATGAGTGGTGAAGCAGGGCTGCAGGTGATCTGTATCTCCTCCTCCCCTCTCAATTTCTCTCTGTCTCTATCCAGAGGGAGTGATATTTTAGCTGAACATAAATAATGAGTTACACATTTATGATTATACTGAACATCTAAATGTTAAAATATAATTTCTATTGTGTCATTTATCTGCTTTAATCTTTATTTACTTCTGTTTTATTCAATATACTGCAAAGTCCTCCTCCACCAGAAATTAGGTTCAAATAATAATGAAGACAATATAATATAAATGTGTGTTTATCTTTGTTGTATTTGAATCGCAATTTTTTTCAGACTACTTTGTTCAGTATACTTTGGTTTCTGTCAGGAATCAATTTTATTCCTATTAATAAATGCCAGGATTGAACTTGTTAATAAAATGCCAGGGACTGAATTTAGGACTTCTTGGCCTCTGACTGTTGTACTACTACTAATAGTGGTAGCTTCCCATTCCATGAAAAATGTTAACGTAATTTAATTAATTTATTTTTGTAATCATTTTTAAAGATTTATTTTACCTGTTTTCATGAGTGATACACAGAACAGAGCACTGTGCAGCTCATGCATACAGTGGTGCTGGGGATTAAATCGGAATTCCTGGGTCTCAGAAAAGTAAGTGTGGAATTCTACTATTGGCTCTATATCTCCCGTGGTCCTATTAATTTTTTTTTGCTCTGAATTATTTCTTGTGGTGTGCTTAGACTTTTGTCACTATATCACAATGAAATTATTTTGTAATTATTTTGAAATTAGATTTCAATGTTTATTTAAAATATCTTACATACTAAAATATAAAAATTACCGAGCAGCACTATCTTCTCCCATGCCTTTTTAATCTTTCCAATCAGGCATTTTTCTTTGCCATATCACTGACTAGAGTCTGTTTCTCTGACTCTAACAGTCAGTTCTCATTACTTGTCTTATTCAACTGATGAACGTCATTTGACACAGTTGATCACACAGCTACCTTCAAGTACTTTATTCAGTTGCCCTCCAGGGCAATTATTTTGTTCTCTTCTTATCTATTCACACATTCCAAGTTCACTGACATTCATTTAGTCACCAAAATGCACCCATTCTGAAATACCACACAGTATTTCAGATGTTAGACACACAGCAATAAGCAACACAGACCACACTTTAGAACTTTAGGGTTGTTAGAGTCTAGAAACATAATGCTAATTTACATACAGATAGAAAACTAATTCTAAATGGGTTAATGCTGAAGCAAATGGGCATTTTAAGGATTTCCTTCATGCTTTGACTCATTACTCCCATCAATATTGGCTCAAATATTCTGTAATGACATTATCAGAGAAATTATCTGACATTACATAATTCTCTATCCCTCGCTCCCTTTAACCATCAACTGTTTTCTCAAAGGGCATCTGATGATTTTATGTGTCCTTATATTTAAGGACTTTCATCTTTTATGGCAGTGTAAGCACCCTGAGTTGAGGCTATTTTTTATTGTTCATCGTTCTACCTCCAGAATATAATGCAGAATAGACCACAAGCTTTTCACTGTTTTCATGATTCCAATGAATCATATCATCATTATGAATTCCTAATTCATTGAATTTAGAATCCTAAATGTTATATGCATTTTAGATGATAAAACTTGAGACTCAGAAATTGTATGCAATTGATCAAACTCTCATATTACAGACAGGCAAAATATAGAAGCCCAATAAGTGAAGATTCCTTTTTTTTTTTTCACTTTGGTCAGCCCTGAAAAAAAAAGTTATTGCTAAAGTGGAGAGGGAACATCATGTGACTAGATACTGTCCTTCAGCTGATTTTCTTTTCTATCTTTTTTTTTTTTTTAAGAACTCTTGAAAGAGCTTGGAATCTTTTCAAATATTATGTCTTTGACCTATTTTAAGTTCATGATGAGGATATAAAATGAATTTTTTTTTTGCATGACAAATGCTATTTTTCCCCCTTTCCCTTTCTCTATATCCCTTGTAACTTGCTTCACTGCAGTGAAAGAGTACAAATAATTCACTGAGATATTTGATATGGACAATGAACAATCAGCCCATGTGAGATATTCAGAGGTAGAAATGTGAAAGGAAATTACTTTGAAAAGGTGATGAGTCCAAGAACCACATCAGCAAACTGTGAGACTGCCTAGAGATAGGAGTGATATTGGGAATGCAAGCCAACATTCGTGCCTGAAAGCTTCCCTGGAAATATGTGCTGTTATTATCTCACTTAAATGTTTTACTGACGAACACAGACCATAGTCACATCTATCACTGAAGAACTAATGAAGCTGTAAGAGTAATTTCATAGTTATTAAATTCTGCACTTTTAAGAATTTTTGATAAAATTCACTTTGCTATTTTGTGAAAACCTTGATAAAAATTTCAACATTATCCAAAAAAACTTTTGTTTGGTGGATTTTGTTCAAAAAGTTGCCCACCTGAATTAGAAAAGCACTTCCAAACTCATCATAGACATGGAATAGTTAATAATTTAAATAGTTGGTGCCTTAACTTTCAACAAAATTAAGACGATAAATTTAGGTATAGATTTTAAGAATCCTGGGAGGGTTGTCAACTATTCTATTTTTAAATTTCCCTGCATTATGATTCTCTGTTTCACTTTCCTTTTACTTTAATCCAGAGTGTGTTAACAGGACTACCTTAACCCAGAAAGTTCAGTGTGCACTGACATGTCTATTTATTTTTTATATTTATTTACTTTCCCTTTTGTTGCCCTTGTTGTTTTATTATTGTTATAATGATTATTGTTGCTGTTATTGCTGTCGTCATTGTTAGATAGGACAGAGAGAAATGGAGAGAGGCGGGGAAGACAGAGAGGGGGAGAGAACGATAGACACCTGCAGACCTGCTTCACCGCCTGTGAAGTGATTTCCCTGCAGCTTCGCGCCATGTGCACTTAACCTGCTCTGCAACTGCAGGACTCCCCTGACATGACTATTTATTTAATTGTTTTTTTTTTCTGTTTTGTCCGTGGGGCTTCACTGCTCTGGACTTTTTCAGAAGAGTGAGAGAAAGAAAGAGAAGAAAAGATGCCATAATGCCTAAACTTAGCCCAGTGAAGTGGGCTGGTCATATGTTTGACAAAGCACTCCCATGTGAGTCATTTTGCCAATCCAAGAGTACAATCCAATACAGTACCAGAAAAGAACGCTGACTCTTATAGAATCAAGGTACAACTATGTTCATCCTTTTTTCTCTCTCATTCATCCTTTATGCAAAGAATTTGGGTACATATACAGTTCTAGTCTTTCCCTTATTTAAGTCCCCCCCCTTTTATCTTTTAACCTACGGTACACTGAGTATCATAGTCAGCTTATTCCAGGAGGAATTTTCCATTTCCAAAGGCAAAGACTGATTTCTGCTACCTAGAAAATTTCATCCCTAGGATGAGAAAGGAATACCAGACTCCTGAATGAAATGAATTTTATGCTGTCTAGTATCTTTGCCAATTGGATCATCCTCTCTGACTGGAGTATTCCTACAGATGACCACTCAATTGTTTTACAGAAAATTAGACTCCTAAAGGATGAATATGAGGTGATCTCACTCATAGACAGAAGTTAAAAAACAAGATCAGAAGGGAACACACTAAGCAGAACTCAGACTGGAGTTAGTTTATAAATCAAAGTAAAAGTCACTGGGGTGGGGAGGGAGGGTTCAGGTCCTGGAACATGATGGCAGAAGAAGACCTAATGGGGGTTGAATTGTTATGTGGAAAACCAGGAAATGTTATGCATGTACAAACTATTGTATTTATCATTGACTGTAAACCATTAATCCCCCAATAAAGAAAAAAAAATCAGATCCCTGAACAATAAAAAAAGTTCTCTTTGAGAAACAGAAAAAAATAGCAGCAATAGATTATAAAAAACCTAATCTTTATTTTTAAATGTTTTATTAGTTATGTATACATTAATAATTTTTATTTATAAAAAGAAAACATTGACAAAAAACATAAGATAAGAGGGGTACAACTCCACACAATTCCTACCACCAGAAATCCATATCCCATTCCCTCCCTTGATAGCTTCCCTATT
Source organism: Erinaceus europaeus (assembly GCF_950295315.1). Taxonomy (NCBI): domain Eukaryota; kingdom Metazoa; phylum Chordata; class Mammalia; order Eulipotyphla; family Erinaceidae; genus Erinaceus; species Erinaceus europaeus. The sequence goes on from NC_080174.1 coordinate 21,491,100, forward strand.
CTTTATCCTTCTGGGAGTATGGACCCAGGGTCATTATAAGATGCAGAAGGTGGAAGGTCTGGCTTCTGTAATTGCTTCCCCGTTGAACATGGGTGTTGTCAGGTCGATCCATACTCCCAGCCTGTCTCTCTTTCCCTGGTGGGACAGGGCTCTGGGGAAGCAGGGCTCTAGGACACATTGGTGGGGTCTTCTGCCCAGGGAAGTCTGGTTAGCATCATGGTAGCATCTGGAACCTGTTGGCTGAAAGAAGGGTTAACATACAAAGCCAAACAAAGTGTTGACTAATCATGAACCTAAAGACTGGAATAGTTCAGATGAAGATTTGGGGGGTCTGCATTTTGTAGATAGTAGGCCTATTTTAGTTATATTCCAAAGGGCCCATGACTATACTAGTGGTTTTTCGTTTGTTTGTTTTTTGTTTTTTTGTTGTTTTTTTTTTGCTGTTTTTTGTTTTGTTTTATGAGAGAAAGAGAAGGAGACACCAGAGCACTGCTTGCTTGGCTTTGGTTTATGATGATACTTGGGACTGAACCTGGGACTTCAGAGACTCTGGGATGTAAGTCTTTTACATAACCAGTATGCTGTTTCCCCAGCCCATTAGCCATCTTTCAAAGTAATATCAGTTAACATTGTTAGCCAATGAATAAACTTAAGATTATTAAAAGAGTAACGGTTTATAAATGTTACTATCATATTGTAATATTTAAAAAGGCAACCAATTACCTACATGTGAAGACAGCATACTTTCTAGATAATAGAAAGACTGTTCATTTTGACAGTTTTTATTACAGAGTGCCATCTATATAATAGTGAAGAAATGCCTACAACCTCCAAAAATGCATAGATAGATAGGTAAGTAGATCAATAGATAGATAGATAGATAGATAGATAGATAGATAGATAGATAGACATAGATATATCAGAATCTCTATCTCCCCTCCCATATAAATGTGTACATGTACAAATACATTTTATGTATTTTTTCTTTTAAATATCTGTGAGGCCTATGCACTAGGTATCTGCATGCACAATAATATTTATGAAATCCCATGACACAAATCTGATTCCCATTTTATTGAGAGAATGATGAAAACTGGGGCCTGTAGATAACTTGAAGAAGTTCTCACATCCAGTAAGCAACACAACAGGAACCAAACCTCACATCTGAATCCAAATTCTAAGTTTTCCATACCAGCTTTGTCATCCAGTCATATCCATGCATATATTTTGTTATGTAAAATGATGAAAGAAGAGATAATAGTCTCTGAAAATAACAATTATAATGGTAGTTTGATTGAGTTCTTCCTATTTGCCTTGGTGTCCTTGACTCCTTTTTGGAGGTTCTCTTACTTGGCTCCGTTGAAAAGTCATGTAGCCAAGGAAAAGGAGAAGCTGAAGGTGAGCAATGAGAATACTCCTGTACTATTAAACACCTTCATAGCTGCTCTATTTAACTGACAGCTACAAAGAGGCATACTTAACAGCATCCATCATACTGCCCAGAACTGCTCCAAGCTTGGTCTCAGTGACAAACGCTTAAAGTTAACCACTCATTTACCTCCACCTTTCCTTTGAAGACATTGATTAAGCTGTGTTGGCAGAGTTATGATGAAATATTAGATTCTATGAAATGCTGAGCTACTTTTGAACTTACTATTATTTGAGAACAAAGCAACAACTTGAGGAACATCTGTCATTTCTCTTTGACATTAACTATACACTTCAATTTGCAGACTCAAGTGTTTTGGTCAGAATGGTAGATTCTGCAAATGTTCCGAAGGCATCTCATGAAACTCGTGATTGGTGCTGGGCAAAGGAAAACTAACATATGAACAATAATGCCATCTGACTAACTAACCACTAAAGAGTCATATCATCATAGCACCTGTGATATAGAAATTCATTTAATTCTGTTTTCAATCATTGATATAGAATTCCTTTAAACTTGTTTACATATAGTATTTAAACTTGCTTATATATAGTATAATCCATCTTATAAAATGTACATAAATTATACTCCATATAACTTTACAGTTTGAATTTCAAATGTTTAAGTAATTATTTCTATACTTTTAGGTTGTCAGTTCTCCCTTTCCTGCACATATATAAAAGAAAACAGTGGATGTGTTTTTAGACTGTTGGAGAACTGAGTCACGCAATTTAGTCAGATCATTTAAAAAACAGAATAATTCACAATGGTCTCATGGGGAAAAGACAACCTCTATAAATTATATACCTCAAGAAGAAAATGCTCAATACTAGTTTTTTGCTTGTTTGTTTGTTTTGTCATAAAGTAGATCACTGGGGCTCAGCATCTGCACAGAGAATCCATTGCTCGCTCTTTCTTTCTTCCTTTCTTTTTTCCTTTCTTCCTTTTTTCCCTTTTTTCTTCCTTTCATCCTTTATTTTATTTGATAAGACAAGAGAAAAAGAGAGTGGAGTGATAATACATGCTTTTATTAATTTTCCTTGTGTCACGTGGAAAACACATGTTTTCCAGCATTCCGCACTGTCTTGGTCCAGATGTTGGATTATGCACATTTTTAGATTATTTCTTGTACCTTGTGGCATGCTCTACACATTCAGTTCTTAAGGGGTTTATTTTGGAAATTATGTGCCTGTAGAGTTTATTAACAATAATATAGAGAGCTGAGCATGATTATATCATGATTTTGGAGAAAAAACTCTGCTAGAGAGGAAAAGAGACAGGTGCAGTGCTATTTCACTGTCCTTGAGGTTCCACCCCCCCCCCAATAAGGCGGGGACCAAGGGCTTGAACCCAGGTCTTTGCACATAGCAACATAAAGAATATTAAACTAGGGGGCCTGATGGTGGCTTACCAGGTTAAGTGCACATGGTACAAAGTCAAGGACCTGCACAAGAATCCGGGTTTGAGCCTCTGGCTCCCCACCAGCCGGGGGGATGCTTCATGAGCAGTAAAGCAGGGCTTCAGATGTCTATCTTTCTCTCTCCCTCTCGATCTCCCCCTCCTCTCTCAAGTTCTCTCAGTCCTATCCAATACAAACAAAATGGAAATACAGTTGCTGCCAGAAGCTGTGGATTTGTAGTGCTGGCTGAGCCCCAGAGATAACCTTGGAAGCAAAAAAATATATATTAGTATTAAACCAAATAATAGCAAAATCCAATTATATATATATGTATATTTTTATAATGAAAGTGAAGAAATGACCGCTTAATAATGTCTGGTCGGAGCCTGCCGACCAGGAACAGTAGTACCTGGAGAGGGCGCTAGGATTGAGAAAAGAAAAGACAGTGCAATGGGATCGGGAGGGCCCCAGTTCATTAAAGGAGCGCGCAGATTTATTTTTCTCAGTCCTTTATAACACACAGCAAGAAGTTTCATTAGGCTGGCTCTGCATAAGGTTTCTCAAAACATAATACGGGTGCATAAGCAAAGTACAGTTTCTCAAAACATGAGCAAGATACAGTTGAGGCAAAAGCTCATGTGCTTAGACACTTATCATTCTCCCAAAGAGTCTGCAAAGTCTTTTATCATTTTCTCAGCTTTCTCCAATCATCCTAGGAGAAAGGTCAGGGGCTCGCAGAAGGCCTACTTTGCCAGCTTTCTACTCACAGGCCCAGGGGCCTTGCCTTTCAAGGGCCTGCTGCCTCTAACAATAATGTATTCCTCAAGTTCAATGAAAATTATCTGCTAGCATATTAAAGAGAAATAAGAAAATTAAGATACTTGCTTTACATAGCATTGAACTTACTCTAAAACTTAAAATGCATACATAAAATCAAATATGCATTTTTATATTTTGCTTGGAAAAATTACATTTGCTATATTACACAATATTTCTTAGAGATAATTAGATTTCAATATGCCGCTATTCATTCTTCACATAATATCTAGTTTAATTAATGACCTTTTGCAATAAACTTCATGAAAGAAATATTGATAAGTAACAAGCATGCAAAAAAATAGAATGCTAAACAATAGCTATAAAAACTAAAGGACAGAACTGTGTTTATGTTATGAAAATATGACACTTCCTCCTTCTCTTCCCTCTCCCCCCCAAACCAACTTCTGGTTCATGCTGATAACAATTATAAATTCTGGGCAATAACAACTACTAGTTAATAATTGAAAAGAATAATCCAAAGTAGATATGCTGTGGAAGGGAGTCAAAACTGGAGCAATCAGGCTCATTTTCTTTTTAAAATATTTAATTTATTTTATTTTAATGAAAATGAGATATGGCATAAAAAGAAAAAGACACCAGAGCACTGTTTACCTCTGGTTTATGGTTGTACTAGATATTGAGCCTGGGACATTGAGCCTCAGGCATGAGAGTCTTTTGAACAACCATTATGTTTTATCCCCAGCTGATAAACCACACTTTCTCAAATAGAATTGCAATTTTCTCTATTTTTGTGGCAGTGAAGTCCAGACAGACAATTAAATTAGGATAATAAACAGTGGCATACTTGCCCATTGGGAAAACAAAGGCAAATATATATCTATATCATCTATATCTATCTCTATCTCTATCTCTATCTCTATCTCTATCTCTATCTATATCTATATCTATCTGTTTTTCCAGCAAACATACACTGCAAGAAAAGGTTATAGAAGACTCCTGAGCATGATGGTAACACAAGAGACTCCTGGACTTTCCTCATCATTTACATGTAGTAAGTATGAAGTAATTCCCTTAAAGAGAAAGTCATAAAGTAGTTATACATCAAGTGACTTAGAAATACCCACATCAAAAGGAGTAGTAAATGTCAAGATATATTTTCACCAAAAAGACAAACAAAACTCCACAGTATCCCACAATTTGAAGAGAATTCCCAATTCCCAGCTTCCCCCTGAGAAACAAAAAGTTTGATAGCAAATTTAATGACCTAGCTTTTAAATTGCTACTGGGCAGTGAGAATAGACCTCCAAATAATATAATTCTAAAATTCAATGGGTTAAGGTTATAATGGTTATACAAAAGACTTCCATGCTTCAAGGTCCCAGGTTTAATCCCTAGCACTATCATAAACCAGAATTGAGAAGTGTTCTGGTCTTTCTGTGTCCTTTCTTGTTTATCTCTCTATCTGTTGTATCTCTCTAATTTAGATAAAATAGAGAGAGAGTATTTAGAAAGTCACTGGGACCTGCATATTGAATTCCATAGAACAATAACAAGGAAGCAGCTCTTAACAAGAGAGCAAGCATTTGAACAGGCTGTCACCCCTGGCTCAGCATAGAATCAGCAGGCACAAGCACCCATCCAAAAGCATTAGTTCTTTCCCATAGAAGGTCAACTGATTACTTGTAAGTTATTTCTGGAGCATTTAGCTTTTAATCAGCATACATCTAGGTACTAACTGCCAACTCAGTGCCCAGATAGCAGTGGCCATTTCCATCACCTCTGGCTGATCTTTTCCAGAATCAAACATTGCCAGCATCTAATTTTAGCGCCACAACATTCATGGCTGCCATACTAGGAATAAACCCTCAAGTCACCTAATTCTGATACCTAAGGGGGTGAATTCATGAGCCCCTCTGGAATAAAACAAGAAAAAAACTGTTTTCAACTGATCCCCATAGCTATAAACTCAAACTCTGTGCAGAGGGAACAGGCAAAAATGCCCATTGCCCAATTTTCTCTCTAAAGTGTCCGTTTTTTTTTTTCATTTTTCTAATAGTTTATTTATTTATAAAATGGAAACACAGACAAAACCATAGGATAGGATAACAGGGGTACTATTCCCACCACCAGAGCTCTGTATCTCATCCCCGTCCCTGATACCTGTCATTTTATACTTTCCCAAATGCCAGGAATATTTCCTCTAGCAAAGGAAATATTTTCTTCTCCTTGAGTAGAAAAGCCAAATAAAAATCTTTTCAGACAAACAAACGTGAATGATTTCTCATCACTGAACAGTCTAGTTATAAGCATAATCAAGCTTAATTCAAGGGAAAAGAAAACAACACAGAATGTTAATTAAAATAAAACATATGATATATGAAATTCACCAGCAAAGGTATATAGTTACACTCACCATACTCTAATATACATTGTAGAAGCCACTAAGATGACAATAGAGTATGACAATAGCCATACTTTGCTCACAGGAGAAGAACAATAAGCTATAAAGAAGTGCCTTAAAAAGAATCTCATATTTCCGGGTAAGACTAAAGTACTTACTGAACTACAGAAACCAGCAGAGGTTAAACAAGAGGGGATATGAAGAAAATCCATGTTTTTACTGCATAGCTTAGACAGATAAAAATACCTGGAGTCTAAAAGGACACAAATAACAGGGTATCAGTCCAGCCATTGACTTTGAGGGCAAAGCAGAAACAGCATATAAGCACATGCTTTTGACACAGGTGAAGTTCATGTGGGAATGCTGAACTGTTCCACCTGGACCAGAACCCAAACAAGGAGCACAAAAAAGGAAGATCATTAAACCAAACTCAACTCCACCACCAATCTTTGACAACTTGTACTATCTTTATGAAGTGCACTGAGCATACAGGCTTCCAAGGATCAGATGTGGTGGGAATTTAAAATAGAAGCAATAAAATAAGATAAGCAACACGTGCCAACTTGAGCTCTCCAGGGACTGTTGTATCACAAGGGAAGAACTACTCCCCAATATCCAGCCTCAGAGAATGGAAGATTGTATCTCACAGTGCTGTGATAAACTCAGAGAAAGGGCATAAAACAAAGTGATACAAGAGAAAGAAGAAAAATTAATGTCATGCAACAAAATTCAAAGAAAATAGAAGTAACAGTAACAAAGAGAAATTAGTATTAAAGTTTAGGAAAAAACTACATAGGTCACTATGGAAACAGAATAGACTAAATGGAGAAATAAATTAATGAATCCAAACATAGTCATCTACGAGTGGTCCGGATAGGAGAGAAAAATAAGGGGGAAATGAATAAATTACTTAGAGAGCTATCTGAACCCACTAGAAAAATCACCATAAAAATGGGAATTCCAGTAAGGGAAAAGAGAGAGTGAAAGAAGAAAACATATATCTTACTTAAGGAGTAAATAATGAAAACTTTTCAAACCTGGGAAATGTCCTTCTAAATATATCATTGGTTGTAAAAATCCTAAATCAAGTATTAGTATCCATACCACTAACATGGATATACATACTTCATAACCAAGTAGTTTTTATACCAGGAATACAAAGTTGACTTAACAATTTTTTTAAAGTCTATGCAATTTATCAAATTAGCAGAATAAAGATAAATATTGTAATCATTTCAACATATTAACATTGGAAAAATTCAATCAAAATAAAAATCCTCAAAAACGTTTAGGAAACGTCATTATTGCGATAAAGAAATATATAAAACATCTGCAACTAAATGATAATTAGTGGGGGAAGATGTATCCTCATGCCCCTGTGTACAGGGAAGGAAAATATATTCTCATTAACCATGTCTTGTCAAATTGTATGTTAAGTTCCTATAACAGAAATTTCAGTAAAGCAAAAAGAGAAAAAAGACACAAGGAAAAATTAATACTGTACTTATGAAACATATATAGAATTCAAGAAATATTTGCAAACACTAAAATTAATAAGTTCATTTTAGAAGAATTCATGATGTTATCTTACTATATCAAAAATATCAAATTTATTTTATAGACTAGCAGTAAAAAAAAAGAGCAGTCAATTTTATTTTCAATTATATCTAAGTTAAAAAATACCTAGACAGTAACATAATAGAAAGAAACCGGAGAGTTGGGCAGTAGCGCAGCAGGTTAAGCTCACGTGGCACAAAGCACAAGGACCAGAGTAAGGATCCCGGTTCCAGCCCCCGAATCCCCATCTGCAGGAGAGTCGCTTCACACGCAGTGAAGCAGGTCTGCAGATGTATATTTTTCTCCCCCACCCATGTCTTCCACTCCTCTCTCCATTTCTCTCTGTTCTATCCAACAACGATGACATCAATAACAACACTAATAATAACTACAACAATGAAACAACAAAGGCAATGAAAAGGAATAAATATATATATATATATATATAAAAACGAAAGAAACCAATGCTTCCACACTGAAAACTGCAAACACATTATGGAGAGATACATTATGTTCATAAACTGAAACATTAAAATGTATGTGAAGACATTTCAAACTCATCTATCGTTAGTGTTCGGCTGGAGCCCTAAACGCTAACAACACTCATCTGTCCTTTCAATGTATTTCCAATAGGATATTTCGGGAAATATTCTGTAAATATTAATACAATATTTTTAAAAATTGTATGGAGATGCATAATTCCCAGCCAGAGAAGAAAAAAAAAAAAAAAAAAAGATGGAGTCCTTCCCATACATAACATCACAGTATAAAAAGTTTGGTATTGATAAAACGAAGATGTGAAAAATAATGAAATGCAAATAACTTAGTTTTTTATGCAGCTCCTACTGCTCTGCAGGAAGTTTCAGTGCTGTTGTATCTTTCCTTTCCCCTTCTCATTCTTTCTCTCTATATCTGAGAAGAAAAAAAAAAGGCAGCTTAGAGCAGTGAAGTTCCAGCAACAACAACAAATTAATGAATCATAAAGAGACTTATTGATTTTGTACAGTATTAAGTGCCATGTCAATTTTGTTTTTCATTTTCCTCAAATAGCTAGTGATTCTTGGTTGGTGGGTACTTATAAGGATCACATTAACTGGCTCAATTAACCGGTACTAATATCTTGGTTTTTGCATTTTTAATATTTTGGTAACCTGTGCACTTAACCAGGTATGCCACTTCCTGGCCCCATTTTTAATATTTTGGTTAGCCAACAGGTCTCTCAGTTTGAGGAAGTGAGGAATCCTCTCTCAATATGCTGGGTTCCAAGGCTTCCGGCATGAACCCTGGATCAAGAGAGTTACTTCTGACTCAGTCAATAATGAGAGAAAAGTCTAGGGGTGGCAGACACCAGTTTATGTCTTGAGATGAAATTTCACTGAGTATGACATGCACAGACATAATCCTCTGTCTTTCTATTGAGCTTATGTGCATACATCAAAACAGGAATACTGGAATCTACTTTTTTTTGCTTTGTGCTTATTGTAATTAAAAAAAATTATTTATAAAATGAAAATATTGACAAGACCATAGGATAACAGGGGTACAATTCCACACAACTCCCAAGACCAGAACTCCTTATCAAATCCCCTCCCTTGATAGTTTTCCTACTCTCTATCCCTCTGGGAGTATGGATTCAGGATCATTATGGGGTGCAGATCGTGGAAGGTCTGGTTTCTGTAATTGCTTCCACGCTCAACATACGCATTGGCCGGTAAACCCATACTTCCAGCCTGCCTCTCACTTTCCCTAGTGGAGAAGGACTCTGGGGTGGCAACACAGGGCTTTGGGTATGCAGGGTTCCAGGACACATTGGTAGGGTCGTCTGCCCAGGGAACTCAAGTTGGCATCATGGTATTATCTGCAACTTGGTGGCTGAAAAGGCATTAAGATATAAAGTAGAACAAATTGTTGACTAATCATGAACCTAAAAATATTGCAGATGAAGATTTGGGGTCTCCATATTAGAAAAAGCTAGTAGGTATTTTAGGTATATTCCAAGGGGCCCATGACTTTACTAGTTTTTGCCTAAGCCTGACATCGAATATACAGGTAGACCCAAGTTGTTATCTGGGGAGATGGTGTCATACTTGGAAAAAGGACTAGAAAGCTACGTTAGGGGAGAAAGTAGCTCTCACATGTGGGTAAAGTATATAAATATTGTCAACTGTAAACCCCAATGATTTGATCTGGGGCCCATATTCAGCACAGGAGAACAGAAGCAACTGGTGGTGTTACTTTAAGATACAGTTTTGTGTAAATAGCATAAAAGGACATAAATTATGGTGAGATCCTGTGTGATACAGCAAATCCTGACAATAGGATTTTCAAAATTAAAGCAATTGCCAAATAATTTGATTATAGCAATAACTGTCTATTGCCTTCTTAAACCCTAAGACAGCAGGAACCTCCCACTTCCTCTATAAAGCCCATATTTCTCCCAGTCCTGGAATCTCTAGGGTGGGGCTCACTTTCCTGCATGCTTCTGTCAATTCATACCAACTGATACTGCATCTCTGACCCCAACCTAATCAATGCAACGAGTACCACCTTGGCATGTTTCACTTCAGACTGTGTCCACTTCCCTCAATCACTTCAAAGCCAACCTTGTCAGACAAAGTAAGGACTACAAAAGTTGAATAAGGGCAAGAGACTGGCATACTTTAATGATGACTCTTTAGTTACTATCAGGCCACCCTTCACCTGAAGCCCTAGGAAGGGAGTCTTGGGATCCCCCCACACACAGGTTCTCTAACAGATCCCTCTCGCCACTGTCCTTGGCCATGTTCATCAGGAACAATACAATGGAGCTCTTTGAGGGCCCCTGTAGGACCTTGCCCTCAATGTGGATCAACCATGGTAGAGACTGTTCCATTCTCTGAAGGGATGTTTGATAACATATTCTACCAAGGAAATTAGGGTCCTGAAATTAGTGCAGCCTGGAATGTTCCTATCCATGACCACAGAATGTGAGCTCAGACCTATAGGGATGCAAAGGTAGAGTTCAGGATATCATCAAATAAAGCTATTTTGCCTATAGGCATTTTGACCCATTAGCTGTGTTTACCCTGATATTGGCCAAATATCCCTGGAGGCTAGAAACAGGAGTACAAGAGAAGAAAAGAAAAAGAATTTCTGACATAGTAGTTAGGCATTTTAAAGTTCAAAAACATAGCTCTTAATAATTAGAGAAGTGGGATAGTAGAAAAACAGTATTGTAAACATATATCCATATGTAACAGGCATTATGAATCATAAGATCCCAAGCATCAGCATATCCATACATTAAGCATGTTTATAGAAGAAAATAAATAGGTAACTTGTACACCAACATACATATGGGTCTTTTTTTTAATTTTTTAAAAATTTATTTTATTTATTCCCTTTTGTTGCCCTTGTTGTTTCATTGTTGTCGTTGTTGGATAGGACAGAGAGAAATGGAGAGAGGGAGGGGAAGACAGAGAGGAGGAGAGAAAGATAGACACCTGCAGACCTGCTTCACCGCCTGTGAAGCGACTCCCCTGCAGGTGGGGAGCCGGGGTTCGAACCAGGATCCTTATGCCGGTCCTTGTGCTTTGCGCCACCTGCGCTTAACCCGCTGCGCTACAGCCCGACTCTCATACATATGGGTCTTAAAGGATCTTTGTTCAGAGTGGATACAGAAATCTATTTAAACTATGTTCCATTCTTCTCTCTCAGATCTAAGCATTGATGTAGGATCTCACTCTAGATACATTAATTTTTTTCTTTTTTTTTTTTTTTAGAGAGAGAGAGAATGCCAAAGAATGGAAGTATAACACTATTACAAGTTGTTAACTCCTCTCTATGTTGACTCTAGGTTTGAGCTATCTATGGAATTTTTCCTTTCAGAATAATATTTTTTAACAATGGACATTGTAATTTTTCCATGAAATTAAACAATATGTATCTTAATGTTTTTTCAGCCACACAGTTGCAGATGCCACCATGATGCCAACCTCACTTCCCTGGACAGATGACCTCACTAATGTACCCTGGACCCCCATCTCTCCAGAGCCCTGCCCCACTAAGGAAAGATACGGACATGCTGGGAGTACGAATTGACCTGCCAATGCCCATGTTCAGTGGGGAAGCAATTACAGAAGCCAGACTTTCTATCCTCTGCACCCCATAATGACCATGGGTCCATACTCCCAGAGGGATAAAGAACAGGAAAGCCATCAAGGGAGGGGATAGGATACAGAACTCTGGTAGTGGGAATTGTGTGGAATTGTACCCCTCTTATCCTATGGTCTTGTTGATATTTTTTATTTTGTAAAGAAATTAATAATAACAAAAAATAAAATAAAAAAGAAAGAAAATGTATTTTGGAATCTAATTGATGGATTATTTTAATTTAATCACTAGATATTATTCGTTTGAAAAAAATAATTTCAAACTTTTCAACATAAGCATTATAGTAATTATAAGCATAAAAGAGCCTTTTCAAATAAGTTATTGTATTTTGTTATATTTTTTAATAATTGACAAAAAACGCTCCCCAAGTTTCTAGTTAATCAAGATCTGGACTCTTTGTATTATTTTATTTACAGTGAAAGTTGTTCAGCTTCTCTCTGTCAAAATTTGATTTTCAAAGTAATTTCTGGTTAGCTCTATTTTGTCATGATGATGCCTATTATTATCTCTGTATGGGGACTCCTTCAAATTTTTCTTCATGCTATCAAGAAGGATTAGTACAAAGCAACACCATAATGGGAGATTAACAATAACCGAGACCTCTGGATAAAACAAATTTACACCCTGTTTTTCAACCTCCAGCTTTACTAATGAGCTTTTGAGAACTTAAAATGGAAAGCCTTAGAAATGTGCTCCTTTGTGCCTTCCCTGTTCTGTCACGAATGATTAAGTGGCTTATTAGGACAATTAAATTTGAACCTTTAACTAATCATTTTTCATGTGACACCATATCCTATTAGACATCCCTAAATCTTGTGGGCCATTTTTATTCTAAGTTTCAGCTAAACTATGATAATGAGAACCAAAAAGCTGTGGTAATTAATTATCAAGGATCATTTAAAGCAGCCTCTCTTTTCTTCCTCTCACCCCTGATCTCTTTATGTTAGAATCAGAAGATGGACAAAAAGTTGTGGCAAGAACTTAATTTTTTCTACTTTTATTTGAGATGCTTAAGTTATAAGTTATGTGCTTCCTAGATAAAGAGGCTCCCTCCTTGTGTCTCACTTACTCTCCACAGTGAGATACCACTTCATGCTTATTAGGTTGTATATTATTAAAAGGTTTTATAAGAAGTGTTAGTAATAATGTGAAGAAAGGGAACTCTTTTAGACTGCTTGGTAGGACTATAAACTGGTACAGTCACTTTGGAAAACAATATGGAGCTTCTCAAAAAAATGAAACTAAAATATGATCCAGCAAATCTATTTTTGGATATATAACCAAAATAAATGACAATGAAATTACTATATATATCTGTACTCTCATACTCTGCATCATTCCAATAACCAAGACACAGAAATAAGTGTTCATTAAATAGCACATAAATAAGTAAAATTATATATACATACATATGTGTCTGTGTCTGTGTGTGCTTCAGCCACAAAAAGAAGAAATCCATATTGTTTTTGAAAACATGAATGGTAAACATATAACCCCCAGGACCTTTTGCTAAGTCAAGACATAAATAGTATGATCTTAGTTATGTATGGAATCTTTAAAAAAAAAAAAAACTCATGTGAATAGTCTGATCTCCATTTATAATTCATTATTAGCATTTTCATTGATATATTACTGTTCATTCATAAAGTATCTCCTTGATAAGCAAAGAACCATTTATTTTAATAGCAACAGTGCAAGTATGAAAGACATACTTGAATTACCGTTAAAGTCACGACGAAGACTTTAAACAGAATCACAAGCTGTTTAAAAATAATATGAGCAGGGAGTCAGGCGGTAGCGCAGCAGAGGCGCATGGCGCAAAGCTAAGGATCCCGGTTCCAGCCCCGCCCCCGGGGCAGGAATCCACTGCTCCTGGTGGCCATATTTTTTCCATTATTGTTGTTGCTGCAGTTGTTGATGAATAGGACAGAGAGAAATTGAGAGAGGAAGGGAGGACAATGAGGAGGAGAGGAAAAATAGACACCCGCAGACCTGCTTCAACACTTGCAAAGCGAACCCTTGCAGGTGTGGAACCGGAGGCTCTATTTGGAATCTTTGCGCTGGGCCTAGCACTTAACAGGGTGTACAACCGCCCGGCCCACTGGAGCATTTATTCTAAATGATTACCATCAGTCTGCTTAGCTGTGAGCTGCTTTCATTATAGTTTATTTTACTATTTATGCCCAATTCACTTCAAAATATATATTGCTGTTTGTGTCATTATAGTTGTTTCAAAATAATGCATGCAAATATCCTATATCTTGAACTTTTTTAATTGTTCTTATTTGTTTATTTATTTATTTTCCCTTTTGTTGCCCTTGTTTTATTGTTGTAGTTATTGTTGTTATTGTTGTCGTCATTGTTAGATAGGACAGAGATAAACGGAGAGAGGAGGGGAAGACAGAGAGGAGCAGAGAAAGAGACACACCTACAGACCTGCTTCACTGCCTGTGAAAGGGCTCCCCTGCAGATAGGGAGCTGGGGCTCCAACCAGGATCCTTCCATCGGTCCTTGTGCTTGACACCACGTGCGTTTAACCCACTGTGCTACCACCGGACACCCAATATCATGTACCTTAAGTGAAAGATATTTTGATTTTGCAGCATTTTTATAAGAGAGTTTTTAAGTCATATAAAAAATTTACACATTAAAAGGTATAAACTTTGTGGGCAGAAAAAGGGAGAGATCTCCCCTTAAGAGGAGACAAGGAGTTGTTGGAGTAAATATGGTAGGTAGAAGTGGGAGTAAGTCAATAGGATACATCATAAAAAAATCAAGGGACAATCCTCTGAAAACATTCAGTCACAGGTTTAATGTTGCAGATGGTCCAAAAGTCCCATAAATTTTTAATATTCAGAACTATTAACTCAGTTTCAATTTTGTGCTCATATTCATTAAGGCCCTTTAGAGATTTATTTTCTTTTTTTCTACTAGGATGCGCTTTCTTGTGCATCACTCATTTGACCCAGAATAATAAACACAAAATTACCTTTTAGGTGGAAAGAGGAGAAAAATTCAATAGAACTGAATAAATCTTCTTAATAGAATAACACTTTATTAATCTCTTAATAGCCTTTTCACTGAACAAGGAAAAGAAGCAAGACTTTTCAGAGTACCCCAAATAATTGTTTAGCTGTTGGCTCAGAGAGATTTATTCCCGTAAACCTCTCAAGCTTTGTATCTTTATGAATTGTCAGTAACTGTGTAATCTGCCTTAAAACCCACAATCTCATAAATGTAATTTCTTTGCAGCCTTAAGGAAAGACAAACTTCAGTTGAGCATTAAGTATAATGCATAAACCACATAGATGTTTTAACAACTCTTGTTTTTAACCTTGAGGAAAAGGAAAATAAATAGGTAAGACATGCAATGGAAAACTAGGATCCACACAGATGGGTAAGGAGGAGATTCAAAAGATGCATAAAAGTTCTACTCAAGTGGGGCCGTGGAATGAGAGTTAAAAACATGACTCTGCCACTTCTATTGTGCTATTGCTAGTGCAGGTATCAATGTCTTTCCAATGTCTAACACTTTCTTTAGTTTAATTATTTTATTGATTTAATAATAAAAGAGGTACAATTCCAAACAAATCCCACCACCAGAATTCCAAATCCCATCCCCACCATTGGAAGCTTTCCTATATCCATCTGGGAGTATGGACCAAAGATCTTTATATACAGAAGGTGGAAGGTCTGGCTTCTGTAATTGCTTCTCCACTGAACATGTACATTGGCAGGTTGATCATATTCCCAGCCTGTTTCTATCTTTCCATAGTGGGGCAGGACTCTGAAGAGGTGGTGTTCAAGGACACATTAGTAAAGTCATCTGCCCACAAAAGTAAAACTAGTGTCATGGTTTAAGACTCATGAGCATTTACTTCTAGTCAACAGAGACCTATAGTATATATTGATCCCACAGACACTTTGTTTTCAGTTTCTTGTGATGCTTACCAACCAATTTCTCCCATTATATGTACTTCATCAAAAAAGTAGTGTATAAAAAAGACAGCAAAATTGGAGTGTTTTCCGCTAAGTCAAAAAGCTTATCAAATAGAGTGTGTGTGTGTGTGTGTGTGTTGTGTGTATTTACATTACAGGGAGATAAAGAACTGATTTTCTCATTTCATTCAATATGAACCATAGAGTAATTCATACATGTGCAAACAGGCTAGCCATAGATTTTAGAGGTAATTATGTGATAAAACAATTGTCAATTTCCTTCTAAAAATAAATTTCTAATATGCATTGTTGTCAGTTAATTTTCCTCAACTGTTACACAATATATGTATAGCTTGCTTATACTCCTGGTCCTGAAAGAAAATACAAAAATTCTAATAGAAGCATGGAATGTTTTGCTGGTTTTAGGATGTTTTGAAAACTCATACTTCAAATTTCTCCATTAAACTTTATTTCTATTCATAAGTAGTCATGAAAGAACATCATATTCTAATTTTAATTCTTCTCTATGAAGTTATTAATGTGCATTACTCATACTTCTCAGTTTATGTGTTTTTTCACCTATGTTAACAGCCACAGTAATCTTTTAAAAATATTAAAATAACATACATTTTTTGGGTAATTAATGGTTTACAATAAGTATAGTTGTTGATACATAGGGTTTCTATCAAGGATTCTATAATGATTCTGATTTTAGAATCTTTGTAGGTATTTTTCTTTTGTCTTTTTCTTTTCACTTTGCAAATGCTTGAGATTCTCTGCTTTGTGTCAGCTTCCTAAAGTTCCTAAAAATGCACTTGAATGAGTGTTATTTTTGTTGGGATCTTGCTGTACTTTAACATGGGCAGTATAGTTAAGTTCTGGAAATACTTTTCATGTTCTACTTCTGGAAAAATGTCCTAACCTATGCTCTCTATTTATACAATATGAGCTGAAAACTAGGACTCCTTGACTTACTTTTCACTGACCTGCTTTCCATTAATTATCTTTTTTTCTCCCCCCATTAATTATCTTTCTTATATATATTTCCCTAATATATCTAACTGTTCTACATTAGCTCATTTTAATATACAAGAACTTTATTTTGAGTCTGACTCTTGTTTACAAACACAAACATATTTTACTGTTGTATTTTTTTGTAGTGGACACACACTATTATCATTATGAGAATTTCTATCACAATTGCTCTTTTTAAATAAATGGATTCTACTTCACCCTGCATTGTCTCTGTTTTAGTTTTTTTTTTTTTTTAATTCACAGTAATTTGTTTCTGTGCCTTAAGTTTAAACAGCACAAATATTCTCATGTTTGGAGTCTCCTGAAAATTAATTGCTGGACTCCTTCCTAAAGAACTGCCATCTGGGGAGGTGGGGGCTGCTGGGCGATAGTGAAGCGAGTTAAGTGTAGACGGCACAGAATGCACCAGCGTAAGGATCCCGGTTCAAGCACCCAGTTCCCCACCTGCAGGGGATGTTGCTTCACAAGCAGTGAAGCAGGTCTGCAGGTGTCTTTCTCTCCTCTTCTCTGTCTTCTCTTCCTCTCTCCATTTCTCTCTGTCCTGTCCAACAACAACAACAACAGCTATACCAACAATAACATCCACAACAAGGACAACAAAATGGGAGCAGTAGATTTGTAGTGCTGGCACTGAGCCCAAGCAATAACCCTGAAAAAAAAAACTGCCATCTGGTCTCCAGAAAGGAAGAAAGATCTGAGGGTATAACTGCATTCCATGAAGGTTTTCCTACATTTGAAGAATATGATATTATCTTATTAGTCATTGAAATCTTGAGATGTTATGAAGACAATACTAATCATGACTGGGAAAGTCACCCTGTAGACTGAACTTTAGCTTTTAAATTTTCTTTTTAGTGTTTTAATAGTTGTTTACAAAATTATAACATTACAGGGTCATAAAACCACACCAGCTCCATCACCAAAGTTCTTTGCTGCATTCACACCCTCAAGGGTAACCACCATGGTTCTCAGAAAGTCTTAGAGAGCTTGATAAAGCACAGGCTTTTGAAGTGACACCTCTAAAATTCCATCCCAGCACAGCATGTGACAGGAAAGTGTTCAGCTCACTTTCCCAGACACACACATAAAATAAATAAATCTTTTAAAAAATAAAACAAAATAAATCAATATATACAAAGGCATGATGCCGAT
This sequence comes from Erinaceus europaeus, assembly GCF_950295315.1. Lineage (NCBI taxonomy): Eukaryota > Metazoa > Chordata > Mammalia > Eulipotyphla > Erinaceidae > Erinaceus > Erinaceus europaeus. The sequence goes on from NC_080174.1 coordinate 21,508,944, forward strand.
TTTGTGGATTCCAAAAGACAGTAGAAAACTGAAAGTTTATATTTAATGTTGAAGAGAAGATTGTGATCAGATTGCAAATTAAGTCATACACTTTGGAAGATTTTTGGAGGGCAGAACATTATTTCTTCACATCTCCATTTTGTGCTCCCTCAAAAACATAAGTAAAAATGAGGCCAGGCAGGCGGTTCAGTATGGTTCAATTGGATAGAGCATGGATTTCATACAAAGTGCAGCATAAAAATAAAAACATATTCTGGGTAATTTCTATCTCCACACAAAGTTTTGTATCTTTTTTTCTTTTTCTCTCTTAAAAAAGTAAATAGGGAGCTGAGTGGTGAGGCACGTGGGTGGACACACATGTTACAAAGCAGGAGGACCCAGGTTTAAGCCTTCAGTCCCCAAACCTGCCCAGAAGGAGGAAGCTTTATGAGCAGTGAAACGGTACTACAGGTGCCTGTCTTTCTCCCTCTCTATTACCATCTGCCCTCTCAATTTCTATCTCTATCCAAAATAAATAAATAAAAACAGATTTTAAAAAAGAACATAAAAAGGAGAAGTGCATGATTTCAAAGCATACTACAGAGCAACTATAATCAAAACATACAATTTTGGAACTAGAATCAAAATAGACAAGAGACCAGTGGAATATATTTGAGAGGGGACCTGGTGGTTAACCACATAGAGTAAGAAGCATAACAGGACCTAGTGGGGGTTTTATTGTTGTGTGGAAAACTGAGAACTGTTATGCATATACAAACAGTTGCATTTACTGTCAAATGTAAAACATTAATCCCCCAATAAAGGGGGGAGAGGAGCATAAGAATCTGTGCTAAAATCCGGATTACAGCTGCTGGTTTCCCACCTGCAGGGGGTCTCTTCACAAGCAAGGAAGCAGGTCTGCAGGTGTCTATCTTTATTTTTCCCTATCTTCCCCTCCTCTCTCAAATTCTCTCTGTCCTATTGAGAGGTCAGGCGGTAGCGCAGCGGGTTGAGTGCACATGGCGCAAAGTGCAAGGACCACAAGGACCGAAATAAGGATCCTGGTTCAAGTCCCTGACTCCCCACCTGCAGGGGGGTCACTTCATAAGCGATGAAGCAGGTCTGCAGGTGTCTTTCTCTCCTCTCTCTTTTCCCCTCCTCTCTCCATTTGTCTCTGTCCTATCCAACAACGACATCAATAACAATAATGATAATAACTACAACAACGATAAAAACAACCAGGGCAACGAAAGAGAAAAAAATAGCCTCCAGGAGCTATGGATTCGTGGTGCAGGCATAGAGCCCCAGCAGTAATCCTGAAGGCAAAAAAAAAAAAATTGAAAAAAGTGACCACAGAAACAGGGGATTCATAGTGCAAGCACCAAGCCACAGCAATAACCCTGGAGGCAAAAACAAAGAATATATTTGAGAGCCAAAAATCAACTCCTAGTCAACTAATTTATTTTTATAAGGGAGCTCAAGACATGGAAAAATAAGGGTCTATGCTCAGAAAATTGGGGAGAAATGTGCAGAAGAATGAAAGTAGGTCATTAGATTTCATCATATACAAAAGTTAACTTCAAATGGATCAAAGATTTAGAAGTTAGGCTAGATACTATCAAATACTTAGAAGAAAACATAGGTAGAACTTTATTCCATATAAGTTTTTGCAGCATCTTCACTGATTCAAATCCTGTTGCAAGGAAAACAAAAACAAAAATAAACCAATGGGATTACATCAAACTGAAAAGCTTCTGCACAGCAAAGGGAATCACTACCACAAAAAAGAAACCCTCCCCCGAGAGTGAAAGAAAATCTTTATTTGTCATACATCAAACAAAGGGCTGATAACCAAAATACACAATTTGTATTCAAAAAACTCAATAATAAAAAAGACAGGGAGTCAGGCGGTGGCGCAGCAGGTTAAGCGCAAGTGGCAGCAAAGTGCAAGGACCAGAGCAAGGATCCTGGTTTGAGCCCAGACTTCCCACCTGCAGGGGAATTGCTTCACAGGCGGTGAAGCAGGTCTGCAGGTGTCTATCTTTCTCTCACCCTCTCTGTCTTCCCCTCCTGTCTCCATTTCTCTCTGTCCTATCCAACAACAATGACATCAATAACCACAACAATGTTAAACAACAAGGGCAACAAAAGGGAAAAGAAATAAAATAAAAAATTGTAAAAAAAGAAAATAATAATAATAAAGACAAACTATCCCATTGAAAAATGGAGAAAGGGAAAAGACTTGGGCAGAATCTTCATTTAAGAAGAGATGCAAAGGTACAACAGACATACGATCATCAGTCGATGATGATCAGGGAGATGCACATAAAAACAGCAATGAGGGGGGGTCAGACAGTAGTGCAGCAGATTAAGCGCACATGTCCTGAAGCACAAGGACAGGGTGTAAAAATCCGGGTTTGAGCCCCTGCCTCCCCACCTGCAGGGGAGTCGCTTCACAGGCGGTGAAGCAGGTCTGCAGGTGTCTATCTTTCTCTCCCCGTCTCCGTCTTCCCCTCTTCTCTCAGTTTCTCTCTTTTCTATCCAACAACAATGACAGCAATTACAACAATAATAATAACAACGATAAACAACAAGGGCAACAAAAGGGAAAAAAATAGCCTCCAGGAGCACAGGATTTGTAGTGCAGGCACTAAGACCCAGCAATAACCTTGGAGGCAAATAAATAAATAAATAAATAAATTGACTTCATCAATTCAATCCAGCTCTCCTAATTAAAAACAACAGACCTTAGCTTCTCATGATTTCTTTATCTCCTCCTTCATTTACAAGATTTTCGTATCAGTACTAAACCTTGCGAAGGTCAAGGGGAAATTTACTCTCCTATCATAGAATTCTTGGTCATGGTGAAAGTCCTCTTGAGCTTTGAACTTTACCATACGTTTACCATACGGCCTCTTCGACCTTCTACGACTCCATTACTATTGGAACTATTCAACTCGTCAACGTATATAAGCCTCCTGGTGCCTCATGGGATAACGAGGTCCTGCCTAGCCCGAATCACCCAGCCGTTTACGTTGGAGACTTTAATAGTCATCACCAAGACTGGGGATATTCCTCCACTCGTGCTGACGGCTCTATCTTAGCCCACTGGGCTTCAGCGAACGACCTCTCCCTATTATACGATCCCAAACAGCCAGGCTCTTTTCACAGTGCTAGATGGAATAAAGACTCGTCACCCGACCTGTGCTGGATTAGCACAGTCAATGGCCAAGCCTTTCCTGCTACGAGACAAGTTCTCAAGATCTTCCCGCACAGTCATCACCGCCCAGCTATCATCCACATTGGTCACCAGCTCCCACTGATTCTGTGCTCAGAGAAACTAAGATGGAACTTTCAGAAAGCAAACTGGCGTCTGTTCAGTGATCTTACCAACAAATCTATTCCTGCAATTCCAATTAACTCTATCCCCTCTGAAGATTCCTACAGGCGCTTCCGCCAAGCCATCTTCAAAGCAGCCTCCCAAGCCATTCCTCGTGGGAGACGTGCTAACTATACGCCTTGTCTTGATGCTGAATGCGAGCAACTACTAAAGCAGTATGATGAGTCGGGCAACCCAGATGTGGCTGACCATCTCATTGCCTCCCTGGATGCAGCACGCCAAGCCCGCTGGCAACAACTCATGGAAAGTCTGAACTTCACCCACTCAAGTAGGAAGGCCTGGAAGCTTCTTCACAGACTGGGTGCCAGTAGCCAACCCCCTCCTGTCTCCCATCCTCCTGTCTCTCCAAACTCAGTGGCCAGTCACCTAACTCAAGTTGGACGTGCTAAGATCGACCCAGTCTGGAAAAGAGAAATTTCCCATGAGTGGTCATCCCACTTCCGGCTATCTTGTCCATCTCCAAAAATCTCTCCCTTTACACTGTCTGAACTGGAAGACACTTTGAAGAGGGTTAAACCAGGAACAGCTGCTGGCTATGATAACATCACCCCAGAACTCATTCTTAACCTGGGCCCCGCGGCAAAGAAGTGGCTCGCTTCATTCCTGTCCCACATCTTGGAATCTGAGTCTATGCCCAAAGTTTGGCGTCGTGCGAAGATTATAGCGGTTTTGAAACCAAAGAAAGACCCAACACTGGCCGCCAGCTATAGACCAATTTCTCTCCTCTCCGTGTGTTACAAACTCCTTGAGAGGCTGCTTCTGTCACGTATTTCTCCTCTTACAGAGGAATTCCTATCACCCGCCCAGGCTGGTTTCCGCCCAGGAAGATCTACCTGCGAACAAGCCCTGGCCCTCTCAACTTACATTGAAAATGGATTCCAGAAGAATTTAAAGACGGATGCTGTCTTTGTTGATCTCACAGCAGCCTATGACACGGTCTGGCACCGTGGTCTCTTAGTCAAGATCTCAAGATGCCTGCCTCCATGGGTGGCCAACACTATATCGTTTCTTCTCCAAAACAGAAGTTTCCGGGTACATCTGGGTGACAAGTCTAGCAGATGGAGACTTGTCTCAAGTGGCCTCCCCCAGGGCTCTGTTCTGGCTCTTACGCTATTTAATATTTACATCAATGACCTCCCAGAAACTTCTTCAAGGAAGTTCATCTACGCCGATGACATCTGCTGTGCAACTCAGGCATCCAAGTTCGACATCCTCGAGGAAACACTCACGAAAGACATGTCTCTGATATCTGATTAGTGTAAAAAATGCCGACTAATCCCTAGCACTGCAAAAACGGTATCATCTGTTTTCCATCTACACCATGCCTCGGCCTCGCGTGGGCTTAATGTGCAGCTTGGCGATACGAGAATCCGGCATGAAGCCCAGCCAGTCTATCTTGGCGTTACTCTGGATCGCACTCTGTCATTTCACGAACATCTCATAAAAACTGCAGCAAAGGTGGGCGCGAGGAATAACATCATTGCAAGACTGGCCAGCTCCTCATGGGGCGCGAGCGCTTCCACACTACGATCATCATCTCTGGCATTATGCTATTCCACTGCAGAATACTGTGCCCCAGTATGGTTCCGTAGCCCCCATGTCCACTTGGTCGATTCCAAATTATATTCCTCCATGAGGATAATTTCTGGAACCATCCGTTCCACCCCGGTTCCATGGCTGCCAGTTCTTAGCAACATCGCCCTGCCAGATATTCGTCGGGATGCGGCATCATCTAAGTTCGTTTCCCACGTCTACGCTCGACCGGACCTGCCAATATATGGGATATCTTCGCCCACCCTGTCCAACGCTTGACCTCTCGTCACCCAATCTGGTCCCCTACGCCTACACTGAACTTCTCTGTTCCAGACTCTTGGAAACAGAGTTGGCAGTCAGCTGAGGTAAAGAACAAACACCTCATCACAGACCCCTGCAAGCGTCAATCCGGCTTTGACCTAGCACGTTATGATTGGGCCCTCCTCAATCGCTATCGAACAGGCCATGGCCGGTGCACCGCTATGTTCCATTGCTGGGGAGCCAGAGACGACCCGAACTACCCCTGCGGCTACAGACAGACTATGACCCACATAGTCAACGACTGCCACCTCTCCAGATTCAAAGGAGGTCTCGAAACTTTACATCAGGCTCAACCTGATGCTGTTGACTGGCTACGGAAGAAGTGCAAATGCTAGAAGAAAGAAACTTTGAACTTGGCGTGAAGACATTTTCTAAAGATGACTTCTGAGTTTGAGCAATTCTGTGAGATTGTATGTTTGTGTGGGGGTATTTATGCTGCCATATATAACATAAATCCTGCAGTTAAAAGACTGCATGAAAATTAAAATACCAAGTCAAAATATAGTGCAAAGAAATAATTATCCATCTAGTGTGCATTTATGCTTAGAAATGCTTAGTCTATTGTAAATCACCTGCCAAGTTGTTGGATCACAGCATGCTCAAAATTAGAGAAAGATTCATTTGAACACTTGTACTAAACATCTTAACATGAAGTATCATTAAATAAAATTACAGAACTAACTAGTAATTCATTATACAACAAAATTTCACGGAAACACACTAATAATAACAATAGCAACTAAGATTTGTATGACAGTATACTTTTAAAACTCTCTTAGTAGATGTCAACATTACTTTATTGAAACTTTCTAAAATCCCATAATTTATGAAAGAGTAACCTGAAGTTCAGAGATGCTTAATACCTTAGTTAAAATAATGGATCAACTTGTCAATGTCCATGTTCAGCAGGGAAGCAATTACAGAAGCCAGACATTCCACCTTCTGCACCCCATACTCCCAGAGGGTTAAAGAATAGGAAAGCTGGGTGGGAGTAGAGAGCATAGTGGTTATGCAAAGGGATTGTCATGCCTGAGGCTCCAAAGTCCTGGGTTCAATCCCCTGCACCACCGTAAGCCAGAGCTGAACAGTGCTCTGGTGTAAAAAAGAAAAAAAAAAAAAATAGGAAAACTATCAGGGGAGGGAATGGGATACCGAGTTCTGGTAATGGAAATTGTGTGAAATTATACTATCCTCTTATCCTATGGTCTTGTCAGTGTTTCCATTTTATAAATAAAAATTAAGAAATAAGATGATGGCAAAGACTGTTAAAACAAATTTCTCAGACCTCATAAATATCCCATACTTCTCTTACTCTCAACCAAACATATTCCTAAAATTTCAAAAAGATACTGAGTTCCCTAACTGACTAAAGGATAAATGGAATTTTCTTTAACAGTCGTATTTCTTTTAGTGAATCAGCAGTTGATTATTATTCTTATCCTCGTAAAGACATATATTTTACCTCTGTAACTTATGTATTTTACCTTGTGACTTATGAATTTTACCCAAGAAGCACTGAGACATTGCAGTGAATTTCTGGGGGCACAATGGAACACTTTAACCATTTTTGAGGCAAATATAGTAATCTCCAACATCTGTCAGACACTGCACAGACTGTCTTCACATTAGATTGCCAGGCTTTCTTCAAAAAAAGCATATTTCTATCAAAATGAGTTACTGAAAGTTGCTGGGTTAAAATCAAGTATAATAAAGAAGTCAGTGTGAAACAGAAAGTGAGATTTATAATGATACCAAATTTGAAAAGTTATACAAGGTTCTGCAGTAACATATATGCCATGAGTAAGTGATTAGGGTATTTCAGAATGAAGTAAAAAGTATTGAGTGCTTCCTTTTCTCTTAATGTTTATGAATTGTTTATTCATATGACTATGTTGTTCTTAAGATTTAAATATTTATTAAATTGCTTAGACCTAGTTACTTAATAAACAGAAATATTTGTTTTTCCTCTGGGCCAGTGAATATCTTAGCAAAAATCACACACTCAGGTTTTTATTTTTGTTTGTTTACTTGTTTGTTTGACTAATTACTGCCTTTCTTATCTTTTTTTCTTCTAATTTATTTGATTGATGGTATAGTAGTTTACAGCATAGCTGTTGGCACGGGTGCCATTTCTCATCTCCCATGCTCTGTTTTACCTATTTGCTCTACAAAGTGTGATTTGTATGGAACCTAAAAAGAGATTGCCTAAGATCAAGGTAAAATTACCTTGTGACTCTCCAAATTTTTGTGGGTTTCTTCTTTTTATCATAAATTCATATGAATTTATGGATTTCCATAATGCTCACTGCACCCCAAGGAAAGTTCCCATAGCTAGTAGAAAGATTAAATTTAGGTACACTAATTTGAAGGAAGCTCTCTGTTAATATCATTCATTCAGCCAATATTTACTGAGCAATGGACATGTGTTAGGCATTATTTTAAGGCTGAAGAAACATTGTTAGAAACTCATTATATTAATAGCTCCAATAGCCTACCAAGTCATTTTTAGTTGGCTAAATATTTCCAAACATAAATGCACACAGGAATGATTATTATCTCTGAAGCAAGTGTCTAGTTCAGGTCAATGACAGAATTTTCAACAGAAAACACAGATATACAATTTACTTTGACATCATTAAATTTGGATCATGATTGGACTTGGCTATAAAGCTTTCAGATATGTTTCTCTATCTCTAGTGAAGCAAACACATGGCTAACCAGCCCTGTTTTCTCACTCTCCTGCTTTGTTTCAGACAGAGTTCACAAATTTTCATCAGAATAAATGAATTTCTTTCATAGATTTGAAAAATTGTGCCAATCATCTCACTTTTCTATGAGTACCACATGATGGTCTGTCCTTTTCCTTTGCATACAATTGATACTTTTTTGGTATCGTTCAAATTTTATTTTTTTAAGCACTTTCTGGATATATTTTCTATAATTTTCATTCTAGTAATGTCTGACTTCTAAATGCATTCTGAATTTTACTTTCTATAAAAAATTCGAGTGTGTGAGTGTGTGTGTGCGCGTGTGTGTACAGAAAACTACATTTAGTCCATTAAAAGGTAATAGAACCTAGAAAGTGGCACAGCAGTGGAGTGAATGCCTTGAATGTTTGACAGTCTAGATTCCATTCACAGCACATCATAAAAATATAAATGCCAGGAGTTGGGCGGTAGCTCAGAGGGTTAAGCACAGGTGGCCCAAAGCATAAGTACTGGCATAAGGATCCTGCTTCGAGCCCCCGGCTCCCCACGGGCAGGGGAGTCGCTTCACAAGCAGTGAAGCAAGTCTGCAGGTGTCTATCTTTCTCTCCCCCTCTCTCTGTCTTCCCCTCCTCTCTCCATTTCTCTCTGTCCTATGCAACAACAACAACATCAATAATAACTACAACAATAAAACAACAAGGGCAACAAAAGGGAATAAATAAATAAGTGAATATTTAAAGTATACATATATAAATGTCAAAGCAAAATAAACATAATAAATTGTAGAAAATTTTCTTGACACCTTTCTCCCCACCCCAACCCTCTCTCTCCCTCTCTTTCTCTCTCTCTCTCTCTCTCTCACACACACACACACACACACACACACACACAGTCTGGTATTATAAATTAAATCTTTTTTAGCATGTTTTATCAATGATTTAATAATGATCGACAAGATTGGGGTATAAGAGGGGTATAATTCCCACCACCAGAGTTCCATATCCCCTCCCCTAAATTCTTAATTGCTGGACCTAATTTCACTCCCTTGAATTTGTAAGCAGCACACAGAAGTAGAAATAGGATCTGCAAACAATGCTTCATATCCAAAACAAATAAGCAAAAGATAACTTAGATTTTTCTAAGAGGAGTCTCTGCTTTACTTTTGTCAATAAATTTAGTTTTTTAAATTCCAGTAAGCAAAATAGAGCCTTGCCAGATCCAGGGGACAAATTCAAATATGCTGAAATACTATAATCATTATAGGTTATTTTTTGGGGGGGAGGAACACTATACTCAGTTTAATTCTGGACAAATGTTTCTCCTTTTACATCTTCTTTGAGTATTACTCAGAGATAGAGGTGGTAAAGATATCCTAAAACCCTGAACATTTAAAGCCATGCCAACCAAGAACAAGGTCAAATACTTTGAGGATATACCTTTCTTCCTCATACCAAACTGGTAAATGTGCAAGAGAAGTACACAGTGATAGGAAAGGGAGTCTCCAAACCAGCAATCCTTCTTGACAATAAATGCTTCTCTTGTTTCCTCTGGGGAAAGGCAGAATGGAGAGCTTCAGCAAAGAGAGCAATTTTCAGTCTCAACAATTGGTTTCTCCTAATTTAAGACAGGAAGAACTCAATATGAAATTCTGCCTGAGTGAAACCCTGGACCTTTAGGGACAAATTTGCAAAACCAGATATTGAATTTGTGTTTCTATCTCCATGCTTAGCAACATATTCTGCAGACATACTGCAAGAAGAGAAGTGAATTGCCTCTAACAATACCGCTTTTCTCAGAATGTTTTCAATGTGTTTAAAGCATGAAGACTTACCTTAGAAATCATAAATTAAAAAACCCTCAAGCGTATGCACCCCAGTTGACGTCGGGTCATTTTAAAGTGAGCTGCTTGCACTCGCAGGACCCGATTACCTCTGTCTGCAGTTTCCCACACTCAGTTCTCCCAGGATGAACTGAGTACTTTCGTCCATTTGCCTCTTTATCCCATTCTGTTCCTCCTCAAAATCTGCTCAATTACACCTTCCTGAAAATTTGCACCACTGCGTTCCTTCTCTTACCTATTTCTGTATTGAAATTTCCCATATATACACATATATATATGTATAGATATGAATGACTATTTCCATTGAGATGATAGGTATAAATGAAACAAGTAAGACAGTTTCTAAAATTGTGTTGCATCTAATGGCTTTTAAAAGACATAGAGTTAAAAAGATTTTTTTTATCCTCAGGGACCCTATAATTAAGTATCTATTCTTGATAAATTGTCATACCTTCAGCATTTTTTTCTGTCTCTTAGCTTCTTATAAATTTGTGATTTTTAAAAAATATATTCTTTTAAAATTACCCTAGATTTAAGTTGACTTAACCTTTTTTTCGTAGCAGCCTTTGGGCAGATTCTATATGCCCAAAAGGGATACTAATGGAATTGCTTCTCACTTAGACTGTGAAATCCATATTGGAATTGCTAGATGAGAGTTCTGGCTACAATTCTTTCAAAAGGTTGAATACTGATTATAACTATTTAAACACATATGGCGAGGTTGAGTGGTGGCACATCTGGTTGAACATACATGTTGCAGTGCGCAAGAAGCCAGGTTTGAACCCCTGGTCCCCACCTGAAGAGAGTTTCAGGAGTGGTGAAGTAGTGCTGCAGGTGTCTCTCTGTCTCTCACTATCTCCCCATTCCTCTCAATTTCTGGCTGCTTCTATGTGATGAAGCAGTATACCGGCAACCTTGGATGGAAGTCTTGGCATAGTGCTGACATCAGCCTTGGCAACAAAGTATGCAGTGATCTGCACAGGCGCATGGTGGATTGTGGGTTGAAGGAGTCTGTGTTGGTGTACAAAGCATTGTGGGTGGACTGAATAGACTTGAAAGTATAGCCAAGCCAGAAGTTTGGCTTCTACTGCTTCTCCTGGTCAGATGCATCTCGGTGGAGATGTGCCAGGTGTCTGCCATGGCTACTTCTCCTGGAAACTGAACACGTGAGACTCTGCTAGCTGGTAAACTTTTAGACCCCTCTACAGCCATGAGCAACCTTTACCAGAGCTGACAATTGTTTATCTTATGGGGCTAAACTTTTGATAACTGTACTCAGACTTTATGGACCTAGTGTCTCTTAACCCTTGATGTTGATGGCTTATTTTGTCTTTGCCTGTTTCAGCCTAGTAAACCTTGTATTGTTTAAAACAGTTCCCAGATCCACACTATGAATCCTTTTACGTACCACAGCAGCCCCCACAAAACCCACTTTTAAGTTAAATTACACCTTTATCCCATAAAAAAGTAAAGATAATTTAAATTTTTAATAAATAAAAAAATAAACACATATGGTAATTCAGTTAAAGAAGGTGCTTTACTTGAATTATGTACCCAAAAACTCATTGATACTATTATATTGTAGAATTAAAATGAGTAAAGTGGTAAATTTTTGTGTTATGCATATTTACTACAAAAACAAATTTAAATAGTGCTCCCCAGGTATAGTCTGTTGCAACAAGGCCAAGGACTGTGGGATGGAGTGGGGGAAAGAGTTCAATAGGAGTTGGGGACCCAGTTCAAGATGCTAGAGGTTGATGGTGGGAATGATATGCAAGTATTTATAAAGGAAAGATAAGAACTTGCATCCATGTGACAATTATAAATCATTATTTTCCTAATTTAAAAAATAGCAAGGACAACAGCATAATAGTTATGAAATAGATTTTTATGACTGTAGATCCAATGTACTATGTTCAAACCCCAGCCCCACCATGAACCAGAATCAAAGAGTACCATATATATACATATACATATATATATATATATATATATAAAATAAAGAATTTTCCTAAGTCACTAGCTATTTGTATTAAAGGTGGTTTATAAATAAGCAAACAAATAAACAAACAAATGAAATAGTCCCCCATCACACTAGAGCCAACATTGTTCATGGATATTCCCATGATCTGAAGTGAGTTTGAGACAATCAAATTTTGTTGTAAGACTGGTTCCTGTTTGTTGATGTTCTAAATATTTTATCTTTATTTTCTAAATGTTCATTTTGCAACATAGCTCATGCTTAGTACTCTCTCTTACCTAAAGCTTAATTTAAGATTTTAATCGTTCCTCCCTTGCTCTATATCACAAAATCTTCTACTAACCTCAGTAGCTTATTATTCATTCTACTCTGTAAAAGCCATAAGTCTGATCTTATCTTCAGTCTCATACTTAATTATGTTTAAGGACCCCTAATAGTCTAAATAATAATCAAGTACCTTAGAACAATTTGTAGTTTTTGATACTTCCTATACAATTACCATGACTATATTCCCGGTAGGCTGGACTACTTGTCCTTTTATGTAAAACATATTCCCAAGTGTCCCTTAGGGGGCAAAAAAAAACCAAAAAATAAAATAAGACTGAATAGGCACCTATACTTTGGTCGATTCGCTGCACCTAAGGCCCTTTAGAACTGAAGCGGTTACAAGAGTGCTACCAATCTATGGAATGTGATTGCCATTTTTACATTTTCCTTCTAATCCAGCTCCTTAATTGTTTGGCATAGCTTTCATTTTGACGTAACATAATTAGGCAGGCTTCAGTCGTGTACTTCTGTCTTGGAAGTAAGTCTGCTTTCTCCTTAACTGACATGTATATCTTGGTTCAAATTCATTAGATGCTGATTTCCAGTTCCATTTACTGAAGGTAGCTATAAGCTTGCAGGTCAGTTGACTGTCACTTACACAGTGTAGTATCCTAACTCATGAAATCTTCAATAAATCTTTGTTCATCAAGACCAAGTGGGATCCAACCTTAAAAAACATCCACAATTCAATCAATATAATCCTCCATATCAACAAAAAAGAAAGCTAAAAATCACATGACCTTATCACTTGACGCAGAAAAATCATCTGATAAGGCCCAATGCCCATTTATGATAAATGCTTTCAAGAAACTAGGAGTGTAAGGAAAATTCTGCAATACAATAAAGACAATATATGACAAACCCAAGGCTAACATCATATGCAATGGGGAAAAATTGAAAGTTTTCCCCCTAAGATCAGGAACAAAGCAAAAATGTCTACTTTCACCACTTATGTTTAACATAGTCCTAGAAGTCCACCATCACAATCAGGAAAGAAAGAGATATCAAAGGAATCCAAATTAGAAAGAATGATGTTAAATTAACATTTGCAGATGTTATGCTTTTAAACATAGAGGACCCCAAATACTTTGTCAAAAATACTGGAAATCATCAGTAAATTCAATAAAGTAGCAGGTTACAAAATAAACACTCATAAATCTGTGGTATTTCTTTATACAAACAATGGGCCAGAAGAAAGGGAATGAAGAAAGCAATCCCATTCACAATTGAATCTAAAAAGACAAAATACCTTACACAAAGGAAGTGAGAACCTTTTCAAGAAAAACTCTAAGACATTGTCAAAAGAAATAGAGGATGGAGTGGAGCCAAGATGGCAACTTGGAGGCAGCGGCTGGCTTGAGCTCCAACAAGCAGTGGGTTATGACCTAGGATTCTATGGATACTGGCCCTCTGCAGAAGGGTGACTAAAAGATCCTAAGTGTGACGCCAAGCAGAGGTCCTATAGCTCACTTGGGTTAGAAAACAGAGGCCAGAAGGAAAAAGAAAGGAAATCTTTCAATTATTTCTGAAGCTCACCCGTCCCCCCACCCCAGAATCAGCCCCCACAGGTTGGACAGCCACTCATGGCAGGCTTCCCACTGAGCTATTTTCTTTACCAAGATTCCTTGCTCAACAGGAGTGTCATTCCAATCCTTTCACTGTTTGATTTCCTTCTCTTTTTTCTCTAAGCGGCTGGAGCTCTATTTGAGTGACAAAATATCTGACCAATCAGAGCCTCACCTCTGCCTAGGAAAGACTATCTGGAGGTTTTGTTTTGTTTTTGTTTTTTCTTTTTTTTGGATACTTCTTACAATTGGTTGTCTTTGTTCAGGCTGTCTGAGCCAATCCAGAGCCATTCAAGCTTCCATAAATCTAAAATTCAGATGCTACTTAGGAGTCCTTTGTCTTAACGCCATGTAAACACTTTTATTTAATCTGTATTCAATCAGGAATTATAAAAGACTGACTGGATTAAGCTGGGGGAAAACACAAATAAAAAAATAAACTATGATAAACATAGAATATAAAGAAAATGTATATGGTACCTTCTTCTAGCTAAGGAAAATCACAGAAAGAGTAATTTTAGAAGGGGGGGATCCACTACACTAGAATGGAGTTCAGACCTCATTGAAGATGTATTTTACTCCACTGGAGAGCAGGAAATTTTTGTCAATATGCTTATCCAGGAGCTGGTCTGTAGTCTTATGGCCAACAGAAGCAGCCCTCCAGAACAGAGATGAAAAACAAGGGAGCAGCCCAAGTAATGTTGCACACATAATGGATAGGGACTCTTCAAGTTGCACATGGAATCTAGGAACCAATGCAGTTAATAAAGTTGCAGGTACTGGTGAAGTCAGAAAGCTATTTAATTACCAGTTCCTGGTTCAAGAGAGGTGCAGAAAGGCTGTCGCTGGATGAAGGTTACAGGTGGTTAAGAATTCTTGGTCCAAGGTTGGGGTGGAGTTTCACCAGATGTTTGCACTTGGAAACCCTTGAAATCTCCCATCTCCACCTCTGTATTTGAGCAGGAAATGCAAGAGAAACCTCTTTCTTGCAGCGTCCCTCCAATGCTATCACCTAAAAAAAGTTTTTTCATGTCCACTGTGTAGGAGAAATGCTTCAATACCCCCATTATTACCACAGGATATATATTGGAGGGTAAATTTGGAGCTGAAAGGCAATACGTTAACAACGGTACAGATAATTATCACAAAAATATCACTATGTACTTACCTGTGTGCATGTACAGTTGATACTTATAAATATATTTTGCTGGGATTCAGGCTCAACAGGTTAAGCACACGTGGCGCAAAGCACAAGGACCAGTTTAAAGATCCCGGTTCCAGTCCCTGGCTCCTCACCTGCAGGGGAGTCACATCACAGGCATTGAAGCAGGTCTGTAGGTGTCTATCTTTCTCTTCCCCTGTCTGTCTTCCCCTCTTCTCTCCATTTCTCTCTGTCCTATCCAACAACAACAACATCAATGACAACAGCAATAATAACTGATAACAATAATAAAAAAAACAACAAGGGCAACAAAAGGGAAATTAAATAAATATTTAAATTTTTTTAAATAAATAAATAAATACATATAATTTGCTATCTAGACATAATAAAAGGGGCAGATGACCATCTCTTTGAGTATGCATCTCCTCAGAGATTAATTCAATGTAATTTCACAAACTAGAGACAAACCTAACTGTATAGTTAATCTTTGTTTGGTAGTATGTCACTCCTAAATTTATATAGACAGATTCCTAGAATAGTCCACCATCAAAAAATAGCAGCATGACCTTTTCAATAGTATAATGATTACATTGATCAAAGAGAATCAATAATACTTGGCCTTAATCTATCATCTAAATCCACTCTGAATTGTCAAGATGTTTTTGCTTCATTACCTAAAATTGAAAAATATCTCAACAACTTTATTTTCTGTTCCTTTCAAATGAAAATATCACATATATCATATCAGACTACTTGCCACAGCCATTGTAGTGAATGACCTATTCCTCATTGTTTTGACCTGAGGTCAAATGTTCCTTTGGTTTTTAGGTATATATGCCTCCATTAACCAAAAAGAAAAAAACAATATTATTCATTAAGTATAAGCATAGGCAAACTCTCCATTGAGTTTCTGCACATCTGAAATTATAATAATGGAAACAAAACAGACATTTTCAATTCTAGATATCCTGCTTATCTCCAGATAGTAGAAGTAGATTATTTGGGACATCAGTTTAATCATCTTAGTAGGCCTTGGACTTACCTGAAAATAGCAATTCCTGATATGTAAAACTTCTTCAAAACTATAAGTACGTAAGAGAAAAGCTGAAGAATTAAATGTTTACATTTTTAAGACAAGCCAAATCTATAGTTTGTACATCTATCAATCTTTTTCCCTAAAGAAATAAGTAATGAAAATTCCTGCAGGTTATTTTGTGATTCTTAGAATATGAGGGTAGGGAGCACCCAGAAGGTCAAAATAATAAAATTCAATTAAATATTCTTCTCTAACATGACTTGAGGAAGGAAAGCCGATAAAACGTAAAGAAATGTTAGAGTATAAAGTGAAATGTTTCTCCCTTAAGTGTAAATAAAATCTTGAACAAAAGTAATTAGTTAGTCAAATGTAGGCTTCCATCTTGAATTTTCTAAACTAATCCTGATTATACCAAGTTTCAAGTATCCCCTTAGCACATATCTAATTGCATTTGTTTTAAAATGAATTTCATTTAGATTGGCTAGGCATGGTTTGTGGAGAAAGAGTTGAATTACTCTTAAAAATATATTTGATAAATTGCTTTTTACTGCCCAAGGAATATCTGGAACAATTTTGGTGAAAGCTCAAAAATAAACTTACAAAATAATAAATTATTATCTGTTTTGTAGATTTTTATTTTCAACTGCTAATTTATTAAAGTTGTCAGAACCTCTATTTTCTTTTTTTTTAATTGATTTAATAATGACCAACAAGACCATAGGATAAAAGAAGTACAATTCCACACAATTCCCACCATCAGAATTCCATATCCCGTTCCCTTCATTGGAAGTTTTCCCGTTCTTTATCCTTCTGGGAGTATGGACCCAGGATCATTATGGGGTACGGAAGGTGGGAGGTCTGGCTTCTGTAATTGTATCTCTGCTGGACATGGGCATTGGCAGTTTGATCCATATTCCAGCCTGTCTATATCTTTCCCTAGTGGGAGCAGAGCTCTGGGGAGTTGGGATTCCAGAGAACCTCTATTTTCTTACATCTTCAGGACCTCCTTTACAAAAATACCTATAACAGTTAATAAATCACTAAAGGTAACACACAGGGTAACCACAAAACAAAACAGGGAACAGAGATTTGCAGAGAACACAAGAAAAATTAGAAAGGAATTCACTACAGAAACTCAATCCACACAATAGGTTAGATAGAAACAAATGGGCAAAGACTCAACAATTTAAAATAAACTTACAACAAAAATTAGAATGGACATAAGTAAACCATATATATCAATAATCACCTTAAATGTGAATGGCCTAAATTCACCTGTCAAAAGACTCAGAGTACCTAAATGTATTAAAGAACAGGATCCCTCCTTTATATGTCTTCAGGAAACACACATCAAAAGAAAAGACAAATGGAAACTGAATATAAGAAGTCATATATAGAACTATATTGAATATAAGAAGTCATATATAGTCTATATATAACTCATTTGGCTCAACAAAAAGAAAAAGATCAACCCAGTGAAAAAGTGAGCAGAGGACATTCATAGACAGTTCTCCAAAGAAGAGATATGCATGGTCCACAGATATATGCAGAAACGCTATAATTCACTCATCACCAGAGAAATACAAACTAAAGTCACATTGAGATACCACCTCATACCTGTAAGAATGGCCTTCATAAACAAAACAGGAGAAGACAAATGTTGGAAAGGATGTGGAGAGAATGGAACTCTAATACACTGCTGGTGGGAATGCAAAATGGTACAACCATTATGGAGAACAGTATGGAGAATCCTTAAGCAAATACAGATGGAAATACCTTATGACCCAGCGATCCCACCCCTAGGCATTTATCCAAAAGAGATAATATCAGTAATTCAAAGGGATATATGCACCCCCATCTTCATAGCTGCATTATCTACAATAGCAAAAATTTGGAAGCAACCAAAATGTCCCTCTACAGATGACTGGTTAAAAAAGTTATGGGACATATACTCAGTGGAATAGTACTCAGCAATAAAAAATAGATGATTTTACATCCTTTGGGATCAAATGGATGAAACTCGAGAACATTATTCTTAGTGAAATAAGCAAGGAGGTAAAGGAAAACTATAAGATGGCCTCACTCATATGTGGAATTTAGAGAAGTGAACACACATACATAAACAACCAGACACAACACAATGCATATTTAAAATGGGAAAATTATTGTGGTTACCTGGGGGTAGGAGGGGCACAGACTTTTGGTGGCGGGGAAGATGTGAAACTCCAGTCTGATCACTATTTAGTCCTATCAATAGCAATACGACATGTAGGAGGGGTGGACAGATTTAATATCTCAAGTTCCCCAACTGCCTAGACTATAGCCTTAAGCACAGGTAATAGCTCTTGCTAATATTTATCTTATACTTGCAAAATGATCAAACTCTGATAAGGGGATTAATTGTTTATGGATCTCTAAAAATATGTCGGACAATAAAGCTCTGCCAACATCTAAATCAACTATAGCTTTAGGCCAGATAGGTCAAGACCTTTTGACCTTGTAAGTATTTAAAATACAAGGAGGTTCAGATACCACTAGAAGTGTTCAGATCATAGTGAAGTCAAGTATAATAATACTTAGCCCCTCCCCAAATAACCTGGCTATAATAATTAATTACTGATATTTTAACTTTCTCTAAGACTGTAAGAAACCCTTTGCATCGTCTTTAAGACCTGCATTTCTCCTAGTCCTGGTACCTCTATGATATTCTCATACTTCTTGAAATTCTTTTTCTGTGATTCTTTACCAACACAACAACCCTGTCAACTTCAACCAGATTGCTACTGGTGCTGCCACCCTGCATTATGGTGCTATTGAAATCCTACTGTGGATTGTAACCTGCGACACCAGCCTGAGAAGTCAACCTTGAAACTCTTCAAATATGGTGCACCACTCTGACACCATTCTCTCAGATAACATTCTCATCCAACCTCAGGTTAGCTAGCAAACTCAAGCAAAACTTATAGTTGTATGCCCCCAGGAACATGCCTAAAATGGTTTCCCTAGCTTTCTTTTACTCTAAAATCCCTAATCTCATCTGCTCTGGTCCTATTTTCTGGTTCCTGTTCATTAACCATCTTGTCTCAACTTAGGTCATGCCACCTTCCAGATACCAGGCTGCATATGCTACCATGACTCCACCCCAACTTCTCTGGGCAGATGATCTCACCAAGGTGTCCTGGACCCTCACATCTCCAGTGCTCTGGCCCACTAAGGAAAGATAAAAACAGACTGGGGGTATGTATCAACCTGTCAACACCATGCTCAGTGGAGAAGCAGCTACAGAAGACGGAACTCCTACCTTCTGCTCCCCAAACAACCTTGATCAATACTCCCAGCAGGGGAGAAGTGATAGGATAAAGATAAGTGGACTCTCCCTCCAGTTCCATCAGCACCTAGAGAGAGAGAAGGAAAAGGAGAGGGACAAATGGAGGTAGCTTCGATGTCATGAGTGGTTTAGAGGGAAAGAGAGGATTGAATCAGGAAAAGAAGGGGCAACTATGTATAAATGTGGACAGATGCATGGCCCATGTCTACAACTTTAGGAGAACTGTGGTGGATTGCAGTGGGGAGAGTGAAGATTCAGAACTCTGGTGGCTGGAATGGTGTGGATTCAAAGCCCTGTCGACATGTAACTCTGTTTTTAATTCTCTAATTGCGAGTATTTTGACAATCAAAAGAATCTTTAAATCACCCCAGCTGCCTACTACTTTTTTGCTTTTTAGTTACATTATAAATTATTCACTTAACCCTGTAATATTGTTGGAAACAGTTTATTAGTGGTAGAAGAAAATGTATCAGAAGGAGAAAAGAAAGAGAAAGGTTATACTTCCCATATACAGACCTTAGAACATGAATTAGTCCTCCCAACCTGAACTCAAGAAGAACTTGTGTTGCCCAAGATTGTGACATTTAAATATTAGAACTACACTGCTTTTAAACCAGAGCATCTCTCAACTGGTTACTGATAGTGCCTAGAATTAAAAATGGAATCTCTTGCCTTCAAGTTCCATGCACTTTTTACGTACTAGCTCCCCAGTTCCAACTTCTCCAATTTTACTTCTCAACTCTGGAAAAATTAGAGAGTTATATGTTAATAGCTAAAACTAACTAGGAAATGGAACCAAGTAAAGAAGAAAACCAAGTAGGAAGTAAAGTATCTGCTTTCTTTGAAACTTGACGGGAGGCATTCAACATCTCAAAGCAATGGTTTAATGAAGACTGTTTGGAGACCATACCCTATCTGAAATTGCTGAATGAATTTTCTCTACCACTCTAATGTGCTCATAGGTATGTCATCCTCTATCCTGACAACACATCACTATTGAAATCTAAGGAAAGTTAATGTTCCAGTGTAAGAACACAAGAAATGAGTGACCAAAAGGGGGAAAAAAAATGGTTTCACCCAACATCCAGCACTATGTACTACGTACTATCTGGTTCATGTCTGGAAAGTAGCCGCTATGTGGACAAAAAGGATGCTATAGATCTTCCTGTAGTTGAGAAGCAAGGCTACTAGGGGAGAGGAAGAGAGAAAAAAGAAACACTGAAACATCTGGTGGAGACTGGAGACCCTGAGAAGCCAATTTCTATTTGCTAAGAGATGGAAGATGTGATTGTGCATGAGCATACCACTCACCCTTTACATAGTGAAGGTTATTATATGTGCTCGACACTGTATGGATCAAAATGGGCCTGTGAATGGCTGTGTCTACCAACCTAACGCATTCCTTCTTCTTGTAAGAACATGTCTCATAAAGAAATGAAATTTGAGTTACAGGTTTTTCTTTTCCTCTCAGGGGCAGAAAGAGCCCCCACAACCTTATCTGAAGACTCTTTGGGAAAGTGCTTATAAAAAGAAACAAAGCCTTTTTTAAGGAAATGGACTAAAGTAAAAGGTTTTCTGAAGTCACTGGATTAATAGCTTCTCTCCATAGTTCCTATGAACACCTAATGTTAATTAATGATGTGATTCCATTTCCTATGATAGCAACCAAGTTTCTGACAACCTATACCATCGTCTCTTTCTGACCAACACAAATACTAAGACACTAATATCAAGATGACACAAATAATAATACAATTATTTGGGAGTCAGGCGGTAGCACAGCGGGTTAAGCACATGTGGTGCAAAGCACAAGAACCCCCGGTTCCTCACTTCATGGGCAGTGAAGCAGGTCTGCAGGTGTCTCTCTTTCTCTCCCCCTCTCTGTCTTCCCCTCCTCTCTCCATTTCTCTCTCTGTCCCATCTAACAACGATGACATCAATAACAACAATAATAACTACAACAACAATGAAAAACAACAAGGGCAACAAAAGGGAAAACAAATAAGTATAAAAAATAAATAAAAACTTATTTTAATAATACAATTATTGACACACATGTTTCCCAAGGGCAAGTCTAGCAGAAAATAAGTGCATTCCAATTTGCAAAGACACTAAATTGTATTGTTTCTAGTAATAATAAATTGTATCAATTAACAACTGTGTAAAGTGTATAATCTAATTGCTCTGGACCAAATGTCACAAATACGTGTGCAAAAGTTCCAACTTCTCAAGCTCTTCTCATGTAGTGATGACAATGACGTGGTAACAAACTTTCACTGAGAGCTTACCATGAGTCAGTCACTGTGCTCAATAGATAATAGATAATGTATTCTATTTAGACTTTATATACTCACAATAACCCTGGAATCATATAGACTTTATATACTCACAATAACCCTGGAATCATATAGACTTTGTATACTCACAATAACCCTGAAATCAATGCGGTTGAAAGCATCAGCTCTTTTACAGAGCCCTGGAATTTTCCTGTAGCCACCAGACACTTTTTCTCACTTTGGCACATGACTCTGCAGCACAGATCACATATAAAGGCTGAGCCTCAGAGAAGGAAGAAATCAGAGAAGGAAAAAGTAAATGTCAGTTTGCATTTCAAAGGCATTTTTCTCTGTTGGAGGAAAATTTACAACCTGCTCATTAAACATCCACCCACAGTCAGCTCAGTTGCAAAGTGGACCTTGATCTATCTCTCAAAGATAGTCTTGCAAGCGTTAAATCCTCCTAATCTCAGGCTGATTCACATTTAACTTCTAGGTTGAATATTCTGCTGCAACCACCACTTCATTTGATCATTAAAATAGAGGAATGGATTTTATTTTTCTTCTTGACTGCTTTAATCTTTTCCTTATTAACTTAAAAAGGCCTTAGGTCAGAAGGTAGGCAGGAATACAAAGGGAATTACTGACTTTTAGGAGAAAATCTCTGTATAAACATAAGACACTGTTGCATCTAACTTTCCAAACATTGGTCTCCCTGTTCTTTACAAAAGTTTCACCTCCTTTCAGGCTTTGTGAATAATTGAAAATGTACATACTTTCATACTTGTCTCTTAAGAATTTCTGATATATATATATGGTGCTGAGAGGCAGTCTGGTAGAGTAGAAACAGAATGCTGGGCTCCTATTCCTGTTCTGTTTTTCTTAGGCTTTCTGTGCTGAAATTCAGTCTGCTTACCAGTAAAATGCTCATATCTTAATGTTTCCCAGTGAGAATGTTGAGTTAGTATATTGTACTCATCACTGGAATAAGGCTTGGGTTTTCTATTGTTAGCTATAATTTCTCAAAACAATCTGAGCAAAGTGATACAAGGTATGTTAAACTTTGAATTTTTACTCTCTGAAATTATCCATCATCAGAATTTTGTCTAGCTCAATAATAAGTTCCAAAGTACGTCACCTGGGAGAATTTTTTTTTGACTTTTGATTTCTTAATTTGAAAATAAAGATAACATTGATTGTGTCTTTTAGCATTCTTGCCTAGCAAGTTAAACAGTACTGCTCAACTCTGCCTTATGGTGGTGCTGGTGTCTGAGCATGGGACTTCAGAGTCTCAAGCATAAAAGTCTTTTCATATAACCATTATGCTATCTCTCCAGCCCTGAGACAGACCTGTGTTATGAGGTTCTGAGACCTACCACTTAGTCCTAAGTCACTCTGCAGTGCCACAGTATTAATGGTTAAGGTGAACAAAGGTCTATCTTGGGATCTCCAACAGGTAGACATGGCAGAAAAATCAAAAGCAAAATAGCTCACTTAGTGTTCTGCACTGTTATAGGGGCAACCAGGTTCAAGTCTGGTCCCCACCACAGTGAAGGAAGCTTTGGTGCTATAGTCTGTTCTATATATATCTTTCTGATGTCTGGTCAGAACTTGATGGTGTTATATTGATTGAGATAAACCAGAAAGGGAAGGACCAATACTTAATGATCTCACTCATAAATAGTATTAAGAAAACAAAAAAGGAGTCTGGCAGTAGTGCAGTGGGTTAAGCGCACGTGGCACCAAGTGCAAGGACCGGCTTAAGGATCCCAATTAGAGCCCAGGCTCCCCACCTACAGAGGCGTCACTTCACAAGCGGTGAAGCAGGTCTGCAGGTGCCTATCTTTCTCTCCCCCTCTCTGTCTTCCCCTCCTCTCCTCATTTCTCTCTGTCCTATCCAACAGCAATGACATCAATAAAAGCTACAACAATAAAACAACAAGGGCAACAAAATGGAATAAGTAAATATTTTTTTTAAAAAATGACAGTAAGGGAAAACTTAAGATGAAATTGGACTGTGTATATGGTGTATTGCACCAAAGAAAAGGACTCTGGGGAAGGAGGAAAGGGATGGGACAAAGGTACTCTGCCTTTCTGATGCATGATGGAGAAAGGGGTCCTAGGCTGGGAATGCAAGTGTCTCTCAGTCACCTAGATATCTAACAGAAGGAAATGAGAGATTGTACCTGTAAGTCACCAACTGTACTGTCAAGCACTTATCACCTACTCACCCCCAAAAGGAAAAGGAGAAGGAAAAAGAGAAGGGAAGGGAAGGGAAGGGAAGGGAAGGGGAGGGGAGGGGAGGGGAGGGGAGGGGAGGGGAGGGGAGGGGAGGGGAGGGGAGGGAAGGGAAGGGAAGGGAAGGGAAGGGAAGGGAAGGGAAGGGAAGGGAAGGGAAGGGAAGGGAAGGGAAGGGAAGGGGAAAGGGAAGGGAAGGGAAGGGAAGGGAATGGGGGGAAGGGAAAAGAATTGTTAACAGTGGAGACTCTCAAGCTGAGAGCTTCCTTAGATGTACTAGCTGCTTATTATCTTGCTAGATACTTTTAAAATCTGTAAAGGTAAAAAGAACCCCCCCCCCCAGATTCAGTCTCTAGGGAATGAGCACATTATTTTTATGCTTTCAAGAAGTTAGAAAATAAGACAGCAGGCTGCCCTACACATTTTTTTTTTCTAACTATCCTGTATACTCTGTCTTGTCCAAAAATTCTTTATGGGTTTTTTTTTTAAGGTATATATTTTTTAAGGTGTAGTTTTCTACATAGGATCTTGTCACCATTGTACAGTCAGAGGTGTCAGATAAAACTGTTCTTCGGGGCTGGGTGGCGAGGCACCCAGTTAGGCGTACTTATTTCCATGTACAAGGACCTAGGTTTCAGTATCTCACTCCCCACCTGCAGCAGGGTGAGGGAGGGAACTTCACAAGTGGTGAAGCAGGTCTGCAGGTGTCTTTCTGTCTTCCTCTCTGTCTTTCCTCCCCTCTCAATGTCTGTCTGTCCCATCAGGTATAATAGAAAGGGAAAAATGGCCACAGGGAGCGGTGGATTTGGTGCCAGCACTAAGTCCCAGTGACAACCCGAGAGGCAATAAAAAATAATAAATAAGTAAATAAATAAATAAACAAACAAACTCTGTGCTTATATCAATCCAGGGGCTGGAAGTCGGATACACAATTATATTGTAATGTGTTTCATTCTTCTCTACAGTGACATGATCCTAGGATCTAGTTTTGCTCACTAAAACATGTTTTTCTTTGTTTGGTTGTTTGTTTTAATGAGAATTTAATGCAAAGTTGTTTCATCACAGTAAAGGAGGGTGTATTGTTGCACCATGTTCATAGTGGAAGAGATGACACCCTTTCCTGAGACATTTGATTGCAATTTAAATGAGTTACATAGTTAGCCAACGGGAAAACAACCGTTTACAAATCTAACTTAAATTTTTTTTTTGGCAGAAATAACTATGAATTCATCCATTTTCTATTGGCATAGATAAAATTAACTTTCCCTCTTTTCCTTGAACACTAGTGTATAGTCATTTTGAACAACAACAACAGCAAAGCTATCTATTGAAATACACCAAACAGCTTATTCTCAAGTTTTCACTCTCCCTTTTCTTTTTATGGTAGCAATAATTATTTCTAGCATACTATATAATTTAGGCATTTCATGTGTTTATAATTTATTGTCTATCACCATCTAAGTATAAAGCTTCACCCCACAAAGGCAGGAATCCTTTTTCTTCTTATTTTTTGAAAAACTTAGAATAGAGGTTGGTATATAGAAAACAATGAAAGAAGTCTAAATAACCCCAACTTTTCAAATACAACTAGTTTTATGGAAAGAAAGAAAATAACATAGACAAAAATCATAAAGAAGAGATACATTATGAATACAGATTGCTTCTCTACACTACACATTGCACCTGCTAACTTAAAAGTATTCAGAGTTTTGTGACAAAATTCATAAAATTTGGAAAGATACTTCAGAATGCAAATGGAAGTATTTGCAATACCAGTTTAATGATAGAGAAGCATCAGTAGATATGGACAAACTTATTCTATTTCCATGCCATATTCTTTACTTTCAGTATTTTTGTATCTCTAAAAAGAAGCAAAGTTCAGTGACACTTCAAAAAATACTAAAATCATGGCGAGAAGTCTGAATCAGATGATACAATGTAGGATGAATATGAGTAAGACCCCAGATTCGACTCCGTGCAATATATATGCTACAAGGGTGTTTGCTGTCTCCTCCCTCATGGATGCCAAAACAAATTCCAGTAGTGTTGAAAACTCTCAGGAAACCACAAAGAGGCATTGGTGGTGACGAAAGCAGAAGTGGGCTTTTAGCAACAGAAACAGCTCAGGTTACCTACACCAAGAATAAATTAGCAGGGCCATCACTGTTTCTGTGGCTTCTCTCATTGATGAAGCCCAAGTACACAGTTTCTCTGTACCAGCTTTCTTCCAATTTGCCACGATAAAGCACCTCATTCAATCATCTTCTGTGTACTAGTGCCTTAGGAAGTTTTCTTTCATGCAGAATGCATCAGATTAGGTAGTTGAAGAAAAAAGCCTTTATTGCTACATTTATCTGCAAATAATTAATCTAATAATAACAATTATAATAACACCTTGAGTCTAAACTGTGCCTTTAGCACTTCGTGATCAGTCAATTGCTAGTCCCTTGACAGTTTACCTCTCAATGCCAATATATAAAACAGAGAGGTATAGAGAACAAAGTCTTTGAATTATAAATATTTCTTTATTATTTGATCAAATGTGGCAATTCCCAGAACAAATAACTGTTGATTGTCTCATGACTTAAAAACTGCCTATAAAATCCAGGTTCAATAAAGTAGAGATATTTAGTAAAAAGTCATCTGCTACACCAACAAGCCATCAAGACAATAGCAAATAAAAAATATTTGAGGGGCTGGATGGTGGTACACCTAGTTGAACACACATGGTACAGTGCTCAAGGGCCTTGGTTCAAGCCCCTAGTCACCACCTGCAGGGGGAAAGCTTTGCATGTGGTGAGGCAATGCTGCAGGTTTCTCCATTTCTCTCCCTCTCTACTTCCTCTTTCCTCTCGATTTATGGCTATCTCTATCCAGTAAATAAATACACTATTTTTTAAAGGATGTTTTGACAAATGAATTTGCAAAAAGAGAAAAAAAAAAGTTGTGTAGCTAATTTGGCTCTAAGACTTGTGAGAAGTATGGTGTCTATATGGGTTGAGAAGGGAGTGGTCATAAAACTTTTGTGGTGGGTCCTTTATTTTCTAATAAGCAACTGGCTTATCCTTTAGACATTCAGATGTAAACCTTGAAGGTATTATTTCTCATATACAAATACACAGTCTTCCTCTTTCATGTGACTAAATTGGTTGTAGTATACTTGTTTCCAATCCACTTGTTCAGTAGATGTTTATACCAAGCACTTGGGAAAACGTCAGCGTCAGTCCCCAGCACACATAATCACTGCTGCTACCCACATTCACCACTAAACCCCTTGAGGAAGATTCCCATGAGTGAGAATGACCAAGGCAGCAGCAGGCCAAGCTTTTTTGTGATATTCCTGAACTTCCTAATTCTGGAGAAGCAATGCTCATGACTTACTAGGAAAAACTCTGGAATGTTTTCCTCCTAAATTAAGAATACCTATTCTTCTGGATTGTAATGGGACTATAAGTAGTGCCAGCAAGGTGCCAGGAGACACTGAAAATTGTCTTCAGTTTTGTACATGTGTCTGGGAGTAGATATGAATATCAACAAAAATATATATTAGGGGCTTCTGGAGGTGGGCCTACAGAGTAGCAGCAGAGGTGTCTCTCTCTTCTCCCAGGTCAATTAAGAATAGCAAAGAAGATCACCTGAGAACACAAGACAAGACTTGGATTGCTTTGGGAACAGAGGCTCAAAGGGTCCCAAGCAGAATTAACCCAGATTTGAAGACACTAAGACACATCATATTTAGAATGAAGAGGAATAAGTATAGGGAAAGGATCTTGATATGCTGCAAGAGAAAAACAAAGTCATCTATAGAGGAAAACCCCTAAGATTAGCAGCATATTTCTCCACACAAACACGAAAGGCCAGAAGAGAATGGCAAGATATATGTCGAGCTCTCAATGAGAAAGGCTTTCAACCAAGATGACTGTATCCTGCTAGACTGTCATTAAGACTAGATTGAGGTATAAAAACTTCTGACAAGCAACTGTGGAAGGAATCAGCTATCATCAGGCCTGCCTTGCAAAAAGTTCTGAAAGGTCTCCTATAAACAATCACATCACTGTAAGTATGCCATATATCAGAACACTCTAAAATTTTAGAATAATGGCATTAAAATAACTTCATTCTATAATATCAATAAATGTCAATGGCCTGCATTAAAAGGCACAGAGTTGGAATATGGATAATAAAACACAACCCAACCGTATGTTGTCTAACGGAATCCTCCCTAACTCAAAAAGACAAACACAGATTCAAAGTGAAAGGATGAAAAACTATAGTGCGAGCCAATGGGCCACAAAAAAAGGCAGGAACAGCTATTCTCAGATCTGACACTAAAGGCATTAAAGTAAATAAAATAAAAATAAATAGGGATGGATATTACTTAATGCTTAGGAGATCAGTCAGTCAAGAGGACTTAATGACTATTAACATATATGCACCAAATGAGAGGTCATCTAAGTACATCAAACATCTACTGAAAGAGTGACAGTAATATACTAACAGCAACATAGTAATAGTAGGGGGATTTCAACACCCCTTGGATGTTAGACCAGAAACTATCAAATACTTAGAGGAAAATATTGTCAGAACTCTTTTCCACCTAAATTTTAAAGGCATCTTCAATGACACGAATCCAATTACAAAGAAGACTAGATAAAAAAAATAAACCAGTGGAAACACATAAAATTGAAAATCTTTTGCACAGCAAAAGAAACCACCACCCAAACAAAGAAACCTCCCGCAGATTGGGAGATTTTTACATGCCGTATATCACAAAAGAGCCTAATAATAACAGTCTATAAAATGCTCACCTAACTCAGCAAGAAGAAAACAAATATCCCCATCCAAAAATGGAGAGAGGATATCAACAGAATTTTCACCACAAAAGAGATTCAAAAGGCCAACAAACATACAAAAAATGCTCCAAGTCACTGCTTGTCAGAGAAATGAAATGAGATACTACCTCACCCCTGTAAGAATGTCACACATCAGAAAAGGTAACATCAACAAATGCTGGAAAGGTTGTGGGAACAAAGGAACCCTTCTGCACTGCTGGTGAGAATGTAAATTGGTCCAGTCTCTGTAGAGAGTAGACTGGAGAATTCTCAGAAGGCTAAAAATGGACCTACTCTATGGCCCTACAATTCCTCTCCTGGGCATATATCCTAAGGAACCAAAACTACCCATCCAAAAAGATTTGTGCACACATTTGTTCATAGCAGCACAATTTGTAATAGCCAAAACCTGGAAGCAACCCAGGTGTCCAACAACAGATGAGTGGCTCTGAGTAAGTTGTGGTCTATATACACAGTGAAATACTACTCAGCTATTAAAGATGGTGAATTCACCTTTGTCATCCCATCTTGGATGGAGCTTGTAGAAATTATGATAAGTGAGATAAATCAGAAACAAAAGGATGAATATGGGATGATCTCACTCATAGACAGAAACTGAAAAACAAGATCAGAAGGGGAAACACTAAGCAGAACTTGGACTGGAGTTAGTGTATTGCACGAAAGTAAAAGACTGGGGGGGGGGGGGTGATTCAGGTCCTGGAACATAGGCAGAGGAGGACCGAGTGGGGATTGTATTGATATGTGGAAAACTGGGAAATGTTATGCCTATAAAAATTACTGTATCTTACTGTCAACTGTAAACCATTAATTCCCCAGTAAAGAAATATATATGTCTATTGGTTAAGTAAGGAAATAAACATTTTTTTAAATCATCTCACATATAGAATTATTTTCATTGTAGAAAATTAAGATCATCAAGATACAGGCAAATAGAAAATAATTAGGAAGCATTTCTCTTTGAAATTGTTTCCAGTGCAATAGTTAGAAATATAATGTAACTTAACACAAAAATTAGACAGTTGTCAAAAAAAAGAAATAAATGAACAAGTAGTACTGTGGAAAGTCACACAAATACTTATTTAAAAACTCAATTCAATCAATGTTTATTTAATTTCTTTTATATGAAACATCTTGCCTGCTTACTCACTATATGCCTTGTGATTCTGAAGACATAGCCCAGTAGAAATGTTTACAAAATTTTTAAGCATGCAATTTTGGTTTAGCAGTTTTCATTAACTGATTTTGGCTTTTAACTTCAATATTTAGATAAGTAATAAAATTCAAGAGACCTCAACCAACCTTGTAAAAATATTCTCTACCCCTTTCAAAATAATGATTTGCTTTCATTGGTTCAAAAAAATTCACAATATCCCCACAAATTATATAGATTGTATAAATATATAACTTATACCATTACTATAATATATTCATGCACAATAACTTTATAATTCGTTACAGTTTGTACAAAAAAAAGTCAAACAGTAACAATGAGAATGTATTATTCACATTGAAGAGGTTTCTTTTGTTGTTTTTCCACCAGGGTTAATTTCATGCAGACCAAATAAAGTCACACAAAGGCCTCTTACCATATATACACAATAACAACAATACTTTGGAGAGGTGTCGTATGTTTTTATGAAAATTTAAGAACATGCAGCACTATTTAAGCATTACAAGACACTTTTTTTTTTTTTTTGGAGAAATACCAAGTCTTCACTCTCGCTGGAACCATTTATTTACTTTGCATAGTATGAAATGAGATCTTTCCCACCTGTATCCAGAGAGAAGTGGTTATATTCTAGAGTAAAGATCTCTCTGTCTATGAATTATGAGATGTTTAGTAGGGTCCCTGTTTCTACCTACTAGATTTCAATTATTCTTTCCAATCAAGACAATCAATAGTAACTCCAGACATTTCCAAACATTTCTAAGGTGATGAAAAGACAAAATTATTCCTGATTGAGAAGCATAAATATAAATAGATTTAGTGTCCTCAATTATACCCTCAAATTCACAATTGATTTCAGATACGGTTTTGTTTTATTTTATTTTACTTATTTTTAAAATGAAACTGTCAAATGTAGTTTTAATAAGTAGCCCAATGCAACTTATATTCTCCTTTCTCTGTAGCATTTATAATAACCTCCACTATTAGTTGGGGTTGTTAAAGTTATCATAGTCTAAAGCAGAAACAAATCAATGGAACTACATCAAATTGAAAAACTTCTGCACAGCCAAAGAAACTATCACACAAACACAGAGACCCCTCACAGAATGGGAGAAGATCTTCACATGCCATGCGTCAGACAAGAGACTAATGACCAAAATATACAAAGAGCTCAGCAAACTTAGCACCAAAAAAAGCAAATGACCCCATCCAAAAATGGGCAGAGGAGATGAACAGAACATTCACTACAGAAGAGATCCAAAAGGCTAACAAACACATGAAAAATTCTCCAGGTCCCTGATTGTCAGAGAAATGCAAATAAAGACTACATTGAGATACTACCTCACCCCTTTGAGAATGGCATACATCAAAAAGAACAGCAGCAACAAATGCTGGAGAGACTGTGGGGACAAAGGAACCCTTCTGCACTGCTGGTGGGAATGTAAATTGGTCCAACCTCTGTGGAGAGCAGCCTGGAGAGCTCTCACAAGGCTAGACATGGACCTTCCATATAACCCACTAATTCCTCTTTTGGGGATACACCCCAGGGACTCCATAACACCCAAC
The DNA here is from genome assembly GCF_950295315.1 of Erinaceus europaeus. Classification (NCBI taxonomy): domain Eukaryota; kingdom Metazoa; phylum Chordata; class Mammalia; order Eulipotyphla; family Erinaceidae; genus Erinaceus; species Erinaceus europaeus. Next base: position 21,540,225 of record NC_080174.1, read on the forward strand.
CAAAAGAAATTTGTACACCTATGTTCATAGCAGTACAATCGTAATAACTAAAATCTGGAAGCAAGCCGTTGACTTTAACTAGTATAGTAAATAAATTTTGAGTTTGTACAAATTTATCATAAATTCTTTTTAAACACTAAGGAAATGTTCAGAATTAAGAACTTTATCATCAGGAAAATTAAAATATCTAGATGTTTAGAAATCTGTTAAGATTAAGCTTTCCATTGCTCACACACTCCCCATTCTCCTACACACACACTCACACACACACACACACACACACACACACAATCTGTTCTAAAAAAGGTCACAAGGATTCTAACAGATAATCACTATTTATGGGTTGTTGGAAAAGTCATGACACACTTCTGCATAGAAAAACATGTCATAATTTTTCTGAGAACCCAATAGTTTGAATTTATTTCAGTCCAGTAAGCTTTTGAAATGACTTCAGCTCATAAATATTGTGAAAGTTTTCTTGAACACTTTGTCATTCTAATAATAACATTTTTGGTTAATGGATTAACTGTTTTTAATACTCTACTTAAAACACTATAAATTTATTGAAGACAGTAACAGTGAATAGTCTTCCATATGTTCTCTCAAACAACTAAATAGAGTAGGTAGATTTGCAGAACTGGAGTCTCTGTCAAAAGCTACAACTACCATACATATTTAAAAATAAAGTTATTTTATGCACCAGTGTTTCTGCCTTGTATTAGTAATCTGTCAACTTTAGCAAATCTGTATGTTCCTTGATTCACTTCTGTTCCATTTACTGTCTCTGATAGCCTTTTAATTAGGTTGTTTGTTTTTCAACTGCCACTTTGCCATACTTGTTCTCCTTCATGAATTTAAAAACAATCGGGGCAGGTGTTGTATAAGTTGTATAGGGTGACATGCTGTCATAATCAATTGCTAATTAATTTCAGATTCTTTCTGCTTCTGTGATGAGAGTATGCTCTCACAAATGAAAAACGATAAACAGTCATTATACGTTTTGTTTGCTAAATCACTTCTTAATTAATAGCGGAGCTGGGATTAATTTTAAGCAGGTGTTTTCATTCAAGTGTTAGCAAAGACTATTTTGTCTAGAAACTATTGTTGATTATACTGCTTACTCTGAAAATCCAATGATTGTTTCTGTGCAGTAAATGAATATGTGGCAGGAAAAAAATACATCTTGGATAAAACGTCTACATACTAATAAAGGTAAAACATTTTAAGGAGAAACCAGTAAATATTAATAGGAATTTCACAGGTTAGCAACAAAAATACTGTACAGCAACTATTGACTTCATCTGATGGACCTGGTACTTAACTTGTAGTATACCAGTTAACCTCTAAAACTAAGCAATGGAGGGCCAGGCGGTAGCACAGAGGGTTAAGCACACATGGCATGAAGTGCAAGGACCAGTTTAAGGATCCCAGTTCGAGCCTCCAGCTCCCCAACTGCTAGGTGGTCACTTCACAAGCAGTGAAACAGGCTGCAGGTACCTATCTTCCTCTCTCCCTCTCTGTTTCCCTCTCCTCTCTCTATTTCTCTTTGTCATATCCAACAACAGCAATAACAATAATAACAACAACAAAGACAAAAAAATGGGGGAAAATGGCCTCCAGCCATTCGTGGATTCATGGTGCAGGCACCAAGGCCCAGCAATAACCCTGGGGGCAAAAAAAAAAAACACAAAAAACTAAGCAACATTACATACAGTTAAGAATCTAGTATGCCAGTTAGATCATTTATTATGTACTAGAGTTTGGGATGAGTTGGCAAAAAAAAAAAAAAAAGGCATTGGCTAAGTGGTAGGCTTCATTGGGGAAAGGAGAAGATGTAAATGACCAGACACAGCACACAGAACACATCACTCTCACCTGTTTCTTACTTCTGAGTCATGACTGGTAGGACACTCTGCTGAGCTGTCTGTGTGATTCCATATTCTTTAATATTAACTGATTTTGCAGGTACAGCATTTGTTCCAAGAGAATCTGATCATGTTATTTTGGGATATAGTATATTTTTGTGGGTGAGGAGTTGACAAAAGCTGCCTAGAAAATTAGCTACCAGGTTATAGAAGTCTTGATGCCAAAGAATTATGCTAACCTTTACTATTACAGGAAAACACAATTGATACATAGCCATCTGTATCAATTGACTAAATTGACAGAATAGGAGTTTCAGCAGGCTTCTTGTCGGCATGCCCCAAAGTCACTAGCCCATGATTATGCTTTAATAGTTTCCTTCACTGAAGCACAGAAATTAAAGCATGGACAGATTAAATTACTTACTTAGGATCAGAAGATACTTGAATGATATCACTGGAATTCCAAGAAAAAACGAAGACCTAAATATAGAAGCTTGAAAAACTGCTTCTTCCTATTACACTTTTCTCACTCACTCCAAAGCTAATCATAGCAAAGCAAGGACTGCAAAAGCTGAATAAGGGCAAGAGACTGGCATACTTTAAGGATGACTCTTTAGTCACTATCAGGCCATTCCACCAGATGGGGCCCTAATCGGGGAGTCCTGAGAATCCCAAACAGACTTGATGGGACTAGAACTCGAATAAATTCCCTCTCCATTGTTATCGGTCATTTCTATCAGGAACAACAAAATAGATCCCTCTGTGGGCCCCCATAGGACTTTGCCCTCAACTTGGTTCAATAATAGCAGAGAATGTTCCATCCTCCCAAGAGAGGATGGACAACATACTCTATCCTACACCTGAGGAAGATGGGTTGAAACTGGGGCAGCATGGAATATTCCTACTCATGACCACAGAATGTGAGCTCATATCTGGAGGAATGCAGAGGTCACATAGGCTTTTAAGCTAATTATGGGCCCCAGATCACATTGAATTGATGGGGTATACAGTCAACAATTACTGGGTCATATAGGAGGTCTTTCTAGCCTTGTGAGCGCTCTCCAGGCTGTTCTCCACAGATATTGGACCAATTTACAAAAAGATAGGTGTACACAAATGTTCATAGCAGCAGAATTCATAATAGCTAAAACATGGACACAAGCCAGGTGCCCAACAACAGATGAGTGGCTGAGAAAACTGTGATATATCTACACAATGCAATACTATGCAGCTATTAAGGACAACAATCCCACCTTCTCTTACCCATCTTAGATAGAGCTAGAAGGAATTATGTTAAGTGAGCTAAGACAGAAAGACAAAGAGTGTATGGGATGACCCCACACACAAACAGAAGTTGAGAAAGAAGAACAGAGAGGGAAACTCAAAGCAAGATCTGAGTTTGGAGTATGGCACCAAAGTAAAAACCTCTGGGGGGAGGTGGAGGGTAGATGCTCAGCTTCACTGGGGGAGCACAGAAGTGGGGGAGGGACACAGACTTTTGGTGGTGGGAATGGTGCTAATAAACACTCCTATTAAGTTACAGTCTCACAAATAATTATTTAATTAATATGAGAGGGGAAAATGGATCGAATGTCTCAAACATCTCGATGCATAGACCATGGCTCTTAGTATGTGTTCCTTTAATCTAAGCACTTAAAACTTCAAACTGGTAATCAGATTGAACTTTAACCGTGGGCTCAAAATTGTTAATACATTTCTAATAAGGTCTTGCTCTTTGAAATATTAAATCATCTAAAAGCTTAGACCAGGGATAACAGAAGCAACCGGTAGCATTGCTTTATTAGATACAGCTATATGTAAATAGCATAAAAAGGACATAAATTAATGTGATGACTTGTGTGATACAGAAAATCCTAACAATGGGATTTTCAAAGTTAACTCAGTTACTAAATAATGTGGTTATAGCAATAACTATCTATTGCCTTCTTAAGCCCTAAGATAGCAGGAACCTTCCCCATTCTGTATAAACCCCACATTTCTCCCAGTCCTGGAACCTGTAGGGCAGGGATCACTTTCTTACATGCTTCTCTTAATTCATATCAACTGATACTGCATCTGCTGATCCCGACCTAATCAATACAACCAGTATCATGTCGGCATGTTTCACTTCAGACTGTGTCCAGAGAAGTCAGGTGTGGAATGTCAACTGTTCAGCTTCATTATTTTCGTGAGACCTTTCCTAGCTCATAGGATCCATAACTCCATTTTGAGTGGCACACTTCTTAACAAAACTTCAAAACCTAATGTAGACCAGGGCCCATGAGATAGGGCATATGTACATGTATCTATAAGTTAGGGGAAAATATACACCTTAAAGCAAAAGTGCACAATAGTTTGCTATTCAATAAATGAAGCAAACAGTAGAAAGACCTAAAAAAAACGCCATAAAGTACCTAATGAGACAGTTTCTATGTAAACCTAGATACTCTCCTCACCTACCTCCTATTATACTTCCCTCAATCACTCCAAAGCTAACCTTGTCAGACAAAGTAAGGATCACAAAAAATGGATAAGGGTAAGAGAATGGAATTATTTAATGATGACTCTTTTGGAACTACCAGGCCACCCCATCACTTGGGACCCTAGTCAGGGAGTCCTGGGATTCCTACACAGACATGATGGGCCTAGACTTCTAACAGATCCCTCTTGCCACTGTCACTGGTCATCTCCATCAGGAACAACATAATGGACCCCTCTGTGGGTCCCTGTAGGATCTTTCTCTCAATGAAGATCAACAATGGTAGGGACCGTTCCATCCTCCAAATGGATGTTGAGTAACATACTCTACCTACCACCCAAGGAAGATAGGTTCTGAAATTAGTGCAGCCTGGAATGTTCATAGTTGTGACCACAGAATGTGAGCTCATACCTACAGGGATGCAGAGTTTACATAGGCTCCTGAGCTGAATATAGGCACCAGATCAAATCCATGAGGTATATAATTAACAATATTTATATACTTTTCCCATATTTGGGAGCTACTCTCTTCCCTGATCCAAGTTTCTAGTCATTCCTCCAACTATGGGACCACCTCCCTAGACAAAAACCTGGGTCCACCTGCATGCTAGCTGGGAAATTAAATCCTTGTAATTTTCATTTTGAACAAATCTGGAGAATGAAAAATGTTGCGAAAAACTTGTGAAAATGTCTACACATTTACCGGGGAGTGTGGAATCAAGGACATCTAGTTAAGAAAAAAAACTTTAATATAGCTTTAAAAGGGTATAAGACATAGTACATCAAGCATTTTCATAGCCATTACAATTATGTTGCATAAGCTTGAGAGATGGGGCTTGAATTTAATCCTCTTTCAAAGGTACTTTACCTCCTTTACCCACTACTTTTCTATGTCTCCTGCAACACAGTAAGAGCTAGTTAACTTAGATAAGGGGTGCAATCACTATCTGTTGACCTAAATGGGATTCTGGATATTTTTTCCAGGAAAACTAATCTTAATATTTCCAAGTATAGCAAATGATTGAAATTGAGCTCTTAGAATTTCTTGAGTAACTTTCAATAAACATCATTACTACTACTTTTTAAAAGTGTGTTTTCAAAATGCTGGAAAAACTGTAGAAAGTTGTTTATATGTCAAAGTAGATTAAATACATTCTGAACAATATTTTCTACACTAATAGTTTAGAAGAGCGATGTTCCATTCATTTATTGTACAAAAAGGAAGTATAATAAAGACAAGAGATATTTGCTTTGGGAATCATTCTCTGTAAAGTCTGTGGCCTTCAGAAAGTTCTTTAACATTCTGAGCATCAATATTTATTTCTGGAAAAGAACAACAGTGCCAATTTTACTGTATTTTGTGAATTTTAAATAAAATAAAGCTTAGCAGAGCATAATTTATGGTGTCTTAGAAGAAAGAAAATATGAATTTTCCTTGTAGCCTGCATAATCACTGAAATAACATAAGTCCACAAGAAGTATAATCTGAATCAATAAAGCATTGTTTTGTGGGAAACTTTATTGATGAAAACTTAGTTCGTGTTTGCACAAAAATGATGAATGTGTGCCCTGCCAGTATTATAAGCAGATGAAATAATTCTGCTGAGGTTACAGAATAAGAAGATAGGAGACAAGATTAATGGAAGCAAAATCAAAGGCATAGGCCTAGAAGATGCTAGAAATGAGTAAGGAGGCAGACACAGAGAAGTCAGACCCAAGCTACACAACCCTGATGAACTTCTGGTTAGGCTTCATCAGAAACTACAGCATCATGAAGATAGCAAAGAAACTCCATTCTTGTGGTCCAGGAGGTGGCACAGTAGATAAAGCACTGGACTCTCAAGCATGAGGTCCTGAGTTCAATCCCCCGGTAGCACATGTACCAGAGTGATGTCTGGTTCTTTCTCTCTCTCTTCCTATCTTTCTCATTAATAAATAAATTAAATTAAAAAAAAAAGAAACTCCATTCTTTTTGTGAACTTGACTTGCTGGCCGTTGATGGCAGCTAGCCCACTGAGGGCACTTTGGACACTAACACCATTTTCTCAATCAGGGTCATTTTCATGACCAGTTTCTCTGCATTGATTTCTGGTGCTCTCTGGTCATGAATCTGCCTGGCTGGCTTTGCTCCCATATTAAGACACAAGCCACACATGAGAAGCCAGTTCTCCTTGCATCCCAGATGGTTCACCCCCCCCCCACACCGCCCCATGCATTAGCAAAAAAGAACACATGCTCCCAGCTAGTCCTTCCTGCCTCTCAAATGACCTGGTCTCCAGGTGAGGGCAAGAAGAAGGCTTATCCTACAGTTCTTCAAGGGCCCGAGGCAAATGATCTCCTCTTTCTGCCGTATGTCATCTTTCTATTTATTTTCCCCAGAGGACTGCGTCTGGGTTAGACATAGTGTTGGGAACATGTGTGATCCTGATAGAGCTTAGGGAGAACCACCCCATCTTTGAATGGAGGTCTGAGAAGATAACCTCTTGGTAAGTCTCTCTCAACCGAGGTGAGCATAAGGGGGGAAACTCAGACTTGGTTCTTTCCTTCTTGACTCTCAGGCCCACAGATACCCCAGTACTTCCCTCCATTAACTGCAGGCCACATGGACACAGATTCACTCATTCAAAGTCACCTTCTGATCACAGAAGAACACACCTTATCACACACTTCATCACACACCTCAGACTCCAGACAAGAGAGATTCCAAACTATATGGCCTTTTGATATCCATCTTCTCTCTGTCTCACCCTATGGGTTTAACCCCTATGCTTCTCTCAAATACCTTTGGATAATTAAGTTGCTTGTGTTATGGAAAATAACTGTCTTGTATCTCATCAATTCCTGTCATACCAACCCCCTACCTTAGGGGCATGCTGACTGTTAAGAAACCTGTAATTTCTGTCATATTGCAACAATAATTACCTCCATTGCTTTTCTTTTTTTTTTTTTATTTATTTATTCCCTTTTGTTGCCCTTGTTGTTTTATTGTTGTAGTTATTATTGATGTTGTCATTGTTGGATAGGACAGAGAGAAATGGAGAGAGGAGGGGAAGACAGAGAGGAGGAGAGAAAGACAGACACCTGCAGACCTGCTTCACCGCCTGTGAAGTGACTCCCCTGCAGGTGGGGAGCCGGGGTTCGAACCGGGATCCTTATGCCGGTCCTTGTGCTTTGCGCCACCTGCACTTAACCCGCTGCGCTACAGCCCGACTCCCCCTCCATTGCTTTTCTATTTAACTCATGTCCACTTTGCCAATAAACGGACTCTAGGATTCTGGGACTCTAAGGACTCAGATTCTAGATTCACGCTAAGAGTCCCCTGGTGTCTTTTACTTCGTGTCACCCCTGTTGTGAGCGAGAAAGAACCAGCCCGTTACCTTTCCCCTGGAGGACACCGTGCTAGAGAAGGAGAGAGACACCCCGAAAACATAGAAAAAAAAAAGAAATATATTGCCATTAACTGTGTATAAGAAACTGCTAAAAATATAATAGAAAATGGGGCACTGGGAATGGAGAGGTGGCTCAGTGGTAGAGATCATATATAACATGCATGGGGTTCAGTCCTCAGCACTGTGTATAATGAATTAGGTAGTATGCTGTTCTGTGTGCCTCTGTGTGTGGAACAAAAATTAAAAATAAAATTTAAGAAGATATTGACAAACCGGGAGGTAACATAGCACTTAGCACTCAGACTTTCATGCATGAGGCCGTGACCACAAGTGACAGAGTGGTACTCTGGTTCCTTCTTCTCTATGCTCTTGTTATCTGTCTCTCTTATAAATAAATATTAAAAATAAAGTAAACTTAAAATAAAAACAAAAAAAAAAAGAAAAGAGAGCCCCTACAGGTTGCCTGGGAAGGTCCTTATCAAGCCATCCTAACTACCCCCACAGCCCTTAAAGTTACAGGTCAAAGGGCACACAGCCCAAGACCATTGAGAAAGAAGAGTGGTGAGTACATCTAGACCCCACAGACCTGCTCCAGTTGCATCTCCCAAAGAAACCTGAGAGACTCTTCAGCCTTGCAGCTGTCACACAGTCAGAAACTGACAGACCAGTACATGATAGGAGCCTGAGGATCAACATGGACAGTATAGATTCTGGGCCTTATGGGTCTCTGTAGCTCCCAGCTTGCTCCCCAAGAAGGTTGAGTATTCTTTGTTCCCTTATGCTAGTGTTAACAGTCAGAATAAGAACAGTCACCTGAGGCAGCCCCAGAAAGGGCTATGTAGTCTCAGGTGGGGTCCTGAGCATTTATATCTGCATACCCAAACTGAAGACAGACAACACTGTTGAACTTCACCCAGTGGAAAGCTAGAGACCCAGATCCAAAGTTAGTTTCCAATGCTTGCAGAGCACTTGGGTCCTTACAGAACAGTTACAGGTGTCCAAAAAGTGGTTAGAGAGTTATAGCAAGCCTAGAATGTTCCTAGCTATGACCACAGAATGCAAGCTCAGACCTATAGGGATGCAGGGGTTGTACAGGCTCCAGTGCTGAATATGGGCCCCAGATCAAATTGATGGGGTTTACAGATGGCAGTATTTATATGCTTTACTTATATTTGGAAGCTACTCTCTTCTGTGATCCAGCTTTCTGGTCCTATTTTCAACTGACACTATCTCCCCTGACAATACTTTTAGCCCACTTGCATGTTAGCTCTCAGGCTCAGTCAAAATTAGTAAAGTGATGGGTCCCTTGGAATATACCCAAAATAGACTTCCTAGTTCTTTCCAACATGAAGACCCTAAATTTCATCTGCTATACTTTTACTTTTAGGTTCCTAATTATTAAACAAATTGTTCTGCTTTATATCTTATTGCTTTTCAGCCACTAAGTTTCAGATGCTACTTGACTCCCAACTGACTTCCCTTGCCAGATGATCTCACCAATGTATCTTGGGACTTCACCTCTCCAGAGCCCTGCCCCACTAGGAAAAGATAGAAGCAGACTGGGAGTATGAATCAGCCTGCCAACACCCATGTCCAGTATTACAGAATTACAGAAACCAGACCTCCTACTTTCTGCACCCCATAATTATCCTTAGTCCATACTCCCAGAGGGATAAAAAAAAATAGGTAAGCTTCCAATGGAGGGGATGGGATACAGAACACTGGTGGTAGAAGAATTGTGTACAATTGTACCCATCTTATCCTATGGTCTTGTTGATCATCATTAAATCAATTAAAAAAAAAAAAAAAGCTACAGCATCAGAGTCTCCTTGGCAGAGGTGGTCCTCCAAAACTAGACAGGTTCTACGCTTCCCAAGGAAGTATGCTAAGCCTTAAAAGAAAAGTGCTTATTTAAGAAGTTCTAAACCTCTTACAATGTTCTAAAAAGTGAAGATTTAGTAAGATCCTTCCAGAGGAATAAAAAATAGTAAAACTATCAACAGGAAGGATTGGAGATGGAGTTCTGATGATGGGAATTGTGTGGAAATGTATCCCTCTTGTCCTATGGTCTTGTCAATATTTCCATTTTATAAATAATTTTTAAAGTATGCAGCAGACACTTGTTATACAGGACAGAGAAACCATATGCATGTGTAAATGATGTACTAGAATTCATTGATCCATTCAATAAAATTTAAAAAGAAAAGAAACAGGGATAGAAAGAAAAACACAAAGTAAAATTTAGACTGTGTTTGGTGTGTTACAAAGCAAAGGACACTGGAAAGGGAGTGTAGGAAGGGATCTGGTAGGGGGAGAGGGCTTTGAGGTCTTGGTGTATAATGTTAGATAAGGATCTAAGTTGAGGGTGAGAGTATTTTGCAGACAACTATAGAGTATAAAGATGAGAAATTGTAACCTTGTGTCAACAACTGTATGATAAGACAATGATTAACCCTCCCCCAACAAAATGATTTTTAAAAAATAAAAAAAAATATTATTTATAGAAAGGAACCAAGAGCCTGGTAAGCTCACAAAAGTCTCAAATTTAATTCACATACATTTTTTGTTTTGTTTGTTTCTTGTATCAACAAGACCTCACACAAGTGTGATTCTACCACTCCCAGGTCAATTTTTTTTTCCATTTTCTTTCAGATAGATTAGATGGAAGAAAAGAAGGAGAAACACAATATTGCTCCACCATCCGCCGAGCTTCTCCCCAGTGCCATGACAGTCCTATGTAGTGCTGAGTCTGAACCTGGGGCAATATGCATAGCAAGGTGCACACTTTATAAGTCAAGCACTTTCTGGCCACTTCACATTTTTAAGTGAGCATAGCGCTGATCACTCGTCCAGTTCAAGGTATTCTCTGTGAAGTTTCTCCCTTCTGATCTCATGGCTCTTTATTTACTCTTCTTTGGGCTTATGGATGATAGACAGAGAGTGGGAGGGATAAATATGCTTACTAGAGTTGTAGAAAAGATAAAAATGAATCATCCCACGTGTTGTGTGAGAGATGAAAAGTAATTAGATCCTGAGGAGGGGAGACCAGGACATAGTTAAATGGCTCTATTTATTTATTTTCCCTTTTGTTGCCCTTGTTTTTCATTGTTGTTGTAGTTATTATTGTTGTTGTTATTGATGTCTTCATTGTTAGATAGGACAGAGAGAAATAGAGAGAGGAGGAGAAGACAGACGAGGGGGAGAGAAAGATAAGACACTTACAGACCTGCTTCACCACCTGTGAAGCGACTCCCCTGCAGGTGGGGAGGAAGGGGTTCAACCCGACTCCCAAACAGGCTCTTATGACTATGTCTGGACCTTAATAGTTCCATAAGCAATCGTGAGCTGCTTGATGTGTTTCTGTAAGAGGATAAGTTTCAGTCAGTAATTTTTAAAAATATAACTAGAGGGAGTCGGGCGGTAGCACAGCGAGTTAAGAGCACGTGGCACAAAGCACCAGGACCAGCATAAGGATTCCGGTTTGAACCCCAGACTCCCCACCTGCAAGGGAATCGCTTCAAAAGCGATGAAGCAGGTCTGCAGGTGTCTTTCTCTCCCTCTCTGTGTCTTCCCCTCCTCTTTCCATTTCTCTCTGTCCTATCCAACAACAACGACAACAACAATAACTACAACAAAAACAAGGACAATAAAAGGGAATAAATAAAAATAAAAATATCTTTAAAAAATAACTTTAAAAGGTATTTTTTAAAAAAGGAAACAAACAAAAAGCTCAAAAGCAAGCAAACTGTTTCTAAGACTTTGCTAAAACTATGGTGTTTATCTTTGGGAGGTAAGAAGGTGTGTGCTGTGGAACTATATCCTGTAATCCTACAACCTTGTAACCTACTATAATCACAAATAGATTTTTTTTTAAAAAAGACTGTAATAACACTAAAAGAAATAAGAATGTAGATAAAACAATAGAGATAACTATATAGATAGAACAGTAGTTATTAGATAGAGAAAGATAAGGGGATATCAGTTTAGGAAAGAGAGATCACTTAAATGTGAGAAGACAGGGAGAAGGTGATAATGGTTTATGCTTTTAACCCAAGCAAGCATAAATCCAGTGGTGCTATCCATAAAGGAAAAGGAAAGAATGCTAGGGAAATAACACAATTCTTATAGTTTGAGACACGCTGATATATAGTAACATTATAACTATTGTGATAATTTCAACAACTTACTTATTAATTCCATTTTTATTCTTATCCAGTAAAGAAAAATTATAATGTTATGGAACCCAAATTTACGTGATGATTTGTCACTTTTTTGATTCCAGGGTTATTGTTGGGGATTGGCGCCTGCACTACTACTACACTGCTCCTGGAAGTCATTTTTCCCATTTTGTTCCCCTTGTTGTTATTACTGTTATTAGTGTCATTGCTGTTGTTGTTGGATAGGACAGAGAGAAATCTGGAGGGGGGAGGAAGAGAGAGGGAGAGAAAGACACCTGTAGAACTGCTTCACCGCCCATAAAGCGACCTCCCTGCAGGTGGGAATCGGGGCCTCCAATCAGGATCCTTATGCGTGTCCTTGCGGTTCGCGCCATGTGTGCTTGATCCACTGCGCTACCGACGGACCCCCAATTTGTCGCCTTCTAATATAACTTTTCATACAATACAAAGTGGTTCTACTACATTCTTTCAAATCATGACTTTTCCCAATGATAAAAATCATAAATTGTTTTATATTTAGTTTAGAGGGAAATTAGAAGAACACTAGCACACCTGGTTGAGTGTATACATTTTAATGCACAAGGGCCCAGGGTTCAAATTCCCGGTCGCTGCCAGCAAGGACAAAGCTTCAGGAGTGATGAAACAGTGCTCCAGGTGGATCTCTTTCTTTCTCCCTCCATCTTCGCTCCTCTTCTCAATTTCTGTCCTATTGAATTAAATAGATAAATATTTTAAAAGGATCATTAAATGTTTATTGATAGATTAAAGAGCATGTCAATGTCAATTTTTTTATTTATTTTATTTATTTCCTTTTGTTGCCCTTGTTGTTTTATTGTTGTTGTCGTTGTTGGATAGGACAGAGAGAAATGGATAGAGGGAGGGGAAGACAAAGAGGAGGAGAGAAAGATAGACACCTGCAGACCTGCTTCCGCCTGTGAAGCGACTCCCCTGCAGGTGGAGAGCCGGGTTCGAACCGGGATCCTTATGCCAGTCCTTGTGCTTTGCGCCGCCTACGCTTAGCCCGCTGCACTACAGCCCGACTCCCATGTCAATTTTTAAAACATATTCAAGTGCCCCACAAGTAATTTTTATTTCAGTACTTTTTCACATTCAGAAGTTACTGAGGATCAAAAAAAATTTTTTGTTATGTATTATTTTATGTATTATATTTTCTAGTAAAAGAAATTAAAACTAATACTTTTTAAAATTTATTTATAAAATAAAAATAACTTTGAGACCATAGGATAAGAGGGGTACAATTCCCACTACCAGAGGTCTGTATCCTATCCACTTCTTTAACAGCTTTGCTATTCTTTATCTCCCTGGGAGCATGGACCGAAGATCATTACAGGGTGCAGAAGGTGTAAGGTCTGGTTTCTGAAATTGCTTCTCCACTGAACGTGGGCTACAACTGAGACTCTTTAAAGTTCTACAATAATGGATAAATATTCCAGAAGACATCAAAGAGAGAATATTATAAGCCATTTGACTTCTGGGATGCTCTCCTGTGTACTTGTGGGGAAATGAGTGTGGAAAAAAAGAAGATAAGTTACTATTTGCAAAGGGCTGACAAATAGTTGAAAATAATACCTGATAACTATAAATGCCATTGACTGTCAGATAAAAAAATAACATGTAATAATTATCCTATATTTATTTTCTGTACACTACTACTCTGTAGTCCTTAATATTATCAAGTATAATACAGTTATGTATTCTGAGTTTTAAACTATGTATTTAACCATTTTAAACAAAAAGTATCACTTCATAATAAGAGTTTTTCCAACTCTAATTAGGATGTTACTTCTCTCACCAAAAAGCAAAATAATTTTAAAATCCCCACGTATCAGAGGCAAACACAAAAGCAGCTGAGTGAAAAATCAGACAAAGCTCAAGCCACAGCATGACACAAATAAAGAAGTAAGCTTTCAGTTATAATAATTGATTGGTAGCCTGCATTTACAGATTTATGTGGAGGGATACAAAAAGCCTTGTTGTTTCCCACTTAGTATCTTTTATTCCATTCTCCCTTAATTTAAAACCTTGGTTTAACTCAAAGTGCCAATGTTCTCTTTTTAATTTTCTACTCCTGGAGATGTGAATGTGAGAGTTAGTCCCCGAAGCCATCTCAGGTGACAAGGTAACCTGAGGCATGGAAGTCAGAAGATGAACATGGCAGTGAAGTTTGTATTTCTCGTGAAAATTAGAAGCTGCCAGATGATGTTGTATTGTCTTTCCCCAAGAGAAAGAGACATCTACCCTGCTTAAAGCATTGTTCTTGGAGGATACTCCTAACTGCTTAGTTGTAAAAAAAAAAAAAAAAAAAAAAAAAAACAATGCTAAATGATTCATCATATGTGATAATAAGTGATTTAAAATTGAACTAAGACAGTCACGGAAATAAGGACTGAGACTTTTGGAAGCTTCATGAGCAGTGAAGCAATACTGCAGGTGTGATTCTTTTTCCCTATGTTCCTCTTCCCTCTTAGTTTCCCTCTATAAGTATCAAAATGGAAAAAAGAGAAAGAAAGGAAAAGGAGAGAAAAGAGAAGAAAAGAGAAGGAAAGAAAAGAACAGAGAAGAAAAGAAAAAAGAAAAGAAAAGAAAAGAAAAGAAAAGAAAAGAAAAGAAAAGAAAAGAAAAGGACTACCAGACTATATGGTTGTTCGGAGTCTGGCAGTAGCACAGCAGGTTGAGTGCACCTGGTGCAAAGTGCAAGGACCGGCATAAGGATCCCGGTTTGAGCCCCCGGTTCCCCACTTGCAGGGGGATAGCTTCACAAGCGGTGAAGCAGGTCTGCAGGTGTCTTTCTCTCCCCCTCTCTCTGTCTTCCCTTCCTCTCTCCATTTCTCTCTGTCCTATACAACAACTATAATAACTACAACAATAAAAACACAAGGGCAACAAAAGGGAATAAAAAATAAATATAAAATAAAAATAAATAAAAAAGAAAAGGACTACCAGGAGCTGTGAACTCAACATGCAAGCACCAAGCCATTGCAATAGCTGTGATGTCAATAAAAAATAATTAATTTTTAAAATGAAGTTTAATTATATCCTTTATTATACAAATGTCCTCTTTGTCCTGATTTACTGAGTACTGCCATACACCCCATCACTCTGGTAACCAGTAATTGGTCTGAAGTAGCTCCCTAAAATTTCAGAATCTAGAGGTTGTTAAAGGTCTGAATACTTGCAGTAAAACAATTCTGGATTTGAATCAAATATTTTTATTCAGCTCTGAGAATATTACTTTATCTCAGGAGCATCTTAGGGACAAAATTTAGCATGAGAGGCAGAAAAAGGAGATATTACAGGTGACTAGAATAGTATGAATATACAGAGAGGCAAACAATCAATGTTATTTACATAAAATAACACGCTATGTTATTTTCATAGTACTCCCTTACAATGCTTTGCATATATTAACTCATTTATTTAGTAGTCAGTATACCCCCATGAGACAGATGCTATAATTATCCCTCAGAAACCGAGGCACAGAAAAGGTACATAACTTCCCTGAAATCACAAAGCTGGGAGTAAACAGAAACAAGGTTTGAACCCTGGATATCTGGTTTCAAAGTCTACTGTGTTCACCCTCTGGCAACAGACATGAGATACTTTTGGCATCAGCAAATAGTGAATTATGAGGTGTTGAGTGAATTACAGTAAGAATGAAAAACAGTAAAGTATCAGTTTGTGGATAGAAAACAAAGACCTTTATACCACTCTGTGGAATGTAGTTTTTATTCTGTAAACAGTGCATGAAGCTTTCTGAAAGAGAGGTACCATATTCAGGATGTATTTTAAAAAAAAATGTTTTTTCAATGAAAATTTGAAGGCTGCGGCCAGATGGTGGTGCACCTGGTTGAGCGCACTTACTACATTGCTCAAGGACATGGGTTCAAGCCCCCCCCCCCCCAATCCACATCCTCACCTGCAGGAGGAAAGCTTCACAAGTGGTAAAGCAGTGTTACAGGTGTCTCTCTATCTCTTTCCCTCTCTGTCTCCCCCTTCCTCTCAATTTCTGGCTGTCTCTATCCAATAAGTAAATAAAGATTAAGAAAAAGAAGAAGGAGGAGGAGGAGGAGGAGGAGGAAGAGGAGGAGGAGGAGGAGGAGGAGGAGGAGGAGGAGAAGAAGAAGAAGAAGAAGAAGAAGAAGAAGAAGAAGAAGAAGAAGAAGAAGAAGAAGAAGAAGAAGAAAGGAGGAGGAGGAGGAGAAGAGGAGGAGGAGGAAGAAGAAGGAGAAAGAAAAATTAAAGGCTTAAGCCAGTCTCAACTGGAATAAAATAAGAAGCATCATACTCAAAATTTCTGAGTTTTGTCTCATAAAGATGGAAACAAATAGTTCCAGGGTTGTTTTTTGTTTGTTTGTTTGTCTGTTGTAACTTGAACAATGATGGTAACTAGCTTTCAAAGATGACCGATCAAATAATTGAGCTCCTGGTATTTACACCTTTGTCCACCCCAACAATGAATCTGAGGTTGTTCCTGGACTTGTTGTAAAGGTTGTAAATGTCATACTATAAATAGATCAATTCTCAAAATCTTAAGAGGCCTGGAAGCTTCTGGTTTTTGCTCTTAGGAAGGCTGAGTAACTCTCCTGGAGGCCACAGGAAGAGACTTAGGTGGGGAAACTGGAAAAAAATGTGCAGGGCAGGGGCTGAGCTTTCCCCAAGAGCCTCCAACACCTCATAATTCACTCCAGACTACTCCAATCCCATTTATCAACAGATGCTGTGAGATCTCAAGAGAAACAGCAAAATAGCTCTGCTGAGTTGAGTTAGTACTGAGACAAAAAGAAATAATACAAATGGGTTTTTGTTTTATTCAGTTGTTTGGTCTGCAGTTGTCCATCTTTCTCTCCCCCTTTGTCTCCAGTCCTCTCTTGATTTCTCTCTGTCCTATCCAACAACAACAATAATAACAACAACAAGGGGAACAAAATGGGGGAAAATGGCCTCCAGGAGCAGTGGATTTGTAGTGCAGGTACCGTGCAATCCCCAGCAATAACCCTAGAGGCAAAAAAAAAAGTTTTAGGGTGTCTTGACTGCATAGCAATAGGTAACTCAAACAGCACATTATTGGGGCCAGGTGGTGGTTCACCTGGTTAAGCGTACTTATTAAATTGCACAAGGACCTGGGTTCAAGCCTCTAACCATACCAACTTTAGGGGGAAAGCTTGCTGAGTAGTGAAGCAGGTCTGTATGTGTCTCTCCGTCTCATCCTCTCTCTATCTGTCCTTCCCCTCTCAATTTATTTCTGTCTCTATCCAATTAACAACAACAATAAAAAATTAACAAAAAAACACAACATAGATATAGTAAGACAATTTAACAATTCTCCAAGGATTAAATGGAATAATACATGGAAAGGTCTTGACATACCTCTGATGCTTTAAATTATTATTTATCATCATTCACTAATGCCCTGTTTCTTCAATCCTAACTCTTTCATAAAGAATGGTATGCTATTGACTAGTTAGTGCAGACAGGGTACTCTTTCAAGGAAGCTTATAGTCACTATGGGATTTCTTCATAGGCTATGGGATCTCTTACTTTTTTTTTATGCATCAGATGTTTGTGATGCCTCTCATGGCAGAGAGCAAAGCAGTGATTGAAAATGTGATAAGCAATCTGTAACTGCAAAATACTCTTTTAACTTGATAAGTAAAGCTATGGCCCCTTTTCCACTCACTTTCCAGGTAGACAAGTGAAAAAGGAAAAGTTAGAACCATGAGAAAGCACTTTTGTTTCACCAAGAGAATATGATGACATATGTGTAACTATACTAATCTGCATAATAAAAGAATGCAAACTGAGGCAATGTTCTTTGTGGAAGAAAGTCTGAGAAATAACAGGAAAAGAATATGTATATATCTCTTCTCTGTTCCCAGTTCCTGGTAAAAAGAACCTAAATCCCCTATTGTTTTCTAAAGGATAAGAATATTAGGAATATCCTTAGTTCTAACAATTGACCAGTGACCCCAATTCCTAGTACAGAACCCCTAAATCGTTTGGGTTTTCCTGAGCAATAGTATTGTTTGTTCTTATAAGACAATATTTTCTGAATGCCTGTTTAATTTCAGAATAGAGATTAGTCACCAAAATGACCAAGTCATGGTTAGAAGCTTGGAGTTTTTTACCCCAACCCTGGGGACAGTAGCTGAAGATAGTCGTTCAGGAGATGAAAATGTGGTGACAGATAGTGTGCTGACTGACATCTGTCTCAAGAAGATGTGAAACTGTAGCTATATAACAGTTTCAGAAATCAACATTTCCTCAGTAAAGCGATTTGGTTAAAAATTAATTTTAAAAAAATCATGTCTACATGAGTTAGTCTCTTTCAAAATCTCAAATGTATAGAGCTGGGAAGCATCTGGGTTAGTAAACATTGCCACAGTCTTGAAAGGTGATATACCCCAACTCCACAGAGACAAAAAGTTCCAGCTTAGGACCTCTTCCTCTAGACTTTAATCTATATATCTCATCATCTGAATATTCATTTGTACCATCAATGTATATACATAACTGGTAGAGTTAATTGTTTGCCTGAGTTCTGTAAGCCAGCATGGTAAATTAGTAAACCTGAAGGAGTCACAGAAGCCCTAATTTACAATAGGTCAGTCAGCAGCAAGGGTGACAGTTTAGACAGGTAATTAGCATATAAAGTAAGCCGCCATTTTGTAAAACTAAGTTCTTGACTTTAAGGGGTCTGCACTAACTTTGTTTAATGTCAGGATTTAATTGAATTGTAAGACACCCAGCTGGTGTCAGAGAATACTACAGTGTAGGAAACGCATACAATCAATCACAGAAGTGCTCTGTGATGGTAGCATATGAGAAACATGGGAGAGAACGAGAGAAAGTGAGAGAGAGAGAGAGAGAGAGAGAGAGAGAGAGTGTGTGTGTGTGTGTTGCCACCAGGGTTATCGCTATGGCTCAGTGCCAGCACTATGAATTCACTGTTCCTGGTGACCATTTCTTTTTCATTTCTTTCTTTCTATTTTATTTGTCAGGACAAAGAGAAATTGAGGGGGGAGGAGGAGATAAGAGAAAGAGAAACATAAACACCTGCATACCTGCCTCACTCCTGAATCATGCTCCCCCCCCCCCCCCATGTGGGGAGCAGAGGCTCAAACCTGAGTCTTTGAACATGGCGATATATGAGCTTAACCGGTTGTGCCAGCACATGCCACCTGGTGTGGTTGTTCTTTAAAACATGGAGTGAATATTTTTTTAATAAGTCATCATATCTATAGTGCAAAATGGCCACATATGTATTGGTCTTACAGTCAGCACATACATAATTATAAGCAACCCCTTATAAAAACCAGACTCAATGAATGCCCTTCAAAGATATCGTACCTAGTCCATTATTGGGATTTGAATAAATGTATATAGTAAGATGCAATATACCCAGCTATTATAGATGGAACTGAACAAGCATTATTACAATGAGAATATTGTTAGGCAATATGTGATAGAGAGCAACAGAATAATATGTAGCCTTTTAAAACATATTTTAAATACAGTATTAGAAACTTTAAATGCTTTAAGAGCACTGAAACTAAATTCTTAAGATATCTAGCATCTCTGCTTATTAAACTGCTGAGTTAGCTCTGTGGCTCATTTTTTCAATTTTCATATTAATATTGATTTATTCTAGTTATGTTACTAATTATTAACAGAAATGAAAAATGCTTCAATTTTTCCTCTAAATTTATTTTTCATCTACGATTTCAGAATATATCTCCCTTTCTTAGACTCACCTAAACAAGTTTTAAGTAAACTCCATATAGAAATATTTACCTGATAAGGGGTTGGGTGGTAGCACAATAGGTTAAGCCACACGGTACAGAGGCGCAAAGATCCCGGTTCCAGCCCCGGGCTCCCCACCTGCAGGAGGTCGCAGTGAAACAGGTATGCAGGTGTCTGTCATATCTTTTCCTCTCTATGTTCCCCTCCCCTCTCCATTCCCCTCTGTTCTATTCAATAACAATAACATAAATAACAACAACAATAATAATAACCACAACGTTAAACAACAAGGACAACAAAAGGGAAAAAAATAGCCTCTAGGAGCAGTGATTCATGGTACAGGCACTGAGCTACAGCAATAACCCTGGAGGCAAAAAAAAAAGTGAAAAAGAAAAAAAAAAAAAGAAAGAGAAATATATACCTGATGATGGCCTGGGTAGTGGCACACCTGGTTGAGCTCACATGTTACAAAGTGCAAGGCCCCAGTCCCCACCTGCAGGGGGAAAGCTTTGCAAGTGGTGAAGCAGTGCTGCAGGTGTCTCTCTGTCCCTTTCCTTCTCTATCTCTCCTTTCTTCTCCATTTCTGGCTGTCCGTATTCAATAAATAAAGATAATTTTTTAAAAAAAGAAATATATACCTGAAGAAATGCACTTTAATTTGTAAAGATAAAAGTCAAGAAAAATCAAGGCCCAGGTTTGAGATCAACTCCCACCACATGGAAGGAAGCTTTGTTTCTATACGACTGTATCTTTCCCTCTCTCCTTCTGTCTCTCTGACTCTCTTTTTCTCTTTGCAAAAGTTCACTCAGAGCAGTGAATCCCTGGAGACAGACAGACACACACACACATACATTAAGAGAATATATAGTAAGTGTAATAGATATTTATAAAACCTCTATGACCTTATTACCTGGGAGTTCTGTGTTTTTTTATTTGCTTTGCTTTGTTTTATTTTTTTCCATTGCTAAGGATTCACTACTTATTCAGATAGATAGAAACAAAAAGATAAAGGAAAGATATCATAGCAGTCATGTTTCTTCCAATACCATGGTTGCCAGGTTCTAACCTAGCTCATGCACATGGCAAAGCAGGTACACTATTCAAGTCTGGCCCTACTGGGAATGTTAAGTAAATATAAAGGCAAGACAATTTGTCTGATTCTCTTTCTAAAATGAAAGACCTTTCCAGCATGTTTCTACAAAGGTTTGGTAATGCATCTATCTAGTGGTACTATGGACTACTGAAACCAAAGAAACATAAAAGCTATGGGTTTGGATAAGAAAAACCTGAAAAGCTAAGAAATGAACTTCATGTTCAAGGATACCCGAAAGGCAGTCACAAACACCCTTACAGTTCATCTGTTTGATTTGTCTTTTAATTTCTTTATTGAAGGATTAATGGTTTACAGTTGACAGTAAAATACAATAGTTTGTACTTGTGTACAAACTATTTCTCACTTTGATTTTTTTTATTTATTTAAGAAAGGAGACATTAACAAAACCATAGAATAAGAGGGGTACAATTCCGCACAATTCCCATAACCCAATCTCCACATCCCACCCCCTCCCCTGATAGCCTTCCCATTCTCTATCTCTCTGGGAGTATGGATCCAGGGTCGTTGTGGGTTGCAGAGGGTGGAAGGTCTGGCTTCTGTAATTGCTTCCCCGCTGAACATGGGCGTTGACTGGTCTATACATACTCCCAGCCTGTCTCTCTCTTTCCCTAGTAGGGTGGGGCTCTGAGGAAGTGGCGCTCCAGTACAAATTGATGTGGTTGTCTGTTAGGGAAGTCTGGTCAGCATCAAGAACCTGGTGGCTGAAAAGAGAATTAACATACAAAGAAAGCCAAACAAATTGTTGAACAATCATGGACCTAAAGACTGTAATAGTGCATATGAAGTGTTGGAGGTATTCCCTGCATGTTCTTGTGTACTTCTGCTTTCTGGTATATATTTTTCCCCTAGTTTATGGGCACGGGTGAACCTATGCTGTATCTCAGGGGACCTGGACTTATCTAGGTTTGGGGACTTTATTGGGGAGTGGAACACCTGGAATGGAATTAGAGAATACTATGAAAGGAAAGGTCTCACCCTAGTGATGAAGTTGAAGGGTTGTCATTCCACACCTGAAGTCTCTGGTCACAGTCTGAAGTGAAGCATGCTGGGGTGGCACTCGTTGCATTGATTAGGTTGTGATCCGCTGATGCAATATTATTTATGGTCTATTATTTGGCCCTGAGTGTCACTTAATCAAAGATATTCATATATACTTTAAACATAAAAAGTGCTGGTGATTATAAGCTTGGAGAACTTTGAGAAATTCTCATTTCTTTATACATAAATGAGATTGCTATTCAGTAACACATCTTAATAGTATTCAGTGACATAAATAAAAAGATTATTTTGGGAATCTAGTTGTTTTAGTTGCTAAGCTTATAATTAGCTATATAATAATACAAAAAGTATAATGCAGTTTTTTGATCATTCAGTTTCTAAAGAGAAAAATGGGGAGTTATCGGTTTTATTCACTGCTCCTCACTTACACTTAAGATAAAAGGATCTATGTTTTATGCATCTTTGTAAACCATGCTCCAAATAAAGTGGCTAAAATGTGAACATTAATGTTCAGACATGTTTACCAAATTGATGTCTCAAACAAATGTAGTTCATCTGCTTATAAAGACAAAAGAAACGCAGTACATTTTCAATAGATTAGATATACAGATGGAAAAGCATTTATGCATAGGTCTATATATGCATTTATGTAATTGAAAATACAAAGACTCCAAACTACACTGTCAAATTTAATGCTAATCATGTTCATGAGTAGTGAGCAAAGATCTTGCCAGGAGCTTTTAAAGTAAAGGCCAACCTTTTGTCAATCTAGATTTTCATTTTTGTGATTATTTTTATTATCCTTTGATCTCCTTTACTATATACACCTTATTTCTTTTTTCACTGACACTAGAGCTCTGCTTTTCTATTATAAATGTGATGCTAGGCATCCAACCGAGGAGCTAATACAACCATAGCATGTTCTGTACCATTAAGTCACTTCTCCAGTTCCCACTGTATATACACATTTCCAGTATATTCACAGCAGCGGTATTATAACTATGTTGTTATTTCTCCCTGTTTTTTAGTTGTGAAAAACTACTTAAAAAGAACTTTAGTCATGCAAATCTCTAATAAAATAATAGAAACTTGTCTGAATTTCCAGCTAAATTCTCCTGTTCTTTACATTATAGTAATAAAATATTGTAAACATTTAATACCTTGTGTTAATTTATCACATCTTCATACTTTTGTACAGAACTTGTCTTCTAATTGACCTTTTCAATTATTGGTCTGGAGACTACTCCCATTTATCCTTCAACTGTAACACCTTAAAAGGTCATCTTATCAGTTATTTGTTATCCTAGAGGATTTCAATAATGCACTAGATAAATAGAACAATAATTGATAGATAGACAGACAGATAGATAGATAGATAGATAAGATAGGACAACAGATAGATAAGGGATGTATCAAAGCATAAAGAATTTATATGAAAGAATTAAAGGGTTGGGGAGACAGCATAATAATTATGCAAAACACTTTCATAACTGAGGCTATTAAGTTCTAGGTTTAATCCCCAGCAGAACCATAAACACAAAAGCTGCTCAATGCTTTGGTAAATAAATAAATAAATAATCTAAAAGCATTAGATATACAGATACCTGAATTTAATCATATTGATATATATCAGATGGTTTTTTCTTGAATTCATACTTATAGTAATCTTTTAGTTTGTATGTTTAGAATTATATATCCAATATTTCATAATAGGTAACTAGAATTTATGTCTAAAATTGACTTTTCTTGATTTCTTCATAGCTATTATTATTAATAGAATTCTCAAGTGTTAAATTACTTCCATAGGAGATAACAACCAATCTTTCAATTTATCATTCTATAACTTGAGAAATACAGATCACATATTTTTATTCCTTTATTTTGAGCATGGTAGGTTAATGGTTTACAGTATAGTTGTTGATACTTGGGAAAATTTCTCATCTCACCAAGACCGGTGTCTAAAAAACACTCTCCCTCCCAGATTAGGTCTATCATCACCTCCCAAGCTTCTTTCTGGCCTTCTTCCCCAGAGTTCTTTTTTTTGATGCAACATACCACCAGCAAAAGTTTTACTTTGTATGCCAGTGAGTGAGATAATCCCATATCCATCCTCTTTCTGTCTTATCTCACTTAAGTCCTTCAAGCTCCGTACAAAATGAGGTGAAGAAGGTGGCTACATCATTTTTAATAGCTGAGTAGTGTTCCGTTGTATATCAATACCACAACTGTCTTAGTCACTCATCTGTTACTGAGTACCACATTTGCTTCCAAGTTTTGGCTATTACAAATTGTGCTTCTATGAACATAGATAAGCACAGGTCTCTTTGGATGGGTGTGTTCAGTTCTTTAGGATATATCTCCAGGAAAGTAATTGCAAAGTCACAGGGTAGGTCCCTTTCTAGTCTCCCAAGATTTCTCCAGACTACTCTCCACAGGAGTTGGACTAATTTACATTACCAACACCACCCCCCCAACCTTTGCAACATTTGTTATAACTGTCCTTTCTAATATATGATATTCTCACAGGAGTAAAGTTGTATCTCAATGTTTTTATTTGTATTTATTTGATAATTATTGACTTGGAGCATTTTTAAAAAGTATGTACCTTGGCCCTTTTGGATCTCTTCTTCAGTGAAGATGCTGTCCATATCCTCTCCTTACTTTTGGATGGTGGTGTTTGGTTTTTGTTGCTGAGTTTGGTGAGCTCTTTATATATTTCATTAATGTGTTGTCTGATGTATTGCATAAAAAGATCTTTCCCATTCTCTAAGGAGTCTATTTGGGTGGTGATTTCGTTTGCTATGTTAAATCTTTTCAATTTGATGTATCTCATTTATTCATTTTCATTTTTGTTTTCCTTGCAATTGGATTTGAGTCAATGAAGACACCTATAAAACTTAGATTGAAAAGAGTTTTGCCAATATTTTCCTCATTTGTATCTCACTGACATCTCTAGCTCTGTGTCCTTCTTTACCTTTAACTTTGAATGCTATGCCTAGAACACAGCAGGTACTAAACTGCTATGGATTCATTCATTAATTAGAATATTTTTGAGTGCCTCAATGTATTATCAGTTTGTCAAACATTTGCTTGTTACATAATCTTGGATTTTAGAGTGAGATATGTCCAAATTTTATTCAAGGCTGTAGAAATTACTAACTGCATATTCTTGGGCACAATATACTTAATTCCTCTGATTTTTTTTTATGATATCTTACTGAGGTTGTTGAAAATTTACTAATTAAAATAATAAAAAACATTTTGTAAGACTCCGTGGGATTTCTAAATAAATAAATTCCCACTTGAAAACTCTGGGGTGGGTAATATGCAAAGGCAAGGAAGAAATTCAGGTCAGAGAAGTTAAGAAAGTCTCCTAATAATAGGCAACTGTGTAAGGATCCTAATCAGAAGGGGTCCACCTGAAACCTCAAGAAATTTTCACTTTTGCTGCAAGAAACATTAGTAGCATTTTCCACATAATTTTTTTTCCTTAAAAGATATGTTTATAAACTGTAGTTCATTTGTCAGATTCTGTATCTCCTGAAATAGCTATAGATTAAAGGTACCATCATTCTTTAGAATTTCACAGCCTGATCAACATGTTATAATTGGATGGCCTGATAAATTATCTTGCATGACTCAGCACATTAATATCTTTGACTTTGCTTTGTCATTTGCTATGCAGAATTTTTCTTAACAGCCGCCTATGCTTTCTGATGAACTCTCATTTTAAGCTTATCTGTATTGATCTATAAACCCTCGTGCTCTAAGCTGCCACCTAACTATACATTAGCATTTTTTGAACTTATTATCTCATCATTTTATCCACTGTCATTTTTAGGGGAGGCTGCACATTTTTCTCCTATTTTTTCTTTTTACTTCAATTTTGAATTTCCCGTAGATAGGAACTATTTCCTCATCTCATTATATGTCACATCACCTAGGATGGTGCTTGGCATAGAGTATATACTCATTAAAAATGAATAATACATATTAAAGATATATGTATATATTCAAGACTGCTACAAAATCATAGTGATAATTTTATTATTAATTACTAAGAAGACTAGAAATGATTACTATATTTATTATAATCAAGTTGGTGATGACTTACTTTCAGATTTTGTCTCCCTCCCTCATTAAACATTGAGAATTCATAAACTAAAGAGAGAGAGAGAGAGAGAAATAGAGAATTCCCAAATTAAACCTCTGCTAGACAAAGATCATCTAAATAAAACATGTATTTTTGGGACCACTAGTACATTATTAGTAGCTGAGAATATATAATCCTGATAACAGGAGGTTGTACAAAACAAGACAAGTAGATCCAATTAAGTAGTCGATCAAAATCAAGTTATATGATTTAAAATGGTTTTATTAGGGAAATAATAAGTTAGCGAACAGTTGTCACCTGGATACAATTTCTCAATTTATTGTGACAGTTGTCTGCACACTAAACACAACACCAGACTAAGTACTCCACAACCTTGCAACATTTCCTCAACTTCTTGCCTCTTCCCCTCCCCCTCCAGACCATAGTTTTGCTACAAACACAAGGTTCACCTTGTGTTTTCTTTTTTTTCTCCTTGTTTCTTAAATTCTGCCTCACTTATATGATTACTTCAAGTTCCATCCAAGATGTGGCAAAGCAGATGCCATCATCCGCTGCAAATATAAACAGTTTTCTTAACCATTCTTCTGTTGATGGGCATCTGAGTTGAGATTTCTTCATCTGATTCGTTATTTGCATAAAGGGATGTCACTAATATTTTTACATTAATTTTGTAGCCTGCCATCTTACTGTTTGCCTAACAACTTCTAGGATTTTCCTGCTTGATGACTTTGGATTTTCTATGTATACTATCATGCCATCTGTGAACAGTGACAACCTGACCTCTTATTTTCCAGTCTGTATCATTTTCACTCCCCTCTTCACATATTGGAGAATGTTATTTTTTTTTCTAATAATACATGGTATTTCCTGAGTGTTGTGTATTTATATAAATACATACTTACATTTGAATGAAATGGCTTTCAGGGACAAATAATTATAAAAATGGCCTGGGTGTATGAGACAGCTTACTTAGGAGAACATTTGCTTTACCATGTGTGAAGACGTGAATTTTAACCCTTACACTGCAAGGGAACACCATGGAAGTCACCAGGGGAGTTCCATGGATGATAGAGCAGTATTATGGTATCCCTACTGTCCTCTCCCTCTCTCTCTCACCCTGGAGCCTCTAGCATGACAGTCTTTTGCATAATAATAGTGATACATCCCACTGCCTGTCTCTGTATTTTTAAAAAAGTGGGGCTAAAAAGAGATAAAAGTCAAGGAGTTTTATGTGTGTGTGTGTAAGGACTCCTATTGCTATAGCTTATATCTGTTACCAAATGATTTTCATTTTTTTGAAATACAATTACTAGCTGATTTTTTTGCTCATATGTACAATATGAATAACTGAAATACATGACCTTGACTAAAAATTAATAGCCACGCTATCTCTAAGACTGTACAAAAACAAAGTTTTGGAGGATGGGAGAGTGGGAGAGGATGCAGAACTGTGGTGGCAGATACAGTGTGGAACTATACCCCTGTAATTTTATGATCTTGTAAACTACTACTAAGTTTATTAACAAAAATAAATTAATAATTTAAAAGACATATGTATAAGGCCAGGGACATTTAAATGCAAAATATATAATCTTACCATAAATTCTCCCCATTTTCAAGCATGGAAACTTTATACTATTTATTAATGACATATGAATTCCCAGACTAAACTCAATGACTAGATCAGTCATGGGGTTTATGGAGGGTATGATATTTTTATAAAGAAGTGCTAAGTTCTCCTTCCACGTAAGTGACTCTAAATTTTTCTACCTTTTTTTTCTTTCCTTCTATTTTTTTGTTTCTTTCTTTGTTTGTTTGTTCCCTTCCTTCTTTCTTCTTTCTGGAGAAAATGCCATTATCATTAGTTTGCAAACTAATATAGCGAAGGCACCATTCTGAACCACCAATGGAATACAAGTTAAGTTCTTACCACGTTATTGTGTCATTTATTTTTTTCTTTAATCTGTACAATATACAACCAGACCTAAGATCTGTTACCATAAAATGTACACACCTCCATGAAATCTGTCCTTTATGATTCTAAGAATACAGGTACATGAGTAACTAAGAAAGAAGTCAATTATTCTATCCAGGGGATTGGTAAAACACAGATAATCAAATGTTCTCAAAAGCCTTCTTCAGCTCTGTGTGACTGTGTTATTTAGAGAACAAAATAACATCATACATACACTGGGCACAGAGCCCCTAACTAAAACAGGAGAAGCATTTTATAGTGAAAAAAATTCCTAAGCCCAGTTACACTGATTGACTCATCAAATTTTTGAATTTATCTCCTGGGTCCTTTTAGATTTATCCTATATTATGCAATAATAGATATTTCACAAGATGAGAACTTCCTCTAGGAATGAGAAATTGACAGTGGCTCAGTAAATGAAAGTCAAGTAACAAACACATCCCATGAGTTGTAGGTTTAAATAGCATAACAGTTATGATAAATATTAAATGAGGCATTCAGAAATCAAACAAGGTATTATACCTTAAAGCCTCAGGAAGATTATTTCCACATAATCATGATGCTTTGCCTTCTACTAGAATGAACATCACATTGTTTATAATCCACCTCAAAAGGAAAAAAAATCGAATGTTGGTATTTATAAAATAGAAAAATGCTTATATTTTATTTGCATATGTTGATTCTTCTTATGGGTTTTAATTAAAGAAAACTACTATACAAAAACTCCTACCCATACTATATTAAAAGTCTTCCAGAATAGTTTATTATTTCCGTAGTCCAACAACTATTATGACACATAATTTCCACTTTGAAGGCAGTAAATTTTAACTGAACAATTTAAGTGACTCAAATCTTTAATGATTCTATAAAATACGGATTATGATAATAAATCTTCTAAGTTATATTCTGCCACCAAGTGACTACTATCAAAAATTATATCATGACTGTGTTATCACAGAAAAATTTTATATGTGAATATACATATTCACACACATACATACATATCTTCATGTATTTTTTGTCTCTACAAAAAATTCAAGAAGTTATTATGATGAAAGTATTGCTTAAACTTATTTATCAAATAATTCTCTTAGGGACTGTGAGTTATCTGTCTTATTTAGAAAGAACATAAGGCAAGAAGAAATACAGTGCAGGATGCATTAAGAAATAATGGTCTTCACTTGAGGAAGATGACTCCTGAAATCAGGGCAGCTTAGAACGTTCCTAGCTGTGACCATGTACTGTAAACTCAGACTGACGGGTGCAGAGGTTACATAGGCTTCTGTGCTAAATATGAATAGACATGGGCCCTAGGTCATACCAATGGGTTTTACAGTTAATGGTATTTGGGGGTTACTCTCTGCTCTAATCCAGCTTTCTAGTCTTATTATCAACTGGCACCATCTTCCAGGACAATACTTTTTGTCCATCTACTTGTTAGCTATTGGCCTCAGGCATAAATTACTAAAGTCATGGGCCCTTTGGATCATACTAAAATTGACTTTCCTAGCTTCTTCCAACACAGAGACCCCTAATTTCATGGGCTTTGTTCTTACCATTAGATTCCTATTTATTAAACAATTTGTCCTGCTTTATATCTTACTGCCTTTCAGCCAGCAAGTTGCAAATGCTACCACGACTCCATCCTGACTTGCCTGGACAGAGGACCTCACCAGTATGTCCTGGAACCTGATCTCTCCAGAGCACTACCCAACTAGGAAAATATAGGAACAGTCTGGGGTTATAGATTAAAAATGCCAATGCCCATGCCCAGCAGAGAAGCAATTACAGAAGCCAGACCTTCCACCTTCAGCACCCCATAAATAATTTTGGTCCATACTCCCAAAAGGATGAACCTTCCAGTGAAAGGGATGGGATATGGAACTCTGGCGGTGGGAACTGTGTGGAATTGTGCCTCTGTTATCTTACAATCTCATCAATCATTATTAAATCATCAATAAAAAATAAAAAGAAATAATGGCTTTGGACTGGGGAGAAAACATAATGGTTATGCAAAAAAAAAAAAAAAAAATTCATGCCCAAGGCTCTTAGGTCCCAGTTTCAATCCTCAGCACCACCATAAACCACAGTTTAGCAGTGTTCTGGTGAAAGAAAGAAAGAGAGAGAGAGAGAGAGAGAGAGAGATGGCAGGGAAAGAGATAAAGAGGAAGGAAGGAACAAAGAAAGGAGAAAGAAAGGAAGGAAGGAAGGAAGGAAGGAAGGAAGGAAGGAAGGAAGGAAGGAAGGAAGGAAAGAAGGAAGGAAGGAAGGGAAAAAAGAGGGAGGGGAGGAAAAGGGAGAGCAGGAGAGGGGAAGGGGGAGGAGGGAAGAAATAATTGTCTTTATCCTATGAGTTTCATGTCAATGATGACATTTTATGGGGTTTATAGCTACTCTATGCCACAGTGAATGTCAAATGTTCATTCATAACTAAAAATTATGTGTATGCGTCTATTTGAAAATGAAGCTTCCTAAGCTCCACACCTTATGACTTAGATGGGCTAAGGCTAGAAAATATTGCAAAAAGTTTTCAGGTTGTTCAAATGTGGCACATGTTCAAAAAAATCCTACAATGATGTTAAAATATTGTCAGTCTTTTTTTTTTAAGAAGTGAAAGGGAACTTCCAGTCTTAAGCAGACAGAAGACAAACATAGAATTGATAGAAAGAGTATAGTAATAGACAGTTGTTTAATTTTCAACTCCTTTGACCTGCAGGTAGGGACTCAAATCCAAGGATATAGATTTGGCTTCTCTCTTCTTCACAATGTGCAACCCTGACATGAATACCCTTTCTTCTGCAAAGAAGAGCTGATCAGGAAGACAGACAGTCCCTGATAACATTTGATACTTTTTACTCTGTAGGTCAATGACCACACTGCTGCAACAGCACTTTTGGGGTTTGAAAAGGCTTATGAGAAAGTAATTCTAGTGACAGCATACTTCATTCACCTTGCAGTATTGATCTGTAGTCTGGGGGGTCTGACACAAAGAGCAGCAGGTCTGGCCACTTCCACGGAGACAAAGGTGGTAGCCAGAGACCAAGGAGACTTTGATATTACATGGCTAACCTAGAGCAAATAAAAGCTGCCTATACTCATAAGCAAATCTCTGCTTCTAGAGTTAATCAAAACTAGATAGCAAATCATACATGGAGACCAACCTTGTGATAGGTGCATAAAAGAAAACATTTGCTCCTAGAATTCTGTCTACTCAGAAGCATGAAGAATAGAGGTAGAATGGGGAGTAGGACCCATCTCTATTTAAAAAGCACATTATTAACTAAGGTATTTTGTGTCTCATCAAAAATCTTATAAATCATGATCTTCTATTTTCTTTAGTAGGGTTATTACAGATCACTAATATGTTTGTTAAAAACATTCAAAAATACAAATCTTGCCATCAATGTTTTGAAGGTACTGGGATAAAAAATATAAATAGAACGAAGTAGAAAGCAGTCTCCCAACAATTTTCTAGCCTCTTACTGGTTGCACACTGCATGAGCTAATGCTGTTTCATTAAAATCACTCTTTGCTGAACTTCTGTAATAAAAATATGCATCTGTGATGCACCTTGTCCTTTCTGACCTGCTGTGGCCCAGCATTTTCAACCACAACCACAGCAAAACCCAGCAGCTCTATCTTCCTGAAGTGGAAGCCCGGCCACAATTGCCAACCCTCCTTCTGTTCCATTCAAAACAATGCAAGTGAAAAAGAATTTTCAAGGACACACAGATAAAGGTGACATTCTTTTTTTTTACATTTGTGGAAGATCTAGTCTCCCTACCATATTGTCAAGCACCCACAGAACTGCAGACCTGGCCCTTTGGTCTTTGGATCTGTGACTTAACCACTAAAGATCTAACCAAAAATAAATAAATAATAATTTTGAAACCCAGACAGCTCTAAAGCTGGACTTCATAAGCACTGAAATTGGAATGTTCACAGGCAAACATAATGTTCTGAATGCATTTCTTTAGTGTTAGTCCAGCCCTCAAGGTAAGAGGGCACAAACAGGAGAAAAAGGAAAGTAGTGACAGATGTTTCCACTTGAAACAAGCATCAGTAGAAATGCATTTTTTTTGTTCACCAATTTGTTTGGCTTTGTATGTTAACTCTCTTTTCAGCCACCAGGTTCCAGATGCTAGCATGATGCTGACTAGACTTTCCTGGACAGACAACCTCACCAATGTGTCCTGGAGCTCCGCTTCCCCAGATCCCCCACCCTACTAGGGAAAGAGGCAGACTGGGAGTATGGATCAACCAGTGAAAGAGGCAGACTGGGAGTATGGATCAACCAGTCAACACCCATGTTCAGAAGGGAAGCAATTACAGAAGCCAGACCTTCCACCTTCTGCATCCCACAATGACTTTGGGTCATACTCCAAGAGGTTTAAAAATTAGGAAAGCTATCAGGGGAGGGGAGGGGATGCGGAGATCTGGTAGTGGTAATTGTGTGGAGTTGTACCCCTCTTATCCTATGGTTATGTCAGTTTCCTTTTTATAAATAAAAAAAAAATGTATTTTTTTAACAAGTGGCTGTAGAGGCCATAATATTGTAGATTCCCTGTTGGTACTGGGCGTAAGTGATAGGTAAGTGTTTATGGGAATATCATGGTAGGTGGTTTATGATCCCTGTATGTGTTACAAGCAAGCACCAAGCAAATACTTAATTTAAAATGCTTAAAAGCTCTCTGATGATAAAAAGGGGGAGGGTTCAATTTCAGAAGTAATGAAACCAACTTATGAGATTGGGTGAGGAAGGAAGGCCTCTCTGTGGAAGGGACATTTAGGTTCAGTCTTGCTGAGTCATAAGCCATAAAGAGTGAGGTAGAGAGCATTCGAGACTGAGTGAATGGCATATGGAACAGCTCCGGCTGGGAAATAGTTTGATACATTCAGGGAGTGAAATAAAAAGTCAGCATGACTAGAACATAATAAGCAAGTAGGAAAGAGAGGCAGAGTTTGAGGTAGGCAGTTCAGAAAAGATTCAATCTCTTAAAGCTTATAGGAATTTGGATTTCATTTGAGTCAGAAATGAAGCAGTGCAGAATGTTTAAATGAGGAATGACATAGCTTAAGCTGCATTTTAAAGGGCTACATTGTTAATTATGCAGAAGATAAGAACAGAAGCAAGTTGAGAAGTACTGAAAGTTCACAAGTATGGCCAATAAATTGGTGTAACAGAAATAGAAATATAACTAGATAGATAGATAGATGATAGATAGATAGATGACAGAAAGGCAAGCATAGATAAATTAAATTGAAAATAAAATCTCTTCCCAACACAGAAAACTTCTCTCTAAAGGTAAGAGAGACAGAAAGTATTTTTGTTAACAGATAAGCATTAAACTAGACTATGGTGCACACAATGGACAATCTACTAAGAGATTGCAAAGATGGAAAGGAATCTCTCTATATAAAACAGATACAGTCCATCTCACACATGTTCTCAAGATAAATAATGATTAGTTTATTCTCTATTAGGTTTATTACATAAAAGTTCATTGTGATTTTTACCTAGTAACTGAGATGGATACCCATATTTGCTAACTGACTTTATCTTAAGCAAAAATAAACTTTTCATATCTTTATTAAAGGAGGTAGTTTTGTAAATTTCAGTGAAGCACTGCCAAATTAGACTTCTTTCGTTGTGTAAAGGATGGGAGATAAAGGTGTTATCTCTCTTGATGTCTACATTTTGATGAGGTGGTTCCCAAGTCTTTAAGAGTGGCCCACTTGGGTTGTGAAGCTGTAAAGGAACTACTTACCTTTTTAAGAGATTTATAAACTTAAAATAAACAAATAAAAACAACTTTTCTAAAGTCAATATCCTACTAAAATGGAGAAGAAGCTTGTCTCTTCCTTGATTTTCAACAAGAATTAACCACTTCTGTGTTTAATTTACATTTGTCAGTAAATATAATTGAAAACCTAATATATATTACCTAAATGTGATAATTTGAGCCATTGTGTCAGTTATATTGAAAAGAGAAAGGTGTTCTCTTCTAGAAGACATGAAATAAGTCTATTATTTGCAACTGAAGTGAGTGTTCAATGTGAATGCAAATGTGTGTGTGTGTGTGTATGTGTGTGTGTATGTTTAAATATATACAGAATTTCCAGGGAGCTACTTCCACAAATTGTCCCTCAGTAGTACTTAACACCAAAGAATAGAAGTGTTCAACTCAGCAGTTATACAATCCACCAACGCACAAGCAGTGTAGCTACACATTTGAAGAGATTCAGGCACATCCAAAAGTTTAATCTCTAAAACAAGCAAAGGATTTGTTCCCACAGTTTAACAAATGTCTCTCAACAACTTGACCAACATCACTACTTCCTTGCCAGTCGGCCCCTATTAGACTCTGCCATAAGCATTCAAAGAGGAGGTGAGTTTAAGATTGCCTTAACAATGACCCACCTCCCTAGCAGGTATAGTTAGTTCCAATCTCCAATTTTGTTTCCATATTCTCAAAACAGTTTTACTTGGACCCGTGCAAAAGGATAGTGACCATCCTCAGAGATCTTGAGTCCCAGTGCTATTGAACTACGCATAAGCGTCTAGATTCCAATAACATAAATCCTAGTCCCTTCCCATATATTTTCCCAGCATAAGGAGTGGTCATTGTTGGTTTCAATTAAACACTGTGTTCCCTTAGTCTTCTTTCAGCTTTGTCAGTTTTTAGCACCTAAGGAATTTCCTATCTTAAATGTTCTTTATCAAAATCCCTACCATGCTTTTCATTTCCTTGGAAAAGAACCTGAATGGAAATTCCTGTCAGTTGTAGAAGTGACAGTTTCTTTACACTCTGTCTTTATAATTTGGTTGTAGTGTTCTCACCTTAGAAATGGAAGAAAGCAGAAACTATCTGAGTGGGGCAGCAGTGGCCACCTGGTTAAGCACACACACAGTATTACGTTCATGGATACGTGCAAGGACCTGGGTTCAAGCCTGCACTGGGGGTGCTTCACGAGTAGTGGAGCAGGTCTGCAGGTGTCTGTCTTTCTCTACCTCTCTCTATCTCTCCAGTCCATCTCAATTTCTCTCTGTCCTATAGAATGTAAAAAAAAAAAAAAAAAGCCCCCAGAAGTGGTGGATTTGTAATGCCTGCACTGAGCCCCAGCAACTGAAGGAAAAAAAAAATCTAAAGAAACTATCTGTGGCTCTTAAGTTATTATATTAGCAAATATGCTTCCTCCTACTTGAAAATTTCTGTAGCTCCTGCTCCCAATGAGCCTTATAGAGTTAGAACTCATTTTCCTGTCTCCCTTGGAAAATTAAAGACTGAATAGATTGAGACTATGCCTTGTTCACTGTGGTCTCCACAAGATTAGTGCTATACCTAACACATAGCAGATTCAATAAATATTTGATGAATTAATTAATTATACATTTTAATATCACTTCCATAGTTACTTATCTTAGCACTTGGTTCATTTTATTGTTCCCCCATCTTATACAACTCTGGCTTAGTCAAACCTCAAAAGGATAATTTAGAACTTTGTGATACTCAAGATTTCTCTCCTGGAAGGATAAAAGCAAGGTTTAAAAATTATGTTTAAGTTATCATTTGGCATGTTTCAACTAGAGAAATCTCATTCATTTAGCTTTACTCCAGATTTTTTTTTGCAATGAAGATGGAGTAAGAATATAAAGTGTACAGAATATGAGACATGAAAGAGTCACTTTCTGAATTCCTTGGAGTTGGAGAAAAACTGAACAGAGAAGAAAAGTGAGTGGCTAGGAATCTCCAGCCTACAGTTTGAAAATGTATGGTCTTGCTTTGGTTTAAACCCTAACTCTTTTCATTGTGACCTCAGTTACTAAACCTTCCCATGCCTGTTTCTCCAACTCTGTAGTAATTATATCTGTCTCATAACATTAATGATTCAATGAGTAGACATAGGGGAAAGCAAGTAGAATACAGTTTCTGGCATACAACTAGTATTTATTATTATTTTTGCTTAAAAGAGGTAACAAAAGAGTAACATTGCCATCTAATACAGATATCATTAAGGTACATGGTCCTTATAGCAGAAAGCCGTAGTTCACCAATATCTATCTAGTCTAGCAAATTCAGAATGGTTTCTTAATATCTCTGAACTACTTGAAGAAACAGGCTTTTTTTTTTTCATCTGCAAAATGATCATCCTTACCTCTGAAGCAAAGCTGTGAGTCCTAGGTAAAGAAACATAACAACAATTCTAGGATGTGCTGAATAAACAGTAGCAATTATTGGCAAAGGTAAACTTATCAACTGTGTGAGATGATGTGGGTCTTGGGAAGTAAAATTCAAGCAACGGATACAGTGACAGAGCCAGGGCTGAATCTCAATTCTGAGAAGCAGATTTGGATTGGGCAAGGCCAGCCGCACTATGGAAGTAGTGTGAATAGTACAGCAGGAACCCTCAAGTCAATACCCATCCTCCCCTCAAGCACTAATATAACCACAAGAGATAAGGAAGAGAATTCTGCAAAGTAGACTGACAGGAAGACATAAGAAAATCAGGGATGTGTGGTGGCAACAGAAGTGGGGAGGAAAAATAATTTATCTGTCATCAAAGGATTCTGGGGAAGGCAGGGAAAGGACAGGATGAAGAGACCCTGGAATCCTGCTGTTTTTCATAGATACCAATTAAGGGAAGATGAGAGGTCGCACTTATGTCTTAAAGACTATACTGTAAACCATTAACCACCACCACACATCCCCCCAAAAAAATGTTTAAAGAAGGAAGGATTAAAGAGAAAGTAGTAGCCAGTGGCAGTCCATGCTCAGGAAAGGTCAGGGAGGAGAACCCTTGGTGAGAGTTCCCTGAGCTCTACAGTATATAGGTCTTGATTACCTTAGGGAGAACAGCTTCCACATACGGCTGGTTACATATTTCAGAGGGCTCCATGCAAAACAAAATGTGCATGTGGCCTTGTAGACAGGCAAAGAAATCAGTCTTGCCTTCCTATTCCCTACCAAAGTGAATAAGCAACCCTAAGGAAATACAACCTCCATGTGTGGGTACACTAAGTACCTAGAAAGGGGAGCAAAGGATCTCTATCAAATAACCCCACTCCTAATTCATGCCGGTGCTGCCAGTGGTGAGAGGGGTGGCAACTTCTATTGTATTCCATCCTGAAGACACACCTACATGTGTTGAGCACAACTGCAGGTGGCCATAACTGCTAGGAGCAGATGCTGACAGTAAATAGTCTCTTTTTCACCCCACCTCACCCCCAATTGGTCTTGTTACAACTTGTGAAGAAAGTGACGGGTCCCTAGGCAGATGTGGGAGAGCCCGCTGCAGAGAGCTTCTCCCAGGAAGGCTGGAAAAGTGCAGGAGGCAACGCCAGGGAAGAGTCAAAGCATCAAGCTGCTGCAACTTAACCCACTATCTGAAGCATGACCCCAAACAGACTATCATTTACAGCACACATGTTCAAAGATAAAATCATCAAGAATTTCAAGATAGTCATGAGGCCGGGTGGTGGCACACCTGGTTATGTGCACGTTACAATGCACAAGGACCTGGGAGGGAGTCCCCTGTCCCCACCTGCAGGGGAAAAGGTTGCGAGTGGTGAAGCAGTGTGGTAGGTGTCTCTCTGTCTCTCTCCCTCTCTATCTCCCCTTCCCTCTCAATTTCTGGCTGTCTCTATCCAATAAATAAAGATAAAAATTTAAAGAAATGGCCATTGGTCTGGCCGTAGCACAGTGAGTTAAGCGTATATGGAGCGAAGCGCGATGACAGGTATAAAGATACTGGTTCTAGCACTGGCTCCCCACCTGCAGGGGGGTCACTTCACAAGCAGTGAAGCAGGTCTGCAGGTGTCTATCTTTCTCTCCCCTCTGTCTTCCCCTCCTCTCTCGATTTTTCTCTGTCTTATCCAACAACAACAACAGCAATGGCAAAATAATAACAAAGACAACAAAATGGGAAGAAGAAAAAAAAAAAAGATGGTCATTACTTACTATCTAACCCCAAATGTGAGGATCCAAATAAAATCCTTTCTGGTATCACATTCGGAAGCCAGTAGAGAAGTAGCAGGCGAAAGCACAAGACAGTCAAGAAAGAGAAATCGAGGTTTACTAAAACAGAAAGGTCAGCTCATCTCAGATTGTCTGCTCAGAGGGAGGAGTTAGATAAAACAGCTGTTGGAAGAAGTAGGGAGGGTGGACACAATTTTTTTAAAAAAACTTTTTTTTTGAGGATGGACAGTGGCACACCCAGTAGAGCACACATGTTACAGTGTTCAAGGATGTGGGTTCAGGTCCCTGGCTCCCACCTCCCGGGGGGAAGCTTCATAACCAGTGAAGCAGATGTGCAGGTATCTTTCTCTCTCCCACTCTGTCTCCCCCTTCCCTCTCAATTTCTCTCTATTTCTATCCAAAATAAAATAAATTTTTTTAAAAAAAGACTTATTTTGTACTATGGCTTAATATAGGAAAAATTTAAATAAGTATCAGAAGTTCTATAAAGAAAGCCCTAAAAGAGAGATGAAGTCATGATAATGACACTGAAATGAAAGGGAAAAGCAATACTTTCATAACAAAGCAGGAGAAAAGAAAAGCCAGGACCCAGGTCAGAAATTGTTTCAGTTACAGATTTAAGAGTCATCAACATGAAAGGAAATACAGAGGACCCAGAGAGGTACAGGAGAGACAGAGACGAACAGTCCACTGACATTTCCATCTACCATGACAGTCAATATGACCACATGAAATTATTGGGCATATCAAAAAATAAGTAATATTAAAGTAAAGCATTAAGCAGATCTCATTCACTGCTATGGAATACAGAGAAAAGCAAAGTCTGATGATGTAATGATGGGTATGTTGAAAAAAAACAAAAAAACAACAAGGGCAACAAAAGGGAATAAATAAATATTTAAAAAATATAGAAAAAAAAAACTTTGACACAACTGGCCAATAAACTGACTAGACCAAAGTCCTCTAGGAATTTAACTTGATTCAACATGTCAACTGAGAAACATTATGACCACTGCAGTTGTATTTTTATTAATAATGCTTTTCTCAGTGTTCTATTCACAAATGAAGTTTCATTCTTTTTCCAACAATTTCCCCCCTGCAACTGACTGTACTGCCTGCCAAGTTTTTGAAATGTAGTTTTTATTTTAATAGGCAGACACTTTTTTTTTCTGGACCTCACCTTAACTTGAATACCATTCACTACTTTTGTTTAGTGGCAGCAAATTATAGTGGAGACTTGGTACATAGGGAAATCAAATGTCAACTTCTAAATGATCACAGTTTTGTTTAAAGGTTACTGCTTGTCTTAATGGAATAACTGGTGCTTCTAATACAATAGGTCAATCCCCAAATTCCTTTGCTCTGTTGCAATAAATATCAGATTCTGATGGTGACAGCTTTCTTAATACTCCTTATGCAATCACAGAAAATGCTCATTGATGCTGCAACTTAGAAGCTTAGAAAGAATACCTCATTGCTTACCAAACTTTTCTTTGTCAGAGGAACTTTCTCCTCCTCCTCTTTCTTCTTATCCCTTTCTCCAGCTGTATCACATTGTCTTTATCTTTTTGTTTGTTTTTCATTATTTCTCTCTGACACTATAAAAGTTCAATATGTTTGTTCTATTAAACAGAAAATTCATCACTATTTTGCACTGCTCTGTATTTTGTCATCCAAGCCAGTTTAAATCAAAACATTTAAATTCTCTAAGTACAAATAAAGACCATATAAGAAAACTACAAAGTCACTGTAGTAAAAAATTAGTAAGAGCTAACCGCTTTACTTCAGTAAAAACATAACAAAACTTAATTAATTTATTAATTTATTTATTGCCTCCAGGGTTATTGCTAGTGCTTGGTGCCTGAACTTCATAGTTCCTCCACTGCTCCTGGAGGCTTTTTCCTTTTTGTTGCCCTGGTTGTTTTATCATTATTGTGGTTATTATTGTGGTTGCTATTGATGTCGTTGTTGGATAGGACAGAGAGAAATTGAGATAGGAGGGGAAGACAGAGAGGGGGAGAGAGAAATAGACACCTGCAGACCTGCTTCACTGCTTGTAAAATGACCACCCCCCCCCACAGGTGGGGAGCCAGGCTCAAACCAGTATCCTTACACAGGTCCTTGTGCTTTGCACTATCTGTGCTTAACCCGCTGTACTACCGCCCAAGCCGCAACAAAACTTTATTTGA
This sequence comes from Erinaceus europaeus, assembly GCF_950295315.1. Lineage (NCBI taxonomy): Eukaryota > Metazoa > Chordata > Mammalia > Eulipotyphla > Erinaceidae > Erinaceus > Erinaceus europaeus. The sequence continues at coordinate 21,580,264 of NC_080174.1, forward strand.
TATTTTTCTTCTTTTAAGTCTTATTCTTAAAACATTATCTATTACTATATCAAAGTACTAGATATCTTTTAATAGTTATTTCACAGTGAATAGTCACAAAAATCTATGTAAAATATTGAGTTGTCTGTAATTTCCATTTCTCTTGTAGGTATCTCTGACCATTACATGCAAAGAAAAATTCATTCAGATCTTCTCTTCTTCCTACAATTTAGTTAATTTTTAGAAGCAAGGGCCTTAAAATATGTGCAAGTACTAGTATTTTTCTTTTCTGAAAAAAAGTATTCTATAATGATTTTAGTAGTATAAAACAAAAAGAAATTAAAGGGAAACTAAGTACTATTATATTAAAGTCCCCTTTATGTCTATGGTATGAGAGATAAGTATATTTGAACTCTATCTCAATTTATACCAAAGATTACACATATTTTTGAAAAATCCATGTAAATCCTGACTAATGGAGATATCCACATATGAATGAGACCAGAAGAGAATTTATGCACTCAATTAATTTCTTCTCAAAGGACACAATTTACTAGTCATTCAGTCTCAGCATCAGGGATGGACATGGTGCACAGTTGAAACAAAACAAGAACTGCATCTTAGCCAGCAGAATTCTCTCATCAGCAATGCGGATAACACAGACTGCAAAAGCAGACAGAAAAATCTCAGTCAGTACTGGGAAGAGAGAAGTATTCTAAATAGCCTCAAAAATGAAAATCCAGAAACATTAAGATTTTTCCCTCTTACCCCTACCTTTACCAATAAATAAATAATAGTGGTCGGGGGTAGATAGAAGAATAGTTGTGCGGGAGTCGGGCTGTAGCGCAGCGGGCTAAGTGCAGGTGGCTCAAAGCGCAAGGATTGGCATAAGGATCCCGGTTCAAGCTCCCAGCTCCCCACCTGCAGGGGAGTTGCTTCACAGGCGGTGAAGCAGGTCTGTAGGTGTGTATCTTTCTCTCCCCCTCTCTGTCTTCTCCTCCTCTCTCCATTTCTCTCTGTCCTATACAACAGCATCAATCATAACTACAACAATAAAAAAAACAAAAACAAGGGCAACAAAAGGGAATAAATAATAAATAATAAAAAGAAGAAGAAGAAGAATAGTTGTGCAAATAAACTGACATGCCTGAAGCTCTGAAGTCCTTGGTTCAATCCCCTGTACCACCACCGTAAAGCGTGATCAGTGCTCTGGTAAAAATAAATTAATTAATCACATAAATAAATAAATAATAGGATACCATAATTTTCTTTACAACCATTGTCTTTAAAACTCAGTTAATTTAACACAAATTATCTGTCTAATGACCTAACTTATTCAAAGGAGATAAAATCACTCAGCAAATGCTGGAATTGTCATAATTAAGTTGCATATTCAAAGGTAGCAATAATTACTGTATACTTAATAGTTGCAAAAAATAAGCCCATTGTCTTGATTATACTTGTTAGTGAAACTATTTTTACATTTCACAAATCAGTTGGGAATTTCAAAAGTTTTAAGTTCCAGAGAATAATTTACTATCCATATGCAAATCAGTATTTTAAAAATTATTTGCTTGATACTGCCAAATATCCTTTAGTTATTATATATACATATATATGTATTAAAATCCCAGTATTTTAAAAATTATTTGCTTGATACTGCCAAATATCCTTTAGTTATTATATATACATATATATGTATTAAAATTCCTATATTCATAGTTGTCTCTATATGTATAAGCCCAACATAGACTTTCAAATTTATCTCTGAATCCATATGCTGGTTGACATTAACAATCAGGGTCTTACATAAAGAAATAGACAAATACACCAAATGAAAAATATACCAAATGGTGTCAGTTGATAATAAGACTAGAAAGCTGGATCAAGGCAGAGAGAAGCTCCCAGTTATGAGGAAATTATATAAATACCACTAACTATAAATCCCATTGATCTGACCTAGGACCTATATCTATTTCATATTTAGCACATTAGCCTGTGTAACCTCTACATCCCTGTCAGCCTGAGCTTGAATTCCATAGTTACAGATAGGAACAGTCTAGATTGAACTCATTTCAGGAACAGTCTTCTTCGAGTAGCAGAGTATGTTGACCCAGCCTCTCTTCGGACAGTGGAGCAGTCCCTGTGATCATTAATCTACATTTGAGAGCAAGGTCCTGGAGAGGTCAGTAAGAGGACTGATGGTGATGTTCCTGATGAAGATTACCAGTGATGGTGAAGAGAGGGATATTAGAGGTTTAGGCTCATCAAATCTATGTGGAAATGCAAGGGTTCACTGACTAGAGCCCTTGATGATGGGGTGGCCTGGTAGTGACCAAAAGAGTCACCATTAAATTGTACCGGTCTCTTGCCCTTATCCAGCTTTTGTATTCAAAACTTTATCTGACAAGGTTAGACTCAGAGTGATTGAAGGAAGTGAAGTAGGGGGTAAGAGAGGAGGATATCCTGGTCAAAGTATAAATATATGATATTGTTGGATAAGACAGAGAGAAATCGAGATGGGAGGGGAGACGAGAGAGGGAGGGAGAGATAGACACCAGCACACCTGCTTCACTGCCTGTGAGGCAACCCCCCCTGCAGTAGAAAATATTTTATCATGTACTTTATGGTGTCTTTATTAGGTCTTTCTACTTGCTTGCTGCACTTATTAAGTCTAACTCTACTCACTGAAGATTATTGTGCACTTTTGCTCTAAGGTATGTATTTTCCCCCTAACTTATGGATATATATTCACGTGTACCCTGCCCCTTGGGCCCTGCTCTATATCTAGGTTATGTAACTTAGGAAGTGCGCCACCAGAAATGGAACTAGGGAGTCCTGTGAGCTAGGAATGGTCTCATCAGAGTATTGGAGCTGGAGGGCCAACATCCCGGGCCTGGCATCTCTGGACACAGTCTGAAGTGAAACATGTAGCAGTGGCACCGTATTCTCAGACAATACATTTAGCCCACATGCTTGTTAGCTATCAGGCTCAGGAAAAATTACTAAAGTCATGGGTCCCTTGGAATATACCTAAAATAGACTTCTTAGCTTCCTCCCACACAAAAGACCAGTTCCATCTGCTCTATCCTTACCATTAGGTTCCTGATTATTAAACGATTTGTTCTGCTTTGTATCTTATTGCCTTTCAGCCACCAAGTTACAGATGCTACCATAACATCAACCTGACTTCCCTGGGCAGATGACCTCACCAGTGTGTCTTGGAACCCCACCTCTCCAGAACCCTACTCCACTAGGGAAAAATAGAAACAGACAGGGAGTATGGATAGACCTGCCAGTGCCTATGTCCTGTGGAGAAGCAACTACAGAAGCCAGACCTTTCTACCTTCTACACCCCATAATGATCCTGGGTCCATATACCCATAGGGATAAAGACTAGGAAAGTTTCCAATGGAGGGCATGAGATGTGGAAATATGGTGGCAGGGATTGTGTGGAGTTGTACCCTTCTTGCCCAATGGATTTGCCAGTCATTATAATTCAATGAAAATTTTTTTTAAAAAATTGTCCATACTCCCAGAGAGAGATAAAGAATAGGAAGGCTTCTAATGGAGGGGACAGGATATGAAACTTAGGTCGTGGGAACTGCCCCCCTCTTATCGTACAGTCTTGTCTATCATTATTAAATTATGAATAAAGAAAAAGAAAATTTAAAAATATAACTTTCTGACACTAGGGTGAGGTAGATACATGTCCTATCTAGATTGTTAAAAGGTTTCATGATTCATTTTAAATCTGACTGGGTTGTTATTAGCTAGCAGTTTTAAGTATGTAATTATTGTGATAAGCAATCCATGCAATATAAATATTTCATGTTGATATAAAAAAAGAAAAAATATACCAGAAAATAAAATGTATTATGAAGTAAATTAACAGAAAGTATCCACCGTACTAATTGTATTTGTACTACCTTTTCATGTGTTCTCTCATAATAGACACAGTTCATTGTAAGAACAAGTACTACCCTGATAATTGTGTTTTCTCAGAGTCTAGAACTTTATACCTTGTTCATAGCAGAGACAAAATAAGTCTACATTTAACTTAATTATTGACTTAAGCAAAAATGCCCAATTACTATCTCTCTTTGTACTTTAATTGTCCTGTGATTTCTGGTCTTAAAATAAAATAATAAGAATTTGACTTATATGTAAGACTCAATTTTTAGTTGTCCATACTTAAACTTATTAAGCAACTTACTTAGAACTACTAACAAAAATTAGTGTTGATAGAGTCTCCTCTTTGTTCACATATTGAATTAATAGAGTGCTAAATATACTAGTGGAGTTTGGAACATCTCTTTTAGTGAGTATTCATTCTAATAACTTGAATTCAATATTATATCTAAAACACTTACGTGATAGTCAATTTTTCTTTTTTTATTTATTAGAATTATTTCAGTTACGACATTTACATTGATCCCTGAATAACAATAACTAATGAAATATTTGGGGAACTAAATAGGGAGGAGAATGTTTCATTACAAAGCTGAATGAAGTCATACATATCAAAAATTTATTTTAAAACTATGTTATAGTTTCATTATTTCTAAGTCCATACTTACATTTTTTTCCACATATGCCAGTTAAAATGAATTTTTGTGATTAGCATAAGTTATTGTTTATAATAAATAAAAAGTTAAGGACTGAGGAGACAGCATAATGATTACACTAAAGACTCTCATGCACTTAGCTCCTAAGTTCCAGTTCAATGTCCAGCACCAGCATTAACATTAATCCAAAACTGAATAGTGATCTTCTCTCTCTCTATTTCCATTCCCCCCCATAATAATCTTATACTATGTTCATTTATTTTAGTATTTTTCTTTTCTTTTTGCTGTTTTATTGGGTGACTTCTACATTTTCTTCCAGCTCTATAGTTGTTTTTTATTTTGGGGGGGGGGTTTGTTCCTTTTGTTGCTCTTGTTTTTTATTGTTGTAGTTATTATTGTTGTTGTTGTTACTGATGTCATCATTGTTGGATAGAACAGAGAGAAATGGAGAGAGGAAGGGAAGACAGAGAGGGCGAGAGAAAGATAGACAACTGCAGACCTGCTTCACCACCTGTGAAGCGACTTCCCTGCAGGTGGGGAGCCCGGAGCTGGAACCCGGATCCTTTAGCCAGTCCTAGTGCTTCACACCATGTTGTTCGCTTACCGTCAGCATTACTGCCGAACTCCTCCTGCTCTCTACTTTGATCTTTAGGGTCCTGCTATATCTTCTAGACGCCGTCAAGGAAAGATGAAAGTCTGTGTCTATGTGGTAAAGATTATACTGTAAGCCACTAACTCCATCCTCCCCCTCAATAAAAAAAAAAAAAAAATTAAGTCAATCTGGAGAAGTAAAGCTCAACTGGCCAAAACAAAAAAAAAGGAAAGAAAAGAAAAACTTACTATGAATTGAATTAGCACATCGTCTTATGGTAAGATCTCTAGACAACTAATACAGTGACAAAAGGCCTATGAAGAAAATCCAAGAATATAAAAAGAACTGACAAATGTAGACGAAAATGGGCTTCAATTTTTCTCTCCATGACAGTAAAATTGAATAATAATCATGTTAAGGAGATCAAGTTAACTAAACAAGAGGAAATTCTTTATTTTCTTCATACTACCAAACAAAAGTATTGATTTAAGTGTCAGGTACTATCTGAAAATTGATCAGATTGCAGTAGTGGAAACTGTAAAAGTTGATAATCCTGTTTCAATGTAAAGATTTGAATTTCATGAACTATACTCAGAGAAGAATGCCATTTCGAAGTTTCATCAGTCACACTGAGGAAAAAGCTAATATCCAGTCAGAATGAGAAGATAAACCAAGAAAAGAGAAATGATAAATGTTACATTATTAGAAATCTCTAAGATTCATTTCATCTTCTTCAGTGATCCATTGTTTTCCGTCCTGATTTTTACACCATCTCAATAAGTATTTAAAGTGATTTCACTTGATAATTGAAAGAAAATAATGCCTAAAACCACTTATTTAAATCACTGTTGACACCTCAAATTGTACTTAAGCGGTTCTTTTTAGCCTCCATACTTTGTAGAAGAAGCTACTCTGAAGATAAGATGAATTCCTGATGACACCAAAAGAGGCATAGTTTAACTTTTTATGCCTACATTCCCCATTCCAGCTCTTCAAATTGATAATAAAAATAGATCATACTATGTAACTTTTTTATATTCAGAGGGGGAGATATCTTACAGAATGTATCAAATCCAGTCTCTTTATTTTGAAAATAAGTAATGCAAGTTCATGTAAAATGAACTTGTAAGTAATATAAGTACAATTCATAAATTATCCAAAGCCATCCACTAAGCCAGGCGTGGAGAAAGGGTGAGCTTGTGATATGGCTATATTCAGTTAAAATAGTTTATTGTATCTAAAACTATGTTTGTACAGTTTGAGTCATTAATCACATATTAAAAACTTTAAAGCAATGCTAAGTGTAGAAGAATATTTCAGTATAGCAGTGAGGTAAGTGATTTCACTCAAGCAAGATGATTGCTTTTACCTTTATTGGTAGATAATAGCACTTGCATATTGGAAAGTATAACAGTTATTCAGAAATATCTTTATCAATATAATTATAGGTGTAAAGATAGTACAATAGTTTTGGTTGTGGCATATTTTTAATCTGATTGGAAATGTACCAGTTTTAATCATAAAAGTCTTCAGACTTCAAGAAGATTTGACAGCTCACTGAAATTTTTATCATACTTTATAATAGATGTTATGACAATCCACATCACAGAATAACCACTAACTGTATAATAGACACTAAGTTGGGTAAGTGCCTCTGGACACTTATAGCTTGTGACATCTCAGAGATCTGACACCATTCATTTGAAGAAGTGATAACACTCTGACCATGAAAGAATGTTGCTTCACACAATTATAAAATGATTTCATATGAACCCTACTACTTCATCTTCTGCAGCTCCTATAATACATTTTAAAGTTTTATTTTTTCTTATGTCAGTGCTCCCAATTTTATATATCATGGAATTCATTAAAAGCATTTTTCCTAGTCTAATTATAAAGGAACATTCAGAAATCTGGAAGTATCATTTCTTTTTCAAAATGGTAAGTCAATGGTTGGTATTTTGCTTTTATCATACTGAAAATAACCAGTGAACATTTGCTATGTGCTGTGGGCTTTATACACACATTTATAAATATTTCCTCTCAGAAAACCACTAAAATATATACTTATATATGTTTGTGTGTTTATATATTTAATAATAAGAATAATGTGAGTGGAAGATTGATACAGGAAAAAAGATTACAATAAAACTTTGGAAGATAAAAAGTAGCTGGGTGGAAGCTAAGTGATGGCACGTGCACAGTGGTTGAATGCATACAGTATCATGTTTAAGAAACCAGATTCAAGCCCTGACTCCTCATCTGTGGGGGAAAATTCATGAGCAGGTGTTTGTCTTTGTCTCTCCCTCTCTATCTCCCCCTCCCCACTCAATTTCTATATTCCTATTTTCTCTAATAAAATAAATAAATAAGTAATAAATATGAAAAAAGGGTTAGCCAAGAGTAATGACTTTGTAGTGCCAGCACTAAGCCCCAGTGATAACCCTGGTGAAAAGCAAAAGTATCTGGGTTAGGCTTGAAGAAAACTCGAGTTTGAGTTCCTAAACCACATGGGAATGCCACATATGGCACTAGGAGAAGCTTCATGAGTGCTGAAACAGTGCTGTCAAATCTCTCCTGCTGTCTATCTGAAATTTTACAAAAAGGACTGCCTTTGTCATGGGCGAGACCCAGGTTCAAGACCAGTGCCCATAACACTGAAGGGAGCATTACTTCTATGGTATCCTTCTGTCTCTCTATTCATGTCTCTGTCTTTGTATCTGAAAAGAAAATCAGCCTGGAGTAATGAAGTCCCAGTGATCATAAAAAAAGAAAGAGAGAAGGAGAGAAAGAGAGAGAGAAAAAAGAGAGAAGATGGAAGGAGAGGGAAAATAGGGCAATAGTCCATTGGAAGAGCAGACCAATTGAAAATGAAAATTTTATTTTATTAATTATTTAATATCAGTTTATAAGACTTTAAAATAATAGGGATACGGTTCCATACTACACTCCACACCAAAGTTCTATGAATTACCAGCCTACTCCTCACCCAAGGTAACCACTGTAATTCTCACAAAGCTTTAGAGACATAAAGAAAAAAAAATCTTTTTTTTCTTTTTGTAAGTTCATGTGCTTTAATTCCCTCTACATATGAGTGGAATCACTCAGTAGTGATCTTTTACCTCTACCAATTTCATTAATCATAGTCACCTCCATCCATTTTTGTCTTGAAGGACACAGTAATATCTTTTTAATAGTGATTTACAAAATTGATTCCTAGACATATATCCAAAGGACATAAAAACACAAATGCAAAGAGATGTGTTGACTCCTTGTGAACAGCTTCTTTATTCACAATTGCTATGGAGTAGAAGTAACCCAAATGCACATCAACAGAAGATAGGATGAAGAAGCTATGTCACATATATTCAATGAAATACTACTCTGCAATTTAAAAAGATATTGTGTCCTTCAAGACAAAAATTGATGGAGGCCCCAGTAGGCTCCATCTATATTAGACAATAATTTGAAGACAGGAACTTATACCTTGTCTTGATACATTTTACACTACATTAATTTTATTCATATTTATTGATTTATACATTTTATATTATATTTACTTTATTCAAGTAAAATATATAAAAATTATATATTGATATATATAATTGATACACTTTATATATATAATTTTATATTATATTTACTTTATTCAAACATCAAAAGTACCCCTTCTATTGTAATGTTATCCTTAGCATTTAAAGTCAAATTTAATGATTATGTCTCTACAGATACTATCACCTAGAATTCATACTTTTTATCATATATAATTGAGAATGTGTTTTTTCTATGTTTTTCTGTGCAAAAATGTGTCATGAATTTTCTGAAAATCCAATAGTAGAACATTTTTTTCCATAAAGATTTTAATTGGGGGGGCGGAGCCAAGAAGGCAGTCTGAGAAGTAGCTTCTGGTCTGAGTTCTGACAACAACTGCTGGAAATGGTAGGATTTTTTGCCTTCAGTAGGACAGTGAATTCAGGGTCCTAGCTGTGACACCAAGGGGGTGAATATAGAGGAAAAAAGAAAGGAAAAATTGATTTATTATTCCCTAAACACACCCCAACCCCCCACCCCCCATAACCAGACTGGGTGCCAGAGAGCTGCTCCTAGCAGGCTTTCCTGCTGAGATTCTTTGTTTACCAAAATTCCTGCCTCAACAGGGGTTCCATTCCAAGTTTATTCCTTTCTGAAACCCTTGGCCCTCTTTCTTTCTAAATGGCCAATTGGATCTACAAAAGGGAAAGACTGCCCTGAAGTGTTTTTTGTTTGCTTGTTTGTTTGTTTGTTTTACTTTCTTAACAATCAGCTGCCTCTGCTCAGGTGGCTAGAGGCAATCTGGGACAGGTTGTTTTGCCCTGCTCTATTTTGTTATTAATATTATACAAAGGTGTATCTCTTTCTCCCCCTTCTTTAGGTTGACCAGAATTAACTCAGTGCATTTTCCATTGCTAGGGGAGTGGTTGTCTTATCCATTGCGAGAGGAACTTGTTTCATTACTCCTACCTCCTCTACCCACTCTCCCCTTCTCCCTCCTCCTAGTCAATTAAAAAATAAAATAAAATTAAGTAACTAATTAATTTAAAAACTTTCCTTTCACTGCTCCTTTATTACATTTTTTTTCTTATTTTTTTTCTACTCTCTCTCTTGTTTTTCTTCCTTTTTTTTCCTTGTCTTCCTTTCTTCCCCCTTCTTTGGCTTTCTGAATTCACTGATACTCATTTGTGAGTTATTTTGGGGAAGAAATCTAACTCAGAGTGGACTCTCTATGTGTGTATCTCTGCTCTACCTCCCTTTCTCCTCTTGCTACCCCTAGAATATACAGTTGATAGTCGATTTGCATAATTGACTATTCTTGCTATCCCTTCTTTCCTTTCTCTTTCTTCTTCACTTGGACTTGGTTGCTATTTTTTCACTGACTGGAGATATTGTTTGGCTAACTGGTAGTGGTTAAACTGTTTCAATACTTGTTTCAGTTGCTATTGTAATTTCTGAGGTTGGTGATTGCATTTGTCATAAAGGTATTTAGTACAGTGTTGCTTGTACTCAAGACACAACAACTGAGGAACAACAGAACATAAAAATAAGAAACACATTAATTAAAAAAATGGGTAGATCAAAAGCAAATAAAACTGTTACTCCAATGAATGAAGACAAGAGCCCAGAAGAAACTACAAATCAGCCAGAAGTAACCATAGATAAGAAAAGTATGCAAGCAATAATAAACTTAATAATCACAGAAATGAAAACAACATTGGAGGAAAGGAATGGCAGTATTAGGGAAACAACAGTTGAGACCCCTAAGGAAAATACTGATTATATTGAGGCAATTAAAGGGCTGAAAGCTGAACTAGTTGAACTGAGGAAAGAAGCTGAGGGAAGGGAAAGCAGACTAACAGAAGCAGAAAACAGAATTAGTCAGACAGAGGATGAGTTAGAGAAAACGAAGAAAGAGGTGAAAGATCTCAAAAGGAGATTGAGAGACAGTGAAAACAACAACAGAGACATATGGGATGATCTCAAAAGAAGTAACATTCGTATAATTGGTCTGCCAGTGGAATAAGAGAGGAAGGAGAAGAAAACATTCTAGAGGAAATAATAGAAGAAAACTGCCCAGACCTGAATAACAGAAAGTACATTAAGATTCAAGAGGCCCAGTTTTCCAAACAGAATCAACCCAGACCTGAAGACATCAAGACACATCATAGTCACAATAAGAAGAAGTAAGGATAAAGAAAGGACCCTAAAGGCTGCAAGAGAAAAACAAAAAGTCTCATACAGGGGGAAAACCATAAGATTATCTGCAGACTTCTCCACTCAAACTCTAAAAGCCAGAAGAGAATGGCAAGATATCTATTGAGTCCTGAATGAAAAAGGGTTTCAACCAAGGATAATATATCCTGCCAGACTTTCTTTCAAACTAGATGGAGGGATCAAAACCTTCTTAGACATACAACAGTTAAAGGAAGCAACCATCACCAAACTGGCCCTGAAAGAGATTCTAAAAGATCTCTTATAAACAAGAACTTCACTATAATACTTGCCATATATCAGAGCAAATAAAAATTTGTTGAACAATGGCACTACAATACATTAAATCCATAATATCACTAAATGTCAATCGCTTAAATGCACCCATTGAAAGGCACAGAGTGGCGGGATGGATAAGAAACATAACCCAACCATATGCTGCTTGCAAGAATCCCATCTGAAACAAAAAGATCAACATAGACTTAAAGTGATAGGATGGAAAACTATCATACAGGCTTTCGGACCACAAAAAAAAAAAGGCAGGAACAGCCATTTTCATCTCTGACATAATAGATTTTAAATTAAACAAAATTAAATAAAAGATAGGCAAGGACATTACATAATGATTAGAGGATCAATAATTCAAGAAGACTTAACAATTATTAACATCTATGCACCCAATGAAGGATCATCTAAATACATCAAACACCTACTGAGAGAACTTCAAAAATATATCAATAGTAATACAATAATAGTGGGAGATTTTAACACCCCACTCTCAAACCTAGACAGATCAAGAAAGCAGAGAATCAACAAAGAAGCAAGAGAATTAAATGAAGAGATGGTCAGACTAGACCTCCTGGACATCTTCAGAGCCCTTCACCCCAAAAAACTAGAATATACATTCTTCTCGAATCCACACAACACATACTCAAGGATAGACCACATGTTAGGCCAAAAAGACAGCATCAATAAATTCAAGAGCATTGAAATCATCCCAAGTATCTTCTCAGACCACAGTGGAGTAAAACTAACATTTAACAACAAAAAGAAAATTATTAAAATACACAGAATTTGGAAACTAAAGAACATACACCTTAACAACTACTGGGTCAGAGAGTCACTCAAGCAAGAAATTCAAATGTTCCTGGAAACAAATGAATATGAAGACACAACCTATCAAAATATTTGGGACACAGTTAAAGCAGTATTGAGAGGGAAACTTATAGCCATACAATCACATATTAAACAACAAGAAAAAGCTCAAATGAATGACCTTACTGCACACCTCAAGGACTTAGAGGAAGAGGAACAAGGGAACCCTAAAGCAACCAGGACAGGATTCACTAAAATTACAGCAGAAATAAACAACATCAAAAATAAGATAACCATACAGATCAATGAAGCCAAATGTTGGTTCTATAAAAGATTAAACAAAATTGACAAACCTCTAGCCAGACTCACTAAACAAAAGAGGGAGAAGACTCAAATTCATAGAATTGTAAACAATAGAGGAGATATCACAACTAACACCACAGAAATCCAGAAAATCATGTGAAAATTCTATGAAGAACTATACACCACCAAACTAGAAAATCTGGAAGAAATGGAACAATTCCTAGAAGCATATGCCCTTCCAAAACTGAACCAAGAAGAACTACAAAATCTAAATGCACCAATCACAGACAAAGAAATCGAAACCGTTATTAAGAACCCTCAGATCAGGGACTGGACAGAGCTGTCCACTATCACCATTACTCTTCAGCATAGTATTGGAAGTTCTTGCCATAGCAATTAAGCACGAGAAAGAAATCAAAGGAATACAGATTTGAAGGGAAGAAGTCAAGCTATAACTATTTGCAGATGATATGATAGTATACATAGAAAAACATAAAGAATCCAGTAGAAAACTACTGGAAGTTATTAGGCAATATAGCAAGGTGTCAGGCTACAAAATCAATGTACAAAAATCAGTGGCATTTCTCTATGCAAACACTAAATCTGAAAAAGAAGACATCCAGAAATCACTCCCATTCACTGTTGCAGCAAAATCAATAAAATACCTGGGAGTAAAGCTGATCAAAGAAGTGAAAGACTTGTATACTGAAAACTATGAGTCACTATTCAAGGAAATAGAAACTGATACCAATAAATGGAAAGGCATCCCATGCTCATGGATCAGAAGAATAAATATCATCAAAATGAATATCTCCCCAAGCAATATATAAATTTAATGCGATACCCATCAAAGTTCCACCAAACTTCTTTAAGAAAATAGAACAAAAACTACAATCATTTATCTGGAACCAGAAAAACAACTAGAATTGCCAAAACCACCTTGAGGAAAAGAAACAGAAATGGAGGCATCACACTCCTAGATCTCAAACTATATTATAAGGCCATCATCATCAAAACAGCATGGTACTGGAACAAAAATAGGCACACAGACCAGTGGAACAGAATTGAAAGCCCAGAAATAAATCCTCTCACAAGGCTAGACATGGACCTTCCATATGACCCAGTAATTCCTCTCCTGGGGATCTACCTCAAGGACTCCATAACACCCAATCAAAAAGATGTGTGTACTCCTATGTTCATAGCAGCATAATTCATAATAGCTAAAACATGGAAGCAACCCAGGTGCCCAACAACAGATGAGTGGCTGAGAAAGCTGTGGTATATATACACAATGGAATACTATGCAGCTACTAAGAATAATGAACTCAACTTCTCTGACCCATCTTGGTCAGAGCTAGAAGGAATTATGTTAAGTAAGCTAATTCAGAAAGATAAAGATGAGTATGGGATGATCCCACTCATCAACAGAAGTTAAGAAGGAAGATCAGAAAGGGAAACTAAAGGCAGGATCTGACTAAATTCAAAGTAGGGCACCCAAGTAAAAACCCTGTGGTGAGGTGGACATGTGGCTTCCTGGGCTGGCATGGGGTGGGGTTGGGGATGGGTGGGTGGGATGGGACACAATCTTTTGGTGATGGGAATGGTGTTTATGTACACACCTATTAACCTGTAGTCAGTTTAACTATTTAATTAATATGTAACTAATTAATATGAGAGGGGGGAAAATAGATTGCATGTCTAACAAAGAGACTTTTCAAAGTTAACCCAATTACCAAATAATGTGATGATAACAGTAAATATCCATTGTCTTCTTGAACCCTAAGACAGCAGGAATCTCACATTTCCACTATAGAGCCTAAACTTCCCCCAGTCCTGGGATCCTAGGATAGGGCCCACTTTCCCATATGCTTCTCCCAATTCTTATCAAATAATATTGCATCCGCTGATCGCAACCTAATCAGCACAACGAGTGCCACCCCAGCATGCTTCACTTCAGACTGTGTCCAGAGACTTCAGGTGTGGAAGGACAACCCTTCAGCTTCATTACTCAGGTGAGACCTTTCCTTTCATAGTATTCTCTAATTCCATCCCAGGTGGTTCACTTCCTAACAACGTCCTAAAACCTAGATATAGATCAGGTTCCAGGAGATAGAGCATATGTTCACACATATCCATAAACTAGGGCAAATATATACCTGAAAGCAGTAGTACACTAGAGTCTGCAGTGAGTACCCCCCAACACTTCATCTCCACTGATCCAACCTTTGGGTCCCTGATTCTTCAACAATTTGTTTGGCTTTGTATGTTAACTCTCTTTTCTTTCTTTTTTTTTTTTTTTAGTGTTTCAAAACACTTTATATTTTTATCAAATAATTTTTTTTTAGTGTGTGTGTATTTTTTTTATTTAAGAAAGGATTAATTAACAAAACCATAGGGTAGGAGTGGTACAATTCCATACAATTCCCACCACCCAATCTCCATATCCCACCCCCTCCCCTGATAGCTTTCCAATTCTCTATCCCTCTGGGAGCATGGACCCAGGGTCATTGAGGGTTGCAGAAGGTAGAAGGTCTGGCTTCTGTAATTTCTTCCCCGCTGAACATGGGCATTGACTGGTCGGTCCATACTCCCAGTCTGCCTCTCTCTTTCCCTAGTAGGGTGGGTCTCTGGGGAAGCAGAGCTGCAGGACACAATGGTGGGGTCTTCAGTCCAGGGAAGCCTGGCCAGCATCCTGATGACATCTGGAACCTGGTAACTGAAAAGAGAGTTAACATACGAAGCCAAACAAATTGTTGAGCAATAATGGACCCAAAGCCTGGAATAGTGGAGAGGAAGTGTTAGGGGGGTACTCACTGCAAACTTTAGTGTACTTCTGCTTTCAGGTATATATTTTGCAGTAGTTTACGGATACGTGTGAACATGTGCTCTCTCTCACAGAAACTGGTGTATATCTAGATTTTGGGACTTTGTTAGAGCCTCTACTTCCCCCAGTCCTGGAACCCTTGGATAGGGCCCACTTTCCCATATGCCTCTCCCAATGCATATCAAATAATATTGCATCTGCCGATCACAACCTAACCAACACAACGATTGCCACCTCAACATGCTTCACTTCAGACTGTGCCCAGAGACTTCACGTGTGGAATGACAACCCTTCAGCTTCATTACTCAGGTGAGACCTATACTTTCATAGTATACTCTAATAATCTCAGGTGGTTAACTCTCTTTTTAGTCACCAGGTTCCAGATGCCATCAGGACGCCGGCCAGGCTTCCCTGGACTGAAGACCGCACCAATGTGTCCTGGAGCTCTGCTTCCCCAAAGACTCACCCTACTAGGGAAATAGAGAGGCAGACTGGGAGTATGGACCGACCAGTCAATGTCCATGTTCAGCGGGGAAGCAATTACAGAAGCCAGACCTCCCACCTTCTGCAACCCACAATAACCCTGGGTCAATGCTCCCAGAGGGATAGAGAATGGGAAAGCTATTGGGGAGGGGATGGGATATGGAGGTTGGGTGGCGGGAATTGTGTGGAGTTGTACTACCCCTTCCTATGATTTTGTTAGCTCTCCTTTCTTAAATAAATAAATAAATAAATTATATTTTTAAAAAATTAGTTAGGCTGGAGATCCCTGTTCTCACCTGCTCTACTCATACTTTTTTGGTTTCTGTTCATTAACCATTTTGTCCTGCTTTATATCTCACCACTTTTCAGCCACCAAGTTGCAGATGCTACCATAATTTCATCCTGAACACTCTGGGCAGATGACCTCACCAATGTGTTCTAGAACCTCACCTCTCCAGAGCTCTACCCTACTAGGGAAAGATAGAAACAAGCAGCTGAACTATGGAGTGACCTGCTAATGCCCATGCTCAGCAGAAAAGCAATTACAGAAGCTAGAACTACCACCTTCTGCACCCCAAAAAGAATTTTGATCCACACTCCCAGTGGGGGAGTAATAATAGGGGAGAAAAGACCAGAGGTCTCTGAATCCCAACTTCATCAGAAGCAGGAGAGAGAAATAAAAAGGGAGGGAGGTTTGGGTGCAGTAATAGGTGTATGTGTGACTTGTAAAGGAAGAGAAGATAAGACTTTAAAAAAAGCATTTACAGAAGCCAGACCTTCCACCTTCTGTATCCCATAATGACCCTGGATCCATACTTCCAGAGGGGTAAACAATAGGAAAGCTACCAGAGGAGGGGACGGGACATGAAGCTCTGGTGGTGGGAATTGTACCCCTCTTATCCAATGGTCTTGTCAGTGTTTCCATTTTATAATTAATAAATTAGTTAATTAATTAATTTAAAAGGGGGGATAACTATATACAAATACAGACAGATAGTTGTAGAGATAATAGTTAACCCATACCTGCAACCTTGGGAGAACTGCTGTAACTGCTGTACAATGAATGGATTGGAGATGCAGAACTTGGGTGTTGGGAACAGAACTCTGGTGTTGGTGTTATCAGCATTCTGGTGTTGATAACAGTACCCCTGTTATCTTGTAATGTTGTAAACTGATATTAAATCACTAATACAAATATAAATAAATAAATAATATAAAATTAAAAGAATAAAGGAGAAAAAAGATTTCAGTTAACAACTTTAGGTATCTATCTCTTTAATCACAAAAAATAATTTTTTCTAACTGCAGAATGGAATGATTTCTTGTTCCTTACACATAACTATTCCTGGGCAATTCTATTTTTCTTCTATCATAGTTTATTTTTATTCACTCATAAGTTTGTTGAGTCCATCCTAGTTAAGCACTTGACAATAATGTATAGAAATTCTACACCTCCATGCTATACAAAAGCAACATTGAAGGAAACTCATTCTATTTTGTATAGCATGCCTGCTTCTGTTTCAGAGATTCTGTGTTTCCATGAGAGGGAACATACTAACAAGCATAAATGAAACCTTTCCTGATCATAAGATATTACGGCAAATGTCATTTTACTTCACTCAAGATCTTTGCATTGCAAAAAGCTAACCTTCTACTTTCATTATTTTGCAGTATTTTTGCAGATTTTGACCAAATGTCATCTTTTGATACACCTATAAAATTAACTCTTTTTTCAACAGCATAATCACTTTCTAGTTATAAACTCTGGCAGGTAAAGTAGAACACTGCCTTTCATTCCTACTTTGGTCTGTTGAGTTCATATAAAAAAAAAACTGTTGAGTTTTAATTTTTTACTTAAAAACAAACATCGAGTAATCCCTTCCACTAAATCTAATATACAATAAAGAAGCAGAGAGACTACAAAAATGGAATTCCAAAATGTTTTACACATTAATGAAATTCTTGGAGTACATAGTTGGAAACTTTAAGGGATAATAATTTTTGCTAATAAAATGTAGGAGGAAAACAAATAAATAAACAAACTAACTAATGACTTACAATCAAGTCAGGTAAATGGTCAGGGAATGTTTCTTTCACCTGAAGTTTGGCATGAAATTTTTTTTCATTTATTCCTGTTTTGTTGCCCTTGTTGTTTTATTGTTATAGTTATTGTTGTTGTTGATGTCATTGTTGTTGGATAGGACAGAGAGAAATGGAGAGAGAAGGGGAAGACAGAGAGGGGAAGAGAAAGACACCTTCAAACCTGCTTCACAGCTTGTAAAGTGACTCCCCCGCAGGTGGGGAGCCGGGGACTCGAACTGGGTTCCTTACGCAGGTCCTTGTGCTTTACCCTACCTGCGCTTAACCCGCTGTGCTACCGCCCGACTCCCTGGCATGAATATTTTAAGTAGATGACTTTCCTACTATAGGTCTTCAGAAAGAGAACCCAGAGTCCTGCTCTGTCTTGGGAATAAGGAGTGCCAGGGTTACTGTAGTTGATATTGAATTGTGCTGTAGACGAATTCTCATTTCCTCCTCCTCCACATAAGTCAGGTTAATAGACTATCCTCTACCAAACTACCTCTACTAGATTTGTAGAAATATCTGTGGGCTGTACTAGCTAAACTTTCTATATTCTCAGCACAACATCAAAATACTTTTCACAAAATAGAACTAGAAGACTGTCACCTATATGATTTATCAGTTTTAGTTTTATTAAAAATGAAAATATATTAACTTGTCAAAGCAAAAGCAAGAAAAAGTCTAATTCTGAAACATTTGTGGTAATGGACAGCATATGGAATTCCTTAAAAGACATCAGTTGTTCATAGAGAATACCTGCATGGAGAACTTCCATAATGTTTTTCTTATTGAGGCCAGAAAATCATTTAAAGCTAATTATATAAGAATAGAAATGAACTGTAAATGCTACTAGAGAAATAACATGTTTATTTACTTGTTAGGGACTCAAGCGAGATTCCCTCTGCACCATGTGTGTTAACAGAAATAACAAAGCATTACTATTCCTATAAGAAAAAGAACAACTCACTTTTTCTACAGCTCCATTCTCTTCTAGTGAGTAATCTACAGAAAAGTAACAAAGTGCATTATATTTTAAGTGTTATTTTTAATTTAATTTAATTTAATTTTATAAGGCAGAATGAAATTGAGAGGGGAGGTGGAGATAGAGAGCAAGAGAGAAAGAGAGATAAATTTAGCATTGTTTTATGTCTCATGAACCTCCCTTCCTGTAGGTGGGAACTGAGGGCATAAATCTTGGTCCTTGCACTTGGTGATATATATGTACTCAACATGGTGCCCAGTCCCCCAAAATGTACTACTTTTGCTTGATTTTTATCTTCTAGATTTTACTTGAAAGTAGAGATAAACTGTGTGTGTGTTGGGGGGTCGGGAGGGAGACAGGACCTTGCCCTCAATGTGGATCAACAATGGTAGAGAATGTTCCATCCTCCCAAGGTACATTGGATAACATACTCTATCTACCACCTGACGAAGATAGGTCCTGAAATTGGGGCAACTTGGAACATTCCTACTCATGACTACAGTAGAGGTAATTTTTGTTGTGGTTTCTTTCCTGCTCAGAAATATTTTTGTATGATGTAGTCCCATGTATTTTTGTTTTTGTTCCCTTTGCTACTGGAGTCCATTCTTCAAAGACTTCTCTACAATAATGCTCAATAGTATATAATCCAAGAAAATGAAGAAAATTACTTGAGCCCTAAAGTATATTATGAAAAACACTTTAAAATGTGAATTTATAGGAAATACAAAAAAGTACCTACTGAATTTAATTTGTACCAGTCTCCTGAACACTTCAATTTCTTCTACAATGTTGTTAGCTTATTACAATAAAGATTAGAATGGATCTAAAGTTTGAAGCTGAAGAGGAATATGCAATTAATTATTATTAGTTATTATTATTATATAGTATGGCTACTTATGGGAGTTAATTATGAAAAAATAATTATTTCTCCAGCTTATTTTTTATCATTTAATGGAGGGTTGATTGTTTACAAGACAGCTGTTGACACATGGATATAATTTCTCTTCTTCCCTCCATAGGTATCTGCAAATCACTCATAACCCTCAGGTTCTCACTCCCAGCCCCTTCCTTGTTCTCATTCCCCATAGCCCTTTGCTTTGGTGCTATGCACCAAATCCAGTTCCCTTTGTAATCTCCCTTTTTGTTCTTGTTTCCTAAGTTCTACTTATGAATCAGATCATCTGGCATCCATCCTTCTCTTCTGGTTTATGTCACTTAACATGATCCCTTCAAGTTCCTTCCAAGAAGTGGAAAAGGAAATTTCTTTCTTTCTTTCTTTCTTTTTTTGAAACAAATGAGTAGTATTCCATAATGCATATATACCACAGCTTTCTTAGCCACTCATCTGTTGTGAGGCTTGCTTCCAAATTTGGGCTATTACAAGTGGCACCGTTATGAACATAGATGTACATGGATCTCTTCAGATATGTGTATTTGATTCTTTAGGATATATCCTCCGAAGAATTGCCTGGTCATAGGGTAGACCCAGTTTCTGAGTTCTGCTTTTTAAAAAGCATCTGTGTTTTGTTTAGTTATTAGTGTTTCTGATGTTTTGAGTTAGATTAAAATATTTTAATTTTTGCATGTTTGACCATTACTAATTCTGCTAAATGTAACCATCAAGTCATGTTTCATATATCTTTTCATTTTTTTGAAATTTTTTTATACTTCTTTATTTTTCCATTTTGTTGCCCTTGTTGTTTAACATTGTTGTGGTTATTGATGTCTTGCTGTTGGATAGGACACAGAGAAATGGAGAGAGAAGAGGAAGACAGAGAGTAGGAGAGAAAGACACCTGCAGACCTGTGTCACCACTTGTGAAGCGACTCCCGTGCAGGTGGGGAACGAGGGGTTGGAACTGAAATCCTTCCTCCGGTCCTTGCACTTTGTGCCACCTGCACTTAACCTGCTGCACCACCGCCTGACTCCCAATCTTTTCATTTTTTTTTTCCCTCCAGGGTTATTGCTGGGCTCGGTGCCTGCACCATGAATCCACCGCTCCTGGAGGACATTTTTCCCCCTTTTTGTTGCCCTAGTTGTTGCAGCCTTGTTGCGGTTATTATTGCCATTGTTGACGTTGCTTTGTTGTTGGATAGAACAGAGAGAAATGGAGAGAGGAGGGGAAGACAGAGAGAGAGGGGAAGAGAAATATAGACACCTGCAGACCCGCTTCACCGCCTGTGAAGCGACTCCCCTGCAGGTGGGGAGCCGGGGGCTCGAACCGGGATCCTTACCCCGGTCCCTGTGCTTTGTGCCACGTGCGCTTAACCCACTGCGCCACTGCCCGACCCCCAATCTTTTCATTTTTAACCACCTCTGGATTACACAATATTTTCCTACAAAATTATAAATGTTATTTCTAATATCAGAAGGTTAGAAACAAACAATGATTAATTCACTAATTTTATAGAATTTGGTCTTTATTCAAACCATTTTTTTCAATTTCATTCATTTAAAAAAACATAACCCTGCAAGAACAGGAAGAACTTTATGTATTATTACCACACAACACATCATCATTGTACATTCAACCTTAATAAAGTTTTAGAATTTTTAAATCTTCACTTACTTGCTTGAGACCACAGAGCAATTTCAGTTTTGGCTTTTATTGTAACCTAGAACCTAAACGACATTATTGTTTTGTTCAAATGTAGATTCCATTTTCAAATACTTTATTTTCTAGACTTAGACTTGGATGTTATATAGTGTGAGGGAAGCTTCAATTTGTTTCAAAAATTGTATATATTAATTTCTTGAGAATTAACATGTAACTAGTTTAATTCTGTCACCCACACAAAGAAAACCAGCCGCTGCAGCATTACGAAGCATTTTTGTCATTTAATAAACTATTGTCGAGGTAAATAAGAAAGTAAATTTTGTGAGTTTTTTTCTCTTAAGTATTTCACTGAGATCTATGAAGCATTATATTGTAAATATATCCTTTGGCACATTACCTGTGTATTTATTTTCTGTCTCTAGCTCCAGTGATTTCTGTCTTTGTTAAGAGAACAGCATGTTACCAGTGACTTCTGGGTCTATAATTTATCTGTATGACATTTGTGGTGTAGAGAATTGTCTACTGGTCCTTCCTCCAACTGCTTTAAAGCAAAATAAGGGGTGGACACAATATGAACTCTAACACCTGTTATTATGAAAGGACTAGAAGTGGACAAACGCTTGCAACTCTCTTTATTTATTTTTTTTTTAATTTTTTATTTAAGAAAGGATTAGTGAACAAAAGCATAAGGTAGGAGGGGTACAACTCCACACAATTCCCAACACCCAATCCCCATAACCCAACCCCTCCCCTGATAGCTTTCTCATTCTCTATCCCTCTGGGAGCATGGACCCAGGGTCATTGAGGGATGCAGAAGGTAGAAGGTCTGGCTTCTGTAATTGCTTCCCCGCTGAACATGGGCGTTGACTGGTCGGTCCATACCTCCAGTCTGCCTCTCTCTTTCCCTAGTAGGGTGTGACTCTGGGGAAGCTGAGCTCCAGGACACATTGGTGGGGTCTTCAATGCAACTCTCTTTAAATAAGAGGCTGAATTGATCTCTAAAAAGAAGAAGAAAAGAAAGTTATCAACCCAGCATTGAAAAAATAGTGATACTCTATACATTTATAACTGCTGCTTTATCAACTTTTAGCATTGGAAAGGAATATCAGAGAAAGCACTTGATACTGTAAAATGATACAGTATAACCTTCAAAGGATTACTGAGAGGATTCACTGAGGTTACATTTCCAAAGCGAAAGTACATGATAGTCACTGAGAGAAATATTAGTAACAATCCGATGATAGGGATTTCACTGTTATTTTCATCACTTAGAACTCTGAACATGCTGTTAAATATGTGTTTCAAATGTCTTATCTTTAGGATCTTCACAAGTAGAAACAAACTCTAATTCCTATTTTACAGACTTTCCCCACATTGTTATAAAATCAGATGATAAAATCACAGGTATGTTTAAAAGCAGAGCTAGTTTTTAACAAATATATCATTATTTTTACCTAGCATTTTTTATTTAAATTTATTTATTTATTTAAGAAAGGAGACATTAACAAAATCATAGGATGGGGGGGTACAACTCCACACAATTCCTGCCACCCAATCTCTATATCCCATCCCCAATAGCTTTCCCATTCTCTATCCCTCTGGGAGCATGGACCCAGGGTCATTGTGGGTTGCAGAAGGTGGGAGGTCTGGCTTCTGTAATTGCTTCCCTGCTGAACATGGACGTTGACTGGTCCGTCCATACTCCCAGTCTGCCTCTCTCTTTCCCTAGTAGGGTGGGTCTCTGGGGAAGCAGGGCTCCAGGACACATTGGTGGGGTCTTCAGTCCAGGGAAGCCTGGCCGGCATCCTGATGGCATCTGGAACCTGGTGGCTGAAAAGAGAGTTAACATACAAAGCCAAACAAATTGTTGAAGAATCAGGGACCCAAAGGTTGGAATAGTGGAGATGAAGTGTTGGGGGGGTACTCACTGCAAACTCTAGTGTACTACTGCTTTCAGGTATATATTTGCCCTAGTTTGTGGATACCTGTGAACATATGCTCTATCTCCTGGAACCTGGTCTATATCTAGGTTTCGGGACTTTGTTAGGAAGTGAACCACCTGGGATGGAATTAGAGAATACTATGAAAGGAAAGGTCTCACCTGAGTGATGAAGCTGAAGGGTTGTCATTCCACACCTGAAGTCTCTGGACACAGTCTGAAGTGAAGCATGCTGGGGTGGCACTCTTTGTGTTGATTAGGTTGCAATCAGCGATGCAATATTATTTGATAAGAACTGGGAGAAGCATATGGGAAAGTTCCCCCTACACTAGGGTCCCAGAACTGGGGGAATTTTAGACTCTATAGTGGAAATGTGAGGTTCCTGCTGTCTTAGGGTTCAAGAAGACAATGGATAGTTACTGTTATCATCACATTATTTGGTAATTGGGTTAACTTTGAAAAGTCCCTTTGTTAGACATACAATCTATTTTCCCCCTCTCATATTAATTAAATAGTTATTTATATGACTACAGTTTAAGAGGTGTGTACATAAACACCATTCCCATCACCGAAAGATTTTGTCCCATCCCAACCACCAATCCCCACCCCCACCCTACACCAGCCCAGGAAGCCAGCCACATGTCCACCTCACCACAGGGTTTTTACTTTGGTGCCCTACTTTCAATTTAGTCAGATCCTGCCTTTAGTTTCCCTTTCTGATCTTCTTTCTCAACTTCTGTTGATGAGTGGGATCATCCCATACTCATCTTTATCTTTCTGACTTAGCTCACTTAACATCATTCCTTCTAGCTCTGACCAAGATGGGTCAGAGAAGTTGAGTTCATTGTTCTTAGTAGCTGCAGTTACCTAGGATTTTAATTAACATCACACTCAATTAAAAAAAAAAATGATACTCCAAAAACAACTCTGGAATATAATCTCACAACTCATGCTTGACCATCAAAATGATTAGTAACTTACCATTTGTCTAGAGTCATAGATTAATAAACGACTACGTTTAGATCCAGTCAGCTAAAGGTAGGCAGGGACACACACTTCTAGGCAATGAAATATTTGATAATTTTCTTACCCCTCTTCCTGCTAATATATTTCTAATG
Source organism: Erinaceus europaeus (assembly GCF_950295315.1). Taxonomy (NCBI): domain Eukaryota; kingdom Metazoa; phylum Chordata; class Mammalia; order Eulipotyphla; family Erinaceidae; genus Erinaceus; species Erinaceus europaeus. Next base: position 21,604,531 of record NC_080174.1, read on the forward strand.
GCAGTTGTCCAGAACCTTTAGTAGGGAACCAACTATGACTAAGGAAACAAAGGCATGGGGCTATATCTCAAAGTCTTGTGTCTTCTCATTAAAATGCTATTTAATATTCAAAGACAACTAAGAGTAGGCTACATTCACAAATTCAAGATAAAGAATATGAAAGTTTAAGGGAAGAGAAATCTGTAAGTAATTAATGCCTTCAATGTCTTATCATGTCATGACAGACAGAATATCTGGGGGAGTTTTTTGATTAAAAAAATGATTAATGTCACATTAAAATCTGTTATTTATTTGGTTATCACATTCTAGCTGGTGCTAATGAAAATGAGTTACTTTCACTCAGTCATATGCACCTATTGTTGAAGTTAAATGTGCAGTGAATACTATAAAATGAGACAATCAGACAGATTATAAAGCTATAGACAGAAAAAATAAATATAGTTGAAAATACTTTGGAGTCTACTAGTATTGATGGATCTCTAGAAGTTATTTAAAGCATCAGGAAATTGAGAAATTAGACCAAGCATTCATTTTCTTTGAAACCTACTTGGCATATTGATCTATGAGTTGGGTTGTAGATTTTAAAAAGAGCCATGTTCTGACTATGACAGTGAAATAACTCTTCCTTTAATCACCACTATTGAGTTGCTTATGCAATAATAATGTGAGTGCTGCTCTTCATCTTAAACATAAATAACGATATCCTAATGAGAAGGTAAGCAAGATGTGTATCATAGTATATTTCCACTATGCTATTAAACAGTCACTGAAATGATGTACTATTTGACAGCTATTTGGCATAATTACATGCTAGATAAGAACAATCATTTTACAAAGTGCCTATATAAAAATTAGGGTATTTTAAAAACCATCAAATATCATGAAATAATGTCCTTCAGGGATCAACTGAAAATTGCAAGTAGTAATGAAACCATGGCATCACTGATCAGAAAACTCTGGTGAGAAATGCACTACTCACCAGACATGTGTGCGGAGGTGCCCTATCCCATGCACCCTGGTCTATATCAAGTTTATGTAACTTTGTTAGGAAGTGCACCACCTGAAATGGGACTAAGGAGTCCTATAAGCTAGGAAAGGTCTCACCAGAGTATTGGAGCTGGAGGGTTGACTTCGCAGGCCTGGTGTCTCTGGACACAGTCCTCAGTGAAACATGTCAAGGTGGCACTGGTTGCATGGATTTGGTTGAGATCAGCAGATACAGTATCAAATGTTGTGGATCAAGAGAAGCATGCAGAAAATGAGCAAAGTCCCAGAGATTCCAAGTCTGGGACAAAAACTTGTTCTGCTTTACATCTTAATGCTTTTCAGCCACCAAGTTACAGATGCTACTATGACGTCAACCTGACTTCTCTGGGCAGACGACCTCACCAGTGTGTCGTGGAACACCACCTCTCCAGAGTTCTACCCCACTAGGGAAAGGTAGAAATGGGATGAAGGTATGGATTGACCTGTTAAGGCCTGTGCCCAGCAGAGAAGCAATCACAGAAGCCAAGCTTTCTACCTTCTGCTCTTCAAGTGGATTTTTGATCCATACTCCCAGAGGGATAAAGAATAGGGAAATTTCTAAGGGACAAAAGGGATTTGAAGCTCTGGTTATGGGAACTGTATGGAATTGTAGCCCTCTTATCCCACAATCTTGTCGATAATTATTAAATCACTAATAAACAAAAAAGAAATGCATCAATGACCACACATATAGATAGATACGCATTCCTATGGATTAAAATCTGCATAAGGTGAAGCTTACCCCATCATCCACGCTGCTCCCATTACTTTTTCCTATAGTAGCCAGGCTGGGTGTGTAGTAGAATCTAATTTTTTTAGGTATGAATATTTTTAAAAAGAAGTCAGTGCTTATTGACGGGAATGCAATTCTTGTGGAAAACAGTCTGAGAACTCTCAGAGGCTAGAAATAGCCTTATGACCCTGAAATTCCACTCCTGGGGATAGGTCCTAACGAACAAAACACACCATACAAAAACATCCATGTATACCTATGTTCATAGAAGAACGATTTGCAATAGCCAAAATCTGGAAGCAACCTAGGTCCCCAGCAACAGCTGAGTGTCTAAGAAATTTGTGGTATATATATATATATATAGGAATACTACTCGGCTATTAAGAATGATGAATTCAAATTCACTTTCTTCACCATCTTGGATGGAGCTTGAAGGAATCATAGAGTTAAGCCAGAAAGAGAAGGATGAATATGGGATGATCTCACTCATAGACATAGTTGAGAAATAAGAACAGAAATGAAAACACAAAGCAGAACTTGGACTTTGTTTGGTATATTGCACCAAAGTAATAAGCTCTGGGGGATGGAGAAGTTTTCAGGTCTACCATAAGGGGAGTGAGGACACAAAGCTTAGGTGGTATGTAAGTGGTGTGAAACTGTACTATTATTAACTTATAATCTTATAAATCACTATTAATAGAATATATAAAGGAGAAAATAGATTAAATATTTCAAGTTCTCTTTAACTGCCTAGATTTTAATTATGAGTATATATTGCTTTATTCTAAGCATTTAATATTTCAAATTTGTAAACTGATTGAATTCTGACACTGGGCTTAAATTGTTTAAGCACTCCTTAAAAATGGTCTTTGTTTGTTTGGTTTTTGCCTTTAGGGTTATTATTGGAGGTTGGTGTCAGCACTAAGAATCTACTGCTCCTGGTGGCCATTTTTTTCATTTTATTCAGTAGGACAGAGAGAAAGCAAGAGAGAAAGGGGAGATAGAGAAGGAGAGAGAGGAGGGGGAAATAGGTACCTGCAGAATTGCTTCACTGCTTGTGAAGCATCCGTCCTCCAAAAATCTGGTGAGACGTTTCCTAACACATGGGACTACCTACTTCGATTTTTGATGGCATACTCTCCAACAAAGACCTTAGATACAGGCTAGGTCCATGGAGATTGGGTACATATCTAGACGTATCCATGAGTTAAGGGCAACTATATGCCTCAAAGAAAAAGTGCTTAGTAGTCTTCTGTGATTAGACTTAGACCTAATAAGCTTGGCAAGGAAGTAGAATGACTTAAAGAAGGCACCATAAATTGTGTAATCAAATACTTATTACGTAGGTCTAGACATCCTTGTTTCCTACCCCCCACCTGACTTCCCTCAATCACTCTATCTACCCAACTAACTACACAAAAGAAAGTAACATATCTTCTTACTCTCCTCTGACAGCATCAGTGTCATTGTTACCCCTTGGTAATCTTTAGATAAAACACTGTATATAATTTGCAAGAGATACTCTGGCAAAATATATATATATATATATCAACTAAAGGACAATTATTGTCCATATGGCAACCTTTATTAGAAATCAAACAAGTAAATTCAGTAAAACTTGCAGTTAACTTAAACTCCACTAAAATCCTAGGGGTATTTCCTCCCCTAACCTTGAGGTCAAACCCACCCCATAAACCTAGTACCAATTTGTATAAAACAAATGACGCTCACACTTTTTTTTCTTTTGCCTCCAGGTTATCACTGGGGCTCAGTGCCAGCATTACAAATCCACTACTACTGGTGGCTATTCTTTCCATCTTATTGGATAGGACAGAGAGAAATTGAGAGGGGAGTGGGAAATATGGAGAAAGAAAGATAGACACCTGCAGACCTGCTTCACCACTTGTGAAACATCCCTCCTGCAGGTGGGGAGCCGGGGCTCAAACCCAGATCTTTGCACTAGTCCTTGAGGTTAGTGTACTATCTGTGCTTAGCCGGGTGTGTACCATCCAGCCACAACATTAAGCACTATAACAGCTGGGAGAAAGTCTAATCTCATCAAGTACATAAAGGTCTACTAAGCTAGGAAAATGGCAAGACTGGTTCAATTAATGATGTCCTTTTTGGCCACTACCAGGTCACCCCTTTAATCTGAGACCCTAGTCGGGAAATCCTTGGATTCCACTATAGATACAATGAGCCTAGATCTAAAATAGATCCCTCACTCTGCCATCACTAGATCAGTTCCATCAGGAACATCATTACAAGCCTTCTTGTGGGCCTCTAAAGGACCTCGACCTCACTATGAAGCAGTAACGGTAGGAATTACCCAGTTTTTCAAAGGGAGGCTATGTCAGCCTATTCTGCCACTCAGGGAAGACTGGTCCTGAAATGTGTGCAGCCTAGAATGTTCCTAGCTGTGGTCATGGACTTTGAGCTCAGACTGACAGGGACTCACAGAGGCTCCTGTGCTAAATATGAATATACATGGGTCAGATTGATAAGGCAAACTTTTAATTGTATTTATATATTTTCTTCAAGTTTGGGAGCTACTCTTAGACTTAATCCAGCTTTCTAGCCCTTTTCTCCATTCTGACTACATCTTCCCAGACAATATTTTTAGTCAGTCTCCACCTTAGCTATCAAGCTCAAGCAAAAATTACTAAAGTCATTGCCCCCTAGAAAAATACTAAAATGGCATTCTCAGTTACTTTCCACCCTAAGGTCCCTAATTTCATCTGCTGTATTCCTACTTTTTGGTTTTTGCTTATTAAACGTTTTGTCCTGCTTTATATCTTATCACTCTTCAGCCACCAAGTTGCAAATGCTTCTATGATTCCATCCTGACTCCCTAGGCAGATGACCTCACCAATATGTGCCTGAACTTCACCTCTCTAGAGCCCTACGCCACTAAGGACAGATAGAAACAGGCAGATGGGGTATGGTTTGACCTGCCAATACCCATATCCAGCAGAGAAGCAATTACAGAAGTTAGAACTCCCATCTTCTGCACCCCAAAGGAATTTTGATCCATAATTCCAGAGGGGAAGAGATTTTAGGGGAAGATGACTAGAGGACTCTGAAACCCAATTTCATCTGGGCCCTGAGAGAGAAGAGGAAAAAAGGAAGGACATTCAGAAGTATTCATTGGTGTAGATGTGACTTAGAAAGGAAGAGAAGGCAGAACCACAGGAAAAATGGGCAAATATGTATAAATACAGATAGTTATAGATACAATATTCAATCATATTTGTGACCTTGAGAGAATTACTGCAGTTTCCAGTGGAGGGAGCACAGAATTTGGGTAGTGGGAACAGTGCGGAAATTATGTCCCTATTTGTCTCATAATTTTGTAAACAAATATTGAATCAATAATAAAATTTTAAAAAGAAAAATGGAAGATATATATATATATATATATATATATATATATATGTATATATATTAGTCAACTCATATCTGTGACCTTGGGAAAACTACTGTATTTTCCAGTGGAGGAAAAAGGAACCCAGAGCTCTGACAGTGGGAACACTGTAGAAGTATACCACTGTTATCTTATAATTTTGTAAATAAATATTAAATCACTATAAAAGAACTTTGGAACTCATAAAATAAAAATTATGAAGTAAAATACATAAAAGAAGGAAAGAAAGGAGTGTTAACTTTTCAATAATAAAGCGTCTGCCTTATCGTTCAAACTTAAGCAAGATAGTAATGTAAGCCAATGCTGAATCAATAGTGAAAGAAACTGGGAATCAATGTTGAAGTCAGAAAGACCTGACCAGAATTGTAAGATAGATTGTTTTTCAAAGGTAACATAAATGTCTAGGGAAACTCCAATCCTCTCCTAATAAAGTATGTTCCCACATAACACATTATTTGAAAAATGTCATTTATTAAAATTGAAATGTGACTGATGTGTGAAACATTTTAGAAAACAGAAAATTAAGACCAATCTATTTGTTTTGCAGCTTGACCTGGTTAGTGAATAATAGCCTCAAATAAAATGCAAAACTGCAATTAGCAATATAAAATGATGACATTTTCAACAGCAAAGGTTAGCGTAGAAGGAAGTAAAACACAAGGTCAACAATCAAATTCACTGAAAACCTTCTATTTCTTTTATTTTTAATGAGTTACATATGTATAAATAGACCATTTCAGATTTTTCATAAAGGAAGCCAAGTTGAGTCCACTAGTCTGAAAGCTCCTCTCTGCCTCCACTACTCTGTCTGGAATGCATCACTTTCACCCTTTGGCAGCTCAAGATCTGATTGCATATTGGTCACACATCTTGAACACAAGATGGAATTTTATGTATGGAGGACAACTGAGGGTGCCCTGTTGTGTAACTGACTCTGTAGAACCAAGTGAGACAACTCAGTACCTTTGGACCAGCCAAAAATAACTTATTCCAACCTGAGTAGTAGTTCAGCAGGCTACAGGATATCACATTACCAGAGAAAGATGACTACAGCATGACTATTACCATTACGGCAATTCCAGTCTGATATTATGTGACCCTACTAACACCCAGACCTATTTCTCCTCATGCGGAAAGTTCCGTGACCAGAAAAAGTTAAAAACAGAACTGTGCTCCAGTCCTGGAACCTTAGGGTGGGGCCCACTTTTCTGCATGCTGCTCTCAATTCAAATCAAATAATATTGCATCCTCTGATCACAACCTAATCCACGCAACAAGTGCCACCGCAACATGCTTCTCTTCAGACTGTGACCAGAGGCTTCAGGTGTGGAATGACAACCCTTCAGCTCCATCACTCGGGTGAGACCTTTCCTTTCATGGTATTCTCTAATTCCATTCCAGGTGTTCCACTCCCCAATAAAGTCCCCAAACCCAGATATAGCCCAGGTCCCCTGAGATAGAGCATAGGTTCACCCGTGCCCATAAACTAGGGGAAAAATATATACCTGAAAGCAGAAGTACACAAGAGCATGCAGGGAATAACCCCCAACACTTCATCTGCACTATTCCAGTTTTTGGGTCCATGATTGTTTAACAATTTGTTTGGCTTTGTATGTTAACTCTCTTTTCAGCCACCAGGTTCCAGATGCCAGCAAGATGCTGACTAGACTTCCCTGGACAGACGACCCAATGTGTACTTGAGCTCCACTTCCTCAGAGCCCCACCCTACTAAGGAAAGAGAGAGGCAGACTGGGAGTATGGACCGACCAGTCAACACCCATGTTCAGCAGGGAAGCAATTACAGAAGCCAGACCTTCCACCTTCTGCAACCCACAACGACCCTGGATCCATACTCCCAGAGAGACAGAGAATGGGAAGGCTATCAGGGGAGGGGGTGGGATGTGGAGATTGGGTTATGGGAATTGTGCGGAATTGTACCCCTCTTATTCTATGGTATTGTTAATGTCTCTTTCTTAAATATAAATAAATAAATAAATAAATACAGAACTGTGAGGTTAGGGAATAAAATATGCAAGCAAGTTTTCTATTCTTTCTTATTTCAACTAAATTTATAAGGTACTGCTTTACTTTAGGTGCCAAAATTAATATGGAAGCTTTTATCTCTAGGCAAAGCATTAAAATTTGTCTTAAGCTTTTAGATTTATACTATTAAGTCTCATTTGCTCATGGTCAGGTATAAATCAGGATTAGTTGCATATTATTTGAGAGAAATAGAATATGAAATAACTAAATGAGGACATGAAGTGATGTAACTCTTCAAGACAGTCAGGCAAATCAATCATTTATGTACAAGATGAATGTTCCATATTAAGCAACTAGCAAACTAACTCACTTGGATAGAGTGCTTCTTTGCCCTGTGTGCTACCCAAATTTGAACCTGGCCCCCACCACATTAAAGGAAGCTATGGGGCTATGGTGTGATTATTTTCCCTAACCCAGCCCCCCAGCCCTAGCTCTCTGTCTCTACTTGAAAAAATTAACAAGAAAAAAAGAATAGAATAAATAAAGAACAAAAGTTCCATGTCAATAAGATACTACTATATTACGTTGCATTTATGAACACTTCAATTTTTCCTTCTAAACTTTACCTATGCACATCTCTCCTCGTGTGTGTGATAGGGAGGTATGTTATGCTGTTGTTTTTGTAAAAACAAGGGAGGAAGATGAGTCATTTGGGGGAACAAAACAGATAATAAAAATTTAACTATGTATACTATTTTACTGAATTTATATCTCATTGGACAAAGAATATATTTATTAGAAAAGGAACCAGGCATCATAAGAAAGAGAGAGAAAGAAAGAAAGAAAGAAAGAAAGAAAGAAAGAAAGAAAGAAAGAAAGAGAAGAGAGAGGAAGGAAGGAAAAGGAGGGGAGGGGGTGGGGAAGAGGAGGTAAGGGTACAAGAGGGAGTATAAAGGAGGGAAGGGGAAAGGGAAAGAGTGAGGAAGGGGAGGGGAGAGAATGGGAAGGGAGGAGAGGAGGAAAAAGCAGTAGAGGGAAAGGGGGGAATAGAAAAGGTGGAGATGATACAATGGTTATGCAGAAACGAAAGAAACCATGGAAAATTAAGTTCAAAGGAAGAAAGGACCTAGAGTATGTGGTCCAGCCAGCAATGGAATACAGGCCTTGAATGAGTGAGGCCCTAGGATGGATCCCCATCACTTCATGTAACAGCAGTCAAGTACTCTGGTCTAACTATCTATCTGTCAATCGATCTAGCTATCATCTATCTATCTATTTATCTATCTATCTCCTTCCCTCCCTCTACCTATCCATCCCTCTTTCCCTTCCAGTGTGTGTGTGTGTGTGTGTGTGTGTGTGTGTGTGTGTGTGTGTATCTGACTCTCTTTACTTCTATGTGTCTCGATATAAAAAATAAAGACAATCCCTAGGAGAGAAATTACTGGATCATATGGAAGGTTCATGACTAGTCTTTTGAGAGTTCTCCAGACTGCAGTCCACAGAGGCTGGACCAATTTACATTCCCACCAGCAGTGCTGAAGGGTTCCTCTCCAGCATTTGTTGCTGCTGTCCTTTTTGATGTATGCCATTCTTATAGGGGTGAGGTGGTATCTCAATGTTGTCTTTGTTTGCAGTTCTCTGACAATCAGTAACCGGGAGCAATATTTCATATGTTTGTTAGCCTTCTGGATCTCTTCTGTAGTGAATGTTCTGTTCATACCCTCTGCCCATTTTTGGATGGATTCATTTGCTTTTTTGGTGTTAAGTTTGCTGAGCTCTTTATTATGGTGATTAGTCTCTTGCCTGATGTCTGGCATATGAAGATCTTCTTCCATTCTGTGGTGGGTCTCTTTGTTTGGGTGATGGTTTCTTTTTCTTTTCAGAACCTTTTCAATTTGATGTAGTCCCATTCATTTGTTTTTGTTTTAGTCTTACTTGCAATTGGGTTTGTATCATTAAAGATATCCTTGAGGTTTATGTGGGAAAGTGTTTCACTAATGTTTTCCTCTAAGTATTTGATAGTTACTGGTCTAACATCCAGTTCCTTGATACATTTGGAGTTGATTTTTGTTTCTGGTCAGATAAAGAGGTTCAGTTTCATTCTTCTGCATGTTTCTACTCAGTTTTTCCAGCACCATTTATTGAAGAAAGTTTCCTTTCTCCATTTAATATTTTGGGCCCTTTTATCAAACATTAGATGTCCATAGGTGTTGGGGGTTAGTTCTGGGCTTTCAATTCCGTCCCATTGGTCTGTGTGCCTATTTATGTTCCAGTACCACGCTGTTTTGATGATGATGGCCTTATAATATAGTTTGAGATCTGGGAGTTTGATGCCTCCATTTTATGTTTCTTTTCCTCAAGATAGTTTTGGTGATTCTAGGTGTTTTCCGGTTCCAGAAAAATGACTGTAATTTTTGTTCTATTCTCTTAAAGAAGCTTAGTGGAACTTTGATGTGTATCACATTAAATTTGTATATGAAAATTAAAAAAAAAAAAACCATACTTTTCTAAGTGTGACTAAGTTTCCCTTATATCAAATTAAATTCTCTTTAAAAAATAATTCAAGGGGTAGACTTGGCTGGTGGCTCACCTGGTAGAGAATATACATTACCATGTACAAATACCTAGGTTCAAGTCCCTGCATGGGGGGGGGGGGTCTTCAGGAGCAGTGAAGCTGAAAGACAGATAGATAGATAGATAGATAGATGATAGATATGGAGAGAGACAGGGAGAGAGAGATGGAGAGAGAAGGAAGGAAAGAAGAAAAGAATAAGGGGGAAAGAATGAGAAGGGGAGAAAGGAGAGAGGGTGCTTAATCGAATGGAAGGAAAGGAAAATATTTCAAGTTAGTAGGACTTCATTCATTGAATAAAAGTCATGCTCTCTAGTGGCTACCTTTAAAATAGCATTTAATTAAATGTACAAGGTCAGTGCCAACATGTCCCAGAACTTCACCTCTCCAGAGACTCACCCTACTAGGGAAAGCCAAGTTGGGAGTATGGATCCACTCAGCTATGTCCAGCAGAGAAGCAATTACAGAAGACCAAATTCCTTCCTTCTACACCCAAAAAAGATTTTTGGTCTGAACTTCTAGAGAGGGAAATGTTAGGGGAAGATGACCAGAGGGCTCTGAACTCCAGTTCTACTGGGACCCAGAACTTTCATGACAAAGAACATTTGTCTTTGTACCATCACTGAAATGGAAGAGATTCTGGGCAATATCTAAGGAAGTTAGGTACTATTTCACTTCTCTGATAGGAAAGAGGAAAAAGGAAGGATAACTATGGGTTGATTTCACTCAGAAGTGTAATATAAAGAATTGACTTTGGGAGAACCTTGGTTGTTACCATTGAGAGGAGATGTGTGGAACACAGAACTTTGGTGGTGGGAGTGGTGTGAAACTATACCCCTATTGTTTTATAATTCTATAAAACACTAACTAAAATAAAAAATAAATGTGCAAGGTCATATTTATGATTGTAATGTTTTATTTATTGTATTTCAGTGGTAGATATATACATGGAAATATATAAACACAGAAAGAGAGAGACCAGAGCACTGCTCAGCTTTGATTGATGGTTGTACTAGGGATTGAACCTGGGACTTGGGAGACTCAGGTATGAAAGTCTTTGTGCATAGCTATTATACTGTCTCCTCAACCTGGTCATCTTTATTACTAAGATGAACACTAAATAGAGGACACTAGGGTACAGGCAGTGATACAACTAGTAGAGTGCACATGTTAAAGTTTGATGTTCACCCTAAATTGTCCTTTTCCCACTGAAGAGACATTTGGGCCAAGAAGACTTTTACTGTAGTGCTTTACAAACCTCAAAGAAGGGTGGTGTTCTCAAAGCTACTACTTTTTACCTTGCCCTCAATGTGGATCAACAACCACAACAATAAGGACTGTTCCATTCTCCAAAGGTTGGACAACATACTCTACCTACAACCTGTGGAAGATGGGTCCTGAAATTAGTGCAGCCTGGAATGTTCCTAGCCATGACCACAGAATGTGAGCTCAGACCTACAGGGATGCAGAGGTCACATAGGCTTCTGTGCTGAATATGGGCCCCAGATCAAATTGATGTGGTTTACAGTCAACAATATTTATATACTTTTCCTATATTTGGGAGCTATTCTCTTTCCTGATCCAGCTTTCTAGTCCTATCCCCAACTCTGACACCATCTCCCCAGCCAATACCTTTGGTCCACCTGCATGTTAACTGCTGGGCTCAGGGAAGAACTGTAAAGCCATGAGCCCCTTGGAATATACCTGTAATAGATCTACTAGCTTTTTCCAAAACAGAGAGCCTAAATCTTCATCCTCAATATTCTTGCTTTTATGTTCATGACTAGTCAACAACTTGTTCTGTCTTACATGTTAACTCTTTTTTAGCCACCAGGGTCCAGATGCTACCATGATGAAAACCTGACATCCCTGGGAAGACGACCCCACCAATGTGCCCTGGAACCCTGCCTCCCCACACCCTTATCCCACTAGGGAAAGAGAGAGACAGGCTGAGAGTATGGATCGATCTTCCAGTGCCCATGTTGAGCAGGGATGCAATTACAGAAGCCAGACCTTCCACCTTCTGCACCCCATAATGATCCTGGGTCCATGCTCCTAGAAGGATAAAGAATTCTATCAAGGGAAGGGATGAGATATGGAGTTCTTGTGGTAGGAATTGTGTGGAATTATACCCCTCTTATCCTATGGTCTTGTCAATATTTCCATTTTATAAATAAAAATTCTTTAAAAAGCTAATACTTTTCCCCTTTAATGTTTTCCATCTCAGATTCGTATTTTCTGAGGAGTTTGAAGGACTAGGGGTGGGGACCTTTCTCCAGGCTGTTAAATTTTCACAACAGTATCTTACCTATCAAGCTTCTTTACTGAGCTGGTGAGGAAGACTGCAGTCAGAAACAATCTATTTCATCATTTTGATCATGTCACCCAAAAAGTTGTTGTTGTTGTTGTTGTTGTTGTTGTTTTAAGTGACAAAAATACAAAGTCATGACACTGAAAAGACATTTATTCCAGAATCTAAAGTGAGGGAAGTTATATGTGGCCAAAAATGACATTTAACAACAGAAAGTGAAGTTTAGAGGGAACAAGTATTGTGCGGTTATAGACAGAAAATTGGAGGTCATGTACAAATGAAAACTGGAGCCCAGAAAACTAAGAGCTGTCACCTCACATTGTGGAGTTATTGTTTCAGGTGACTATTCAGTAAGACAGTCTTTGGATCCCAGGGCTAAAAAGTGATTTAAGTGAATACACTACCAAAAGCAACTAGAAAATCACAGAAGGACTTGGCAAGGCAAGATCATCAGAAGGAAACATGGTTCACTACTAGTGAAAAATCAGTTGTCTCTCTCTGTGAAGGAAAAGTTGAGTGTTCCCCTCCTAAGTTCAGAGATATGTAGGAGACTATCAAACTCTCCACTTATCAAAGAAAGAGAGGAAAAATGAGATTGGTTAGAATCTCCGAATGACCATTCACAGGGGAATTATACCAGTGCGTTTTTCTGTTATAATCATCAACCTGATTCCCAGGAATGGATTGCCCAAAAGTGGAACTCCAGATGTGAAAAAAGAACATCATGTGGATAAAGAATCATGATAAATATTTTCAGTAGGAAGAAACAGGCAATCACTGAGAAAAACTGTAAAAAAAATGTAATTCTAGGCGGAAAAATGGTTTTGAAAAAGCAGTTAGCTACTTCAACATACAAATTTAGGTTGGTGTAACAAAGATTGCAGAATATTTTTGATTCTTTTTGAAGCATGTATGCTAATTTTTAATCATAGAAAAACCAAAAAATAATTATTATGATAGATTCAGAGGTGGCTAAACACATCAAATTGGGTAAATTTGCAGTGAGCAATGACAATGAAGCAAAGTAAATAATTAATTGGGATCCAAATAAATAAATAACATCTTAAATCTACAAAATAATGACCACTGACTGTACAACACTATATTACATTTAATTTGAAAAATCTCAGTGTACAATAAAACTAAAAAAGCATAGAGAGGTACAGATTAGAAGGTTAATGATAATAAGTACATAGACCTCAATTAATTGTTGAATCCAGAGCAGATAATTGACAATAAATATTTAATGGACATTTATTCACAAAAAAAAGTAAAAAATTAGCTGGCAACAAGGAGCACACATTATTAAGTACAATTGAATTACTCCTTTTAGTTTGAGAAAACTAGTTTGATATATGCAACACTATAGATATTCCCTCCTCTTTTTCTGGGTGAGTGTCTAATTATTATAGATGTGGTATTATATCACAGACTTAGTAATATGTGCTTCGCTTTGAAGAAACTGCTTCAGCTACCCAAAATCATTCTCTGCATCAGGCTTTATTTTCATTCTGCATTACAAAAAGCTGAACTCATTGCAATATGTGAAGGTCTTGCCTAGGGCACTGAGAAATGCCTCTGATACCATATTATGTTCTTTAGGAAGGAGAGAAGCATCACAGGGTCCCTTTAGAACATGAAACTTGTTTGTTCATAGAGATTTTCGATTTCCACCTTCAAAGTAGCAGTGAAACAACCTCCAAGGGTAAATTTTTATGAAATTAATCTCACTGGAAGTAAGAGGTATGCTTAAACTTGATAAATCCTTACATGATTGAACAAAACATTTTTATAGAAATATGAAAGGTATAGTAGTGTTATGATTTTTCAGATATTTCAAATGTGTTTTTAATATTTATAAGTATTTATTCATTCATGTATTGGGTAGAGACAGAAAGAAACAGAGAAGGGAGGAAAGACAGAGGAGAGAAAAAGAGAAACACCTGCAGCACTGCTTCACCACTTTCCCACGTGAGGACCAGGAGTCTTGAGTGGAAACATGTACATTCAACCAAGTGCACCACCACCTGGTCCCTCAAATGTTTGTTTGTTTGTTTAATTTTTTATATTTATTTATTCTCTTTTGTTGCCCTTGTTTTTTTTTTTGTAGTTATTATTGATGTCGTTATGTTGGATAGGACAGAGAGAAATGGAGAGAGGAGGGGAAGACAGCAAGGAGGAGAGAAATATAGACACCTGCAGACCTGCTTCACCGCGGGTGAAGTGACTCCCCTGCAGGTGGGGAGTCCGGGACTAGAAAATGGAACCTTCAGCCTCCTCGCGTTTTGTGCTACACGCCCCTAATCCGCTGTGCTACCTCCCGACTACCTCAAATGTTATTTTAGTTGGAAAATTATCCATGCCCACCCCCCAGAAATTACAAGGGGTTTTCTTTGAGTGATAGCTGTTTGAAGAAGTAGGTAGTTACTATCCTTAAGCTTGGATGATATGTGAAAAATCTATGAGAAACAGGATTATTGCTCAAATTAAAGAGATTTTATGCCATCTGTCTTGGCACCATAAAAAAATGAAGCAAATCAGCAGTGTTTCTATTGTCCATAAGAACAGAAGTTTGTAAGCTTAGCATGTATTATGTAATTCAGGGAGAAAAAAAAACGAATGATTTAAGTGATAACTCTGTAAATCCCTTTGGGGACAATTTTCAACTTCTCTTTTGGATAACCAATAGAGAAATGAGTTGAAAAAATATGGGTGTTTTCAGAAAGAGAGGGAATCATAACATTAGATGAATATCATCGATTTCATTAAAGGAAGGTATTCCCAGGCTGCTTGACAAGCTATAAATTTCCACAATGTTAGCCTGAATACATTTGGAAGTTCAACCGACAAAAAAGCTTAGCATATAAATTGGCTTTATAAACACCTAAATATGGACAAAATATGAATTTAAAAGATGCTTTGGAAATCACAGATAAACTAAAAGTCATCAGATTTTTGTTAAACAAGTTGGTTATTAGTGCACTTGGCATTGTCTGTTTCAGTATAATAACACAAAGATTCTAGTAAAGATTATATGGGGGGGAATCTACAGACATTAACACATAAACTTCCTTTTCATAATTTTCAAATTGTCTTATATAAAAATCATTTTCTTCCATTTACATTGCCTTTTCTCCTGGTAACCTCTTTATGTAAAGCTAATGGACCTGTAAGTGTCCACTCCTTGGTTTTCCAAATTTGTCTCTTGATTCAGTCTGATGACTGACTGATATCTGAGATAACAAAGTTTCTCTGCTATAAGACCTCTTAATTTTTAACTTTTTTTGACTTAAAAAATGCCTTTGTCTCATTATCAGTTTTCCTTCTGTTTTAAAAGGTGAATTAATCTTGCTCTACACAAGACGTTTGTTTAATCTGTTATTATTTCTTATCTTCTATTGATGCCCAGTACTCGTCTCTTAGTTCTCTTTTTCATCAACTTTACTACCTTGTTGGTTTCTGCCTTCAGCTATTTTTAACATGTTTATATTTCCTTTCATAGTATACTCTAATTCCATCTCAGGTGGTTCACTTTCTAACAAAGTCCCATAACCTAGATATACACCAGTTTCTGTGAGAGAGAGCACATGTTCACACGTATCCATAAACTACTGCAAAATATATACCTGAAAGCAGAAGTACACTAGAGTTTGCAGTGAGTATCCCCCCAACACTTCCTCTCCACTATTCCAGGCTTTGGGTCCATGATTGCTCAACAATTTGTTTGGCTTCGTATGTTAACTCTCTTTTCAATCACCAGGTTCCAGATGCCACCAGGATGCGGGCCAGGCTTCCCTGGATTGAAGACCCCACCAATGTGTCCTGGAGCTCAGCTTCCCCAGAGACACACCCTACTAGGGAAAGAGAGAGGCAGACTGGGGGTATGGACCGACCAGTCAATGCCCATGTTCAGCGGGGAAGAAATTACAGAAGCCAGACCTTCTACCTTCTGCAACCCTCAATGACCCTGGGTCCATGCTCCCAGAGGGATAGAGAATGGGAAAGCTATCAGGGGAGGGGGTAGGATATGGAGATTGGGTGGTGGGAATTGTGTGGAGTTGTACCCCTCCTACCCTATGGTTTTGTTAATTAATCCTTTCTTAAATAAAATAAAATAAAATAAAATAAAAATGTCTCCAATTCTAAACTGTCTGCCCTTTTTTATTATTATTATCTTTTTTTTATTAGATAGAAAAAGCCAGAAATTGAGAGGGTAGTGGGAGACAGAGAGGGAGAGAGACAGAGAGACACCTGAAACACTGCTTCACTACTCACAAAACTTTCCCCCTACAGGTGGGGACTGGGGGTTGAAGCCAGTTCCTTGAGCGCTGTAACATGTGTGCGTGACCGGGTGTGCCACCACCCGGCCCCCAACTATGCCTTTCTGTCCCCTTGCTTTTTTTGTTTGTTTGTTTCTGTGAACATTCATAGGAATCACTGTATCAATTCCTCTATTCTTCATTGCTCAGTTTCATCTCTACTCCCAATACAGTCTGTAGCTTATACCACTTCAGTGAAACTGTTTCTTCAAAAACCTGAGCATTATCACAGCCAAATCTAAGAACGTTGACTTTTTCCACAGCTCCCTTTATCAAAAATATTTGAAAAATATTAATCATATGTTCCTGGGTGAGATTCTTGCCTCCTGGTTCCAGTGGCCCTGTCCCCTTCATTCTTTTTCTTTTCTCACTTCTCTTCCCAGAAAGTTCTCATCTTTCTGAGTGGAAAATTATTATCGCGGGTCAAGCAGTGGTGCACCTGGTGAAGTGTACACATTACAGTGTGCAAGGACCAAGGTTCAAGTCCCTGGTCCCCACCTGCAGGGGGAAACCTTCACAAGTGGTGAAGTAGAGCTGCAGGTGTCTCTCTGTCTCTCCTCCTCTCCACCTCCCCTTCACCCTCAATTTCTCTATGTCTCTCCGATAATAAATATGGTTTAACAATAATAAAAAAGTATTAAAAAGAAAATTATTGTTGCTCATAGTTATTTGGGGGATCCTAGTTTCACATCTTCTATTACTAGTTCTAACTTATACATCTAAGATAAACACATTATTGTGAATATAGAAAAGACATTCATAAACTTATGGTTCTAAAAACATTATAATATTAATATAGACATTGTGCAATATGTAAAAAGTAAAAGAAAATAAAGAGCCTTCATATTAATCTCGAGCCTGAGATAATCACTATTATTAATTTAATGTCCATTGTTTTTATCTGAATAAACCAAAATGGAGATCACTAAAGCTACAACTCTGTACACTGTTTTATGCCCTTAGCCTTATATAATAACTTGTCCTTGTGTCTCTAAATATTTTATAAGCACCCTTTGAATGTGCTTGTTTTCTTTCAGAGCATTCCAACATGGATGTATCATATTTTATGTAGCCATATTTTTCTGTTTCAGTATTTTAATTACTTTCCATTTTGACTATCACAAACAATGCTGTGATGAATATAATTGCAGGTCAATTTTAAATTATATTCCAGATTGTAAAATGATAAAATAAAAAAATTCAGACTTTGATTCTGGCCTTATCTGCAACTTCACGAAAAACCTTAGGTCATAAGATAACTAGAATATTTAATGAGAAATCTTAAAAGAGCAAAGGCATTTGAGTATATAAAATATGGGGGGTAGGCAATCCATTCTGTTCTGAAAGAAAGAGGTTGAATAATTTCATAAATCATATACCAAGAATATCCCAAGAAGAGAGCATTAGGAGACTGGGTGGAAAATCCATTAGCTCTATGCATGCTTTGTACCTGGTCATCATAAAATCAAAGATAAGTGTTTGGTTCAGATGAGAAATTTTTTTCTTCAGTCTTCTTTAAAGTAAAAGATTCTTTACCATTACCTATGAATACAACAACTGTCTTTGAGGCTATGAATACCTCAAATCTGGTTTTACATATTTGTTATACAAAACTGAATTTACTCACTATAGTTTGTTATAGTGAATTGTATTTAATTGAATGTTTGCTGTAGAAAATTGAATTTACTCGCCTACGTTGTAATACATATATCAGAACAGTAATAATTAAACAAAGTTGCTGTCTATGCCATAACTAATTGTATTCTGCAACATTACCAAATGACATAAATTCAATGAGAATTCATCTTCTGTCTTCGTTGTTTCCTACATTTGCTTGAGAATAATTGGTTTCTAAAGAACATGAAAAAATGTTTTCTTTACACAGTTGTAAAATGGAATGAACTCAAATTTTTAAGAAATGTCAAAACTTTTAATGCATTTTGCCAGAGATTTATATAAAAGTTTATTTATTCGGGAGTCGGCAGTAGCACAGCGAGTTAAGCGCAGGTGGCGCAAAGCACAAGGATGGGGGTAAGGATTCTGGTTCTACCCCCTGGCTCCCCACCTGCAGGGGAGTCACTTCACAGGTGATAAAGCAGGTCTGCAGGTGTCTCCCCCTCTCTGTCTTCCCCTTCTCTCTTCATTTCTCTCTGTCCTATCCAACAACAACAACAACAATAATTACAACAATAAAACAACAAAGGCAACAAAAGGGAATATATAGATAAATATTATAAAAATAAATGTTTTAAAAAAGTTTATTTATTCAAAAAATCCATATTTTTTATATCCCTCTGAGAATATGGAGCCAGAGTCATTATGGGGTGCAGAAGGAGGAAGGTCTGGCTTCTGTAATTGCTTCCCAGCTAAACATCAGCATTGGCAGGTCGATCCATACTCCCAGCCTGCCTCTCTCTTTCCCTAGTGGGGCGGGGCTCTGGGGAAATGGGACTCCAGGACACATTGGTGGGGTCGTCTGCCCAGGGAAGTCCGGTTGGCATCATGGTAGCATCTGGAACCTGGTGGCTGAAAAAAGAGCTAACATACAAAGCCAAACAAAGTGTTGACTAATCATGAACCTAAAAGCTGGAATGGTTCATATGAAGAGTTGGGGGGGGGGTCTTCGTTTTGCAGATAGTTAGTAGTCCTATTTTATTTATATTCCAAAGAGCCCATGACTATCCTAGTTTCTGTTTTGTTTTGGTTTTGTTTGTTTGTTTTACCCAGTAATTCCTCTCCTAGGGATATACCCCAACGACTCCATAATACCCAACCAAAAAGATATGTGTACACGTCTCTTCATAGTAGCTCAATTCATAATAGCTAAAACCTGGAAGCAACCCAGATGCCCAACAACAGATGAAAGGCTGAGAAAGCTGTGGTATATATACACAATGGACTGCTACACAGCTATTAAGAACAACAAGCCCATCTTCTCTGAACCATCCTGGATGGAGCTAGAAGAAATTATG
The DNA here is from genome assembly GCF_950295315.1 of Erinaceus europaeus. Taxonomy (NCBI): domain Eukaryota; kingdom Metazoa; phylum Chordata; class Mammalia; order Eulipotyphla; family Erinaceidae; genus Erinaceus; species Erinaceus europaeus. The sequence goes on from NC_080174.1 coordinate 21,623,871, forward strand.
TTAAGTGAGCTAAGTCAGAAAGATAAAGACAAGTATGGGATGACCTCATTCTTAAACCTAAGTTGAAAAAGAACAGAGAGGGAAACTCAAAGCAGGATTTGACTGAATTTGGAGTATGGCACCAAAGTAAAAATCTCTGGGTTAAGGGTGAGGGTGGGGGGGGGGAGGATGGGATGGGACACAGTCTTTTGGTGGTGGGAATGGTGTTTATGTACACTCCTATTAACTTGTAGTCATGGAACGACTTCTATCCATATAGTCTAGACCAGCACAGTAGTATCCTTTCTAAAAGATTCTTTGAAGAAAACATTTGAAGTGTATTCATGACCCTTTTTTTATATTTGTTTTTTTTTTAATTTTTTATTGGGGAACTAATGTTTTACATTCAACAGTAAATACAGTAGTTTGTACATGCATAACATTTCAATAAATTTGTATTAAGTATGAATTATGCCACACATTACACTGGCTACTAGGGATATAGTTCCTTTGAACAAAATATTTATTCCAAATAATACTCTCAACATTTGAGGCATTGTGCCTTTGCCAACACTAAGTATCATTATCTTAAAACCTGATGATTTTGTTAAGTTAAATGTATTACTTTATTAATTTACTTATGTATAATTACTACTGATACATTCAGTAAAAGCCAAAGTACAATATATAGGAAAGGCGTGAATAAATGAAAGGAACAGTGGAATAGGTGCTACTGAGATAGAAAGAGTCCCCGATAAGAGAAGAATTTCTAGAATGATCTGGAGTTTCCTATGAATAAGAATAAAAATAAATTCCTTTTTAAGAATTCATCTTGAGGAATAAATGAGGCTAGATCAATAGAGGAAACTATGTATTTAAATAAGAAATCAAAGATTTGTATGAAGAACAAATTCATTCAATAAATTGGACTTTGAAATATGCACCCCCATAATTGAATATGAAAAGGGTATAAAGAGACCAAAGGCATTTGCAATTGATAATAAAAAGAATCCTATGGAATAGACCTGCACTTTGAGTGACAATGTTGAAAAATATCTATCATTAAGAAATAGATACACACCCAACCAAAAAGAGGTGTGTACTCCTATGTTCATAGCAGCACAATTCATAATAGCAAAAACCTGGAAGCAACCCAGGTGCCCAACAACAGATGAGTGGCTGAGAAAGCTGTGGTATATATACACAATGGAATACTATGCAGCTATCAAGAACAATGAACCCACCTTCTCTGACCCATCTTGGACAGAGCTAGAAGGAATTATGTTAAGTGAACTAAGTCAGAAAGATAAAGATGAGTATGGGATGATCCCACTCATCAACAGAAGCTGACTAAGAAGATCTGAAAGGGAAACTAAAAGCAGGACCTGATCAAATTGTAAGTAGGGCACCAAAGTAAAAACCCAGTGGTGAGGGGTAGGCATGTAGCTTCCTGGGCCAGTGGGGGGTGGGAGTGGGCGGGAGGGATGGGTCACAGTCCTTTGGTGGTGGGAATGGTGTTTATGTACACTCCTAGCAAAATGTAGACATATAAATCAGTAGCTAATTAATATGAGAGGGGGAAATCAATTGTATGTCTCAAAGTTTCTCAAAACACAAACTGAATCTTTTTAATATATAGGCTATGTATTTGATATGCGGACTCTCTCAAAAGCCTAGACCAAGTAGATTAGAAGCTTCCAATAGCACAGCTATATACAAGATACTGGGTACTGTCCAGCAAACCATAACAAAGGGTCTTTTCAAAGTTAACCCAATTAACAAATAATGTGATGATAATATTAACTATTGAGTGTCTTTTTGAACCCTAAGACAGCAGGAACCTCACATCTTCACTATAGAGCCCCTACTTCCCCCAGTCCTGGAACCCTTGGATAGGGCCCACTTTCCCGTATGCATCTCCCAATCCAAACCAAATAACATTGCATCTGCCGATAACAACCTAACCAAAGCAACGATTGCTACCTCAACATGCTTCACCTCAGAATGTATCCAGAGACTTCACGTGTGGAATGACAACCCTTCAGCTTCATTACTCGGGTGAGACCTTTCCTTTAATAGTACACTCTAATTTCATCTCAGGTAGTTCACTTTCTAACAAAGTCCCATAACCTAGATATACACCAGTTTCTGTGAGAGAGAGCTTATGTGCACACGTATCCATAAACTACTGCAAAATATATACCTGAAAGCAGGACTACACTAGAGTTTGCAGTGAGTACCTCCCTAACATTTCCTCTCCACTATTCCAAGCTTGGGATCCATGATTGCTCAACAAATTGTTTGGCTTCATATGTTAACTCTGTTTTCAATCATCAGGTTCCAGATGCCACCAGGATGCTGGCCAGGCTTCCCTGGATTGAAGACCCCACCAATGTGTCCTGGAGCTCAGCTTCCCCAGAGTCACACCCTACTAGGGAAAGAGAGAGGCAGACTGGGGGTATGGACCGACCAGTCAACGCCCATGTTCAGCGGGGAAGCAATTACAGAAGCCAGACCTTCTACCTTCTGCATCCCTCAATGACCCTGGGTCCATGCTCCCAGAGGGATAGAGAATGGGAAAGCTATCAGGGGAGGGGGTGGGTTATGGGGATTGGGTGTTGGGAATTGTGTGGAGTTGTACCCCTCCTACCTTATGCTTTTGTTCACTAATCCTTTCTTAAATAAAAAATTTAAAAAAAAAGAAAAGAAAAGAAATAGATACATAGTGTGCCATCCCACCCATCCACCCCCACCTCCTGGGGAAGCTGGGGTTGGGGGGGGGGTGGATGGGACACAGTCTTTTGGTGGTGGGAATAGTGTTCATGCACACTCCTATTAACTTGTAGTCATATAAATCACTATTTAATTAATATGAGAGGGGAAAATTAATCATATGTCTCAAAATTTTTAAAGCACAGACTGAATCTTTTTAATACATAGGCTGAGTATTCGATATGTCGACTCGCAAAAGCCTAGATCAGGGAGAACAGAAGCAACCAGTGGCACAGCTATATACAAGATATTGGGTATTATACAGCAAATCCAAACAAAGGGACTTTTCAAAGTTAACCCAATTACCAAATAATGTGATGATAACAATAATTATCTATTGTCTTCTTGAACCCTAAGACAGCTGGAACCTCACATTTCTACTATAGAGCCTATATTTCCCCCAGTCCTGGAACCTTAGGGTGGGGCTCACTTTCCTGCATGCTTCTCTCAATTCATACCAAATAATATTGAATCCACCAGTCCCAACCTAATCGACACAACGAGTGCCACCTCACCATGCTTCACTTCAGACTGTGTCCAGAGACTTCAACCACCAGGTTCCAGATGCCAGCATGATGCCGACCAGACTTCGCTGGACAGACGATCCCACCAATGTGTCCTGGAGCTCCACTTCCCCAGAGCCTTTGCTCACTAGGGAAAGAAGATGGGAGTATGGATTGACCAGTCAACGCCCATGTTCAGCGGGCAAGCAATTACAGAAGTCAGACGTTCTACCTTCTGCAATCCACAATGACGTTGGGTCCATACTCCCAAAGGGATAAAGAATGGGATAGCTATCAGGGGAGGGCATGGGATACGGAGATCTGGTGGTGGGAATTGTGTAGAGTTGTAGCCCTCCTATCCTACAGTTTTGTTAATGTCTCCTTTTTTAAGTAAAAAGAAAAAGAAAAAGAAACAGATATATAGATATATTTCTTCAATGAGCATTTAGTTAAATGGAAGTTTTAACTTTTATTTTGCTCAATGTATGTTAACTTTAAAATATGCTTGTTTTCCTTAAATAAGACAAGATGTCCTGTGTTGTGTTTTTATTTTTTATTAGTGGTTTACCAGATTATAAGATTACAGGGTCTAATTCCACACTAAACCTACTTCTAGAGATCTGTGTCCCTACTCCCCAACAATAACTATTATATTTCATACAAAGTCTTACAGTCTGCAGATTGGCTATTTTTTTCTTTCTTTTTTTTATTGTTGTATTAAGGGGATTAATGATTTACATTAAAGACAGTTGTTGGTACAAGTATAACATTACTCAGTTTTCTATGTTTTTTTTTAATTAGGAGTATAATTTCTCACCACTCCCTTCACCAAGGGTCTGTGTCCCCACCCGCTCAGATAACCACTATAGTTTTCCCACAGTCTTAGATATGAGTTGATTTTTTTCACACTCATGTGATCAATTCTCTATATCCTGCATGTGAGTGAGATCATCCTGTAGTTGTCCTTTACCTCCTTACTTGCTTTACTAAGCAGAATCTTATCTAATTTCATCCATTTTATCCCAAAGAACATAATATCATATTTTTATTGCTGAGCAATACTTTATTAAGTATATATCCCATAATTTATTTATCCTGTCTTCTGCTGAGAGGTATTTTGGTTGTTTCCAAATTTTGGATCTTATTTATAGTGCCACTATTAACACTATGCTCATGCATAGGACTGTGCACACCTCTTCTAAACAGTGTTATTATATCTTTTGGGTAAATGCCTAGGAGTGGAATTGCTGGGTCATAAGCTATTTCCATTTGTATTTATTTAAGGATTCTCTGTACTGTGCTCCATAATGACCAAACCAATTTGCATTCCCACCAGCAGTGTAGTAGAGTTCCTCTTTCTCTCTCCACATCCTCTCCAACACCTTCTCTTGTTTGGTCGATGAATCCCATTTTCAGAGGTGTGAAGTGGAATCTCAATGTGGGTTTAATGTGCATTTCATTAATGATGACTGAAATGAAGCATTTCTGCATCTGATTGTGTGTCATGTGTATCTCATTTTTTAAGCTCTTTTTTTTCCCTTTTGTTGCCCTTGTTGTTTACCATAACAGTTGTTGTTATTATTGTTGTTGTTGTTGCTGTCGTTGTTGGACAGGACAGAGAGAAATCAAAAGAGGAAGGGAAGACAGAGAGGGGGAGAAAAAGATACCTGCAGACCTGCTTCACCACCTGTGAGTATCTCTTCTTTAGAAAACTTTCTATTCATATCTTCCACCTACTTTTCTATTGGGTGGTTCTTTTTCTTTTTGTTGAGTTGTATGAGTTCTTAACAGATATTTGATATGAAGTCACTTGTCTGAAAAGCAGTGCGCAAGTATATTTTCCCATTTGCTTTTATTTTCATAATTCACACTTCTTGGTGTCATGCTTAAACTCCATTGGCACACTAACCTGTAATTTGAACAATTAAATTTCCTTTTATATTACAAACTTCTTCTTACTAATTAAATCAGTGTCAAACAGCTGTTGATATGTTTAATATTTTAAAAATATCCATCTCTTTAAAATCTAAACAAACTTAATTACATATAATTTTATAAAATATGCAATTTCATTTTACTTTATACAAAATGAGCTTCATTCATCAAACTAGCTCTAGGCTTGTTTAATTTATATTATCAATATTTTTGTTGTTTAATCCAGAGCACTGATATGAAATATTTATGCCAACTTAAATCAGGCATGTTCAGTATGCCAAACAATTCCTTCTTTCCAGTTTTTATACAGAGATGGATTCATATTTGGTTAAATGTACTTACTAGAATGGATAGACAGTTTTATTTTGTTTTGCTTTATATAATTTTTCATTTTTTTGTTCAAAGACTTTTTTTTATATTGATTCACAAAATTGTAAGATAATAGAGTTCCGTGTCTCTCCTCCACTGGAAACTGCTGTAGTTCTCCCAAGGTCAGATATGGGCTGAGTCTATTATTATCTACCTATATCTATTTTTCCCATTGTTTTCCAATGGTCTTGCATACACTTCTTTTCTAAGTCACCCCTATACTTCTTACTACTTCCAAGTGTCTTTCCTTTTTTCCTCTTCTCTCTCAGATAAGAGAAACAGTGCCTAGCTTCTCTGGCATTTTCCAGATGTGCTTCCTTTTCATTGATGGTATAAAAACAAGATTTCTGGTGACAAATATTGAGATGTTGAAATACCAGATCCTGATGGACCAGGGGTACAAAGCCCTCTGGTTAACTTTCCCTATCTTTTACTCCTCTTGGAGTATGGACCAAATTCTTTTTGTAGTGCATATAGTGGGAGTTCTGGCTTCTGTAATTGCTTGTCTGCTGGACATGGGCATTGGCAAGTCTATCCATACCCAATAGAGACTTTTTACTGAATAGTGTATTCTTTTGTCAGATAGCATTACCCTCCTCCCCATCCCCTTCTTGTCAGCCTCTCTCCATTTTGTTCTAGATTCTCTTATATTTAACCAAAGATAGTAACAATATTTTCCCAACTGTCCCACCCTCTAAATATGATTAGTGTTCAAATGAAAGGCATTTGTTTAAGATATAAAAGGAAAAGTGGAACAATGGGTTCATATCTCTTTTCTAGCAGAAAGCAAATGCATGAACTTCTCAGATATAGATGTTTGCATAATTTATAATAGCTAAAACCTGGAAGCACAATTCATAATAGCTAAAACCTGTGCCCAACAACATATGAATGACTGAGAAAGCTGTGGTATATTTACACTACACAGCTATTAAAAATAAGGAACCCACCTTCTCTGACCCATCTTGAGTGGAGCTAGAAGGAATTATGTTAAGTGAGATAAGTCAGAAAGACAAAGACAAAAGGGAAACTCAAAGCATAATCTGACTGAGTTTGAAGTATGGCACCAAAGTAAAAATCTCTGGGTTGAGGATAGATGTTCAGCTTATTGGGGGTTGGGAAGGGAGAGGGACACAGAACTTTGGTGGTAAGAATGGTGTTAATATACACTCCTATGAATTCAAAGTCTCACAAATCACTAATTAAAATGAGAGAGGAAAAATGGATTGAATGTCTCAAACTTTTTGATGCATAGACCATAGCTCTGAGTCTATATGCCTTCAATCTAAACACTTAAGATGGTAATCAGATTGGTAATCAGATTGAATTTTAACAGTGGGCTCAAACTTTTAATACATCTCTAATAATGACTTGTGCTTTGAAATATTAAATCTCCTATAAGCTTAGACCAGGGAAAACAGAAGCAACTGTTGGCATAACTTTATAAGATACAGCTATATGTAAATAGCATTAAAGCACATAAACTATGCTGAGGTGTTGTGCTATAGAGCAAATCCTAACAATGAGATTTTCAAAGTGAACCCAATTGTCAATAAATTTGGTTATATCAATAACTATCTATTGCCTTCTTAAACCCAAAGACAACAGGAACCTTCTGCATTCTCTACAAAACCCATATTTCTCCCTGTCCTGGAATCCCTGGGGTGAGGCTCGCTTTCTAGTATGTTTCTTCCAATTCATACCAATTGATACTGCATCTTCTAATCCCAACCTATTCAATACAACCAGTACCACCTCAGCATGGTTCACATCGGATTATATCCAAACAAGTCAGGTGTGGAATGTCAACTTTCCAGCCTTATTACTCTGGTGAGATCTTTCCTAGCTCATGGAACTCCCTGCTCCCATTACAGGTGGTGCACTCTTTAACAAGGCCTCAAAACCTAGATATAGACCAGGGCTTCTGTACACATGTATCCATATGTTAGGAGAAAATATACACCTGAAAGCAATAGTGTACAATAGTTTGCAGTGAGACAATAAATGCAGCAATTAAAAAGACCTGAAAAAGATACCATAAAGCACTTAAAAAATAGTTTCTACTTAGACCTAGACACTCTCCTTACCTACCTCATATTACATGTCCCTCAATCACTCCAAAGCTAACCTTGTCAGATAAAATAAGAATTACAAATACATAGTCCTTTTTCCAACTATGACAACCAGCTCCCTAGGCAATACCGTGGGTCCACCTGTATGTTAGCTGTCAGTGTCAGGCAAAAACTAGTAAAGTTATGGCCCCTTGGAATATACCTAAGATAGATCTACTAGCTTTTCCCAAAACGGAAACCTCAAATCTTCATCTGCAATATCCTTGCTTTTAGGTTCATGATTAGTCAACAATTTGATATATCTTAACTCTATTTCAGCCACCAGGTTCCAGATACAACCATGATGCCAACTAGACTTCCCTGTATAGACAACCCCACCAAATGTGTCCTGGAGCCCTGTATCTCCAAACCCTGCCCCAACTAGGGAGAGAGAGACAGACAGGCTAGGAGTATGTATCAACCTGCCAATGCCCATGTTCAGCAAGAAAGCAATTACAGAAGCCAGACTTTCCACCTTTTGCACCCCATACAGATCCTGGGTCCATACTCTCAAAGCAATAAAGAATAGGAAAGTTTTTTCAGGGGGTGGGATAGGGAGTTGCAGTGGTAGGAACTGTGTGGAATTGTACCCCTCTTATCCTATGGTCTTGTCAATATCTCCATTTTATAAATTAAAAATAAATTACTCCAATTTTCTGCCTGGGATATAGGAAACTGAGAACATGGTTAAAAACCACAGCAACTAGTAAATGTATGCACCTTATTGGCACAGAGATAGAGGTGGGGTTCCAACAGGATCTACTGTGAACCCCAAAGAAGGAACAGAGGTAACAATCTCATATACCATGTATGCTCATATTCACTAAAACATACTAAGACCTCAATCCATGTCCTACCACAGCAAAGAGTATCATTTCTAAAATGTTAATGACAGAAGAAAAGTGGTAATTTCCTGACCACTAAATCTGTTTAATTTTCCAGAAATGATAGTGTTTTTAATACACTGATAGCATGGTTAACAGCTTTTTGATATTCCAGAGGAATAGATGCCACTATAATTAAATTTATGCTGAAGCATACCTTTAGTCTAAAATGAAATAAGAGACAGAAAGCAATGTTTTAGAAAGGAAATTTGAGATTACAAATATATTTACGATAAAGTCCAATAACCTATAAGACATACTAATTGAAAAGCAGGGTGTTAAGGAAATAACCAACATGTTCTCTGTTTCCCGCTAAAGGGCTTAAAAACCAGCTGAAACACAGAAGGAAAGCATTCTGGTGACTAACTATTAATAATATAGATGATCTCCACTGTAAAAGATTAAACTGGTTCTATATAACTGCAAATAAAATTTGTGAGAATGTTCCTGTTCTATTCTGAGAGATATCAACCTGAACCTGAAAATTGGATGCCTATGTGATTGATGTCAACTTAATAATTGAGTGGGAAATGTGTTCCTCATATCTTCCTTTGATAGTTGTTATGAGTCTTCATTTAGACTCCTATAAAGCTTTCAATTTTCTCTAACAGTTGTGTGATCATTAATAAAGAAAAACTGAGTACTTCTCATTCAATCTTTTTATATAAAATATTTTTCAATAGGATTTTCTTTTCAAAATAACATGCTTTGTCCCTGATTTATTGATATTCTAAGCATGTTCTTAGCATCTTTATTGGGTGCTTCCACAGGAAGGGAAAGAGGTAGTTGGGTTCAGAGTATTCAGATGTAGTATGTGGTCACTACCACCTAGCACAGCAGAGGAATGAGAACAGAGGATTCCCCAGACCACCACTAGTATAGAGATAATTCAGTATAAGAAGGAAGACATAAGAAGAAAAGCCAGTGTAAGCAAACAATGCAGTAAAGTTTTGTTTGTTTGTCAACCGAGCATTACTCAGCTCTGGTTTATGGTGGCACTGGGGATTGAACCTGGGGTCTTGGAGCCTCAGGCATGAGAGTCTTTTGCATAGCCATTATGCTATCTCAAAGCCCACAGTAAAGTTTGATAAAATAATTGCAGGAAAGCACTGAGAATAACAGGAGGAAGCTTAGTATAGCTACTGAGGTATAAAACAGTTGCAAGAAGAAAAGATACTTAAACGTATGAAAGAACTGAGTAAACAAAGCAGAAAGCAAACACTTTCATAGACTGTGACAGTAAAATGGTGATCACCAAAGGGGAAAGGGACCAGAATAGGTAAAAAAGGAATTAATTGTGTGATGTCTAATAGAAATGAAATATTTAGGGGGTTGGGCGGTGGCACAGTGGGTTAAGCGCATGTGGCGCAAAGCACAGGAACCAGCATAAGGATCCCGGTTTGAGCCCCCGGCTCCCCACCTGCTGGGGGGGAGGTTGCTTCACAAGCAGGTGAGCAGGTCTGCAGGTGTCTATCTTTCTCTCCCCTTCTCTGTCTTCCCCTCCTCTCTCCATTTCTCTCTGTCCTATCCAACAACGAATTGCGTCAACAAGGGCAATAATAATAACCACAACGAAGCTACAACAAGGGCAACAAAAGGGGGAAAAAAATGGCCTCCAGGAGCGGTGGATTCATGGTGCAGGCACCGAGCACAGCAATAACCCTGGAGGAGGAAAAAAAAAAAAGAAATGAAATATTTGGAAGAAATCATAGTGTAGCATAAACAGAAGCCAAACTACAATATTGTACACCTAAAAAATAAATATCACTATAACCAATAGTTTTCATAATGTGTGTGTGTGTGTGTGTGTGTGTGTGTGTGTGTGTGTCCATGTCTGCTTTAGGTTATCAGGGTGAGATTGACTTCATAGAAGGTACAAGGGAGTATTCTTGTGTCTTCAATATTCTGGAAGAGTCAGTCACTACCATCAAGAAAACTAGCATGAGCACTCCATGAGTCACTCCAGAAATATTAAGGGCAGCCCAACTTTCCAAAGCAAAGCTGGGTCATCCTACCCTGCCACATAAAGAAGACTAGTTCAGAAATGAGTGCAGCATAGAATGTTTCCAGCTGTGACTGTGAATGTTCCTAGCCAGTTCAGACTGACAGGGACTCAGAGGTGTTACACAGGCTCCTGTGCTAAACATAAATATATATGGCTCCTGTGTCAAGCTGATGGAGTTAACAGTTAATTCTACTCATAGATATTCTTCAAGATTAGGAGCTACTCTCTGCCCTAAGCCAATCTTCTAGCCTGATTCTCAACTTTTAAACCATCTTCTCAGGCATTTTTGTGCAACTCCAAACTATCAAACTATCAAACTAGCTATCAAACTCAAGCAAAAACTATGAAAGTCATAGACCCCTAGGAATATACTTAAAATAGACTTCCCAGCTTCTTTCCATCCTAAGATTCCTAGTCTCATCTTCTTGGTTCTCACTTTTTGGTTCCTGTTCATTAGGCATTTTGTCCTGCTTTATATCTTACTGCCTTTCAGCCACCAAATTGCAGATGCTATTATGATTCCATCCTGACTTCCCTGGGCTGACAACCTCACCAATGTGTCCTGGAACCTCACCTCTCCAGAGCTCTACCCTACTAGGGAATGAAGCCACTTTCTGTACCCCATAAAGAATAAAGAACCCCATTTTGGTTCATAGTCCCAAAAGGAGGGGAAATGCTCCACTTCACTTACCATTAGGGAAATGCAAATTAAAACTACACTGAGATACCATTTCACACCTGACAGAATGGCTTACATCAATAAACCAGGAAATGACAGGTGTTAGATATGTGGAGCAAATTCTCTGGTGGGAATGCAAACTGGGACAGCCCCTTTGGAAGACTGTATGTATTTGCTTTTAAAGAAATGAAAATGGGAGTACCTAATGATCCAGCAGTACCACTCCTGGACATTTATCCAGTGAACACTCTAGCACCAATTAGAAAGGACATATGCACCCCTATGTTCACAGCTGCATGATTCACAATAGCCAAAGAGTAGAAGCAACCTAAATGCCCATCATCAGATGCCTGTCTAAAGAAGTTATGGGATATATATTCCATGGAGTACTACTCGGCAATAAAAAAAGATGACAGGAGAAAATAGATGGAACTGAAGTTAATTATGCTTAGCAAAATGAGTAAAGAGAAGACAAACAGCTACCAGATGGTTTCACTCATACGTGGAATCAAGAGATCTGATTTACATAAATTTGCCCCCCCAAAAAAAAAAAATCCAAACAAAACAGAAGCAAGCAAACTGTTTGTAAGACTTATAAGAACTATGGTGGTTATCTTTTCGAGATGGGAAGTGAGTGAACTCTGGTGGTAGGTGTGGTGTAGAAGCATACATTGTACTCTTACAATTTTGTAACAATTAATAAGAAATAAAATTTTTAACTTAAAAAAAGGTGGGAACCCAGATCAGTTATAGGTTGTGATCATAAGAAAGCAAGTATACCATCCTTACCAACAGCCCTTCCAACCCCAGAGATACTGTTTTATTAACTGTATCACAAACAACTAATTCACAGAAATAACTAGCTAAAAAAATTCCACAGACTACCCAAGTATGTTACATTCTTTTTGCAGGATATTTTTCACAATTCAGACAGCATGTGCTTTTAATATAATGTGGAGCATTGGAAATGTTTTTTGATAAGAGAGACAGCAGAAAATGGCAGGCTGAAAATATGTGACTAGCCTTGATTACAGCAAAGAAGAGGAATTATTGTCATAACAGAGAAAAAAAACCATGAAAAAGGTACCATAGCTCACAGAAGTTGAATCACATGTCTAGACTGGAAATTTCAAGGCAAAACATAATGTTGGGTACTGAAAACAAAGAGTATTCAGGAAAAAATATGGGTTTAATGTAAAGGAAAAGAGAGAAAAATAAGAAGATCTCTCTAACCCTCAAGTATTTAAGATATTTAAACCTGACTAGAAAAAAAAAAAAGATAATTTAGTGAAAAAAGATATCTGGATAGGTGCAATGTATAGACCCTAAGAATGTTCACTAATACCTAACTATCTCTGTGCTTTATTATAAATGCAGCAGAATGGGGTGCAGGGAACTCAGTTAGTATTAGAACACTGGCCTGCATTCCTTGAAGTCCCAGTGGTCTCAGGTTTGATTTAAAGGACCACAAGATGCCTCAACTGAGTGGCACTCTGGTATCTCTCATCCTCTCTCATCCTCTCTCTCTCATCAAATAAATACATGTTTCTAATATGCAGAAAAATCTTGAGCATATGTATACATATGTAGTATGCACAGAATGAAGTAATATCAAATGTGTCTATAGTTTTCATTTCACCTACACCCTCTCCCTCTTTTTGTCACTAGATATTTTCTGGGGTTTCAGGAATGCACAATTCCCTCATTCTCAGTTAACTTTTCCCCCCAGAAAATGGATGAGAGCAAAGAAGAGGCAGAGGGAAGGAAAGAAATAACAGCACCACTCCCTCAACTTGTGAAGTTTCTCCTGTGCATAGTGTTTCCATGTGGTGACCAGAGGTTCAATCTCAGGTCCTCATACAAGATCAAGTGCTTTACTGGGTGAGTGACTTCCCAGTCCAAAATCTCTATAAAATTTAAATATATATATAGGGGGGGGCGCCAGACAGGGTACTCACATATGTGGAATTACATTGCTCCCAAGAAACTTTGTTTTTCATTAAGAGAGACCAAATCACTAGAGTTTCCATGATGCTATAGTATTTCTCATACTATTCCAGAGCACCAACCTGGAAGGTCTCTCTCTCTCTCTCTCTCTCTCTCTCTCTCTCTCTCTCTCTGAGCACAGGTCAACTTTTGCTTATAGTGGTATGAGGGATTGAACCTGGGACCTAGAAGCCTCAGGCATGCACGGAGTCCAACAAGAAAGAAGAAGCAAAGGAATTCCAACTGTTAATAAGGTGATCAGTGGTAGAATAAAACCAGGAACCCAGCAACAGCAATGGGAAAAAGCATAGATTCAGGAAAGAAGACAACAAAATGGACAGAATGATAATATCAAATGTTGGTGAGCCAAGGCTAGCTTAGAACCTTTACATGTATGCAGCCTTAAGAATGAAAAATGTAACCTTAGAATTACAACTTTAAGAAGGTGGCAATTTTCCTGGGGCAGGCCTGATGGGGACCTCAGATAGCACAAAATGGCGGCAGAGGACAGGATGGAGGACAGCCCTTTGAATCTCACCCAGGGTATGGATGACGACCCCCTTCTGGACATCAAACACCTCTCTTGCCAACTGCAAGCTCACTTTAGACCCAGGTTCTAGCCTCTTCCTACAGTCATCATAACAAATCTTCTCCTGTTCATACATACATACAACACCCTTCTCTTCGTCCTGAGCATATAGCATTCCCTTCCCCAGGCCAGCAGGTTGTCTCTTAACCTCATTCTGGCCAACCTTGCCCTGGAACTGATCTATTTCCTGATATGTCTGCTCATTTACACAGTATAAATTCTACGATTTAATAAAGCCAGACCACAGCCATATACTTGAAGAAGAAAAACTTAGTGCTTACCCCAGCAATATTATCACAGAGACTGGATTCAGGATGATTTCAAGTCTGGAAGAGATTGCTGAAAAGCAAGGGGACATAATATTGTACCTGAAATGACACAATGTACTTATCATGAGGTAAGAAGGGTAAAATTCCACACTATTCCCACCATCAGAGATCTGTATCTTTTTTTTTTCTTCTTCTTTTCCTCCTCCAGGGTTATTGCTGGGCTCGGTGCCTGCACCATGAATCCACCGCTCCTGGAGGCCATTTTTTTTTCCCCCTTTTCTTGCCCTTGTAGCTTCATTGTGGTCATTATTATTGCCCTTGTTTACACAATTTGTTGTTAGATAGGACAGAGAGAAATGGAGAGAGGAGGGGAAGACAGAGAAGGGGAGAGAAAGATAGACACCTGCAGACCTGCTTCACCACCTGTGGATTCCCCTGCAGGTGGGGAGCCGGGGGCTCGAACCGGGATCCTTAACGGTCCCTGCGCTTTGTGCCACATGCGCTTAACCCACTGCGCCACCGCCCGACCCCCAGATCTGTATCTTATCCCCTCCATTGGAAGCTTCCCTTTTCTTTATTCCTCTCGGAGTATGGACCAAAGATCTTTATAGGGTGCAGAAGGTGGGAGGTCTGGCTTCTGTAATTGCTTCTCCACTGGACATGGGGATTGGCAGGTCAATTCATACCCCTAGACTGTTCCTGTCTTTCCCTAGTGGGGTAGGGAATTTGGTTCTTAACTGTCTGGTTCTTTCTTATGTAGGCTTTGAATGGTGCTTTGTAGAATCCTTGATAAAGAAGAATGCCTGTTTTGAACACTATGACATATTGTAGGAATAAAGGTATAGTTTCAACATCTCCTTAACAGTACTTCTGCATGAAACTAAGACCCTGCCATCATTGGGCTATTTTATAAAAATCTACAGTGACAATTTTTTAAAAAGGATTTTGATTGAATAAGTTCTTTTTAAAAAATGTTTTATTTATTTATTAATGAGAATAAGATAGGAGATAGACAAAGAAAGAACCAGACATCACTCTAGTTTATGTGATGCCAGGGATTGAATTCAGGACCTTATACTTGAGAGTCCAATGCACCATCTCTCTGGCCATTCAAATAAATTCTTCCTACTTCACAGCACTCCTCGGTTTGGGCTTATGTTGATATTGGGAACCTTTTGTGCCTTGATCATCAAAGTTTTTTTTTCTGTGTAACCTGTATTTGTGTGGCACTGGATGGCAGCTTTGTTCATGTAGTTTTTCTTTGCTTGTTTGGTTTGGTTTTTACATAGTGGTAGGCAGAGAGAAAGGGAATGAGACCACAGTCCAAAGATTTCTTCAATGCGGTGGGGGCTAAACTCGCACCTAGGTCACATGTCTGGCAAAGCGGCACACCATCCAAGTATCCAAGTAAGCTATTACCTCTGGCCCTCGTTTAGCTTTTTTTTGTTGTTGTTCATTGTTATTGTCTTTTTATTTATTGAGGGGTTAATGGATTGCAGTACAGCTATTGACACATAGATATGTTTTATTTTTTTCATTGCCCAGTGATAGGTGTCTGCAAAACAGTCTCAGCCGGAACTTGTCCTTTTTTACCTCTGTGAGCTAGATGTTCCCACACCTTCCTCCAATCTCCAGAGTCCTTTGCTCTGGTGCAATACACTAAACTGAGTCAAAGTTTTACTTTGTGTAGCTTTTATAAAAATTTCTTCACGGTAGAACCAAACTTTCACTAGATAATTTAGATTCCTTAGGTAAGAAGACGACTTGGGCCAGTGTTACTATCCAAGTTAGAATGACCACTGCTGCTGGTTACATAAGTTGTGATTTCTGTTGGCATCAGCTGAAATATTTTAAGAAGACTATAAACTTCATTTTACATTTTCTTAAAGAAGCTGTCATGTATTTCAGTATTTACTATATCTTTACTAGATGAGTAAAATCATAAGACCTTCTATGACATTAACTTATAATTGTTTTCAGGAATAAAATGTCTGGCAAGGAGACAGCCTAATGGTTACGCAAAAGACTTTTATGCTTGAGGTTCTGAGGTCCAAGGTTCAATCCCCTGTATCACCATATGCTAGGGTTGAGTTGTGGTTTGGTCTCCCTTTCTCTCTGTATCTCAGTCTTATTAAAAGAAATGAAATGGGGAGTCAGGTGGTAGTGCAGCAGGTTAAGGATTGGCTTAAGGATCCCAGTTGGAGCTTCCGGCTCCCTACCTGCAGGGGAGTCGCCTCACAGGCTGTGAAGCAGATCTGTAGGTGTCTGTCTTTCTCTCTCCCTCTCTGTCTTCCACTTCTCTCTCCATTTCTCTTTGTCTTGTCCAACAATGATGACATCAGTAACAACCACAATAATAACTACAACAATAAAACAACAAGAGCAACAAAAGGGAATAAATAAATAAATAAAAATTAATTTTAAAAAATTTTAAATAAATGTTTTTTTAAAAAACGGGAAAAAAAGAAATGCAGCTTTAGGTTACTTTAAAACTTAAAGTTAGTTAACAAGGGCAACAAAAAAGGGAAAAAAATAAATAAATATACAAAAAAAATTTTAAAAATCAAAACTTAAAAGTAGAAATAAGGGGGAGTCGGGCGGTGGCGCAGTGGGTTAAGCGCACGTGGCGCAAACTGCAGGGACCAGCATAAGGATCCCAGTTCGAGCCCCCGGCTCCCCACCTGCAGGGGAGTCGCTTCACGCGGTGAAGCAGGTCTGCAGGTGTCTATCTTTCTCTCCCCTCTCTCTCTGTCTTCCCCTCCTCTCTCCATTTCTCTCTGTCCTATCCAACAACAAAGCAATGTCAACAATGGCAATAATACCGCAAGGAGGCTGCAACAACTAGGTCAACAAAAAGGGGAAAAAATGGCCTCCAGGAGCGGTGGATTCATGGTGCAGGCACCGAGCCCAGCAATAACCCTGGAGGAAAGAAAAAAAAAAAGTAGTAATAAGGACCATAGTATCCATAGTATAGTACCCATAGTATCCAAGTCATTTTCTTGAAAATGTTGGCTTAGTCTGTTAAACTTGCAGACAATCATTTTTCCACACATGAAAATATTTGAGTATAACCTAAGTTCAGGAAGATACAAATGTGTGTATTTTTATGTCTCATCCTTTTATGAGTTTATCCTGCCATTTTTAATCTCTTGATTCAGTGTTGCATGAAGTTCCATTAATTTACAAAGCTGAACAGTAGAGTAAAGATAAAGGTAAGAGTTACATTCCTGAAAAGGGGAAGCATGTTGGGTTTGAACTAACAAGAAGAGAATATAAAAGGATACAAAATAGTCTGTGCTTCTCTGAGCAGATAGCCTTGCCAATGTGTCCTGGAATGTGATCACCTCTCCAGAACCTTACTGCACTAGGGAAAGACAGAAACAAGCTGGGGGGTATGGATCAACCTGCCAACGCCCATGTTCAGCAGAGAAGTGATTATAGAAGCCAGACCTTTCACCTTCTGCCCCCCATAATGATCCTGAGTCCATGCTCCCAGAGGGTTAAAGAATAGGAAAGCTTTCAAGGGAGGGGATAGGATACGGAGTTCTGGTGGTAGGAACTATGTGGAATTATACTCCTCTTATCCTATGGTCTTGTCAATATTTCCATTTTATAAATAAATTTTTAAATGTTTAAAAAAAAAAAAGAAAGATTATTGTGATTTCAAATAAAAATTTTCATTTCCTCATCACACAAAAATGCTTTCAGTTTTCTTGAAAATGACAGAATATTAATTTTAAAGAATCAAGTAAGTATCCCATAAACCTCATTATGCTAGTAATAATTAAAATGTGTAATTCAGGATCAATTCAGATCAAGTTTTTTTCAGAAATAAAAATGTCTCCTGTTATC
The DNA here is from genome assembly GCF_950295315.1 of Erinaceus europaeus. Classification (NCBI taxonomy): domain Eukaryota; kingdom Metazoa; phylum Chordata; class Mammalia; order Eulipotyphla; family Erinaceidae; genus Erinaceus; species Erinaceus europaeus. The sequence goes on from NC_080174.1 coordinate 21,641,804, forward strand.
CAGCATATACTAGAGAAAGAAGTATTCAAATCTACTTCTATAGACTATGAATGGATTCCTTAAGGAATTCTGACTCTTACATGTCTTTATTTCATATTTTGGCAATAATAAACACTATTTTATCCCCTGAAAAGATTATTTTATACAAATGAAATGAAAATACTCCAACTAACAAAATTACAAAAAGATAAATTTCTTACTGTGTGTTGGTCATATGAAAATCAATGAAATTTATTTTAGGTCGGGCAGTGATGCACTGGGTTAAGTGCACATAGTAGAAATTTATTTTAGTTTGAACATAGAAATAAATGTTTTAAGTATGAAAGATCTTTAATAAGGACTGTATGATGAAAATATATATTAGTTAGGGTATTATCATATGTATACATATAGATATTTCCCAGAAAATTCATGATGTATTTTCCTATGCAAAAATGTGCCATGACATTCCTGGCAAACACACACACACACATGAATCTTAAAAATCAGTATTATACAGAAATAACTTTTTTCAAAATCCCTTTGAATGAGAATGATGAGTTCCAGATGATTTTACTCATAGGTGAAACTAAAGAAACAGAGAAAAGAAAAATATACAGGATTAAAATTAAACTAGTGGGGACCAGGTGGTGTCTCACCCAGATAGGTGCACATATTACGTAAATTAAACTAGCCTCTACCTGCAGATGGGAGCTTTGCAAGTGGTGAAGCAGTGCTGCAGGTTGTCTCTCTGTCTTTCTCCCTCTCTATTTCCATATTCCTTCTCAATTTCTCTCTATAGATGTATTCATTCAATTACTAAGACATTATTAAAAATTACAAAAGGAAATTAAATTCACTGTAGTCTATTGCAGCAGATCCAAGGGCTGTAAAGTGGGAGTGGGGTTAAGAGAAAGTTTAGAGAGCCTTAGTGTGAGAGATGGTTACACCTTCTCTTCAAAGAAATACGAATAGAACAGCTGTTTAGTACAAAAATTCTTTTTATAAATTGTTATCTATGACCCCCCCCCCCCCCTGTGGCCAGTAGTTTTGAATCCTTTAGGTCAGATAATAGTTCCTTGCAGCGCTTGATAATCCTCCAGCAGAGACCCTCAGACTCTCTTCCTCCTCTCCTTATTTAGACAAGGGGCAGATTGTGAGCTCTGCTGCCCAGCCCAGGGGTGGAGGAGGCAGTTCTGCGTCAGGTATAAAAGATGGGGAAAGGGTGAAGGGGGCGTGCTGCTGTCTGAAGGCCACTGTTGGCGGCACGTCTTTTTGCAAAAGAATAAATGCCTTGCTTCAACTCCTTATTTTCTGCCTTGACAAGTCATTTTAATTGGACGTCATTTACAACATTAGGGATGCAGTACATGAGAGAAGAGGGAGATTTCCGCTGGTGGTAGGAATGATGCTCAGGCACCTATCATTAGGAAATGAGAAACTACTCCTGTGACAGCAGATGTCTTGTAAATTATTGTTTCTTTCAATAAAGTTATTAAATATATATATATATATATATTAAACTTTAGCTGACCAAGAATCACAGTGTTAAAGACACATTTTAGACTCTACCCTTTTATAAGGCACCTTTGATAAATTTTCACAACATTCACACCAATGATCACTCATATATATCTTAAAAAGTATTTACTTAGTATTTGCTTCTTATCATAGATTGTGAGTGTTGTGAGAACTGAATATTCTTTGTTTTGGATGTTCTGTGTCTCCAGCCCTTGTACATAGAGCAGGCTTCCAATTTTTTTTTTCCTTGAGTGAATTGTTAAAAGAATAAATTAGAGAAACATACCTGTGAAAGAAATAATGAATGAGAGCCAGGTGGTGGCACACCTGGTAAAGTGCTCACACTACAGGGAACAAGGAAGGACCCGGGTTCAAGCCACTAGTCCCCAACTGCAGAGGGAAAGCTTCATGAATGGTGAAGCAGGGCTGCGGGTGCCTTTTATTTATTTATTTATTTATTTGCCTCCACAGTTATCACTAGGGCTTGGTGACTGCACTACATCTGCTCCTGGAGGCTATTTTCTCCCTTTTGTTCCCCTTGTTTATTGTTGCTATTGGATAGGCCAGAGATAAATCAAGAGAGGAAGGGAAGACAAGGGGGGAGAGAAAGATAAGACACCTGCAGACCTGCTTCACTGCCCATGAAGCGATTCACCTGAAGGTGGGGAGCTGAGGGTTTGAACCCGGATCCTTAACCAGAATTATCACTGGAGCTCGGCGCTGGCATGAATCCGTTGCTCTTGGCGACCATTTTTTATTGGATAGGACAGAAAAACGAGGGGAAAGTAGAGAAGGAAGAGAAAGACAGACACACCTGCAGATCTGCTTCACTGCTTGTGAATTAGCCACACCCCCTTGCCCTTGGAGAGCCAGGGATTGGGCCCTTTGCGCTTTGTACTATGTGTGCTTATCTTCTTGCACTACCGCAGGGCCCCCAAATACCCCTTAAGCAGTTAATAAAGTGTCATTTTTATTTAGTGATTCTAATTATAAAATAATGTAAATGTTTACTAAAGATTCCTAGAAAAGAAAATTATAAAACTTGGTATAGTTACCACAAGACAACTCTATTGCAAATAAAAGTTTTAGTATTTTACTAAACTAGGTTTAATACATCTTTAGTATTTTACTAGTGACACTGGTCTGCTTAATAAGAAAAGGAATGTGTGGTTGAGGAAGGTTAGAAAGATTAGAAAAGGGAAAATTCATTTATTCATAAATATGATCATATACTCAGAAAAGTCTAAGGAATTTACCCCCCCAAATAAAAATATTAAAACTATTGTGGCTGTTGTAAAATATCTATAATCTTTTGATAATCCTTCCTTCAGAAGATGACACCTAATTTCTTTCTCTGTGTGTGACATATCTATCTAATCAGTATCTCTAGGAGTTGTGTACTTACTGGGTACCAGGCAACATAAGATGAAATTTCCACACATCATATAGTTTTGTCTTCATAACAAATCCCTGAGATATGGGCTTAATTTCCTTGAGAAGAGAGAGAGAGAGTGAGAAAGACAGACACAGAGAGAGAGATTATAGGTAAATTAAGAGAAGAGGTAGAATGAAAGAAAAGTAGCTCATGAGTCACTTGAGGAAGGTCTCTATGTGGCAGCCAACCAACAGCAAGAGAGGAAATGCAGCACTGCACTGCCACTGCCCACAGGTGTCACATCTGCAATCACTTAAAATGCCTTTAGCAAATTTAAAGAGCTTGCCAGAACCACTCAGGGGCCAAGTGGTCCAAAAAAGTTAACTTCGGACAGCTGTTTCGAACTGTAGAAGCTACTTGCCCCAGAGCAAAACCTAGGAAACAGGTGGGTGGGCAGACTGCATAATAGTTATGCAAAAGAGTCTCTCATGCCTGAGGCTCCAAAGTCTTAGGCTCAATACTCCTCCACCACCACCACCACCACCACAAGCCAGAGTTGAGCAGTGCTCTGATGGGAAAAAAAGAAAAAGAAAAAAAAAAAAAAACACGTAGGTAACTGTTCACAGGAACCAGCAAGAGCACTGTAGCCTAAAGCATCAGAGAAGCCTATCAAAAAGCAGGATGTCCCAACAGCCAGCCACACAGACTCTGGTGATAAGGGTCAAACTGCCCTGCAGGCCATGATTGCTCAACAAATTGTTTGGCTTCATATGTTAACTCTCTTTTCAATCACCAGGTTCCAGATGCCACCAGGATGCTGGCTAGGCTTCCCTGGATTGAAGACCCCACCAATGTGTCCTGGAGCTCAGCTTCCCCAGAGTCACACCCTACTAGGGAAAGAGAGAGGCAGACTGGGGGTATGGACTGACCAGTCAACGCCCATGTTCAGCGGGGAAGCAATTACAGAAGCCAGACCTTCTACCTTCTGCAACCCTCAATGACCCTGGGTCCATGCTCCCAGAGGGATAGAGAATGGGAAAGCTACCATGGGAGGGGGTGGGTTATGGGGATTGGGTGTTGGGAATTGTGTGGAGTTGTACCCCTCCTACCTTATGCTTTTGTTCACTAATCCTTTCTTAAATAAAAAATTAAAAAAAAAAAAAAAGAAAAGTAACATTGACCTCCCTTATAGGAATCAATCTGAGAAGAGGAGAGCTGGGCTCTCTAGTCCCTTACCTTTCAGACTAGGACTCTGTTTAAGGTACATGATGCACCATGTCACTTCTTCAGAGCGCCTCCCTCCCCTCTGCAACTCACTTACAAAGAAAAACTAAGCAGAGCCAGGCGGTGGCCAGCTGGTTAAGCGCACAGAGTAGGAAGCACAAGGACTTGCAAGGTCCTAGTTCCAGCCCTGGGTTCCACACCTGTAGGGGGCAAGGGTCATTTAACAAGCAGTCTTCTTCTTCTAGCGTTTGCCCTTCTTCAGTAGCCAGTCAACAGCAGTTGAGCCTGATGTAAAGTTTCGAGACCTCCTTTGAATCTGGAGAGGTGGCAATCGTTGACTATGTGGGTCATAGTCTGTCTGGAGCCGCAGGGGCAGTTCGGGTCGTCTCTGGCTCCCCAGTGATGGAACATAGCGGCGCACCGGCCATGGCCTGTTCGATAGCGATCGAGGAGGGCCCAATCATAACGTGCTAGGTCAAAGCCGGGTTGACGCTTGCAGGGGTCTGTGATGAGGTGTTTGTTCTTTACCTCAGCTGACTGCCAGCTCTGTTTCCAAGAGCCTGGAACAGAGAAGTTCAGTGTAGGCGTAGGAGACCAGATTGGGTGACGAGACGTCAAGCGTTGGACAGGGTGGGCGAAGATATCCGCGTATATTGGCAGGTCCGGTCGAGCAGAGACGTGGGAAATGAACTTAGATGATGCCGCATCCCGACGAATATCTGGCGGGGCGATGTTGCTAAGAACTGGCAGCCATGGGACCGGGGTGGAATGGATGGTTCCAGAAATTATCCTCATGGAGGAATATAATTTGGAATCGACCAAGTGGACATGGGGGCTACGGAACCATACTGGGGCACAGTATTCTGCAGTGGAATAGCATAATGCCAGAGATGATGATCGTAGTGTGGAAGCGCTCATGAAGCAGTTCTACAGGTCTCTATCTATCTATCTATCTATCTATCTATCTATCTATCTTCTCCCTCATCTCTCAATTTCTCTCTACTCTGTCTTATAGGGGGAAAAAATTAAAAAGCCTCCAAGAGCAGTGGGTTTGTAGTGCATGCACCGAGCCCCAGCAATAATGCTGGAGACAAAAAAAAAAAAAAAATCAAGCACTACATTTGGTCAACAACAAGAAAGCAAAACAAGTGGATAACAACAGGAAAATGGAGGGTTTGCAAAACCAAGATGAATGTCTGACACTGAATGATGCAAACCCAAAAGTAATATCAAAAGGAAGACTTTAGGAAACACATTGTCAGGAAATAGGAAGCAATACAAAACTCTCGATTTAATTTAGAGAAATGAACTAAGAAAGAAATTCTTAATTTCAAATGATCACTTGATGAGAAAATGGAAAACTTATAGAATATGAGGAATACTTTGAATGCATTCCAGTCAAGGAAGTAGACTTATTCATGTAGAAGGAAGAACATCAGAAATAGAGGAACTATGATTCCCCCCCTTGAAGGGGAGGGAAAAAATGTGGAGGTGGGTTGGTATGCAATTATACTCCTGTAATCTTATGATAATTGCAAACTATTTTTAAATCACTGATTAAAAGAAAACATAAAACAAATAGGGGGAAGGATGAGAAGGGTAGAACATAGTCTAATAATAGTACACCAGACCTGAGGACCAATAAATAGTAAATTCAATCCCTGGCATCATCATATGCCAGAATTGAACAATGTTCTGATCTCTCACACTCTCACTATCTCTCTCAGGTATATAGATAAATCTTTTAAAAATATAGAAATGTTTCTATATGTGTTTTAGTAGATACTAATAGGTATTTCTATGTTCTGTTCCAACTGACAGAGCCCAGAAGCAATGACATGCCAGTAAACACAAAAACACCTAAGTCCCAGATCTTGAGTTCTAATTTTTTTTTTTCATAAAAGAAACAAGGACTCCTTAGAGAAGCGACTAATTTTAGGACTAGGGCAAGAAATATACAAGGTGAGTTCTTGTAGTGACATAAAGAAGAAAGTGCTAAAAACACAATGTAAACTACAATGATGGGAGTGTATCAACAAGCACAGAAGCCTCCTGAAAGAACTGCCAGTGACTACTGGTGTAACAATTTGAGGAAATAACTAAAGTAGTATTTCATTATAATAAAAAGTATATAATGTCATGTCCACACTTGCATAAGTGACTAAATTGATTAATAAATGGAGAGGGTAGAGACAAATCTTCCTTGTAGAATATGCTACCATGATGCCACCTGACTGCCCTGGGCAGACAACCTCACCAATATGTCCTGGAACCCCAACTCCCCAAAGCCCTACCCCAATAGGGAAAGACAGAAACAGGCAGGGGGGAATAGATCCATTTTTCAATGCCCATGTCCAGTGGAGAAGCAATTACAGAAGCCAGACCTCCCACCTTCTGCTCCCCATAAAGATCCTTGGTCCATACTCCCAGAGGGATAAAGAATAGGGAAGCTTCCAATGGAGGGGATGGGATATGGAACTCTGGTGGTGGGAATTGTGTGGAATGTTACCCCTTTTATCCCACAACCTTGGCGATCATTATTAAACATTAATTTTTAAAAAGTAGAATAATTGTAAGTGATATATCAACATTTCGTATGCTCTAGAGGACAGAGTATTAACTGTTCTTTAAATGCATATTACCCATCGTGAATTCTTTTTAAAAAGTACAGTATGAACAGAAGGAGCAAAGAAACTTTAAGGGGAAGAAAAATGAAAAGCACTATTTCAGTCAGGCAATCAAGGTCAACATTAACAGTCATAAGTCAGCTTGACAGTACACACTTCGGACATGAGTAATGAAAATGGCACTCTGCTTCTGTGATCCTCCCCTAAACACTCTTGCCCCAGTCAAATTGTGAGGAAAACTTCAGAAACCTTGCAAGAAAGAAGCATTCTAGAATATAGCGGATGAGTACTTCAGAAAACTGTCAAGGTCATCAAAAACAAAGAATGTCTGAGCGACTCTCACAACCAAAAAGATGCTAAGAAAACATTTCAAACACAGCTGAGGGGATAACCTAGATGGGATCTTGAGATTGATAATGACATTTAGTAAGAAAAAGGGAAATATAAAACTATGGATTTTAGTTTAAAATATACTGACCCATTAAGTATAGAAATTTAACATATTGATAGAAGACTTACTAATTGAGGACTATTACATATGGAGTAGGACACATGGAAACTATCATTTGCAGAGCTTTCTGTAAATATAAAACTACTCTAAAAATATAAGGTACATTAATTTAAATTTTTAAGACAGTCTTTTTTTTTAATAGTTATTCCCTTTTGGTTGCCCTTGTATTTATTATTGTTGCTAATGTCATCATTGTTGGATAGGACAGAGAGAAATGGAGAGAGGAGGGGAAGGCAGAGAAGGGGAGAGAAAGACAGACACCTGCAGACCTGCTTCACTGCTTTTGCAATGACTCACCGCAGGTGGGGAGCTGGGGCCCCGAACCAGGATCTTTATGCTGGTCCTCGCACTTTCTGCCTAGGCGACAAGTGTACTTAACCCACAGTGCTACCACCCACCTCCCTAATTTAAATTTTTAAGAATGCTTCTTAAGCAACTTTTAGAAATTTTGTATCCTTAGAAACAAAAAGAAATTCTGAATAAGTCTTCACAGAAAGAAAAGGTGGTGTTTTTCAATGTGATTGGGGCCGGATGGTGGCGCCCCTGATTGAGCCTACATGTTATAATGCTCAAAGACCTGGGTTCAAGTCCCTGGTCCCCACCTGCAGGGGAAAGTTTCACAAGTGGTGAAGCAGGGCTGCAAATGTCTCTCCCCCTCTCTATCTCCTCCTTCCTCTCAATTTCTTGCTATCTCTATCCAATAAATAAATTTTTTAAAAAGATAATAAAAAGAAATTTTTTTCCACCATGCCACCTTCTGGACCAAAAAATTTTTTAAATTAAAAATCAAAGTGATGAGAGTCAGAATAGCATAAGGCTTCTCCTAAGCAACAATGGATGCTAGAAAAAAAATGCCCTTGAAGTCTTGAGAACTATAATTTTTATCCCAGGTAAGTAAATAATTCTGACCCTCATCTAACTGCTACTCAAAGTAGCAAAGTGAAAACATTGTAAAACTTTTCAGAACCCAAGAAAACTCATACATACATATTCTTCAAAGAACTATTAAAAGATGTTCTCAGGCTGGGGTAGATAGCATAATGGTTATGCAAAGAGACTTTCGTGCCTGAGGCTTCAGAGTCCCAGGTTCAATCCCTTGCACCACCATAAGCCAGAGCTGAGCAGTGCTCTAGTAAAAAAAAAAAAAAAAATGTTCTCTAGAAAATAAAAAGAGGGGCCAGATGGTGGCACACCTGGCTGAGAGCACATGTTACAATGCTCAAGGACCCAGGTTCAAACCCTCAGTCCCCACCTTCAGGGGGGAAGCTTCACAAGTGAAGCAGGGCTGCAGATGTCTATCTGTCTCTCTTCCTGTCTATCACCCCCTTCGCTTTCAATTTCTGGTTGTCTCTATCCAATAAATAAATAAAGATAATTTAAAAAAATTTAAGGGAGTCTGGCGGGTAACCAGTGTAATAAGCATACATGGCATGAAGCGCAAGAACTGGCATAAGGATCCGGGTTTGAGTTCCTGGCTCCCCACCTGCAGGCATGTCCCTTCACAGGCAGTGAAGCAGGTCTGCAGGTGTCCATCTTTCTCTCCCCCTCTCTGTCTTCCCCGCCTCTCTCCATTTCTCTCTGTCCTATCCAACAACAATGACATCAATAACAACAACAATAATAATTACAACAACAGTAAAAAACAACAAGGGCAAAAAAAAATGGGGAAAATAAATTTTAAAAATTTCAAAAAGTAACAACAGAAAGTGAAAGCATAGAAAATGAGAGACAAAAAAAGTGGACCAAACCTTAGAATACAGTGAAATCTTAGAATAACTTTCAGATGAGGATGAGATATAATATAGTACAAAGTAGAACTGAATGTTAGAAATTCTGAGAAGGCTATCTTGGACTGGGGAAATAGTATAATTATGCAAAAGATTTTCATGACTGAGCCTCTCAGGTTCGAGATTCAGTCCCTAGTACCACCATAAGTCAGAACTGAGCAGTTCTCTGGTTGGTAAAAGGAAATAAATAAGCAAAAATTTGATCTTAAAAATCAAAAATATTAATTGAAAATACTAATAAAACACTTAAGTCACATAAAAACCCTTATATTCATACCTTCATTATTTGCAATAGACAAGGAGTGAAAACAACTAAAATATCCATCAACAGAAGACTAGATAAGGAAGTTAAGGGACATACACTAAATGGAATACTATTCTACATTTTTTTTTTTTGAGAGAGAGAGAGGCAGAGAGTTAAAGAGATCACAGCACTAAAGCTTCCTTCAATGGAGTAGAAGACAGGCTTGAATCAGGGTCACACACATAGGAAAGAAGAACAATATCCAAGCCCTTTTGAAAGGGCATACTGTGGTTTTCAGGACAAAATGCATAGAACTGGAGGTGTTTATGTTTAGTGAAAAAGATTAAAACAACTACCAGATAGGTTTTTTTTTTCATATGTGAAATATAAAGAATGTAAACACATGAACTTGGAAAAAAAAAAAAAAGAAGTAAACTCTCTCTAAGACTTGTGAGAGACAGAGCAGCAGCAGCTGTGTTTCTCTCCTCTCCTCTCCTGGGTCAACTAGGAACACCAGAGGAGACCACCTAGAACGGCAACAAGGCAGGACTAGAGCAACTTCAGGAACCCAGCAAGCCACCAGTGGGTGCAAACACGTGTGACTCGTGGACAGAGAGGAGCTGGGGCAGGGGAATGTTTTTCCCTTTTAGAAAGCTGCTTCCTTTTTTAATATTTTATTTATTTATTAATGAGAAACCTAGGAGGAGAGAGAAAGAGCCAGACATCACTCTGGTACATGTGCTGCCGGGGATTGAACTCAGGACCTCATGCTTGAGAGTCCAATGCTTTATTCACTGTGCCACCTCCCAGACCACAAAAAGCTGTTACTTTATATTAATTTCTGAGCTCCTTCTCCACTCTTCAATTCCAAGAATACATTATTTAAAGTACTCAATTCCAAAAAAAACACTTCTGCATTGCTGGTCCATCCTTGGTGAAAAATAGTCTGGAGATTTCTCAGAACGCTAGAAATGGACTTGATATATGATTCATCAATTTCTCTGCTGGGGAATTATCCAAAGGAAGCAAAAGTACCTATCTGAAAAGATCTATATTTACCTATGTTCATAGCAGCACAATGTCTAATCACCAAAACTGGGAAACAACCCAGATGTCCACTGACAGATTATTGGCTAAAAAAAATTAAAAATGTGATATATATATATATGGTGGAATACTACTCTGATGTTTAAAAGGATGATGTCTTCTTTGGGCCAACTTCAATGGAACTAGAAGACATCATGTTAAGTGAGAATACAAAATGAGGACGAATACCAAATGATAACACTTATAAGCAGGACTTAATAAAGAAGGACAGGAAGAGACACTACAAAGAGAAATGTGGACTGGGCACAATGTATTGCATCAAAGCAAAGCACTCTGAGGAATGAGGGGGAGGGAGAAGTGGAAGAGAACTATGGGATTCTGATGCATAATAAACTCATACTCATATCTATGACTGCACTATAAAGCATTAATCCCCTCAATAAAAAAATTAAGATAACAAAAAAATAACAATAGAAAGCTTAACAAGAGGGGCCCGGTGGTAGTGCAGCAGGTTAAGAGCACATGGCGCTAAGCAAAAGGACAGACATAAGGATCCCAGTTCAAATCCCTGGCTCCCTACCTGTGTGTGTGTGTGTGTGGGGGGGTGTCAGTTCACAAGCAGTGAAGTAGGTCTTTCTCTCCCCCTCCCCTCTCTATTTCTCTCTGTCCTATCCAACAACAAAAATAACAGTAACAAGGGCAATAAGGGCAACAACAAAAAAAAGAGAGAGAGAGAGAGAGAAATGGCCTCCAGGAGTGGTGGATTCATAGTGCAGGCACCGAGCCACATCGAAAGAATGTGAAAGAACTGGAGGTGAAAGAAAGAAAGAAAAAGAAAGGGAGGGAGGGAGGAAGGAAGGAAGGAAGGAAGGAAGGAAGGAAGGAAGGAAGGAAGGATGGATGAAAGAGAAAGAGAGAGAAGGAAAGAAAGAGAAAGCTTAACATGTTAACAATTTCTGAATCAGCTTCATTTTATAAATGAGGAATATGAATTCCTAAACAAAGAAAATCAGACACCTGAGGAGAAACACCAAAGGACATCCAAGCCTAAGGTCCCAGAAGTCCTAGGTACTAATCCTCAACACCACCATAAGTCAGAACCCAGCAGTGCTCTGGTCTCTGAGTCTCTTATAAAAATAATAAGTAGAGCGAGAAGGATAGCATAATGGTAATGCAAACAGACTCTCATGCCTGATGTTCCGAAGTCCCAGATTCAGTCCACCAGCACCACCATAAGCCAGAACTGAGCAGTGTACTCTGGTACAAAAAAAGGAAGAAAAAAAAAAATCCTCACTCACATTCCCCTTTCCCTTTAAAAAATTTTCCCATCTTGCATTCAGAAGAAATGCAATTTCTGTTTATAAATTATTTTTATATAATTTTTATTATCTTTATTTATTTGATAGAGACAGCCAGAAATGGGAGAAAAGGAGAGATACAGAGGGGGAGAGACAGAGAGAGACTTGCAGCCCTGCTTCATTACTCGTGAAGCTTGCCCCCTGAAGATAGAGACCCAGATACTTGAACCCAGTTCTTTGCGCATCGTAACATGTGCACGCAACCAGGTGCACCACCACCCAACCCTGGGAAGGACTGTAATTTCAAGCTACAACTCTGAAGTTACCCTCAGTAGGAGTCCTACCTCAAGATAATAAAACTTGCTATTTGAAAAGCCCCTCCAGTCAGATTTGACTTTTGTGCAGCAAGCCACAGACCTAGTTTTCAGGAACACAAATAAAAGTCTGATTTTCCTCTGAGGAGACATAATCACAAAAATTCTATTCTGTGGGTCAGGCAGTAGTGCAGCAGGTTAAGCGCACATGACGCAAAGCAGCAAGCCAGTTTGAGCCCCAGGCTCCCCACCTGCAGGGGAGTCACTTCACAGGCAGTGAAGCAGGTCTGCAGGTGTCCATCTTTCTCTCCTGCTCTCTGTCTTCCCCTCCTCTCTCCATTTCTCTCTGTCCCATCCAATAACAATGACAGCAATAACAACAACAGTAAAAAAATAAGGGCAGCAAAAGGGAAAATAAATAAATAAATATTTAAAAAATAATTCTATTCTGTCAATTTTAATAGATTCATCATTTTAAGACTGATAATTCCATGATCATTTTCTGAATCACCTTCATTTTATAAATGAAGAAAATCAGAAACACCAGATGCCAGATTATCATTAAAACACAGCTATTAGCACATTAAAAAGTATAATATCCTGTTTATGCCTACAGTAGGCAAAACATCCCATATCTTTTCACTGTTTTTAAATATTATATGACACATTTGTATTTGTATGTGTTTAGTAACACCCACATTGCCACATTGCCGAGTGTTAAAAAAAGAAGAGTGAGATGGATGGAGAGAAAAGAAAGACGAAAAGAGACACTATCCCCAAACTCCACTAGAAATGCTCAATTTCTAGGCGACAGGTCCTGCAGATGCCATGAGAGTCAGGCATTCAAACAGAAAGAGCCTGGCAAAGTATTACTGGACATTAGCAATATGTCCACCTGAATTCTTATTCAAATGTGTAAAGCAGAATGTGAATACAGTTTCTTTTTTCAATACCAGATCAAGCCATAATTTAAGAGGCTTTGTAATATTCCTAGCACTATAGGCTCCAGGGCCTTTAGGAGTGCTTAGGGACACAAACCTGCCACCAGTGATGTTTCCCAGTTCAATTAAGCTGGAAGTAGGAAGCAATTCTAAGAGTCTGAAGAGGTTCTTGATGAAAATGTTGGGTAGGAAAATGACTGTGCCCTCATGCCTGTCCAGCACATCTGGTAGGAAAGGATTGCCACTTTTTTTTATGTTCCATGAACAATTTTAAAAAGTAATTTGCATTTTTGGACAAAGAAATCTGAAACAACAGTTGACTGATCAAAAAGAAAGAGAGGAAGAAAGAGAGAAAGAGAGAGAGAGAGAAAGGAAGGAAGGAAGGAAGGAAGGAAGGAAGGAAGGAAGGAAGGAAGGAAGGAAGGAAGGGAGGGAGGGAGGGAGGAAGACAGAAAGAAAGGACAGCTCAGTAAAAGACATTCGTGCTTGGCATACTAAGGTCCCAGGTTTAATCCAAGGCATCACCGCAAGCAGTAACTAAGCAGTACTCTGAGGTCTTGGTCTCTCTCTCTTTATCTATCTTTCTCATTAAAATAAATAAATACTTTGAAAAACCTCATCAATTGAGCCTCATTAACTTAAATATGATTTATCTTGGTTTGATATTTATTTTTTGGACTAAGAAACTTGGTAGAGGGAGTCCAGCGGTGGTGTAGTGGGTTAAGGGCACGTGGTGCAAAGCACAAGGACCGGCTTAAGAATCTTGGTCTGAGCCCCCAGCTCCTCACCTGCAGGGGAATCGCTTCACAAGCAACGAAGCAGGTCTGCAGGTGTCTGTCTTTCTCTCCCCCTCTCTGTCTTCCCCTTCTCTCTCCATTTCTCTCTGTCCTATCCAATAACAAAGACATCAATAACCACACCAATGTTAAACAACAAGGGCAACAAAGGGGAAAAGAAAGAAAGCAAGGAAGCAAGGAAGGAAGGAAGGAAGGAAGGAAGGAAGGAAGGAAGGAAGGAAGGAAAGAAAGAAAGAAAGAAAGAAAGAAAGAAAGAAAGAAAGAAAGAAAGAAAAGGAACTTGGTAGATATTGGAACTTGAACTTGGGGTCTTTAGGTGATGAGGACTACAGCATAGAAAGAAGGGTTAAAATCTATGAATGGGTAGAGGTCAGGATAAGGTTGCCTGGACAATGGGTTTTACCATAGGCCTGAAAAAGAGGGGCAGAAAAAGAAAAAAAAATTGACAAGGCACTGGGACCAACAGAACAGAAAGGAGGATTACACAGAGGTGAAAGGAACCAAAGTGTCTCTTTGTCATACTGAGTTTGAAAGGTGTAAACAGAAGAGTTGCTAATAGTCCAAGTAGCAGAATCCTTTCTCTGAAGGCACACTGCTCTTGAGGCATGTGATTGAGGAGAAGAGTTCGTCTGCTGACTTAGATTTTTACAAAGAGAACAATATTCTCCAGGGAAATTGTCTGGTCTGATATTTGCTATATTTTATTGCTATCTGCTAATTAAATTTACACTGAGATAATTTTGTAATATATTTTTAAAGATGCTTTATTTTATTTTTATGAGAGGGAGAGAGAGATACAGAGACAGAAATAGAGACGGAGACCAGAGCACTACTCAGCTCTGGTTTATGGTGGGACTGGAGATTGAACCTGGGACCTCAGAGCCTCAGGCATGAAAGTCTATTGCAGAGCCATTGTGCTATCTCCCCAGCCCAGATTGTATTTATTTGTTTGTTTTTGAAATGACGGTAATTTTTTAAATTCTTCTTTCTTGCCTTATGCATTTTGTATCTTTATAATTTTGATACATTCACAATTTGACCTCAGTCTCTAAATTTCCTTATTTGTGCATGTGTGTGAGTGGGTGTGTGTATAAGAACAATACAATCTTAAGTTTTTGTGTTTTTTTGGCTATACACACACAAACAAAATCTTGAACATTAGCAAAATTAGTATGGAATTAATGACCATCCCTAAATTAATAAAGTGACTCACTGAAACTAATACAAATGCAGAAATTAGGAGGTGTAACACTTATATCATTCAGAAAACATGAAGTAAGATTTATTTGTGTGCACACATATATCTCACACATGGAATGAAGCCTTAATTTTTTTTTTCTCTTCAATTCCTTACTCAAGTAGTGCATATGACTGAATTATTTTCTAAAACTTTGAAGGCAGGACTGACAAAACACATTACCTGATTTACCATGAACATGACCCAGATTTGAGCCTTATCAGCACCACAGTGGGGGAAGTGTCAGTGTTATGGGGCCCTTGCCTCTCTCCTTATGCTGTGCTCCGTTTAAAAATCAGTGAAGCTCTGGTGACAACAGCAACATAACAAAAAACAAAAATGCATAAATAGAAAATGGCACATAAGTACAGGGGATACAAAACATATCTGTTGTTTTTGTTCAGATCAGGGAGGGAGGTGTGAGTTTTCAACTCCTGAAAACCCAGGAATTGTTTAATGGGTTTCTGCCTTTCAGGTTGTATAGTTCATAAATCTCTTTAATGCCTGACTTACATTTCATTTAATGTAATTTCCTCCTCATTTTATGCCTTAATCTTAACATCATTTTTTATATTTTTATTTATAAAATGGCATATTCCCAACCTGTCTCTGTCTCTAGTGGGTCAGGGACCTGGGAAGGCGGGACTCCAAGACACATGGTGGGATAGGCTGCCCAGGGAAGTCAGGTTGGCAAGATTAAAAATGTAACAACGTTTTCAGATGAACACGTGTTCTAGAAGAATATGGTTATCAGAAGATACATGGATGTAGGAGAGTATAACTTGCTAAATGTAGGATATATTCATTTCCAACATTGGACAGACACTTCTAATGAATCTGAGATTCCTTTCCCACTAATTAATCAAAGGGGAATCATTACAAGATCTGCATATGCAATCCTCTCCGATTCCAATCCATTTGCAGACATTACTAATCAAAGTGCCCGCTTAGACAAAACTTAGCTGCCTCACAGCACTCAGGTCAGGAGACATGAAAGAAATGTTTCACACCTGTGATACTGTCTGTTAACTTTTGAGATGGCTTACTCAAAAATTAGTAACTGATAACTGCATTGAAATCAACAACAACAAAAAAAAAAAAAAAAAAAAAACCCTGCACAATAAAAGGTAAAACCACAAATATTTATTTTAAATCAATAGGAGACTATTCAGAAAACCTTAAATTGTTTTTGGTTAGTAAACATTCTATTGAATAGTATTTTACAATTTTCATTGTATTTATTTATTTATTTGATAGAAACAGCCAGAAATCAAGAGCAAAGGGGTTGACAGAGAGAGAGAGACACCTACAGCATGGCTTCACCACCTGCAAAGCTTTCCCCCTGCAGGTGGGCCCCAAGGGTGTGCTCAATCAGGTGCACCAGTGACCAGTCCCAATATTCTACAATTTTCAGGGGGGTTTCACATACAGATTAATTATATAATTATGTTGATTAAATAGTGATTTCTAAGAGTATAAGTTAATAGGAGTGTATAGTAACATCATTCTCACCACCAAAGGTCTGTGTCTCTCCCCTCTCCTCCTTACCCTCCCTTCTCCTCCCTCCCCCCTATAGTGAAGCTGAAAATCTACCCTCACCCTCCACCCAGAGTTTTGTTTTTTTTTTACTATGGTGCGATACTGCAAATTCTGCGTTGCATTTCCCTTTCTGTTATTTTTTTTTCTCAACTTCTGTTTATGAGTGGGGTCATCCGACACTCATCTTTGTCTTTCTGACTTAGCTCTCACTTTATATAATTCTTTCTAGCTCCATCAAAGATGAGTCAGAAAAGGTGGGTTCATGTTGTTTATAGCAGAGTAGTATTCCATTGTGTGTATATACCACAACTTTCTCAGGCATTCATCTGTTCATCTGTTGTTGGGCATTTGGGTTGCTTTCAGGTGTTGACTATTACAAATTCTGCGGCTATGAACATAGGTGTACTTATATCATTTTGGTTGGGTGTGATTGAGTCCCAGGAGAGGTATTACTGGGTTATATGGAAGGTCCATTTCTAGCCTTATGAAGGTTCTCCAGACTGTTCTTCATAGAACCAATTTACATTCCCATCAGCAGTGCAGGAGAGTTCCTTTGTCCCCACAACCTCCCCAGCATTTGTTGCAACTGTCATTTTTGATGTGTGCCATTCTCACAGGGGTGAGGTGGTATCTCAGTGTTGTCTTTGCATTTCTCTGACAATCATTGACCTGGAACAAGTTTTCATATGTTTGTTGGCATTTTGTATCTCTTCTGTAGTGGATATTCTGTTCATATTCTCTACCCATTTTTGGATTGGGTCATTTGCTTTTGTTTTCACAAAGTTTGGTAAGTTCTTTATATATTTTTGTTATTAGCCTCTTGTCTGATGTATGTGATTTGAAGATCTTCTCCCATTCTGTGAGGGGTCTCTTTGTTTGGGTGATGGTTTCTTTGGCAGTGCAGAAACTTTTCAATTTAATGTAGTCCCATTGATTTTTTTATTTATTTAGTCTTCCTTGCAATTGGGTTGTGTCATTAAAGATGCCCTTGAGGTGTAGACGGGAAAGTTTTCCGCCAATATTTTCCTCTAAGTATTTGATAGTTTCTGGTCTAACGTCCAGATCCTTGATCCATTTGGAGTTGACTTTTGTTTTTGGTGAGATAAATCTGAGTGGCTCAGATGCATTCTTCTGAATATTTCAACCCAGTTTTCCCAGCACCATTTATTTAAGAGACCTGCCTTGCTCCATTTAATAGTTTAGGCCCCTTCTCAGAGATTAGATGTCTATAGGTGTGGGGGTTAATTATATGATTCCTACTGTAGAATTATAAAGGAAAAGACTCAACAAAAGACACAAATGACCAGAAGAGAAAAACAATGAGCCACTAGTGATTTTTACTCTTATAATTTGAAAGATGTTATTACTAGTTCTCACAGTGCAGGGAAAAGCTTATTTGTTTTTGCAGTGTATCATTAGACACTATTTTCATTCTGTTGCACTTGAGCCTGCCACTGTATTTATGGTTTTCATTGCATTTTTGATTAAATATCTCTGTTTATAGGAAAATTTTAAATCAAAAATTGTTCCATGATCTCAAACCAAAAATTGATTTTACAAACATAAACAATCATACACTCAATATACTTAAAGACTACTTTCATGCAATTTTTACTGTAGAGAAAAATCAGATAAAATTTTCCTTAGATCTAATAGATTATAATGCAGGTGGTCATAAGTGTACATGGTTACACAAAGTTTGTGTTATCACAAATTGACACAAAAGACATGTTTGTGCTCTGGTATAAAAAGAAAATGAATCATTTTGAATAAATGATTGGTATAAATGAGAGTGTCATGACACCTTAGCTCTCTATCATCTCAGGGAAGAGATTCAGCTGAGTAAAAAATGTGTACATACAAACTGTAAGGGTTAATTAAAAATAAATTAATTAATTAATTAAGGGGGTAAGTTGTGCCAAAATGGGGACGGGGGAGCCCACAGACCAATTAATGGGCTAGTTAGTGAAGATATATACCAACAGTTTTCCTTATAGCTCGGTTTTCAATTGTGAATTAAACTTGTTACTTACAACTACAACAGTAATATGAAGACTCAACTCCAGTCTTTTTGAAGATTCAAAGAAATCTAAGCTCTGACTCAGCACTACCAAAACCTTGCTATATAAAACTCCACAGATTCAGTGAAACCAATATTCTTATTTTAAGATGTACCTTACTCTGGATATATATTTTCTTAAATTCTATATAAAGCTTCTTCTTAGGGTATTTTTTTGGTTTGTTTGTACGACTTACTGAAAACAAAATGTCAACTCATGAAATGCAGTCTACAAAAACTCTGGTAATATTAAACAAATTGAATCTTACTCCTTTGAAGTGTGACACACTCTCACTGTTTCTTCCACTTTAACACTGTTTGTTCCACTGTTTCTTGCACTTTAACACTTGTTATATTTCAAGGATATTTCTAGGAAACGTTTCAATGTCATAATGTCTTTTATTTCTTTTTTTAAATTCTCACAGGGGTGAGGTGGTATCTCAATGTTGTCTTTATTTGCATTTATCAGACAGTCAGTGACCTAGAGCAATTTTTCATGTGTTTGTTAGCCTTTTGGATCTTTTCTGTAGTGAATGTTCTGTTCATATCCTCTTCCCACTTTTGGATGGGGTCATTTGTTTTTGTGTTGCTAAGTTTGCTGAGCTCTTTGTATATTTTGGTGATTAGTCTCTTGTCTGATGTATGGCATGTGAAGATCTTCTCCCATTCTGTGAGGGGTCTCTTTGTGTGTGAGAGAGTTTCTTTGGCTGTGCAGAAGCTTTTCAATTTGATGTAATCCCATTGGTTTGTTTCTGCTTTAGTATTCCTTGCAACTGGGTTTGTATCATCAAATATGTCCTTGAGGTTTAGGTGAGAAAGTGTTCCACCAATGTTTTCCTCTAAGTATTTGATAATGTCTTTTATTTCTAACCTCTTTAGTAATTAACCTCAAGCCAGGAGAAGGTTTTCTATTGTTCAATTATTATATTTATCCTAGATGTTCTTTTTTTTTTTTTTTTGCCTCCAGGTTTACTGCTGGGGCTCAGTGCCTGCACCTCAAAGTCATTGCTCCTGGAAGCCATTTTTACCCCTTTTGTTGCCCTTGTTGTTTTATCATTGTTGTGCGCTGGGAAATTGTGCCGATGCAGTCACATAAGCCATGTTGTCCCCTCAGGCTACTGCTAGTTTCCAAGAGAGTTGGGACATTCTCGGAGTGCCTGTTCAGCCATGTTGTGCCCTCAGGGCATTGTCTATATCCCCGCCATATTTGCAGTGCTTTGGTTACTCCTCCTCCCTCCCATTCTCACGAGAGTTATTATCCTATCCTGGAGTGCTATGGTTACTCCTCCCCCTTCCCATTCTCGCGAAAGCTGCTCCTATAAAAGCCTTTCTTCTTCTGTACCTTGCTCTCTTGCCAGTGCTTCACTCTGGTGTTCAGACGCAGGAAAGGTTACTGCGTGAGGCGGCCATTTTCACTACCTCCACGTGGCCCAAGCTGCCTCTCTAGCACCCAACTCTGAGGTGCCAGTGCAAATAAAGACTTGTGTTTCCTCTTCGCTCCGGACCCCCTCTCTCTCTTCTCCGCGGCCTGCGCACAACAACAGTTGTGATTATTATTGTTGTTGGATAGGATAGAGAGAAGTCGAGAGAGGAGGGGAAGACAGACAGGGGGAGAGAAAGACAGATATCTGTAGATCTGCTTCACCATTCATAAGGCGACACCCCCTGCAGGTGGGGAGCCAGGGGACTGAACCCAGGATCCTTACACCGGTACTTACGCTTCGCGCCATGTGCACTTAACCCGACCCCCATAGATGTTCTCTTTGCAGCACTACTTGACTGGGGAAGGAGAAATGTAGTCAGAGAAGAAAACATTCATGCCGGTTGTTGACAAATTTCCCCTACTTGGCACATCCATATATCCACTCGACACTGCAACTCATGGAGTTCCCTGCTTTCCAATATTCTGTTAACTTGAAATAGAACTATGTGGGGGGTAGGGGTAGAGGAATATTGGGATTATTTGTTGGTCTCCAGGGTTGTCACTGGGGCTCAGTGCCTGTACTACTAATCCACTGCTCCTGGAAACTATCCTTTCCATTGTTGTTGCTGTTGCTGCTGCTGTTGTCGGACAGGACAAAGAGACACTGCGAAGGGAGGGAAAAACAGAGAGGAGGAGAGAGAAAGATAGATACCTGCAGACCTGCTTCACCATAAATCCCCTGCAGGTGGGGAGAACCAGGCTTCACACTATATGCAGCTAACCAGGCGCTCTACTGCCTGGCCCCCTGGAATAGTGTTTTTATTTGTGAAAACAGATACTTGTTCAGCAAACGCCACAAAAATTTAATTATATTGTTTTCATCATCAATCTAAGAAATATTTATTCACTGATACTTGGAGTTAATTCCCTCATAGAATGAATAAAACATTATTTTACAGGATTTATTTATTTGGTAAGTTTTTCAAAATACCTTGTGGCATTAAACATTTGAGTTGGCAAAACTGAAGAAAAAGGAGCTAATAAAAGCTCTCGTTAGTTTAGTGCACATAGGTCCTGGGCAAGTTCTTTACTTTTATCTGTAAGTAGAAAACATAGTTTGTAACTTTTAGAACTGCACTGAGCACTAGCATATAGTAACCTTCTGTCAGTGGGTACTGATAGAAGCAGAAAGAGTGTAGCACAAGTACAGTGATAGCAGATTGATGTCAGGGGAAAATAGATCCCAGTTTCAGTTTTAGCCAGTTCAAACTTTTATCTATCAGTGTGAACAAATGCTACAGATTCAAGGGATCCTAGTCCTACTTACAAGCAAGCCTTGCTGCTGAGAGGTTAGGGAATAGAATTTCGGATGAAAGGCTAAAGTGAAAATGAAATATGAAAAAATCATTTTACTGCCTAACAAAGTAATTTTAAAACTATGAAAATAGGGGGCCGGGCAGTAGTGCACCAGGTTAAGTGCACATAGTACGAAGCACAAGGACTCACTCAAGGATTCGGGTTCTAGCCCCTGGCTCCCCACCTGCAGGGGGGTTGCTTCACAAGCAGTAAGTCAGATCTGCAGGTGTCTCTCTATTTTTCTTTTCTCTCTCTCTCTCTCTCTCTCTCTCTCTTCCCTTCTTTTCCTAATCTCTTTGCATTGGCTTTCAGATATTAAGATGAGAACAAATGGATTCATTTTGTACCTTTACCTGATAAAAAAAAAAAGTTTAACAAGCAGATGAATAGAAAAGACAGAATTGGGGGCCAGGCAGTAGTGCACCAGGTTACACACACATAGTACCAAGTACAAGGATGAGTGCAAGGATTCTAGTTTCATTCCCTGGCTCCCTACCTGCAGGGGGCTCACTTTGCAGGCTCTCTGTCTTCCCCTCCTCTCTCAATTTCTCTCTGTGCTATCCAACAGCAACAACAGCATCAACAACAACAATGGAGAAGTAATGGCCACCAGGACCAGGAACGATGAATTTGTGGTACAGGCACTGAGCCCCAGCAATAACCCTGGAGACAAAACAAAAAAGATAAGACAGAATGGGTGAGGCTTAGACCATTGTATGGAAAATTGAGAAATGTTACACATGTACAGACTACTGTCAACTATAAACCATTAATCTCCCCAATAAAGGGGGGAAAAGATAAAAGACAGAATGTAAATTTTATAATAGGAGGCAGCTGTTAATAGGGAACACAGCTCTGAAGTCAAACTCTGAGGGTTTGACAAGTGACCTTGAAACTTGCTAAAGTTACTTTGAACAAATCACTTAGCTTCTATATATTTCATTTTCTTCAACTATAAAATGGACAGAAATGAATGAAGAAAGAATATTTCTCAGGTCAATCACTTATTTGGTATATGTTTAACATGATACATATATATATATATGATACATATTAGCTCTTACTGTATTATCATTACAGAAACATGAGTTCTTGAACATAATGGCAATAAATTCTTGAGTATAAATCTAAAAGAAGCTTGAAATATCTATCCAGGAGAATTTTAAGTAGAAAAGTCTCCCACTAGGAAAGAAAATATGTATTTACTAAACATTATTTTCCAGACTTGTACTAGCCACTGTAGGTTATCTGATTTCACTTCCAAAACAACCCTGCATATTAGATGCTGCAAGAATTGCAACTATTATACAGAAAAGAAAGAAAATCTCTGGGACTTGATGCACAAGCCACCAGCTTATTTGAGGTAAAGTTGAGTGAGATTCTAGCACAGGTGAATCCAGCTTCTGAGTATATATGGTTTTCATCAAACCAAGGTGTCTTCTCACTATATTCAGTGAACATCTCTATAAAGAAATATACCCAGTGTAAAAACAGATCAGTTTATTATTATGGATCACTTACAAGAACTGCAGTGTTAATAAAGACAACCAGCAGTAGTTAACATCTCTAAGTGTAAGAGAGTAAAAAGGATTCAATATTATCTTAACTATTCTGAACATCACTTTAAAAATGTACCCTTGGGGGTCGAGCACGTGGTGCAAAGCGCAAGGACCCGGGTAAGGATCCCGGTTTGCGCCCCCATCTCCCGACTGCAGGGGAGTCGCTTCACATGTGGTGAAGCAGGTCTGCAGGTGTCTGTCTTCCACCCCCCTTCTGCCTTCCCCTGTCCTTTCCAACAACGAACGACATCAACAACAGTAATAACCACAACAAGGCTACAAGGGCAACAAAAGGGGGGAAATGGCCTCCAGGAGCAGTGGATTCATGGTGCAGGCACTGAGCCCCAGCAATAACCCTGGAGGCAAAAAAAAAAATGTACCCCTTGCAGAATAATACAAAAGAAGCATTAAAATGTCAAACCTTGGGGGCTCAGCAGTAGCATAGCGGATTAAACGCATGACGGCTAAAAGTGCAAAGACTGGCATAAGGATCCCGATTGGGGGCTCTCCACCTGCAGGGGGAAGCAGGTCTGCGTGTGTCTACCTTTCTCTTCCCCTCTCTGTATTCTCCTCCACTCTTAATTTCTTTGTCTTATCCAACAACAACGTCTATAACAATAATAGCAATAACAACAACAAGGGCAACAAAACAATGCAAGGAATGGCCTCCAGGAGCAGTGTATTCATAGTGTAGGCACCGAGCCCCAGAGGCAACCCTCCAGGCAAAAAAAAAGTCAAGCTTTATAAGATTCCTTTTTCACAAGGAAGAAACTTCTTAGGTGTCAACAGATTCAATAATGTGCCTTAAGGCACATGAAAACCGGGCTTGCCAAATAACTACTCTGAAGTTAACATCTCTCTATTACATACCAATTTCCCATCTGAGGGTTTCTTTTTTTCTTTTCTTTTTTTTTTTCCTCCAGGGTTATTGCTGGGCTCGGTGCCTGCACCATGAATCCACCGCTCCTGGAGGCCATTTTTCCCCCTTTTGTTGCCCTTATTGTAGCCTCGTTGTGGTTGTTATTATTACCATTGTTGATGTTGTTCATTGTTGGATAGGACAGAGAGAAATGGAGAGAGGAAAGGAAGACAGAGAAGGGGAGAGAAAGACAGACACCTACAGACCTGCTTCACCGCCTGCAAAGCGACTCCCCTGCAGGTGGGGAGCCGGGGGGTCCAACTAGGATCTTTACGCCAGTCCTTGTGTCTTGCGCCACGTGCACTTAACCCACTGCGCCACCGCCTGTCCCCCCATCTGAGGGTTTCTAAAAGGTTTATAACTATAATCAAAAGCCTCTGCAGTCAATATTCTTCCTTTTCTAAATGTATATAAATTCTGCTCAGATTCATCAGGGAAAAAAAAATGCAGTGGCTGTTACATTACTTCATCAACATTTGCCATACTTGCATTGACATCAAGTAACCCTTTCTTTAAAATATAACTACCATAACTCTTATCACACTGTGGCATACTTATTAATTTATACACCTGCCTCCACAAATAGCCAGTAGGCAACTCAATGGCAAAGACTGTGTCTTACTCACCTTTGAAGAGTTTCAGTTCAGTAACCATTTAATAAGTACATATTCTGCCAGTATCCAAGACAAATGGTCAGGCTGTGAAGACAAATGAGATACAGTAGAGCCCCGGAGGATGCCGTGGAGAAGGGAAGGAGACAGGAACATCAATAAATTCTTTCAACACCATGTGGCAGAAACTGAAACCAGGACCCCAAAAGAATAAGGCTGTCTGATAATGGACCTGAGAAGAAGAGATAAACTGAGGGTGATAAATTGAATTGAGCCGAAAAACAGCAATTAGTATGCTGAAAGCAAAGCTTGAAAACTGCTTTGACTCAAAAACCTCCATCCCACTCCTGCTCACCTTGTCCTTTCAAAATAATAAAGAACAGTTAAAAACCAATTATAAGAGGATGTTCAAAGCGACAGCAAAATCTGAAGGCCTTAAACACCTCACCGCTTGCTGCTAAATGCAGTGCCTGGTTTTCCAGTTTTCCCTTCTATACATCTAGATGTTCTCTCATGAGAAGGGCAGGAGGTTAGTTTGACTAACAAATTCAGTCTCCACTGTGGTTCTTTTTTTTTTTTTTTTTGTCTTGCTTAATACTGCATTTATTAATTTTTTGGATAGAGACAGAAAGAAATGGAGAGAGGAGGGGAAGTTAAAGAGGAATAAAGAAAGAGAGACCCCTGCAGCACTGCTCCATCACTTATGAGGCTTCCTCCCCACAGGTGGGAACCAAGGGCTTGAACTGGGACCCTTGTGCATGATAATGGGAGCACTCAACTGGGTGGACCAGTGAGTGGCTTCCTCCACTGGGGGTTCTAATAGCCATAAAATGAGCAGTTTTCCCTTCATTTAAATGCTAGAGTAATAGCATGTAACACTAGGTAGTGGGTATTTGCTCAGCTTCAAAACTGTTACACGTACACAGGCTCAACATAAGCATGGGCTAATGCAAATATAAGAGCATGAACTTGGCCTAGATAGTTCAAAAAAGACCCCAAAGACCAGCACAAAATGTGATAGGTAGCAAATATTCAATCAAGAATCCATTAGGGAGTCGGGCTGTAGCGCAGCGGGTTAAGCGCAGGTGGCGCAAAGCACAAGGACCAGCATAAGGATCCCAGTTCGAACCCCGGCTCCCCACCTGCAGGGGAGTTGCTTCACAGGCAGTGAAGCAGGTCTGCAGGTGTCTATCTTTCTCTCCTCCTCTCTGTCTTCCCCTCCCTCTCTCCATTTCTCTCTGTCCTATCCAACAACGACAACAACAATAATAACTACAACAATGAAACAAGGGCAACAAAAGGGAATAAATAAAATAAATTTAAAAAAAATAATCCATTAAAGGAGGGAAAGAGGAGAATGTAAAAGACTGACATAAAAAGTTCTTTTTATTTCCACCAAAGTCGTGGGAGTTCATATCTTGATCACCTTGTTTCTTAAAAAAGAGTTCTTCTTAAATTCCTGAGGAACAACAACAACAAATTGTTCTACTCTTACTCTATCCCAAAGCTGCCTAATCCTGGCTCTTTTATGTCTTCACATATATAGGAAATGGCATTTGTTTAGTTCAAAGGGGTAAATAAGATAAACTATTTGTGATCTAATAATTGGGTTGGAAAGATCCCAAAGGCTAAACAGATCAAGGTCTTGGTAAAACTCTAGACTATTTGAAGTCTATGATATACTGAGGCAGACAAGTTGGAAAGTATGTTTTTTTGTTTGTTTGTTTGTTTTTTAACAAACACGCCTCAAACATTTTAATAGAATTTAGCTTTTCCTTAAGTTGTCTTTTCATAAACAAAAGATCAACTAACAACCCAAAGTTAAAACCACTTAATACTTACAAACTTGAAAAATTAGACACCTCAGGTAGACAATAAACTTCATATTATGAAAGCAAAATATTCCAAGTTTCAAAGTTATGACAAGTTCTGTAGAGTATTTTTCAGTAGATGCAAACTTTTAGGCTCCATGATCTTCTTCCAGGGAGGACTAAGCATCATTCACTGGTTTGCAGCCAAGTCCATTTCAAGTATGTTCTAGACCAAGGCTTCCCCTCTTAGCCCTGCTTATACACTGCTATTCAGGAAAGTAGCAGACAAATAACTCATTCTGTGTGATCATTCAATATGCAACTCCCTTTCTGTCTTTAAACATGATCAATTTCTTCAACTCAAAGATAAAACTTCTTACATGGTGCAAAGCTCAAGGACCGGCTTAAGGATCCCCGTTTGAGCCCTAGGCTCCATACCTGCAGGAAGCTCACTTCACAAGCGGTAAACAGGTCTACAGGTGTCTTTCTCTCCCCCTCTCTGTCTTCCCCTCCTCTCTGTCCTATCCAACAACAATGACAGCAGTGAAGAAAGTGATAATAACAACAACAACAATTACAACAAGGGTGACAAAAGGGAAAAAATAGCCTCCAGGAGCAATGGAGTCATAGTGCAGGGCTGCAGGTGTCTGACTCTCTCCATCTCTATCTCTCCTCCCATCTCGATTTCTCTGTCTCTATCCAATAATAAATAAATAAATAAGAAAAAATCTTTAAAATTTTCTATTTCTATTTATGTCTTCCCAGTTAGACATTTTTCAAAATTCTTTGCCATATGACACCAATTTTCATTGGGTCTAATTTAATTTAAAACGGGGGAGGGGGAGAGAGATCTTACATCTTAACACAGTGTGCTATCTGTGCTTACAGTTTATTTCACTTAGAGAATACAAAAACATAGGTTGTTTTTAAAATGAGCACTGCTTACTTTTGTATAATTATATCCAAAGGCAAGTTCCATGTCTGTTTCACATCCACCCCCAAATGCCTTGGTTCCACAGAGCCTCAAATATTTGCTATTTCTAGCATATAATCTCTTGAAATGTTCTATATATGTTCTTCCTTCTGACTATAATAACTTTACCTTACTCTAGGGAAACCCAATCCAGCTTTCTGATTTAACTCAAAAACTATTGGTTCCTTCCCAATGGAGAAGAGTTGTATACAGAATCTGCTGCTCTTTCATTGTGTTCTAGTCCCTATCTTAATCTAATGTTTACCTATTTTTGACTGCTTCATAACCTGCTCTAGACTGTCAGATCTAAAGCAGTAGAAATTGCTTGGATAGGATTTGTGTCTAGGATGGGATTTGGGTCCAATTATTTTTTTGTTTGTTTGTTTGTTTTCTTGACCACAGCACTACTCGGCTCTGGTTTATGGTGATGTGGTGGGATTAAGCCTGGGACTTTGGAGCCTCAGGCATAAGTTTCTTTGCATAACCATTAGGCTATCTACTCCTGCCCTGTGTCCAGTTAAGTCTTATGCCACCAAGACCTAGTACTGGGTAGAAAAGAAAAAATATATAGACGCTCAACAAATCACTGTTAAGAGTAAAATGCACACTGGAAATCTCCACTTGCAACCTTCTAGTTCTCTATATAGGGCTAACGCTTGTGTTTCAATGATAAACTTTGATTATTATATCTATAACCATAGGCACATAGCTACATCCTGTCAGCGTTAGGATGCCCACATTTCAGTAAACTACCTTCCCTGCCCCCTGTAATTGTGGTCTTCTTTTCTCCCCTTATTTCCTCCAGCTTTTTCAGTTTCAGATTGTGTTATCCAGCTGTGCAATCAGCCTAGAATACGAACTGTCAGCAGTCACTTTTTAATGTAAATGATTTCTTTATCCACAGGTCAAAGCTGTAAGTTTTTCAGGGGATGATACAGGGTGAGAAATGAGGATTATTTTCTAGTGAAACGTATTTCTGGAGTCTTATAGATAGTCTTTTCAGATTTTACATAGAGATATACAGGAACTCTGGAAGGAAATATCGAACTAGTTCTGACCTAATATAGCATCAAATACGAGCAATTACAAGCCCCCCACCTTCTGACCCTAAAAAGAATTTTGGTCCATACTTCCATAAGGAGAGAAATATTAGGGCAAGATGACTAGAATGCTACGTAACTCATTCCATCAGGACCATCAGGAGAGAGAAGAGGACAAAAGGAAGTACATTCAGAAGTAGTAATAGGTGTAGGTGTGGCTTAGAAAGGAAAAGAAGGTAGGACCACAGAAAAAATATAGACAGTGAGGCAAATAGTCATAGAAATAATAGTCAATCCGTATCTGTGACCTTGAGAGAACCACTGCAGTTTCCACTGAAGGGAATGACAGAACTCTGGTGGTAGGAATGGTGTGGAACTGTACCCCTTTCACTGACGTTAACATCCAAAGAGTCTACCAAAAACAGAGAATCCACAAATGCTGTAGGTAATGGTTATCTAATAATAATAATAATAATAATAATAATACCTTGACTTAATTTTGTTGGGTGCTCAAAAAAAGAAAAGAAATAACCCAGTAAAAAAGGAAGAAAGAAAGAAAGAAAGAAAGAAAGAAAGAAAGAAAGAAAGAAAGAAAGAAAATTGGGCAAAATATCTGGATAGGGGGCCAGGTGGTACTGCACTCAGTAGAGCGCACATGTCACAATGTATAAGGACCTGAATTTAAGACCCTGGTTCCCATCTACAAGGGGAAAGGAAGCTTCATGAGTGTTAGAGCAGTGCTGAGAGTGTCTTCTTCTTTCTCTCTCCCCTTCTACTTCTCCCTTCCCACTCAATTTCTCTCTGTCTTTATCCTAAACAAATAAACAAAATATTTTTTTAAAGATCTGGAGAGGGAGTCGGGCTGTAGCGCAGCGGGTTAAGCGCAGGTAGCACAAAGCACAAGGACCAGCATAAGGATCCCGGTTCGAACCCCGGCTCCCCACCTGCAGGGGAGTCGCTTCACAGGCGGTGAAGCAGGTCTGCAGGTGTCTATCTTTCTCTCCTCCTCTCTGTCTTCCCCTCCTCTCTCCATTTCTCTCTGTCCTATCCAACAACGACAACAACAATAATAACTACAACAATAAAACAACAAGGGCAACAAAAGGGAATAAATATAATAAATATTTAAAAAATATATATTAAAAAATTTTTTTTAAAAAAAGATCTGGAGAGACTTCTGAAGGCTTGGCTATAAAGTAACATCAATTTCACTTTGCTTTCCCAATCAACTAGGAAAAGTAATGAAAATCACCTGAAAACTCAACAAAACACTACAAGGATTTCTTCAGAAACTCATCAAGCACCCATGTCCAGTGGAAAAGCAATTACAGAAACCAGAATTCCTACCTTCTGCATCCCCAAAACAAAGTTTTATCCATATTCCTGGTGGGGGAGAAGTGATAAGAGAAAGAGGACAAAAGAGCTCTGAACTCGAGCTCCATCAGGACCCTAAGAGAGAAGAGGGAAGAAAAGGAGAGATATTTAGATGTAGTAATAGGTCTATGTGTGGCTTGGAGAAGAGAGGACTGGACCTGAAAGAAAAAGAGGGAAAATACGTACAAATGTAGACAGACAGTTGTAGAGATGATAGTTAGCCCATGTCTTCAACCTTAGGAGAGAGAATTACAATGGTTTGCAATGGAGGGACTGGGGACTTAGAACTCTGGTGGTGGCTTGGCAAGGTATGGAATTATGCCCCTGTTGACATGTAGTATTGTAAATCAGTATTAAATCACTAATATTTCTTTTAAAAAGGAATATTTGTGAAGAAATGGTATTGGTTCATCTTTGAATATTTGGTAGAATTCATCAGTAAAAAAAAGGCAATGAGCCAGCAGCATAACTCACTTGGAGAGCGTGTTGCTTTGCCATGTGTGTGATCCAGGGTCAAGCCCAGCCTCCATCACATTGGAGGAATTTTAGCCCATACTACAAGAGGGGGCAAATGTTAGAGAAAGATAACCAGAAAGCTTTGAACCCCAATTCCACTAGGACCTGGAGTGTTTGTCGCCAAAGGGAAGGCAGGCATAGTTTCTCTTATCTGAGAGAGAAAAGGAAGGACACTCAGAAGTAGTAAGAGCTGTAGGTGTGACTTAGAAGGAAGTAAAGGCAGAGCCATAGAAGTGAATAAAAATGGGCAAAAGGAAATATATATATACAATCAGCCCATATCTATGATCTTGGGAAAACTATGGCAGTTACCACTGCAAGGGTAGGGGGACACAGAGCATTGGTGGTACAAGTGATGTGGAATTATACCACTACTATATATTATAATCTTGTAAATCACTATTAAATCATTAGTAATAACAATTAATAATAAATAAATAAGTAAATAGAAATATACTAATGCTTCCTTGTTTCCAAAATTATTGATATTTGCTTCACATATTTTGCAGACAGATCAGTAGTGGTAGGGGTTTATCACAGGGGTTGGAATGGAGAGCGGATTATATAATATCCTAAATACAATAGACATACTAATTTTTTATTTTGACATTTATTTATTGGCTAGAGACAGCCAGAAATTGGAGGAAAGAGGGTGACAGAGAGGGAGAGAAACAGAGAAACACCTTCACCATTCACAAAGCTTCACCATTCACAAAGCTTTCCCCCTATAGGTGGGGGCCAGGGACTTGAACCCCCACCCTTGCACACTATAACATGTGCACTAAACCAGGTGCACCCCAACCTGGCCCCCATTTTTAATTTTAAAATGCAACATTTTAATACAATAAGAATTAATGACAGGTGACCTGATAAAGCAACGTACTGGTGTTATATTAGTTTAATAACATATTAGTTTAATATGTTGAACTTTTTTTTTTTTTTGCAAACCTTGTTTTCAGTGAAGGGCTCATTCCTCCCCTGTCCTCTTCCCCAGAGTCTTTTGCTTTGATACAATACATCCTGTCCAGTCCATGTTTCACTTTGTTCCTTCCCTCCCTTTCCCTGTATATTAAGTCCTACTTATAAATGACGTCACTTGGTATTTCTCCTTCCCTTTTGGTTTATCATGTTAACATGATATCTTCAAGTTTCATCCAAGATGACACAAAGGAGATGACCACATCATTTTTGACAGCTGAGTAGTATCCCATTATGTATTCTTTGTGATACTCATCTGATGTTGGATATCTGGGTTGCTTCCAGGTTCTGGAAATTACAAATTGTACTGTTATGATCATAGGCATACATAGGTCTATTCTAATATGTGTTTGTTTTTCCTTTGGTTATATCCCCAGCAGGGTCATTGGTGGATCATAGGGCAGGTTGATTTCTAGAGTGCTGAGAACTCTGCAGACCGCTTTCCACAGTAGTTAAACCATTTTACACTGCCACCAGCAGTGCAGAAGAGTCCCTTTTGCCCCACATCTCCTCCAATATTTGTTGTTTCTGTCCTTTCTGATGGACATACAAGAAATTTAAGAAAAGATGTCTTAGTATTTAAGAGGAAAAGTCACCTAACTATGCAAAATATTATCAACAAATTCACAAATGTAGTGTCTGATTTCATTTCGATCTCAGGAAAATGCCATTGTAGTTCACTGTTCTTAAAATTATTTTCCATATGGAAGCTGCTAATAACTATGACAAATTGAAGAAATAATGGGCCCTCCTCTGCTTGATTTGTATACAATCTAAGAAAAAATTCTCAGTTTAAAGCAAAGAATTTTCTAGCAACATTTTCTGGAGTGCTTGCTCCTCCATGAGGCTTGGAAAAGCTCTTCTAGATTTAGTTCTCAGAGAATACTAAGGCAGTTCTTTATTAGGTTAAGTATGCAGAGCTAATTTTGCTTTCATAGAATGTAAATTTGATAAAAATTAAGACCTTACAAATTTCAAATGCACTCGTCAAAAAATCTTCTAATGACTATAAGGATATAATTTCAGTTGGTCACACATTTTTGTGAATAAAAACAGAAGTGATATGTTCAGTTTTAATTCTAGGGAAAATCAATGAAAAGGTAATTTTTAGTAACTGAACAATAGACAGAAGCAAAAAAAATAAATATAAATGAAATCTTTTTCCAATCTTCCAAATCAACAAACAGATATATTTTAGGCTAAACTAATATAAACTGATAGTGTCAGGGAACTTCAAAGCATGAACCCATAGAAAATAAAATTGCTTAATGGCTTTCAATTTCTCTATTGTAATATCTTAACCCTGAGCTAGGAATGTGACTTGAGTACTCTAATGTAAAACAACAAAACATCATAAAAACTTAACCCAAAGTTTCTCCTTTAGTTCAACATTCTGAAGCCTTGGGGCATAAGAAAAGAACTCATTTTAAAAAGACTAATTCAAAAGAGTATTAGCATTTGGGAGCTGGGCAGTGGTTTAAGCTGCGCAGTGGGTTAAGCACACATGGCACAAAGCGCAAGGGCCATCATAAGGCTGCTAGTTCAAGCCACCAGCTCCCCACCTGCGGGGGGGGGGGGGGGTCACTTCTCAGGTGGTGAAGCAGGTCTGCAGGTGTCTTCTTCTTCTCTCTGTCTTCCCCTCCTCTCTCGATTTCTCTTTGTCCTTTACAACAACAACAACAACAGCTATGACAACAATAACAACTACAACAAGCGCAACAAGGGCAACAAAATGGGGAAAATGGTCTCCAGGAGCAGTGGATTTCTAGTGCAGGCACTGAGCCCCAGCGATAACCCTGGAGGCAAAAAAAAAAAAAAAAAGTGTTAGCATTATGGATGCATCTGGTGGGCACTTAGTAAAGAGAGCCTTTTGCAGGGAAAATAATTCACCCAGTTAGAAAGGGTCACCAAGATACAATATGTCATAAATTCATTCCAGCATGAAGCAGTCATATTGGCTAAATCTGTTCTTTCCATAAACTATTGCACTGTAGAGAGACAATCTATGAGCAAAAAAATCTTTCACAGTGAATGTTAAGGACTAGGATTACTCCAGAGTTCACCCTCTAAACAGCAAAGTTGGATAACCTGCATTTCACTTTATTAAAGGTTTCAGGTAATCAAGAGAGTCCCAGGAGAGGGGAAGTTAAATAGGTTGTGGCTTGAAAGATAAGAAAAGCAACCTTCACCTAATTTATCTCTAAAACTATGTAAGCATAAAAGTTATTCACTCATAGCTTATTTGACCAGCATAAGTTATCTAATGAAATATAAATGTGTTCCTTAAAAGAGAATATACAATAAAATATATTGATAGAGTAACTTTTAAAAATGCAGGTCTAGGGTGGGGGTATTGCATAATGGTTATGCAAAGAGACATTCATGCCTGAGGCTCTCAAGTCCCAGGTTTAACCCCCGACACCACCATAAACCAGAGCTGAGTAGTGCTCTGGTAAAAAAATAATAATAAAAATAAAAAATAAATTCAGGTCTTAAGGAAGATGGGTCCTGAAATGAGTGCAACCTAGAATGTTCCTAGCTATGACCACAGAATGTGAGCTCAGATCTACAGGGGGATACATAGGTTACTCAGGCAACTGTGCTGAATATGGGCCCCAGATCAGATCGATGAGGTTTATAGTTAGTGGTATTTATATACTTTTCCAGTATCTGGGAGCTACTTCCTGCCCTAATGCAGCTTTCTTGTTCTATTTCCAACTCTGATACCATCTTCCCAGACAATACCTTTAGCCCACCTGCATGTTAGCTGCTGGGTTAAGGCAAAAATTAGTAAAGACATGGCCCCCTTGGAATATACCTAAAATAGACCTACTAGCTTTTTTCCAAAATGGAGACGTCAAATTTCAACTGCTCTATTCTTACTTTTAGGTTCCTGATTATTAAACAATTTGTTCTGTTTTATATCTCAATGCATTTGATGCTGCCAAGTTGTAGATGCTGCCATGATACCAACCTGACTTCCCTCTGCAGATGACTTTACCACTGTGTCCTGGAACACCACCTCTCCAGAGCCCTGCCACACTAGGGAAAGATAGATACAGACTGGGAGTATGGATCCAGCTGCTAATGCCCATGTCCAGTGGAGAAGCCAGACCTTCCATTTTCTGCAAGCTATAAGATCCTGGGTTCATGCTCTCAGAGGGATAAAGAATAGGAAAGCTTCCAACTGAGGGGATGGGATACAGAACTCTAAATGGTGGGAACTATGTGGAATTATAACCCTCTTATCCTGTGGTTTTATCAACCATCATTATATCAAAAAAAATTCGCAAATTAAAAAACATAATCTGATTTCTGGAAGAATGAAATATGGGGCAAGAGGACTATGGTGAGATAACTTAAAGCCCTAAAAATATGAATGGTGGCTAACTGAATAGTGGAGAATGAGTATCAATCATAAAAAATTCCAGATGACTATACTAGGACCTTCAGACTTGGGTTGAAGAGAGGTAGAAAAATGAAAAGAGGTGGCCAGGTGGTGGTGTACCTGGTTGGGCACACATGTCACAATGTGCAAGGACCCAGGTTTGAGCCCTTGGTCCCCACCTGCAGAGGGAAAGCTAAGTGGCAAAGCAGGGCCGCAGGTGTCTCTCTACATCTCTCCCTACCACGCCCCTTCCCTCTTGATTTCTGGCTTACTCTATTCAATAAATAACAATAATTTAAAGAATTTTTTTAAAAATAAAAGTGTGCAACAGGTTAAGCACACGTGGCACAAAGTGCAAGGACCGGTGTAAGGATCCCGGTTCGAGCCCCCGGCTCCCCACCTACAGGGGAGTCTTGACGGCAGGTGAAGCAGGTCTGCAGGTGTGTGTCTTTCTCTCCATCTCTCTGTCTTCCCCTCCTCTCCCCATTTCTCTCTGTCCTATCTAACAATGACAACATAAATAACAACAATAATAACTACAATAACAATAAAAAACAAGGGGTTGGAAGTCAGGCGGTAGCGCAGCGGGTTAAGAGCAGGTGGCTCAAAGCACAAGGACTGGCAGAAGGATCCAGCTTCGAGCCCCTGGCTCCCCACCTGCAGGGGAGTCACTTCACAAGCCATGAAGCAGGTCTGCAGGTGTCTCTCTTTCTCTTCCTGTCTTACCCTCCTCTCTCCATTTCTCGCTGTCCTATCTAACGACGATGACATCAGTAACAACAATAATAACTACAACAACAATAATGACAAGGGCAACAAAAGGGAAATTAAATAAATAAATATAAAAATTAAAAAAAACCAAAGGCAACAAAAGGGAAAATAAATAAATCAGTTAGTTAAAAAAAAATGGAAAGAGGAAAATCTTGAACAATTTTTGCTTTTTATATCTGTTTTCCCAGGGATGTTCTTAAATAGAGAGATACAAACTATGGCAAAGTTAGACAGGATTCTCTCCCTAGTTTCTTGTTGTTTTTTTTTTAATTTCTTTATTGGGGAATTAATGCTTTACATTTGACAGTAAATACGATAGTTTGTACATACATAACATTTCCCCATTTTCCGTACAACAATACAACCCCCACTAGGTCCTCTGTCATCCTTTATGGACCTGTATTCTCCCCCACCCCCACCCCAGAGTCTTTTACTTTGGTGCAATATGCCAATTCCAGTTCAGGTTCTACTTGTGTTTTCTCTTCTGATCTTGTTTTTCAACGTCTGCCTGAGAGTGAGATCATCCCATATACATCCTTCTGTTTCTGACTTATTTCACTTAACATGAATTTTTCAAAGTCCATCCAAGATTGGCTGAAAACGGTGAAGTCACCATTTTTAATAGCTGAGTAGTATTTCATTGGGTATATATACCACAACTTGCTCAGCCACTCATCTGTTGTTGGACAGCTGGGTTGCTTCCAGGTTTTGACTATTACAAATTGTGCTGCTAAGAACATATGTGTACACAGATCTTTTTGGATGGGTGTGTTGGGCTCCTTAGGGTATATCCCCAGGAGGATTCTCTCCCTACTTTTCTATTCATCCCTACAGAACAATTTTGTGTTTACTTGTCTCTTTTTTTCTGATCCCCTTCCTAAAAATGCTATTTTATACAATAGTCCATTTCTTACACTGAATTAACTGCTTTCTGTAAAAATTATTTTAAATTATTCTTCATGCCTTACTTTACTTAATACTCATGATTTTCAGAATTTATTATAATACTTAAACTTACAGCATATGGCTATTTGATGGGTGAAAAGATTGGCTTCCTGAGTAAATAAACTAAGAGAAAACACTAAGAAAGGTGCTGAATCGATACCATTCTGTTTTGTTTATCTTGCCCTTACTCTTTTGATGGGGCTGACACGGTAATACACTTGGACAGTGCACTGCTTTGCCATATGTGTGATTCAGGTTCAAACCCAGCCCACGCTACACTGAAAGAAGCTTCAGTGCTGTTGTCTATTTATCTATGTACCTATCTGAAAAAATCAGCCTGAAACAATAAAGCCCCAGAAATTATTTTATTTTAAAAAGGCTATTGTGATTACAGAAACCAAAAGCCAGACCTTCCACCTTCTGCATCCCATAAAGAATTTTGGTCCATACTCCCAGAGAGGAATAAAGAATAGGGAAGCTTCCACTGAAGAGGATGGGACATGAAACTCTGGTGGTAAGAACTGTATGGAATTTTTTTTTTCCTCTAAAGTTATCATTGGGGCTCTATACCAGCATGATGAATCCACTGCTCTGAAGGACCATTAATTCCCTTTTAATTTTTCTATCTTTTTCTTCTTTCCTTTCTTTCATTCTTTCTTTCTTTTTTCTATTTTGTTTGATAGGACACAGAGAAATTGAGAGGTGAGGGGAAGATAGAGATAGAAAGAAAGACACCTATAGACCTGCCTCACCACTCATGAAGCATCCCCCCCCAACCGCAGGTGGGGCATGGGGTCTCAAACCAGGGTCCTTTTGTGGGTCCTTGTGTTTAGTATTATGTGCACTTAACCCTGTGCACCACTGCCAAGTCCCTAAAACTCTATGGAATTGTACCCTTGTTATCTTAAAATCTTGTTAATCATCACTAATAAAATTGTTTTAAAAAAGGTTGTTGTGATTAAGCAATTGACTGTCCAACAGCTTAATAATTCAGACTAATTCCATTATGGATAGGATAGATTTTTATGTCTTAAACTAATTTCATTATCTTCCACTAACCTTAGGTTAAAAACTATTTCACACCCTCAGCTTCACCTCTTGATCACAGTGTGTGTTATTGCTAGAAAATTATTTTCTTTAAGCATACAAAGAAAAAAAACTTTAACCAACTTCTAGTCTCATTTTGTGTCCTAGGGAACTCTTCAGATTTTAACTTATGTCATAGAATGTCTATATTAAAAAAAGATATACCAAGATGGAGTCATAGCACCTAGCATATAGCACAGGCCAGGTACATAAGAATCTCATAAATATTTTTAAGTGAAAAAAAAAAGAGTAAAGAACTCTACCTTTTGCAGTTCAGCAAAATAGTTCATTTAGATAGTTGCTTTACCATGTGCTCAATGCAGGATAAGTGTGACCCCTGCCTTTTGGTGCTGTGAAATCTCTCTCTCTCTCTCTCTCTCTGCCTCTATCTTTTAAAAAAAAATCCACATATATTCATTTTTATTTTTATATTGCCACTAAGGTTACCCCTGGGCTGAGCACCCACATGGTGAATCCACCATTTCTGGTAGCCAATTCTTCCTTTCTTTCTTTCTTTCCTTCTTTTTTTTTTCTTTATTTGATGAAACAGAAAGAAATTGAGATGGGGGAAAAACAGAGATGGAGAAAGACACCTGTAGCACTGCTTTACCACTTGTGAAACTTCCCCCCTCCCACAAGTGGAGACCAGGGTCTTGAGCCCAGATTCTTGTGCATGCAGTGTGCACTCATCTAGGTAAGCTACAACCCAGCCCCAAGAATTCTACATTTTTAAATCATAGAAGATATCTGAACACTCTTTGTGCCTATTATTCCACTAAAAATCAAATACTATGCAAACTTACAGGCTAACTGTGGTTAGTTTCTTATCTGCCATTGTTATATTTATTTGTTGATGATGAAGCTTTAGCAATGGAAAATATTTCCATCACTGATGACACAATGTTAGAGCCATGTGTCTGGGCTCTGAGACCCCATGATGGAACTGAGAGATTATAGTCTGCCACGGTTTTTTTACATGGAGTGTTTAAAATAAATAAATAAATAAATAAACAAACAAATAAATAAATAGCTATCTTCAAAACAGAGACCCCAAATCTTCATCTGCAATATTCTAGCCTTTAGGTTCCTGATTAGTCAACAATTTATTCAGCTCTATATGTTAACTTTTTTTTTCAGTCACTAGGTTCCAGATGCTAACATGATGACCCCACCAATGTGTCCGGTAGCTCTGCTTCCCCAGAGCCCTGCCCCACTAGAGAAAGAGAGAGACAGGCTGGGAGTATGGATCGACCTGTCAATGCCCATGTTCAGTGGGGAAGCAATTATAGAAGCCAGACCTTCCACCTTCTGCACCCCATAATGTCCCTGAGTCCATATTCCCAGATGATAAAGAATAGGAAAACTATCAGAGGAGAGTATGGGATACTGAGTTCTGGTAGTGGGAACTGTGTGGAGTTGTACCCCTCTTATCCTATGTTTTGTCAGAGTTTCTTTTTTATAGATAAATAGTTTTTAAAAAAAACTTCTACACTTGAAAAAAGCAAAATGTTTTCATTCAGTGAGCTCTGCTGATGTTTTACTTGAACTTAACTTTTTATTCAGATAATTTAGCAAAATCATAAATTTGAAGAATTGCTGTCAATAATATGGGCAATAAGTTCACTCAGATCATTCTTTCTGTGGGCAAAGATCTTAAACACCGCAGCACTAAAGAGGGTTGCTTGTACAAAGGCTTCTCTCATTTCACATTCATAGGAGAAGAAATAAATCTAGGATATGCTGACTAATTCTTCTGGCAGATAACAGCTTTTAACATGCATGAGATATTCCTACTGTCACTTGCCTGAAGGGCACCAGAGGGAGAGAGGGAATGTACTTAGTCATAGCTCTCATACTATCAACATTACTGCACTTTCTTGAGTCCAAGGCACAAATAAGTGTGATGGGTAAACAGTAAGAAAAATAATTCATTATTTCACAATCACATTTATCAAACATCAAAATGAAATGGTTCAGATTCAGTAATAAAGTATTTTAATAGTATTCAGTGATGTGGACATCTTATGACTGGAAAGACTCAGTTTGGACAATTTCAATATATTCTATTACTTTAAGGATTGCATCTTCTTGCTGATGTAAATACCTATGCCCTCTATAGGACTTGAGTGCTCATTATTACTCACCTTCTAAAAAGAAGAACTATAGTCATTGGTTGTACCATAATTACCACAAAATATCCAAGTCATTTATTTTCTTGTTAAAATAACTTTAACAGGCAACATATTATATTTATTTGAGAGAAATAGAAGACAAAATATGATGCATTTTTTTAAAAAAACCAAAATCAGTTAGCATTATCTAACAGAATATAAAAATACTTAGTGATAAAGTATATCTCAGTCTACCAGAATTCAATACTGGTAAGTTGGAAAACCAGCCTCTATAGTAGCATGATAGGGTATTCTCTGAGTAAGAACCCCCTCAGTTTTACAAAGGCAAGTCTTTTTATCTCATTAGTCTGTATGACTAGCATAAAAATGATCAATAAATACACAAAGACTGAAAGAAGCATAGAGAAAACTGACAGAACATTGCTGAGAATCAGACCAAGTCATATAGAGAATAACAAAGGACCAGATGATGGCCCACCTGGCTGAGCACAGACCCAGGTTCAAGACCCCTGCCTCCACCTGCAGGGGGAAGCTTCATGAGTGGGTAGTGTTGCAGGTGTCTCTCTGTCTCTCTCCCTCTCAGTCACCCCCTTCCTGCTTAATTTCTGGCTGTCTCTATCCAATAAATAAATAATGATGATAAAAAATTTATTTTAAAAGAGAGAATAACAAAGAGGGAGAGGAAGACAAGCAGGAAAGTGACAAAAAATGAAGTATGTCACTGAGCACAAAATATGTGTAACACATATTACAATCTATACGCCTTCTCTCTTCACATCTGTATCATGTGAAATGTTTACAACTCATCTGGGATTTTTTGCAAATGG
This sequence comes from Erinaceus europaeus, assembly GCF_950295315.1. NCBI lineage: Eukaryota > Metazoa > Chordata > Mammalia > Eulipotyphla > Erinaceidae > Erinaceus > Erinaceus europaeus. The sequence continues at coordinate 21,682,013 of NC_080174.1, forward strand.
CAGAAGTTGGTGGATGGAGGAAGGAGAGTTTTCATTGGTCCTAACTTTTAACATCTCCAGTAGAATTCTGGTCACCCTAGCATTTTACCCCTTTAGGTAATTTTATCATTTTACTCAAATAACTGGAGTTTTTTTTTTTTCTTTGAAGTCCTAGAAGATACAAAGGTTAGTTCAAGGAAGACTGATCATTTGTACCTTTACAAAATAAGTGATAGCCTGTACACAAAGCTCTTTAAATCAACCAACTAGAGTTGTGAGACTGATTTTTGTATTGTACCAATACTACCTATACCCCCACCTCCAAAAATTAAATGTAAAACATCCCCCAGGTTATACAGTAATTGGGAAGTGAAAACAACCTGATATTAGCTGAGAGCTCAGAGGAGTTTTTAGATATGCAAAAACCTATCTCTCTTTTTAATAATTTTTATTAACAGTTTGCTCCACACTACACCTACCACCAAAGTTCTGTATTCCCACTCTCTCACCTCCCAAAGATAAGCACCTCAGTTCTAACAAGTCTTACAAGCAGTTTTCTTTTTTCCTTCCATCCTTCCTTCCTTCCTTCCTTCCTCCCTTCCTTCATTTCTCTTTCTCTTTTTCTTCCTTTCTCTTTCTTTCTTTCTTTCTTTATTTTTTATTATCTTTATTTATTTATTGGATAGAGACAGTCAGAAATGGAGAGGGAAGGAGGTGATAGAGAGGGTGAGAGACAGACACCTGCAGCACTGCTTCACCACTCACAAAGCTTTCCCCCTGCAAGTGGGGAACAAGCAGTTTTCGTGCTTCATTTTTGTTTGAATTTTTTTGGCAAGTTCATGGAAATCAGATCTCTAGATTCCACTTATGAGTGAAACCTTCTGGTAGTGGTTTTTCATCTATTTCTCTAAGCATAATCATCTGCATTTCCATCTGTGAGTGCAAACACGTATGGCTGGTGGACAGAGAGGAGCCTAGGGAGAGATTGGGTGGCTGGTAACAGTTCAGCAGTTTACCAGTTGAGAGACCACCTCCAGTCTGTTTCACCAACAAAAAGATGACTGAAGGGAGGAGAGGACTCCCCTGAGATTCACCAAATTCAACTGTAAGTCCCCATTGCTACTGCCCTCAGACTCTGGAGGAAAGGCAGGGAGGCCCTGTGCTGACACCAGGGGACATAGAACAAAGCAGGAAACTCAGGACAAGATCCATACCTTGGTGGCCTAGCTGTGGGGCTATGACAGTCTCTTTGCATAACTACTGGATTATCTCTGCCCCACCCTGCTTTTGACTCTTGACTCTTTCTTGTCAAGAGTCAGTGATTAAACTGAGAAGCCTACTTATAGTTTGAAAGACCTCAGGCTCCCATAGTCTACAGAGAAGAAAAAGAACAAAAGAGGCTTTTAAGCCACTGAGCTCCAAAGGATACAACATCAGCTTTTTGGACTGCAGAGTAGTATTCCATGGAATGAATATATATATATATATATATATATATATATATATATATATATATATATATATATCCCATAACTTCTTTAGCCAATAATATGATGAGCACTTTGGCTGCTTCTACTCTTTGGCTACTATGAATAATGCAGCTATGAACATAGCTGTTGTTGTGTTCCTGGTTCTATTCTTTTTTTTATTTATTTTTTATTTAAGAAAGGATAAATTAACAAACCCATAGGGTAGAAGTCCTGGTTATATTCTAATGCTAATCATCTCATTAAAAGTTGGAATGCCTTTGCATCTTCTTTTCATTTGGGACTCCTCTAAGTAATTCTTGCAAGGCAAGATTGGTAGTAGCAAATTCCTTCAGTTTGAAAAGATCTTTATGTCTACCTCATATTTGAAGGATAACTTAGCAGGATACAGAATTTGTAACTGGCAATTCTTATCTTTTAATACTTTGAATATGCTATTCTACTCCCTCCTTGCCTCTAGAGTTTGTGATGAGAAATCTGATGAAAACCTAATGGTTCTATATTTGTATGACTTTCTTTCCATGGCAGCCTGTAGTATTTTTCCTTATCCATGGTTTTGGATAGTTTTACAATGATGTGTCTTGGTGTGTGTCATTTTGGATTCAAAAATTTAGGTGTGTGCTCACCTTCTTGAATTTCTATATTTTGAATACTGCTAAAGTGTGAAAATTTTTCTGCTAAAATTTATTTGAATGTGTTCTCTACTCTCTGCCTTTCTTCACCCTCAGGGATCCAAATAACTTGGATATTTGTCTTTCTGATGGAGTCTGCTATTTCAGAAAGAAGTGCTTTGTTTTTTCTAAACCTTTCCTCTCCAAGAGTTTTAAATTCACAGAGTGTAGTAGCTGAAATCCTCTCCTCCACCTGATTAAGTCAACTTCTGATGCCTCTTACCTAGACCTGAACTACATACAAAGTATCCTTTAGGCTCTGCTATTCTGTTTGGATTATTTGGTTTTTTGTGTTTTTTTTTTCCTGTATTTTATAATTCTTTCATAAAATTATTACTAAGTTCTTGAATCTTAGCTTTAGCTTCTTGACATGATTCCAAAGTTAATTTCCTGGCCTCTCTGTCGTTTTTTTCTAGATCTGTGCCTGTCTGGTCATTTGGGGTTTCTGTCATTGCTGTTTGTGTATTTTTCAGTTTCCACATTCAGTGTTGCTTACATTATTGTGTCAGCAGGAGGCGCTGAGGCTAAGGTGTTCAACTTCCCTGTTTATATATCTTGGTGAAGGAGGGGAGATTTCATCGTGAGTCAGCAGTTACATGTCCCCGATGTAAATATAGGGTCTCCCTAATGCTGTTCCAGCCTCTGTGAAGCAGCAGCATTTGAAACTCTAGAAGTCACAGTTGTGAATTGATGAGTTTTAACAGTTCATCGTTGCTTAAACTCAGACCCAGAAGTAGTGTGCCTCAGCCACCAATCTCCCAATTGGCTATGAACTTTCCTTAAGCTTTTGTTTTTAGTTCTGGGAATGGCTCCCTCACCTTCTTTCCATCCACAAGCTATATATGTCTGTACTCTCCTGTGGCTTAGGTGATGTTCTTCCTTCCTTCCTACCTACCTTTCTTTCTTTTCTTTCTTTTCTTTCTTTCTTTCTTTCTTTCTTTCTTTCTTTCTTTCTTTCTTTCTTTCTTGCTCTCATTCTTTTTTAAACAGATTTTTTTCTTTAACTCAGACCCAGAATTGGTGTGCATCAGCTGCCAAGCTCCCACTTCAGTGTCAGTCATTCCTGAGTAAGGCCTTTTAGTCCAAGGAATCTTTCCCTCGCCCCTTTTCTGTCCACAAGCCACACATGTCTGTACTTGCCTATGGCTTAGTGAGTTTCTGAAGAAATCCTGGTCATATTTTCTTAAGTTTTCAGGTGATTTTTGTTGCTTTTTCTAGTTGATTGTGGAGAAAGACTGAGTCTGCTGCTATTCCGTAGCCATGCCTGCAAAAGTCCTTCCAAAACCCATATCCTTTTGAATGGTTGTCCTGTGCACTGTAATTCCAAAGCAGTTTTTATGGCACCACAGAAAAATGGACAGAGGAATGTCATAAAAAGTCAGTTATGCATTTGATTTCCAGATAGAAAATAGCTGTGATCTTTTCTAGATACTAGAATTATTTTGTTACATGCAGTTAAAGGTAACAAAAGTAAAAGAACTAGAACACTTAAATCTAGTAACTTCAGAAAAAAAATATAATGTTCATTGGTGATCACAGGTAATCACCAGTTGGTCTTTTTAGTCAATACCAGACAACTCTATTATCTGTGGCCCTAGTCAAGAGAATCCTTGGATTTCCACATAGATAAAATGGGCTTAGACCCTTAATAGATCCCTCTCTCCATCATACTTGTCATCATACTTGTGATATTTGCCATCATACTTGTCACTTCCATCAGAAACATCATCATAAGCCCTCTTGCCAGCCTCTCCAGGACCTTGCCCTCACTATAAAATAGCAATGGAGACTGCCCTACTTTCTTTTTTTTTTCACTATTTATTTATTTTTGTTAACTTCTTTTTATATGATGGAATTACATGTCAACAGTGGTTTAAATCCACACCATTCCCACCACCAGAGTTCTGAATCTTATGTCTCTCTACTGCAATCTACCACAGTTCCCCTAAGGTTGTAGACATGGGCCAACCACCATCTCAGCGACTATCTGTCCACATTTATACATAACTGCCCCCTTTTTTTTCTGGTACAATCCTGTCTTCCCCCTCTAAGCCAGTCATGACAACATAACTACCTCCATATGTTCCTCTCCTTTTCCTTCTCTCTCTCTGTGCTGATAGAGCTGGAGTTCAGAGTGTTCTTATCATCATCCTATCACTTCTCCACCACTGGGAGTACAGATCAAGGTTGTTTTTGGGGAGCAGAAGGTAGGAGTTCTGGCTTCTGTAGCTGTTTCTCTGCTGAGCATGGGTGTTGACAGGTCAATCCATACTGCCAGCCTTTTTTATCTTTACCTAGTGGTCCAGAGCTCTGGAGATGCAAGGGTCCAGGACACATTGGTGAGGTCATCTTCCCAGAGAAGTTGGGATGGAGTCATGTTAGTATCTGTAATTTGGCATCTGGAAAGTGGCATGACCTAAATTGACACAAAATGGTTAATGAACAGGAACCAAAAAGTAGGTTTAGAGTGGATGACATTAGGGATTTTGGGGTAGAAGAAAGCTAGAAAATCTGTTTTAGGCATGTTTCTGGGGGCACACAACTATGGTAGTTTTGCTTGAGTTTGGTAGCTAACTTAGAATTGCATAAGAATATTCTCTGACAACCCACCATGCGTCCTAGAGCCTTGCCTCCACAGATTCCTGCCCCACTAGGGAAAGAGAGAGACAGGCTGGGAGTATGGGTCGACTTGCCAATGCCCATGTTCAGCAGGGAAGCAATTACAGAAACCAGACTTTCCACCTTCTGCACCCCATAATGATCCTGGGTCCATACTCCCAGAGCGATAAAGAATAGGGAAGCTATCAAGGGAGGGGATTGGTGGTGGAAATTGTGTGGAATTGTACCCCTCCTATCCTATAGTCTTGTCAATATTTCCATTTCATAAATAAAAGTTAAAAACAAACCAACAAAAAAGAATATTGTGTCAGAGTAGAGAAAAGGGGCTAGAAAGTTGGATGAGGACAGGGAGCAGCTCTCATTCTTGAAAAAAAATATGTTGCTAAAATGAACTATTTACCTCCATCCACCTGCTCCAGGGCCCATATTTATATTTATATTTAGCACCTCTAAGTGTAACCTGTGTAACCTCTAAGTCCCTATTGGTCTGAGCTTATGGTCACAACTGGGAACATAGCAGGCTGTACTTATTTCAGGACCAGTCTTTTAGGAGTGGCAGGTCAGGATAACCCCAGCCTCAGTCTTTTAGGAGTGGCAGGTCAGGATAACCCCAGCCTCCCTTCGGAGACTGGGGCTATCTCTACCATCATTGCTTCATGGTGAGGACAAGGTCCTGGGAAGGCCTATAGGATGCCGTTCCTTATGGAAGTCACCAGTGGTGGTAGAGAGAGGGACTCTCTAGGCCCATCATATGTATGTGGGAATCCAAGGATTCCATAATTAGGGCCCCAGATGATGAGGAGGCAGTGTGATACTGACCAAAAGAGCCATTAAGTGGGCCAACACTGTCCTACTTTCCAAGGGAAGCTGAATCAACCTTCCGTGCCCATCGAGGAAGAGTGGTCCTGAAATGAGAGCAGCCTAGAATGGACAAAGGGAGGGGAGGGTATCTTACCCTGCCACTCAAGGAAGACTGGTCCTGAAATGAGTGCAGCCTGCAATGTTTCCAGCTGTAACTATGGTTCCATGCTGGCTTTTCTGGGCAGAAGAGCTCACCAACGTGTCCTGGAACCTCAAGGTAAAGATATAAACAGTCTGGGGGTATAGATCAATCTGCCAACACCCAAGTCCAGTGGAGAAGTAATTACAGAAGCCAGAACTCCTACCTTCCACACTCCAAAATAATCTTGATCCATACACCCAGTGGGTTTATAGGAGAAAGAGGATAAGAGAACTTTGAACTCAAGCTCCATCAGAACCCACAGAGGAGGAAAAAGGTATAAACATCTGGATATAGTAATAAGATAATGAGTGGCTTGGAGGGGAGGTGAAAACTGGACCTGGAAGAAAAAGTGGGTAATTATGTACAAATCTAGAGAGGTAATTGTGGAGATGACCCATGTGTCTAAACTTGGGAAAACTGCAGTAGTTTAGAATGGAGGGTTTGGAGATTCAGAACTCTGATATTGGGAATGGTGTGGAATTATACCCCTGTTGACATGTAATTTGATAAATCAATATTAAATCACTAATAAAAAAAGAATTTTGGTTCATACCCCTAGAGGAGGAAATATAATAGGAGAAGTTTAACCCCATTCCATCAGGACTCAGGGAGAGAAGAAGAAGAAAAAAAGGATATTCAGAAGTAGTAATAGGTGTAGGTATGACTTAGAAAGGAAGAAAAGGCAAGACCTAAGGAAAAAAATCTATCTATAAACAGCAGTTATAGAAATAATTGTACACCCATATATGTGACCTTTGGACAACTACTGCAGTTTCCAATGGAAGGAATGAGAACAGAGAACTCTGATGGTGGGAACAGTGCAGAATCCCTGTTATCCCTGTTATCTCATAATTCTTAAAAAATTGATTGGGGGATTAATGGATTACAGTTGACAGCAAAACATAATAGTTTGTACATGCATAACATTTCCCAGTTTTCCACATAATAATTCAACCCCCCACAAGGTCCTCCTCTTATCTCATAGTTATGTAAGTCAATATTAAGTCACTAAGAGAAAGAGAGAAGAGAGGGGAGGGGAAGGGAAGGGAAGGGAAGGGAAGGGAAAGGGAAGGGGAGGGGAAGGGAGAGGAGAGGGGAGGGGAGGGGCAGGGAAGGGGGAGGGAAGGGGAGGGAAGGGAAGGGAAGGGAAGGGAAGGGAAGGGAAGGGAAGGGAAAGGGAAGGGGAGGGGAAGGGAGAGGAGAGGGGAGGGGAGGGGCAGGGAGGGGAAGGGAAGGGGGAGGGAAGGGGAGGGAAGGGAAGGGAAGGGAAGGGAAGGGAAGGGAAGGGAAGGGAAGGGAAGGGAAGGGAAGGGAAGGGAAGGGAAGGGAAGGGAAGGGAAGAGAAAGGAAACATACAGAGAGGGAGAAATGCCACAGCACCATAGCTGTTGTGACTCAAACACAGACCATCCCATGGCAAGTCTACTCCTCCTCCAGGTTCAACTCTGCTCACATTAAAACAGCAACATCTAAAACCACTCACACACATACATACAGAAAAAACAAGATAATCATATTTAGTCATTCTATAGAGAAGTCCAATCCTATTGAGGGATGAGGAGATAAACTGACTATCCAAATGAGTTTTCTACACTAAGGAGCCAATGAGCTCTGCTTAGTAAAAAAGACTCAATTTCCACAATTATAGTCTGTTACTTTAATAGCCCTCTCTCCCTTCTAGTCAGAGGGAAACCTCTTTGTTTATAAAAAAAATACATCTTAACTCAGTCATCTCTTTGCACCGAATAATTTTTAATTTCTTTATTGGGGAATTAATGCTTTACATTCAACAGTAAATACAATAGTTTCTACATACATAACATTTCCCAGTTTTCCATATAACAATACAACCCCCACTAGGTCCTCTGTCATCCTTCCTGGATCTGTATTTTCCCCACCTACCCACCCTAGAGTCTTTTACTTTGGTGCAATATGCCATTTCCAGTTCAGGTTCTACTTGTGTTTTCTTTTCTGATCTTGTTTTTCAATTTCTGCCTGAGAGTGAGATCATCCCATATACATCCTTCTGTTTCTGACTTATTTCACTTAACATGAATTTTTCAAGGTCCATCCAAGATCAGCTGAAAATGGTGAATTCACCATTTTTATAGCTGAGTAGTATTCCATTGTGTGTATGTATATATATACCACAACTTGCTCAGCCACTCATCTGTTGTTGGACAGCTGGGTTGCTTCCAGGTTTTGGCTACTACAAATTTGCACTGAATAATTTACACACACAAAAAAAATAAATTTTAGATTTGGCAGCATTGAGAACATTGCTAATCTCTGAAAAATTTGATTTCATAAAAAAATGTAGATGCCAAGAACTAGGCTAATTTGAAAATGGAATTGGAAAGTCATTGCTGTATTATTTTTTTTTAATGTAACAGTTCTTTGAAATTACATTTTAAGCTTCTTGTTTTGTTCTAAAGAGGTTTTTCCTTTTTTGCTCTGAAAGTTTTCCCTCAAACAAATTTTTTATCTAAAGTTCTAAAATTCATAGCGTTCTGTCCCCCTTTTTTTATTTTGAATTACTTCTCCCTCCTGGTCTTTTTTTTTCCTTCTGATTTGAAAGCAGAGTTGGAAATTCTATGAGAAGTGAAAGCTTTGAAAAATAAAATAAAATCTGTGTAACCGCCTCTCCATCAGTTAATAAAAATGCATCCTTTTCTTTCTAGATGGTTTGGCTTGGAGATGTTCACTTACACTGAACTTTTTTTTTTTTTTTACTTTTTTCCCTGAACGAACATTAAAAAATCTGTCAGCAGGCATTTCTCAGTGTGAGAGACCTCAAAAAAGTAACAGCAAAACTACTTTCTTCACTGGAGATATTTCTGCTATGATGTTGATTCTCAGCCTATTTCAAGAAGTAGGTACCCCCAGGGGACTGATTATAAGCTACAGTATCTTTCATGACTAAACAGTCAGTTTCAATTTGACCAACCTTGGCACCAAACCTAAATCCATGCCAGCTGAGAACCACTTAGGTTATCAGGGGTGAATTCTTTTTTAGGAGGCAATTGTTGAAAGGTGGTATACTGTGAAGCTAGAGAACAGATTCTGGGACCCAGGTTCCAGTTTTGATCAGATGTACTTCCTTCAGCAAGTTTCTTAACACTCTTTTGCCTAGGTTTCCTCATCTGTAGACAGAAATTATGCTAGTGAAAGCACTTAATTCACCTCTGGAGACTAAATGGCACTGATGAAACAGTTAAACATTAGCCACAGTTCTGATGGCATGTTCAAAAGAAAGTTAATTAACTATCTTGTAATAATTCTTACCTGAAGATTTATTTTTAAGAATCTCGGAATCAATCACTCCATAGAATCATTCCTTTATCGTTGCTTAAGAAGATCCAGTAAAAGTAGTTTCCAGAGACATTCTGCAAGGATCTTGCTTTGCCTTCATCTGACAGTCTGTTCAGAGCAATGAGAAACTAGTTTTGTGCGACTGTGGGTTTCTGATCTCTTGATCCTCAGGATCAATTTTATAAACCTCCTATGGTCTTTAAAATGAGCAATTCCCTCAGGTTAACTCAGGGAGGACTTTTCTGCAGCTGCATTTCCTAGATGACTTCTCATTCCCCTGCCTTCAATATACCAACCCATGCATAACTAAATTATCTTTCACACAACCTCATTCTCTGAAGAAAACAAGAAATATACACCTGTAAGTATATCAGTTTCCTAGTAAACCTGATAATGGGCAGAGTGTTTGCTTCCAGAGTATCATGAATACACATTAAAATCCTCTACCCTGTGAGATTCTGGGGAAACTGTGTACTCAACTTAATCTCCAGTTTGATGAATAAACTGTGGTGATATGAGTTACCCAGCAACCAGAAAAATAACTCATCTGGTTGTGCACTGGATTTGTGTGCCTAAGGTTTCTGGTTCAATCCCTTACACCACAAATATTGGACTGGCACTCTGGTTTATGTCTCCTTTCTCTCTATATTTCTGTATTTCATGTCATAATTCTTTAACTCAGTCACAGTTACTTTGTGAATTTAATATCCAATGCATATTTTTATTTATTGAGGAAATGCTATTTTAGACGACAATTTTTTGTCACAGGAGTAGTTTCACTTTCCTCAAAATAGGTGTCAACCCATTTTGACCATCAACAAATTGTCATTTCTCTCCACCATAATACATGGCACCTTAATCAACTTTAAACTACCACGCCCCACCTCTTTATGAATCCTTACATCAGCTGAAATACACCCCGGATTAATAATATTTCACTCTGCATTTTCCTTTAGTTTGCCTCTTAAATTATATAACTATATAATAATGTGTGAGATAATCTGATAGGTTCATAAACATTTGGATAGCACGAGTATACATAAATATCTTCGTCAGATAGATACTTAAGAAAGGAATTGCTGGATCATAGGGTATGTCTAATTTTAAAATCTTGAGGTATTGAAGATAACCTGGAGGGCTGTTTTTCACAGGTATTAGACCAACAGACACTCTTTCATATTTTTGTTTGTTTGTTTGTTTTTAATTGCTTCCAGGAATATCAGTGGGTCTCAGTATCTGTATAATGAATTCACCACTCCTAAAGGGTTCTTTTAATTAATTTATTTATTTACTTAAAAAAAAGGAAACATTAACAAAACCATAGGACAAGAAGGGTACAACTCCACACAATTCCCACCACCAAATCTCCTTATCCCATCCCCTCCCCTGATAGCTTTCCTATTCTTTATCACTCTGGGAGTATGAACCCAAGGTCATTGTGGGATACAGAAGGTGGAAGGTCTGGCTTCTATAATTGCTTCCCGGCTGAACATGAGCACTAACTGGTCGATCCATACTCCCAGCCTGCCTCTCTCTTTCCCTAGTAGGGTGGGACTCTGGAGAAGTGGAGCTCCAGGACACATTGATGGGGTCATCTGTCAAGGGAAGTCTGGTCAGCATCATGCTGGCATCTGGAACTTGGGGGCTGGAGTCTCTGGCTTTTTTTTTTTTAAGAGAGAGAGAGTACTTGAAAAGGAAGGGGGGTATAAAGAGAAAAATAAACATCTGCAGCAATGCTTCACTCATGAAGCTTCCCCCTTGCAGGTGGGAGCCAGGAGATTTCATTTCTGACACATGAAATTAACCGAGATATGAGGTGATCTCTCAGTGTTGTCTCGATTTGCATTTACTTGATAAGTGACATTGAGATTTTTTTTTTCAGATGTCTGAAGGCCATTTGAATCTACATTGATGAAAAATATGTTCAGAACTTCTCTCCATATTTTGATGGGATTGTTTGGTTTTATGTTGTTGACTTTTGTGAATTATTTTAATGTCTTGGTTACTAGTCTTACGTCTTATAGATGGATTACAAAATATCTTCTCTATTTTCTGGGGAGTCTTCTTATGATTTCCTGTAGAAGATTTTCAGTTTGGTTTAGCCCTGTTAGTTTGCTTTTACTTTTGGTTTCTTTGCTAATATACTGAGTTTCCCAAGACATTTCTGAACTCAATATCATAGAGTGTTCTATGCTTTCTTCTGTGTATTTTTACAGTTTCCAACCTAAGACCCAAGTCTTTAATCCACTTTGAGTCACCTTCAAAATCATGCCTTAAACCCACTGTTTGAATATTTTTAAAGAACTGCATACCCTACTTATATCTGGGTGGAGGAAGTTTAAAACAATATAATACATTTGTCCATAAACCTTTGTATAAAGTGTGTGTGATTGTGTGTGCAAAAATTCTTAAGTACATCACAGGTTTAAATGCTTTTACATTATATTTTATGGCCAAAAATATTTGAGATGTACTCTTTAGGTAGTCTGATCAAAAGAACTGCTGTGGGGGCAGGTAGTGGTGCACCTTATACAAAGACCCAAGTTCAAGCCCCAAGTCCCCACCTGTAGGGGGGATGCTACATGAGTGGTGAAGCAGGGTTGCAAATGTCTCTGTCTATCTCAATGTTATCTTTATTTGCATTTATTTGCATTTATTTGCATTCGTACCTTCCTCCCCTCTCAATTTCTTTCTGTTTCTATCTAGTAAAAAAATAAATAATAAAATTAAATAAATAAATAATAAAATTTTTAAAAAGAAAAGAAAGACTACTTTGATTAGTCTAGATACTGTATATATATTTTAAATTTTTTAGGATACTTCTGGAGGCGGGGCTCTGGAGCAGCAGCAACTGTATTTCTCTTCTCTCCCAGATCAACTAGGAATACAAAAGGTGACCACCTGGGACAGTAACAAGACAGGACAAAAATGACTTCAGGAGCCCACCAAATCACCAGTGAGTGCAAACATGTATGGCTGGTGGACAGAGAGGAGCCTAGGGAGAGACTGGGTGGCTGGTAACAGTCCAGTAGTTTACCAGCAGTTGAGAGACCACCTCCGGTCTGTTTCACCAACAAAAAGATGACTGAAGGGAGGAGAGGACTCCCCTGAGATTCACCAAACTCAACTGTAAGTCCTCATTGCTACTGCCCTCAGACTCTGGAGGAAAGGCAGGGAGGCCCTGTGCTGACCCACCAGGGGACATAGAACGAACCAGGAAACTCAGGACAAGATCTATACCTTGGTGGCCTAGCTGTGGGGCTATGACAGTCTCTTTGCATAACTACTGGATTATCTCTGCCCCACCCTGCTTTATCTCTTGGTCAAGAGTCAGTGATTAAACTGAGAAGCCTACTTATAGTTTGAAAGACCTCAAGCTCCCATAGTCTACAGAGAAGAAAAAGAACAAAAGAGGCTTTTAAGCCACTGAGCTCCAATTCAGGGATTAAAATACTATTGAAACAACTGTCAACTTCCACAATTCTCAACCCTTTAATTACCTTACTTAGACACAATTCAATCAAGGCAAGAGTGATCAGTAATTTGAAAAGTACTTAGAGAAGGACCTCATAACATAATATATAAAATGGTTAAACCAACAAGAAGAAATATTTGAGAAATGAACCAGGACAATAATCCAGATAAAAGCCCCCCAAAGGTTGAAGCACAAAATAATGAAGTCAATACCCAAATACTAGTTAAGGAAATAATCACAGGAGTGAGTAAAGAGATTGAAAGAATTGTCATCAGAAACACAGGAACAACAAATGAGACTATGGAAGAAAACACTAATTATCTCAAGGTTATTAAAGAGATAAAGCTGAAATAGCTGAGCTAAGAACACAACTAGCTGAACAAGCTAAAACAGTATCAGAACAGGGTAACAAAATAGATGAACTCCAGAAAACAGTAGAGAGCAGAGATAATAGAATCAATGAGGCTGAAGACAGAATTAGCAAGATCGAGGATGAATTAGAGACAACTAAAAAAGAAGTAAAAGATCTCAAAAAGAGATTAAGAGATACTGAAAACAACAACAGAGACCTATGGTATGACTTCAAAAGAAATAATATATGCATTACTGGCTTACCAGAGGAAGAAAGAGAGGGAGGGGAAGAAAGCATTCTTCAGGCCATAATTGCAGAAAACTTCTCTAGTCTAGACAAAATAAAAGACATAAAGGTTCAAGCCTAGAGGGTCTCAAACAGAATTAACCCAGATTTAAAGACACCAACACACATCATATTTAGAATGGAAAGGAATAAGGATAAAGAAAGGATCCTGAAGGCTGCAAGAGAAAAACAAAGAGTCACTTATAGAGGAAAATCCATAAGATTAGCAGCAGACTTCTCCACACAAATAATACAGGCCAGAAGAGAATGGCAAGATATCTACTGAGTGCTCAATGAGAAAGGCTTTCAACCAAGAATACTGTATCCTGCTAGACTGTCATTCAGACTAGATGGAGGCATAAAAACCTTCTCAGAAAAGCAACAGCTGAAGGAATCAACTATCACCAAGCCTGCCATGAAAGAAATTCTGAAAGGTCTCCTATAAACAGTCAGACCACCATAAATAGGTCATATATCAGAACACTCTAAAACTGTACAAAAATGGCATTAAAATATCTTCAATTTTTGATATCAACAAATTTCAATGGCCTGAATTCACCTATTAAAAGGCACAGAGTAGGAAGATGGATCAGAAAACACAACCCAACAATATGCTATCTACAGAAAACCCACCTAACTCAACAAGAAAAACAGACTCAAAGTGAAAGGATGGAAAACTATTATACAAGCTAATGGCCCACAAAAAAGGGAAGGAACAGTGACTCTCATATCTGACATGATAACTTTAAAATAAATAAAATGTAAAAAGATAGGGATGGACACTACTTAATGCTCAGAGGATCAGTCAATCAAGAGGATGTAACAATTATTAACATCTATGCACCCAGAGAGAAGCCATCTAAATACATCAAACATCTACTGAAAGAGCTACAGCAATATATTAATAGCAACACAGTCATAGTAGGGGACTTCAACACCCCACTCTCTCAACTGGACAGATCATCCAGGCATAAAATCAATAAAGACATGAGGGAGCTAAATGAGGAGATAGATAAACTAGATCTATTGGACATTTTCAGAGTCATTCATCCCAAGAAACTGGAATACACATTCTACTCAAGTCCACATGGGTCATTCTCAAGGATAGACCATATGTTAGGGCACAAATCATCAGCAAATTCAAGAGCACTGAAATCATCCCAAGCATCTTCTCAGACCACAGTGGAAGTAAACTAACACTTAACAATTAACAAAAGATTAGTAACAGTCCCAAAATGTGGAAGCTCAACAGTAAATTCCTAAACAACTACTGGGTCAAAGAGGAAATAAAGGAAAAAATCAAAATGTTTTGAGAGTTCAATAAAAATGAAGACACAAACTATCAAAATATTTGGGACATGGCTAAGGCAATACTGAGAGGGAAGTTCATAGCCATACAAGCTATGAACTTTTTATTCTACTTTTAAAAGTCTTCCAGAAGACTGAAGACACAGGAATATTCCCTTCCAGTTTCTATGAAGCCAACAGCACTTTGATACCAAAAGCAGACAGGGACACAACCAAAAAAGAAAACAACAGACCAATTATCTCTGATGAATATAGATGCTAAAATATTGAACAAAATTCTAGCCAACCGGATACAGCATTATATTAAAAATTTTGTTCATGACCAAGTGGAGTTTATCCCAGGCATGCAAGGTTGGTTTAATATATGTAAATCAATCAACATGATCCACCACATCAAGAAAAGCAGACCAAAAACCACATGGTCATATTAATAGATGCAGAGAAAGCCTTTGACAAAATAGAATATCCCTTTATGATCAAAACACTACAAAAAATGGTAATAGACGGAAAATTCCAATAGAAAATTACTAAAAGTCACAGAATTGGGAAACTAAACAACATGCTGCTTAAGAACCACTGGGTCAGATAGACACTCAAGCAAGAAATTCAAATGTTCCTGGAAACAAATGAAAATGAAGACACAAGCTATCAACATATTTGAGACACAGCTAAAGCAGTACTGAGAGGGAAACACATAGCCATACAATGACATATTAAAGAACAAGAAAAAGCTCAAATAAATGCCCATACTGCACACATTAAGGACTTAGAGGAAGAGGAACAAAGGAACTGCAAAGCAATTAGAAGGACAGAAATCACTAAAATTAGAGAAGAAATAAACAACATCAAAAATAAGAGAACCATACATAAGATCTATGAAGCCAAATGTTGATTCTTTGAAAAATTAAACAAGATTGACAAACCCCTAGTCAGACTCACTAAAAAAAAAAAAAAAGGAGAGAAGACACAAATAAATAGAATTGTAAATGATAGAGATATCACAACTGACACCACAGAAATTCAGAAAATCATATGAAACTTCTATGAAGAACTATACACCACATAGCTAGAGAATCTGAGAGAAATAGAAGAATACCTAGAAACATATACCCTTCCAAAACTGAACCAAGAAGAACTACAAAACCTAAATGCACCAATTATGGACAAAGAAATCAAAAACTGTTATTAGGAATCTACACAACAACAAAAGTCCTAGACCAGATGGCTTCATAAACGAATTCTACAAAAACCTTCAGGAAAGAGCTAATACCTATACTTCTAAAGCTCTTCCACAAGATAGAAGAAACAGGAATACTCCCACCTTCTATGAAACCAAGATCACCCTGATATCAAAAGCAGATAGGGACACAACAAAAAAGGAAAACTACAGACCAATGTCTCTGATGAACATAGATGCCAAAATATTAAACAAGATCCTGGCCAACCAGATACAGCAGTATATCAAACTGATTGTTCATCACGACCAAGTGGGATTCATCCCAGGAATGAATTCAACATATGTTAAGTCAATCAATGATTCAACAAATGTTAAGTCAATCAATTTCATTCATCACATCAATAAAAATAAAACCAAAAACTACATGATTATCTCAATAGATGCAGAGAAAGCCTTTGACAAAATCCAATACCCATTCATGCTCAAAACACTACAAAAAATGGGAATAGATGGGAAATTCCTCAAGATAGTGGAGTCCATATATAGTAAAACTATAGCCAACATCATAATCAATGGACAGAATGGGAGAAGATCTTCACATGCCATACATCAGACAAGAGACTAATCACCAAAATATACAAAGAGCTTAGCAAACTTAGCAACTAAAAAGCAAATGTCTTCATCCAAAAATGGACAGAGGATATGAACAAAACATTCACTACACAGGATATCCAAAAGGCTAACGAACATATGAAAGATTGCTCTAGGTCACTGATTGTCAGAGAAATGCAAATAAAGACAACATTGAGATACTACCTCACTACTGTGAGAATGGCTTACATCAAAAAGGACAGCAGCAACAAATGCTGGAGAGGCTGTGGAGACAGAGGAACCCTTCTACACTGCTGGTGGGAATGTAAATTGGTCCAGCCTCTGTGGAGAGCAGTCTGGAGAACTCTCACAAGGCTAGATATGGACCTTCCATATGACCCAGTAATTCCTCTCCTAGGTATATACCCCAAGAACTCCATATTTGTACACCTATGTTCACAGCAGCACAATTCATAATTGGTAAAACCTGGAAGCAACCCAGGTGCCCAACAGCAGATGAGTGGCTGAGAAAGCTGTGGTATATATACACAACAGAACACTACACAGCTATTAAGAACAATGAACCCACCTTCTCTGACCCATCTTGGATGGAGCTAAAAGGAATTATGTTAAGTGAGCTAAGTCAGAAAGATAAAGATGAGTATAGAATGATCCCACTCATCAACAGAAGTTGAGAAAGAAGAACAGAAAGGGAAACTCAAAGCAGGATCTGACTAAATTTGTAGAAGGGCACCAGTAAAAACCCTAGGTTGAGGGTGAGGTTGGATGTTCAGCTTCACAGAGCATGGGGGCGGCGGGGCGGGGGAGGAGAGGGGGGATTGGATGGGACACAGTCTTTTGGTGGTGGGAATGGTGTTTATGTACACTCCTATTAATTTGTAGTCATATAAATCACTATGTAATATGAAAGGGGAAAAACTGATTGAATTCAAACTTGTAAAGCAAAGTCTGAGTCTTTTTAATACATAGGCTGAGTCTTTGATATACTGACTTTCTTAAAAGATTAGTCCAGGGAGAACAGAATCAACTGGTGGTATAGCTATACACAAATAATGTCAAAGGACATAAAATATTGCCCCGGCCTGCGGGGTTATCGACGGAAACCTAGGGTAGGGGGCGAGAGAATGGAGGGGACAAGAGACACGAAGAACGAGAGCAAGACAGGTTTCTGATCAAGCTCTGAAAATTTTATTTTACAGCCGCATTTTAAGCACACACCATGAGGAAGGGAGTGGGGGGAGGGAGGTGGGTGAGCAACTTTCCAAACAGTTAGATGGTAATCGCAGTTACAATGATCAGAATGTCCGTTCACCGGTTATGTGAGAGACTTAGCTAAGGTTTTGGCTCCCGGCAAAATATGGTGATGGTGTGTATGATACAGCAGATCCTAACAAAGGGATTTTTCAAAGTTAACCCAATTGCCAAATAATGTGATTATAACAATAACTATCTATTGTCTTCTTAAACCCTAAGACAGCAGGAACCTCCCACTTCCTCTATAGAGCCTATATTTCCCCCAGTCCTGGAACCTCTGGGGTGGGGCTCACTTTCCTGCATGCTTTTCTCAAGTCATACCAAATGATATTGCATCCAACAATCCCAACCTAATCAATACAAGGAATAAAACCTCAGCATGCTTCACTTCAGACTGTGTCCAGAGACGTCAGGCATAGAATGCCAACCCTTCACCTTCATCACTCGGGTGAGACCTTTCCTTTCATGGTATTCTCTAATTCCATTCCAGTAGGTTCACTTCCTAACAAAGTCCCAAAATCTAGATATAGACCAGGTCCCATGAGATAGAGCATATGTTCACATGTATCCATAAATTAGGGTAAAATATATACCTGAAAGCAAAAATACACAATAGTCTGTAGTGAGTCAGTATCAAGTTCATAATGAAATAATGTCTACTTAGACTTAGATACGCTCCTCACCTACTTCCTATTACAGTTCTCTCACTCACTCCAAAGCTAACCTCACCAAAGCAAGGACTGCAAAAGCTGAATAAGGGCAAGAGACTGGCATACTTTAAAGATGACTCTCTAGTCACTATCAGGCCACCCCATCAGCTGGAGCCCTATTTGGGGAGTCCTGAGATTCCCAAACAGACTCGATGGTTCTAGACCGCGAATAAATCCCTCTCTCCATTGTTAAAGGTCATTCCTATCAGGAACAACACAATAGACCTCTTTTTGGGCCCAAATAGGACCTTTCCCTCAACTTGGATCAACCATGGCAGAGAATGTTCCATCCTCAGAAAGGAGGCAGAGAGGCTGGACAACACACTCTATGCTACACCTGAGGAAGATGGGTCAATATTGAGGCAGCTTGGAACGTTCCTACTTATGACCACAGAATGTGAACTCAGATCTATAGGGATGCAGAGGTCACATAGGCTCCTAAGCTGAATATGGGCCCCAGATCACATCCAATCGATGGGGTTTACAGTCAACAATATTTATACCCCTTTCCCATATTTGGGAGCTACTCTCTTCCCTGATCCAGCTTTCTGGTCCTTCTGCCAGCCATGATACTACCTCCCCAGACAATAATTAGGATCCACCTGCATATAAGATTTCAAGCTCAGACAAAAAAATAAATAAATAAAATAACAACACTATTATAGCCACAGGCCCTTTGGAATATAACTAAAATATGCCTACTAGCTATCTACAAAATGGAGGGCCCCCAACTCTTCATCTGCACTATTCCAGCCTTTAGGCCCATGACTGCTCAACAATTTGTTTGCCTTTGTATGTTAACTCTCTTTTCTTTTTTTTTAGGAGTAATTTCTTTTATTTATTTATTTATTTATTTATTTATTCCTTTTGTTGCCCTTGTTGTTTTGTTGTTGTGGTTATTATTGATGTCATCGTTGTTGGGTAGGACAGAGAGAAATGGAGAGAGGAGGGGAAGACAGAGAGGGGGAGAGAAAGACAGACACCTGCAGACCTGCTTCACTGCCTGTGAAGTGACTCCCCTGCAGGTGGGGAGCCGGGGACCTTCCGCTGGTCCTTGTGCTTAGCACCACCTGCACTTAACCTGCTGCGCTACCGCCCGACTCCCGTGTTAACTCTCTTTTCAACCACCAGGTTCCAGATGCTAGTATGATGCCAAGCAGACTTCCCTGGACAGAACACCTCATCAATGTGTCCTGGAGCTCCACTTCCCCAGAATCCTTCCACACTAGGGAAAGAGAAAGACAGCTTGGGAATATGGATTGAACTGTCAATACCCATGTTCAGCCAGGAAGCAATTACAGAAACCAGACCTTCCACCTTCTGTATCCCACAATGATCTTTGGTCCACACTCCCAGAGGGTTAACAGGAAAGCTATCAGGGGAGGGGATAGGATACAGAGTTCTGGTGGTGGGAATTGTGTGAAGTTGTATCCCTTTTATCCTATGGTTTAGTCAATGTTTCCTTTTTATAAATAAATATGAACTAAAAAATAAAAAAATAAGAAGAAATCATCACACTATTTACTGTGATTGGATACTATCTTTTAATCTCTAAATTACTCTTCAAGAACAGTTTCATGTTAGTGCCACATTCTATAAGAGAAGATAGGGAGTAAAGTCATTATTTCTTGATTGATCCAGAGGCCCTAAATATTATCTTCTGTGTTGGAATTACAGACTGTAAATTATATAATCAATAAAGCTCATGGGGTTGGTTATGGCTATAGATCCAAGACATCAATCCTTGACTTTTGTATTTTTGTTGTTGTTGTTTAGCCGACTATCTAAGAAGCAACAAACATGTGAAAATAGCATTATCTGTGAAAGACTCTTTACTATCGAGACCTGTAATTTTCTTTATCATTGTATTTCAACTCCAGTAATGACTCAAGTGCTCAGGGTGCTGAATCAGTATTGCTATTGTTCTAATGGTCAAGTAGTTTGAGAGCCTATCATAAAAAATAGCTATCTTGGAATTTTGTTTTCAATTTCTTAATTATTTTTTATTACCAGGATTATTTCTAGAGTTTGGAGCCTGTGCAACAAATACATCACCACCAGCAGCAATTGTTTTTACTTTTTTATTTCTTTCCCCCTTTTTTTTTTGACATAAACAGAGATAAATTAGGAGGGAAGAGATAGATAGGGAGAAAGAGAGGTACCTGCATTACTGTCTCACTGTGAGTGGAACTTCCTTCCTGCAAGTGGGGGAGTGAAGACTTGAACAAACATAAAACAAAAGAACAGAAGAAAAAAAGTTTTAAAATATTTCCCTTCACATTAGAATCCAGAACCATTAAGACCTGATTTTTTTTTTTTCCTGAATCTCATCTCAGCTATAACTAAATCGGATTGCTCCACAGGGCAATTTAACTAAATGTAAACACAGTTTCTCCTTTAGTTTACTTGCGTCTTCTGCCATGTACCTTTGCTATTTTGCTCCCTGAAAGGCTGACCTTACCTTTCCTCTTGAATCTAAGGTTTTGCAACTTGCTTGCATGGATGGGGTGTTAACAGATACATATATATAGCCAGAAATGTCAAAAAGTATTCCTATGACACCATTTCTTGACTTCTGCTATTGCTATGAAAACAGGCTAAGCTACTAGAAGACAACAGACAAAAACAGTAAAACCAACACAACCAACAAGCAAGATAAATCAAGAACAACAGAGTTGCCAGCTGCCATCTGTAGCTGATTATGGACACAGGAATAAATGTTGCAAAACCCAACACAGAACACCAGGGATTATAGCTAACTTAATGCTTATTGTTGTAAACTGTTATCAATAGTTTGTGGAGTGTTGGGGGGGGGGAGATTTCATGTTATACAGCATTATAATGATAAGTAACCAATATTCTGCTCTGTAGATGTTAATAAATGAGATCAACATTTTTTATACATAGAACAGGAGTACAATAGTTGAAAATTCACTATAGAAATTGAGATCACTCCTATTTCCCTACACTAAAAACATCCATCCCCTGTTCTAAGTAACGAGCACTTATATGAAAGAGTGAAAGATTTTCTGAGGAACCATCTTTGAAGTTGCTAGCTAGACATGAGGTTAGTAACAACTGCAGGATTGGTTCAGGTATAAAGGGCAAAGTGGGTATTTACAGGCTGAAGGAATGGTTCCTTGCATTTTTGATCCCTCCTTCCGGTTAAGAATTCTCCTCCACTGTATGCGTTCTAGTTCCCAAACTCACCAAGATAAACTATTTAGTCCACCAACACCATCTCAATCTGAAAAGAAAAGTGTTTCATGGACCAGAGACCCAAGAAAGAACAGTTCTAATGAATGATTCCTAAAATCAAGCAACTGAGTCTTGTAGTCCAATGAGATGATGTCAAGAATATTACCTCCACTGCTGGTTATGACCCCGTCTCATCCCAGCTTCTGGATGAGTTAACATGAGTACTGCTTTCATGGGGGCTGGTGGTGGTGACAGACATATTGCTTGCTGTTAAGGGTGAGATGAGACTATCCAAAAACATAGGAGAACAGCATTGGAGATCAACTGGAATAAAGGAAAGAAAATTGGAGGGGGCCAGGTGGTGGCACACCTGGTTGAGTGCACATGTTACAATGCACAAGGACCCAGGTATGATCACCAGCTCCCATCTTCTGGGGGAAAGCTTTGCAAGTGGTGAAGCAGTGCTGCAGGTGTCTCTCTGTCTCTTCTCCTTTCTATCTCCCCCTTTCCTCTCAATTTCTGACTATCTCTATCCAATAAATAAATAAATATAATTTTTTAAAAAGGAAATCCAAACCCCGCTTTGTGATTCTGACATAAAGATGCATTTTCTTTTGACAGGAGAGTCTTTCTCTTCATCAGAAGAAGTTTCTATTGTTAGGTCAATAACTTCATTGTTAGGTCAATGCCTCATTGGCTACAGTCACAGAATAAGGCTTACTAAGGACATACAAACTTTCTATTTTTTTATATATTTATTTATTTATTCATGAGAAATGTAGGAGGAGAGAAAAAGAACCAGATATTACTCTGTTGCATCTGCTGCCGGAGATTGAACTCAGGACCCCATGCTTGAGAGTCCAATGCTTTCTCCACTGCACTACCTCCCGGACCACTAAACTCTCTATTTTTTGTACACGGTTAGATCAACACTTTTGTAGCTTCTTTCTTTGGTCTCATTGGACACCAAGAACCATCTTCTTAGAATTTGATCTCATCCACATCAGAATAGTCACTGTAAAAGACCAAGTAATATTAGACTATCATAGGCAGCTTTTTTTTGTCACAAACATGAAAAATACAGGTGTGCTTCTTCTCATTCATTTGCAGGCAAAGACCAGCTATCAAAAAAAAAAAAAAACATAGTAGAAGTGTACAAATCACTTGTGCAGCATGGGATTATAAACCTCATCTTCCCTGAAGGGCACATCAAGGATACTAAAAGGCTAGTTGTAGCAATTTCACTGTCAGAATCTGCAGTAAGCTTTTCTTTAATTAGTGCTCTGGGATGGTTAGGGTTTCTAATATCTTTCATTTTTAATCTCTGTAATAATATGGCTGGTTTGAGCTGCCATATTAGATATGCAGACATTGAGTAATTCTTTCCAGTTTCTGATGCCCAAGAAATAGAAACCTAATTTAGCACAGTGGTAACCTGACACTAAACCCATGTAATATAGTGAAACAAAAACTTTTTTCTTCAACCATTCCTATACCAGGGATCCCTCCCTCTATAGATTATCTTCTTAAGCAGGTATTCAAGATTTCCAATGTCAAGTCCTGAAATATCATATGGCCTCCCACTAGTCCTGGTTTCTCTCTATCCTACCATATAGCAAATCTATTCTCAACTACGAATATAAAACTCATGATAAGAGATTCAAGTGATTAGAAATTCCAGGTAATTAATTGTATCACGCTGGAAAGACAACATACATGCACAAGATGGAATCGATAGACACCAGTAATAGGAGTAGAAAAGTAGTATCTGAAAGGTATTGGGCTCCTTGGGCAGCTGCAGCCAGAGAAAGGGCTATTCTCTTGCATATGAGACCAACTCAGTTGTAAGACTCCCTGCACTTAGAAGAACTCCATGTTGAATTTAATGCTCTGCTCTCTTTCAAGGAATTCTACACTTTCGTTGCACAAGCTCCCCTATACTATGCAGTCACACCCATACAGAAATATCAGGTACATAAATAAGTAGGTTTTATGTAAATGTTACCAAACTAATGTGGTAGTAAAGTCTAATACTCTAGTTCTTTACATATACACATTCTTTAAAAAGAAGAAATATACACACATTACTATGCACAAGCACTCAGGGTCAAATGCTCAGTCCCCATTTGCAAGGGGGAAGCTCTACTAGTTATGAAGAAGTGCTGCAGGTGTCTTTCTTTCTCCCTCTTGCCTTCCCCTTCCCCCTCAATTTCTCTCATTCTCTAAACGGAAAACTGAAAAGAAGGAAGAGGAGGAGAAGACAAAGGAAGAGAAGAAGAGTAAATAGTTGTCTGGAGCAATGGGTTCACTGTGTAGACACTGAGCCCCATCAATAATACTGATAGTAAATCAATAAACAGAATTGAAACAGAGTGTTGATAGAAGTCTGAAAATTATCTATTAGAGAACTGTTTTCATTCCTCCCCAAACAGAAGACATTTACCATTAGTACCCCAGCACCATGTTAAGGTGCTGGTGAGAGTGCTGAATAAATCCTTACCTCACCTCACATTCATATTCTGTTCTGTAGCAGGGAAAATGGAGATCTAAAATGCAATTTTTCCCTTGAGGTAGCATTTTATGTACAATTTATTAAACCTACATTGTGTGTGAGGTATCTAAAAGAACACATAAAAATGGCCTCTTTCTAAAACAGCCTTTTCAATTACTTCTCAGTGTAATGCTCTTGTAACTCATCCAGAGGCTATAAAGCCCAAGGACTAGAGTTTCTTAGGTGTGTCATTAAAACTGTTAAGCAACAATGAGCCTGTTTACTTGTTTTTGCTATAATGTCCACTTGTAGCAGATTTTCTTCTATTATGAAACATTCTTCCCATAATCAATATAAGGAAGAAAAATCCAACCTTTGAAATCTGTTTCCTCCTGTTTACAAAGGGATGAGGTTGACTACCTACCTGTTTAATAAAATGACACACAGACTCCATCCTTCTCAAAATACTTCTACCATTAACTTGTAAGAAGTTTAAATTAAAAAGGAGGAGGAGGAGGAGGAGGAGAAGGAAGAAGAAGAAGAAGAAGAAGGAGGAGGAGGAGGAGGAGGAGGAGGAGGAGGTGAAGAAGAAGAAGAAGAAGAAGAAGAAGAAGAAGAAGAAGAAGAAGAAGAAGAAGAAGAAGAAGAAGAAGAAGAAGAAGAAGAAGAAGAAGAAGAAGAAGAAGAAGAAGAAGAAGAAGAAGAAGAAGAAGAAGAAAGTTTTAAATGCCACAGCCTGGGGATTAGTGTACTGGATAAAGCCCTAGATTCTCAAACAGGAACTTGGGGTTGGATTCCCCAGTATTATATGTACCAAAGTGATGCTCTGGTTCTAGCATTAGTTTCCTCCTCTAATAAGTAAATACATTTAAAATGTTTCAGCTAGTTTGAGTCTAACCCCCATCACATTGGAGGCAGATTTGGTGCTATGGTGTCTTTCCCTGTCTCTGTCCCCCTCTATCTGAAGAAGAAATAATCATCATATCACTTGGCAAAAGAACAACTTTATGGTTCGTTTACCCTCTATCTATGGGGTATGACAACCTGCCAATGGGTCTG
This sequence comes from Erinaceus europaeus, assembly GCF_950295315.1. Lineage (NCBI taxonomy): Eukaryota > Metazoa > Chordata > Mammalia > Eulipotyphla > Erinaceidae > Erinaceus > Erinaceus europaeus. The sequence goes on from NC_080174.1 coordinate 21,707,005, forward strand.
TATAGATACTTTAATGAGATACACCAAAGACTACTGACCTCTTCTGCATATCTAACAAATTCAGACAAGAGTGGAGGAAATGTTAGAATTTGACTGTTTCTTCTTTAATGATATGCAAATCATATTGTCTCTTCCTAACATCAGTGGCACTAAGCAAATTCATTCTGGTATAATTTTTTTTTTAACCAGGTATCAGAAGCCGACAGAGTCTAACAATATATCTTTCAAATAAGAGAATTTTATAACATAGAGCCAGGCTACTGACAACAGACGTTTGAACATCATTTCACATGAAATAATCAATACAGCTTTGATTTTGAAAAAAAAGTTCTTGGGGGTGGGAGATGGGGGGTGATGCATCTGGTTAAGCACACACATTATCACATGCAAGGACCTGGATTCAAGCCCCAGGTCCCCATCTTCCATGGGAGGCAGGGAGAAACATCAAAAGTGGTGAAGCAGTGCTCTCTCTCTTTCCCTCTCTAGTTCTCCACCCTTTTCAATTTTCTCTGTCCTAACAATAATAAATAAATAAATGTTTTTTTAAAGTTCTATCCACTGGTATTATTAAATTTTGTAAGTCTTAATGCTACAAGAAGTTTTAGGGGATACTATTGAAATACATTTTTATGATTAAAGAAAGAGCAGTGTGTGCCGGGTGATAACACACCTGGTTAAACGCACATGTTACAATGTCCAAGGATGCAGGTTCAATCCCCCGGTCCCCACCTGCAGGAGAAAAGCTTTGCGAGTGGTGAAAGGGTGTTGTAGGTGTCTCTCTGTCTTTCTCCCTCTCTAACTCTCCCTTCTCTCTTGATTTCTGACTGTCTCTATCCAGTAAATAGATAATAAAAAAAAAAGCTTTCTCACTAAGCTTGCTAATTAGAGACTTAGCCCCTAGTTCTAGTCAAAACCTATCAGCCAGTACTAAAACAGATATCTATAGGGTTAATGGAATCAGAATGCTAACCACAGAAGAGGGTATCCTAAAATTTATATGCAGACTTTATGGGAGTTTATAAATGTTGTATGTCTGTATCTTTGACCTCCAGATAGTTCAGATACCACTAGAGAGATCACTGAGGGATTAATTATGTCATCTTGATTAGAATTTTTCATTTAACACTTACTAAAAGCCCTCTTGGTGGTAGGCATAGTTCTAAGTGATGAGAAAAATCAGAGGGCAAAAGTTAAAATTCCCTACCCTGCAGAGTTCACATTTATTTAACAAAATAAAATTTCAAATAGCCAATTTTGAAAACAGACTCCATGTTTATGGAATAAAACAGACAAATGACAAGAATCTCAAATTATGTAAAACCTCCAGCATGGTGAAATCAAAGCGTCACTGGGTTTGCAATCAAGAGACATTGATTACAATCTATTATAGTAAACCTTGTTATTTTCTAAGTTTGTTTTCTCTTCCATTAAATAATGGTACTGAGTTTCATAATCTCAAAAACTTCCATCATCTTTATCTATTTATTGACTAGAGACAGTCAGAAATCTAGAAGGAAGGAGGAGAAAGAGAGAGAGAGAGACACACACACAGAGAGAGAGACCTGCAGTCCTGTTTTATCACTAGTGAGGCTCAGGGGCTCGAACATGGGTCCTTGTACATTATAATGTGCACTCAACCAGGTGTGCCACTACCCGGTCCCAAAAACTTCCTTCTATATTGAACAAGCTACTAGGTTATGATATGTATCAAGCATTTAAGTATTTACTTACCTTAATGAATTATTTAAGGTAAACTTACACATAGTAAAATGCGTAGATCATAGTAATCTTTCCTCATAATAAGAAAATCCAAACATCATTGAGTAGCTCCCAACTAAGCTACATAGGAGCCTAAAAGAAAAAGATAAGAATTGGTGATACTAGTCCTATTTTGATTTAAGTCTTTGGTGTTCTGTTTACAATGTATATTTAAATGTCTATTTTGAAGGGTCAGGTGGTGGTGCACCTGGTTGAGCACACGTTACAATGTACAAGAACCCTGCTCCACATCTGTTAGGAAGCTTGACCAGTAGTGAAGCAGCTATGTGTGGTTCTCTCTCCTACCCCCCTTCTCTCCTTTTTCTTAATCTCTTTCCAATATATAAATAAAAATCTTTTAAAGTAAAAAATAAGTTTTTATTTTGATTATTCAAATATTACAAGGGCTTGATAGATAGCACAATGATGATATAAAAGGTATTCATGCTTGAGACTCAGAGGTCCCAGGTTCAATCACTAGCACCATCTTAAGTCAGAGGTGAGCAATGCTCAGGCTTAAAAAATTGCATTAAAACTATGTAACTTGTTCAATAAGCAGGCATCCAAAGATGGGAGTAGGGCAAATAAAACTAGGGGTCTTTGTGTGGGAGGAAGGTGGGAAGTCTTTTTTTCACGTATGCTCCATGTGGCCAATGACTTTAGTAATTTTTCCTGAGCCTAATAGCTAGCATGCAGGTGGACTAGAAAGATTGTCTGGGAAGATGGTGTCAGAGTTAGAAATAGAGCTAGAAAGCTGGATTAGGGTGTATATTAGCTTCCAAATATAAAAATGGTATATAAATATCATTAACTGTTAACCCCATCAATCTGACCTAGGGCCCATGTCTTTCAGCCAGACATTTTTAAAAATTTATTATTTTTTAATTTATTAATTGGGGGATTAATGGTTTAGAGTTGACAGTAAACTAATAAAGCCATGGACCCTTTGGAATATACCTAAAATAGACCTGCTAACTATTTAGTCATTTCCAAAACGGAGACCCCAGATCTTTATCTGCAATATTCTAGCCTTTAGGTTCATGATTAGTTAACAATTTGTATTACTTTATATGTTCACTCTTTTTTTAGCCACCAGGTTCCAGATGCTACCATGATGCCAACTTGACTTGCCTGGGCAGATGACCCCACCAATGTGTCCTGGAGCTCTGCTTCCCCAGAGCCCTGTCCCACTAGGGAAAGAGAGAGACTGGCTGGGAGTATGGATAGACCTGTTAATGCCCATGTTCAGCAGGAAAGCAATTATAGAAGCCAGACCTTCTACCTTGTGTACCCTATAATGACCCTGTGTCCATACTCCCAGAGGGATAAAGAATAGTAAATCTATGAGGGGAGGTGATGGGTTATGGAGTTGTGGTGGTGGGAATTGTACCCCTCTTATTCTATGGTCTTGTCAGTGTTTCCATTTTATAAATAAAAATAAAAAAAGAAGAAACTAAAAAAATATAATAGTTTGTACATGTATAACATTTCCAAATTTTCACATAACAATTCATCCTCCACTAGGTCCTCATCTGTCAATTTGACTTTTTTTTTTTAAAGTTCATCTTGAATTGGAGTTGGTGTATTGCACCAAAGTAAAAGACTGTGGGGTGGAGGTGAGGGTTCAGGTCCTGGAACATGATGGCAGAGAAGGACCTACTGCGGATTGAATTGTTGTGTGGAAAACTAAGAAATATTACCCATGTACAAACTAATGCATTTTACTGTCAACTATAAAGCATTAATCCCCCCCAAATGAAATTTAAAAAGTTCACATTTTTCAATTCTTTATATTACACACATAAGTGAAACAATCCAGTAGTTGTCTTTCAGAGAAATGTAGGTCATTTGGTAACAGATACAAATTATAGCAACAGAAGTCCTTGAACACAAACACCAAATTCAAGAACCCCAAGATAATATATAAGAAGGGTGAGAAAAACTAAGAAATTGTGAGAAAAGGAGAGAGGCAGAGAGACACTTGCAACACTACTTCACCACTTGCAAAGTTTTCCCCCTGCAGGTGAGGACCAGGGACTTGAACCCAGGTCCTTGTGCACTGCAATGCATGCGCTTAACCAGGTGTGCCACCACCTGACCCCCTTTCTTTTTTATTAGTGATTTAATGATTGACAAGATTGTGGGTACAATTCCATACAAACACCAGAGTTCCCATCCCCTCCATTGAAAGCTTCTCTGTTCTTTCTCCCTCTGGGAGTATGGACCAGAGATCTTTATGGGGTGCAGAAGGTGGAAGGTCTGACATCTGTAATTGATTCTCTGCTAGACATAGGCATTGACAGGTCAATCCATCACCCGCAGGATGGTCTTATTCTATGTGCTTGCAGAATCTAGTTTTCTTCTCCAATGGTTTTTAAAGATAATTCAGATTTCATCAATTACCAGCTTTCACTTTAAAAAAAGTTGATATCCGGGGAAGAAAGATAGTACAGCAGTAGTGTACAGGATTTGCATGTTCCAGTTCCCAGGCTTGATCCCTAGCACCACCAATAAAATTAGGAAGTGCTCTGATGTTGTATGCTTTACATTGGGTTGTTCTAGCTCTCCCCCGCCAAGAAAATTGGATCAGTCCTGCTAATTTCGCGGGCCTGCTTGGCCCCGCCCCTAGGAACCCCGAGAGGGTTCCAGAGTTCCAGGGTTGCAGAGTTCCAGAGTTGGAGAGTTGGAGAGTGCTTGGCGCCATTGCGGGGGAAAGAGGCAGCAGAGTTCTGTTTGGTGATTAGTTTGGGTTAGTTTATGAATCGTTGTTCCTGAATAAAGAAATACAGCTGCCCTGCCCAGCCATATGTGTCTGGTCGTCTCTGTTACCCGCCCGTGAAGCTAGCCCGGCCAGCTGGAGCCTCCGAATTTTAACAACAAATGGCGCCCACGTGGACCTGACCTGCGCATCTCTCAGATAAGTGAAGACAATTTGGCTACCTATGTACTATGACCTTCTCTTCTGCTTGTGAAGAGATCTCCAAAGGCCTCTGCTCTTTCTTCACGAGACTGTTTTGCTATTTCTGGAACATTTATCTCTGGACCACTCTGTGGTTTCCACTCGCTCGGGCGAACTCAGAACAGCCAGAGGAGTCGGGAAGAGCCAGCGGGCAAGAGGCGAGGCACGGAGCTGCTGTTTCCACCTGGTTAAACAGTCAGCCAGCCAGCTGCGCCCAGACAACCCCATGCACCCGCAGCCCCGCAGCCTGCAGGAGGCCGACGCCAGCACACAGGAGCCTGACGCCAACACGCTGGAGCCCAATGCCACCACACAGGAGCCCAATGCCAACACGCTGGAGCCCGATGCCAACACGCAGGAGCCTGATGCCACCACGCAGGAGCCCAATGCCAGCACGCAGGCCAGCCCACAGGAGCCGGCTCTCCACCACGTGGTGCAGGGCACTGGACGCGTGATCCCTCCATGCTGCTCGGCCACTGCGAACAGGGCAGCAGACATGGCAGGGCCATGGGGCAGGGCCACGGCGGCCTATCATGGTCGCCACCCCTGGGCACCTCGGCCCGCGCCTTCTACAAGGCTGGCCCGCCTGCCCTCAGGCTATAAATTCTGGAACAATCCCGGACCTCCCAGACCCCCGGGCTCCCTGCCGAAACTGGGCACACGAGATCTCCAGCTGCTGGTCCAGTCTGAAGGCAGACAAGCTGGAGTACGCAGAGATTTGTAGAGATCGCAACCTGCAATTCCTTGAAGTGGAGCTGCGCAGGAAGCCACCTCCGGATGGTGAACCCTCCCACCCCCAACAACTAAGACAGTATATATCTAAATTCGTGTTTGAAATGACATGTCTTCGTAACAAAAGTTTCTCTCCTTGTGTATTAATGACCATGTTTATGGGTATGTTTAAAGTTTGGTAAACAGTAACTTTAAGGCTAAATTCTTACTAGACAAAGTTGAATGAAAAAGGTTTTCAATGTAATTCTCGTAAAGATAAAATTAACTTACATTTAAAGTCTGAGGTAAAAATTAGTTAACAATCAATATATTTTAACTAAGTTGGTCTAAACAAAAGGTTAAATAGACTTGTTGATATGTAAAACTCTCCATTACTTTCTCTATTAGAATTGATAGATTACACAATGGCTATGCTAATTATTCTCATGCCTGAGGTTTCCTTTCCTGCGCACACCTAGGGTGTGTCTCCATCTTGAATGGGTGTAACAAAAGGTTAAAAAGACGTTGTTGATATGTAAGTCTCAAATTCCTTCTCTATTAGAAACGTTAGATTGCGCTATGGTTATGCTAACAAGTTTTGTTAAGTAAGTAAATTGCAGCCAGCTGCCTTTGGGACTCTAGGCCATTCCCCACCCCCATGCAAATGCCTGTCGAGGCAAGTACGCCCCCCAGAGGCAAGAAATGTTTTTTTTTAAGCTGATAAAGTTTTGCCCACAGAGGCAAAATATGGCCCCCTCAGGCCTTCCCTTGGCAGCACACTGGTTCTTGTTACTTGCTTACATGTTTCTCCATGTTTGTGCCAGTTTCTTTCTTTAAAAAATGCCTGTATGATAGAGGTTTCTGTTCACCCCACACCCCTGATACTGTGGTCATTTAGTTAAAAAGAAAAGGGGGAATTGTTGTATGCTTTACATTGGGTTGTTCTAGCTCTCCCCCACCAAGAAAATTGGATCAGTCCTGCTAATTTCACGGGCCCACTTGGCCCCACCCCTAGGAACCCCGAGAGGGTTCCAGAATTGGAGAGTTGGAGAGTGCTTGGCGCCGTCGCGGGGGAAAGAGGCAGCAGAGTTCTGTTTGGTGATTAGTTTGGGTTAGTTTATGAATCGTTGTTCCTGAATAAAGAAATACAGCTTCCCTGCCCAGCCATATGTGTCTGGTCATCTCTGTTACCCGCCCGTGAAGCTAGCCCGGCCAGCTGGAGCCTCCAAATTTTAACAACACTCTGATATTTTATATTTTTTTTAAAAAAATGTTGATATGGGAGATTTAACTTCACTAATACCAACCCCCAAATAATTCTGTTTCATTCAAATGTTTATCAGCAGTAGAATGGACAAAAAAGCAGGCTACAGTTACAAATCATGAGAATGAACATTTGCAACATGTATTACTTTCAAAATAATAGGTTAAGCACAAGAAGGTAGGCATCAGAAAACACCTATTATCAGTTTTACTCATTAAAAATTCCGATTACTACTAAGCTAGGATACTGGTGACACTAAATGTCATATCTGGAGGTGGGCAGGATGGATCACATGGAGGATGGTAACATTCTCTTCTCTTTCTTGAGCTGGGTTACAGGTGCAAGGCTACCCTACTACGTGAGGATCCATTGAGTATATCCTCTGGGGAATCGGGTGGTAGTGCAGTGGGTTAAGCACATGTGGCGCGAAGAGTAAGGACCTGCATAAGGATCCCGGTTGAAGCCCCACGGCTCCCCACCTGCAGGGGGGTTGCTTCACAAGTGGTGAAGCAGGTCTGCAGGTGTCTATCTTTCTCTTCCCTTCTCTGTCTTCCCCTCCTCTCTCCATTTCTCTCTGTCCTAACAGTGATGACATCAATAACAATGATAATAATAACTACAACAACAATAAAAAGCAAGGACAACAAAAAGGGAAAATAAAATAAATCAATAAAATGAATATATCCTCTGTACATTTTATACATCAGTGAAGTTTTGTGAAGTAATAATACTATTGTCAATGTATCATTGCATAAATACATGACTAACAGTGTTTAACTGGAGGACACTTAGAAAATAAAGTATTATTCTTTCACCCTCTTGCATATTAGCTATTGTGCTTAGGCAAAATTAGTAAAGTCATGGGCCTCCTTGGAATATACCTAAAATAGACTTCTTAGCTTCTTCCAACATGAAGACCCCAAATCTCATCTGCTCTATTCTTACCTTTAGGTTCCTGACTATTAAACAATTAGTTCTGCTTTATATCATAATGTTTTTTAGCCACCAAGTTGCAAATGCTACCAACCTGACTTCCCTAGGCAGATGATTTTACCAGTGTGCCCTGGAACCCCACCTCTCCAGAGCCCTGCTCCACTAAGAAAAGATAGAAACAGGAGAGGAGTATGACTCGACCAGCCATTGCCTATGTTCAGCAGAGAACCGATTACAGAAGCCAGACCTTCCACCTTCTGTACTCCAGAATGATCCTGGGTCCATATACCCAGAGGGGTAAAGAATAGGAAAGCTTCCAACTAAGGGGATGGGATACAGAATTCTGGTGGTAGGAATTGTGTGGAATTGTACCCCACCTATCCTACAGTCTTGTTTATCATTATTAAATTTTTAAAAAGGAAATAAAGTATTCTTAACATTTTAAACTATATATATATATGTATATATATATACATATATATGTCATATGTAAACATGTAAAAAGTTAAGTCATGGGGGCTGGGCAGTAGTGAACTGGGTTAGACATAGTACTGAGAAGGAATTTCCAAATTTTAGCCCCTGAATATGCTTTAAGTGTGTGTGTTTATAACATGATGGCATATGATTGTGATGCATTTATACAAATTCCTCAACACAGGATAGGACTGAAAATATAACAAAGGGTTAAGAATGGTAGAAGGACTGAGTATGTCCCCAGGTTTGCAACAGTGCAGGTGGTTAGTACAGTAGCACAGGCTGGCCTTCACTGGATGAGCAAGAGATAACAAAGTAGAAATGACGAAGATAAGGCTCAGCTTTCTCAAGTGGACAGTAGATAAGTAAAGATTAAAGCCAAAGAAATGTTTTATGGAATATGCCTCCTTGTGTCTACAGCTATCTGCCAAATTTTACTTTGTATTTCTTGCCTGCTTACTTACAATAACTGCTGCTATGTCAGCTTCTGTAACTCTGCTTGCTTTTGCATTTGCATAAAAGGTATATAAATCAAAACTAGACTTAATTCAGGGCCCTGACCTGTGTGTAATACATCTCCTTTCTTTCTTCACCCACACCGGATCCAGCCATCTTCATTATTAATCATTTCCCTTAACAGTACTAAGAGCAAGGATCCATCCCATGCCGGTTCGATCCTCGGGCTCCCCACTTGCAGGGAGGGTCTCTTCGCAAGCGGTAAAGTGGGGCTGCAGGTGTCTCTCTTTCTTTGCCCCCGCCTCCCTCAATTTCTCTTTGTCCTTTCCAATAAAAATAAAAAATGGCCACCAAGAACAATAGATTTGTAGTGCCAACCCCAGCGATAACCCTGGAGGCAAAAAAAAAAAAAAAAAAAGGAGAGCTAAGGTCATCAAGTTACATTCACACTATTTGACTTTGTATTGATCGTTTTCTATTTAGAAACTCTTGTTATTGCTTGAAAATTTATTGAAGTTGGACCAGTCAAATTCTCCACTGGGAGTTTGAATTTAAGACTAAATAGTGGTTATCAATCTAGGATAACAGAAACTAGGATAATTGAAAAACTCGGATAATAGAACTAGGATAATAGAAAATAATTGGGACAAACTCATTGTGAAAATCAGAGGCAGAAAAATTTGGCCTGGAAGAACTAAAAGCAGTCTTACCTTGCCTACTTTTCAAATCCTGATCCATTCAGCTAGAAACACTTTCTGCTTTTGAATTTAAGAGACTGATTCTTTGTACCTGCCTTGATATTTGGAACTGTTTGATTGATTTTTTAAATAAAATATGGGATTTAATTTTTAGTTAAAGTTTTATAGAAGTGAAAGATGTGACAGAAACAGCTAGACAGGATTAATTTTTTAATGAGTTGTAGAAGGAGGTGTATGGGACTCAAGGATGTGAGTTTACAAAATAAATGATCCCACTGAAAACAATATAATTAAAAAGAAAAAGAAATTTATTAGTGGCATATCTTAATGTCACTTTTGGAGTACTAAAGACAAGAAAAGACGCTAGAATCTTCAAGTAAAAGTCAAGTCATATACAAGAGACCTAAATTTAGTGTTTATTTTTACCTTGCAATATCCAACAAAACTATCAATGAAGTATAAAGAAAAACTGAATGAAAGTTTGAGTAGGCAATACATTTCCTAAGTTGTCTTTTCATTAAATGTCACAGCAATATGCACCATGGCAAAAGAAAGGATGAAATAATACCAAATAAATAAATAAGATGGTGACATTAAAATATAAATAAGAAAAGCTGATGTAATGAGGACCTACAAAGGAAAGTCCTAGGGTGACAGAAATTCAGCAAGTCAATATCCCAATATCATCTTTTTTTGTTGCTGAACAACACTCTATTGAGAGTATGTCCCATAACATTTTTTGACTTGTTTTGTTTTTATTATTGTTTTTAAAGACAGAGAGGAATTGAGAGAGGAGGAAGAGATAGAGAGGGAATGAGACAGAGAGAGAGACACCTGCAGCCCTGGTTCACCACTTCTGAAGCTTTCCCACTGCAGATGGGGACCAGAGGGTTGAACCTGGGTCCCTGCTCATTGTAACATGTGCACTTAACCAGGTAAGCCACCACCTGGCCCCAATCCCATAACATTTTTTATTATTGTCTTTATTTGCTTTTTTTCTATTTCAATTTTTTAATTTTTTTTATTTATAAAAAATAAAAATTGACTAAACCATAGGATAAAAGGGGTACAACTTCACACAGTCCCCACCACCAGAACTCTGTATCCCATTGCCTCCCCTGATAGCTTTCCTGTTCTTTAACCCTCTGGGAGTATGGACCAAAGTCATTGTGGGATGCAGAAGGTGGAAGGTCTGGCTTCTGTAATTGCTTCCCGGCTGAACATGGGCATTGACAGCTTGAACCATACTCCCAGCCTGTCTCTCTTTCCCTAGTGGGGAAGGGCTCTGGGGAAGAAGGGGCTCCAGGACACATTGGTCTGGTTGTCTGTCCAGGGAAGTCTGCTTGGCATCATGCTAGCATCTGGAACCTGGAGGTTGAAAAGAGAGTTAACATACAAAGCCAAACAAATTGTTGACCAATCATGGACCTAAAGGCTGGAACAGTGCAAATGATATTTGCTTATTTTATAGAGAAAGCCAGAAATTGAGAAAATGAGGGAGATAGAAAGGGAGAGATACAGAGAGATACCTACAGCCCTGTTTAACCACTCATGAAGCTTTCACCATGCAGGTGGGGGCTGGGGGCTCAAGCCTAGGTCCTTGCACACTATAATATGTGCGCTCAAACAGGTGTGCCACCACCTGGCCTCAGTCCCATAAAATTTTTATCCAATCATCTGTTGAAGGGCATTTTGGCTTCTTCAAGGATTTTGCTATATGAATAAAGCTTTTATAAACATGGGAGTGCATATATCCTTTCAAATCAGTGTTTTTACATCTCTTAGGTAAATGCCTAGTAGTAGACTTCCTGGGTCATATGGCATTTCCATTTGTATTTGATTAAAGATTCTCCATACTGTTCTCCACAGTGGTTGTACCTATTTGCTTTCCCCCAACAGTATAATAAGAGTCCCTCTCTCTCCACATCCTTTGCAATACTTATCTTCTCTTGTTTTATTGATGGAGCCCATTCTCACAGAAGTGAGGGACTTCCAAGAGGAAGTTTCATCAAATGGTGGGGCAGATCTGAAGATACCTCTTCTCTCTGTTTCTCTCACTACTTTGTTCTTATCTCTCTGTGTCTCATCTATTAAAAAAGAAAGAAAGTGCTCAACAATTTGTTTGGCTTTGTATGTTAACTCTGTTTTCAACCACCAGGTTCCAGATGCTAGCATGATGCTGACCATACTTCCCTGGACAGATGACCCCACCAATGTGTCCTGGAGCTCCGCTTCTCCAGAGCCCCACCCTACTACTAGGGAAAGAGAGAGGCAGGCTGGGAGTATGGATCGGCCAGTCAATGCCCATGTTCAGTGGGGAAGCAATTACAGAAGCCAGACCTTCTACCTTCTGCAACCCACAATGACCTTGGATCCATACTCCCAGAGGGATAAAGAATAAGAAAGCTATCAGGGGAACAAAATAAATAAAATAAAAATAAATAAATAAATAATTTTAAAAATCTGGAAAAAAAAGAAAATTAAAAGGGAACATAAGACAAAAAGAAAGAAGGAAAGAAAGAAAGAAAGAAAGGAAGAAAGGAAGGAGGAAGGAAGAAATGTAGGGGGAGGAAGGGAGGGAAGGAAGAAAATAAAAAGTGGTCAAGGGAAACAATGGTTTCATGGAGGATGGGGCCCAAAAAACTCTGGTGTTGAAAGAAAGAGAGAGAGGGAGAGAGGTAGAGAGGGAGAGAGAGACAGAGTGAGAGAGAGACAGAGTGAGAGAGAGAGAGAGAGAGAGGTGACTGGAAAGAAGGAAGAAACCAATTTTGAGAATCGAGGTAGGCTGTCGGGCAGCCCCCCAGCTCTGCTCCATGGCTGATGCTGTGGTCTATTTACATAATCATTGTTTTGCCTGAGACCTGCCCTGCCTGCAGGGTATTGGTTAATCCCACTGGTTAGAACCTTTGAAACAGCTGCTATGGAAGCTTTCTATCTTCGCGCTCTTTCCTTTTCTCCATCCCCTCTCCTAGCCATTTCCTTTTCCCACTTCCAGTTAAAGATATATATAAAGGCATTGTCTCTGATCAATAAAGGCACTGCGTTCCCGCTCCACCTCAAGTTCCTGGTCTCTCTATCACGTCGCTGAGTAAGCAGCAGCCCAGGTTGGCTCCAGTCAAGTTCTCTCCAACCCAGAGAGCACGTGCCTGGGAAGAAACACCTGCATCGTTAGCCTGGCAGTAGGCACCATCCTGATCACTGCAACGTCACTGTGAGCAGCACTGGTAGAAACCATATTGAGGGGGCTGGGCAGTGGCATACCTAGTTGAGAGCATACATTATCATGTGCAAGGACCTGGGTTCAAGCCCCCTGATCCCCAACTGCAGGAGGGATGCTTCATGAGTAGTAAAGCAGGTCTGCAGGTGTCTCTCTGTCTCTCTACCTCTCAGTCTCCCCTTCCCCCCTCTCGATTTATCTCTGTCTTATGTAATAAAATAGAAAATAGGAAAAAAGGAAAATGGTTGCCAGGAGTAATAGATTCATAGTATAAAAGCAATCTCCAGCAATATGCCTAGTGGCAATAAAAAAATAAAAATAAAAAAGCATAATGAATTTCAGTCTCCTTATAATAGCAAACCCTATGTGAAATCCTGAGAGGGGTACTTCACTCACTCCGATCAAGTAAATGATTAAGCCAAGAACAAAGACATTTTTCAAGAATGCTAAAACTTGGCAAACAAACATATCCAATTTTGCCAGCCCATAGCCTGTAAGACTTTTAGGGACCTTTAAAAGCAAATCCAGCAAGCAAGAAGACCTTAATGCATGCTTTTCATTCTACGTCCCAGACTTGAATGAAAATAACTAAAATAACTACTATCTACAAAACAGAGACCCCCCCCCCAAATCTTCATCAGCAATATTCTAGCCTTTAGGTTCATCGTTAGTCAACAGTTTGTATGGCTTTATATGTTAACTCTTCTTTCAGACACCAGGTTCCAGATGCTACCATGATACCAACTGAACTTACCTGGACAGATAACCCCACCAATGTGTCCTCGAACCCTGATTTCCCAGAGCCCTTCCCCACTAGAGAAAGAGAGAGGTAGGATTGACCTATCAATGCCCATGTTCAGCGGGGAAGCAATTACAGAAGTAATACCTCCCACCTTCTGCATCCCACAATGACCTTGGGATAAAGAATAGGAAAGCTATCAGAGGAGGGGATGGTATAGGGAGTTCTGGTGGTGGGAACTGTGTGGAGTTGTACCCCTCTTATCCTATGGTTTTTGTCAGTGTTTCCTTTTTATAACTAAAAATTTTAAAAGAAAGAAAATAATATAATGCGAGAATAAGCAAATTAGTCATAAACTCTATGTTGTGAGAATATGTATATAATTTCTTGCTTGAATATAAAAATTTAACTTAGTGAAAATGAAAGATGAATACATTTTACAAAATAGCATAATTTCTTAATTTAATTTGTTCACTACACCATATATCCTGCACTGTTCAGCATCTATCAGAATATCTGGGGCCGGGTGGTGGTGCACCTGGTTCAGCACACATGCTACAGTGCACAAGGATCTGGTCCCCACCTGCAGGGGGAAAGCTTTGCGAGTGGTGAAGCAGGTCTGCAAGTGTCTCTCTGTCTTTCTCCCTCTCTATCTCCCCTCCTCCTCAATTTCTGGCTGTCTTTATCCAATAAATAAATAAATATAATAAAAGTTTAATAAATAAATAAATATCTTTGTATGATAAAGGATGTAACAAGAATTCAAGTATGAAGTATGGCTTTAACTTAACCTTGTGATAGTTCCTTTGTTGATTTATCCAAATCTATACGCAAACATCTTTATATTTGGATGGTAAACCTACTGATTGTTCTCAATTAAATTTCTTAAAATAAAAAAGTAACATGAAATTTGTAATCAAGGCAACTAAAAAAGTAAAAATGTATTTATTTATTTAATATTTATTTATTTATTCCCTTTTGTTGCCCTTGTTGCTTTATTGTTTGTTATTCTTATTGTCATTGTTGTTGAATATGACAGAGAATGGAGAGAGGAGGGGAAGACAGAGAGGGGAGAGAAAGATAGACACCTGCAGATCTGCTTCACCACTTGTGAAGCGACTCCCCTGCAGGTGGGGAGCTGGGGGCTCGAACCAGGATCCTTACACTGGTCCTTGCACTTTGTGCCACCTGCGCTTAACCTGCTGCACTACTGCCAGACTCCCCAACAATCAATTTTTAACCATTGCCCAGTAATGGTGCACCCAGTTGAGCACACACAGTACTGTGTGCAAAGACTTGTTTTCAAACCTCCACTACCCACTTGCAGAGGGGAAATTCACAAGCAGTGAAGCAGTACTTGGGATGTCTCTCTTTCATTCTCCCTCTATTCCCCTCTACTCTCTACTTCTCTCTGTCCTATAAAGTAAAAGAAAGGGAGAAAAGAGGCACTAGGAGCTGTGGGTTGGTAGTATAGGCACTGAGTCCCAGCAATAATGCTGGTGGCAATAAAAATATTTTAAGAGTTTTAATCAAAAAAGTGGTAAACAACCAACAACTGTATTTACTGTAAGCCATTAATCCCCTCAAAAAAAAAAAGTCTTTACCCTATGGTCTTGTCAATCATTATTAAATCTATTTTTAAAAAGTGATAAACATTAAAATGTTTTGGTTTTTTAAATTACTTATTTATTTATGAGAAATATAGGAGGAGACAGAGAAAGAACTAGACATCACTCTGGTACACATGCTGCCGGGGATTGAACTCAGGACCTCATGTTTGAGAGTCCAATGCTTTATACACTGTGCCACCTTCCAGACCACAAACATTAAACTGTTAAAGTGAAACATCTTGACTCATATTTGCTAGAAAGGGCAAATTATATATAACTTGTATATTAAAATTATATATAAAGTATGTATAATTTACAGAGAAAATCACATGTTATTACTTAATGAAATATGATCTCATCTTTAAGTATGCAGATAATAATTAAATAACATATCTGAACATTATTTTTCGGTGTGAAACTTACCTGTCATTTCTTTTTTTCAAAGAAAAATTGTTTTTCAGTGAGCTAATTTATAAGCAAGCAGTACATTCAACTCTCAGTTTTTCAAATGAATCTCTAGTGGCTTCCCTGAGATAAATTAACAGAAGAATAATATTTCATGGCTCATTAGTGCATGGATCAAGTACCAGATCCTAGCCCAGTAACATCAAGAGAGAAGCAATGGGGTGAGTCCCATTCCATTAACTCCACAATGTGCTTATAGGACTCAATCAAATATATGGGTTAAAGATTAAATATCATCATAAAACAACTGATGAACAAAAAGAAAAATAAAGATTTTACAAAAAGAGGTAGTATAACTTAAACTCTCACTTTTCAGGGAAATAACATTATCTTCTTTGTAGATAAAAATTCTGTTGTAGCTCTACTAAATTTCATACTTACAAGCCTCTTTGGCCTCTCTCTCAGTCTAACTGTTATTTTCATACTTGAATGCTTATATTGGGATGAATGAATAATTGAGTCTGTACATTCAGGTGACTATTTTTTTTTCTTCTTATTGAGCTGGGATTAACAGTTTATAGTTAAAAAAAACATATAAAAAAAAGAAAAGGAGCCAAGTAGTGATGTTTGGTAAAGTGTATATGTTACTGTACACAAGGATGCAAGTTCAAGTCTCCAGCCACCACCTGCAAGTGGGAAGCTTCAGGAGTACTGGAGCAGTAGCACATGTAACTCTCATTCTCTCCCTTTCCATTTCTCTCCACCTCTATCAAACAAAGAGAATGGCCATCAGGAATAGTGGAGTTGTTATGCAAGCACTGAGCCCCAGCAATAACCCTAATGACAAAAAGAAAAAGAAATAAAGAAAAGGGGAGTCAGGCGGTAGCACAGCGGGATAAGTGCATGTGGCATGAAGCACAAGGACCGGCATAAGGATCCTGGTTCGAGCCCCCGGCTTCCCACCTGCAAAGGAGTCGCCTCACAGGTGGTAAAGCAGGTCTGCGGGTGTCTTTCTCTCTCCCTCTCTGTCTTTCTCTCCTCTCTCCATTTCTCTCTGTCCTATCCAACAGCATCAATAACAACAACAATAACTACAAAACAATAAAAAACAAGGGCAATAAAAGGGAAAATAAATAAATATTTTTTAAAAGAAATAAAGAAAAGAAAGAAGGAAAGAGAGAAAGGAAATGGGTTAATGTGTTCAAAAGGTACAAAAGTTCCAATTATAAGATACATAAATTCAAGTGACTTAACTATCTCTTGTCTTTTTTAAATTTTTACTTATAAAATGGAAACACTGACAAGACCATAGGATAAGAGGGGTGCAATTCCCACCACCAGAACTCCATATCCTATCGCCTCCCCTGATAGCTTTCCTATTCTTGATCCCGCTGGGAGTATGGACCCAGGGTCATTATGGGGTGCAGAAGGTGGAAGGTCTGGCTTCTGTAATTGCTTCCTCACTGAACATGGGCGTCGATCCATAATCCCAGCCTGTCTCTCTCTTTCCCTAGTTGGGTGGGGCTCTGGGGAAACAGGGCTCTACGACACATTGGTGGGACTGTCTGCCCAAGAAAGTCAGGTTGGCATCATGGTATCATCTGGAATCTGGTGGCTGAAAAAAAAAAAAAGAGTTAACATAGAGAGTCAAAAAAAATTGTTTAGTAATCATGAACCTAAAGGCTAGAATATTGCAGATGAAGATTTGGAGTCTCCATTTTAGAAATAGTAGGTCTATTTTAGTTATGTTCCAAATGACCCATGACTTTATCAGTTTTTGCCTGAGCCTGACATCTGATATGCAGGTTGGATAACATACTCTATCTACTACGTGAGGAAGATGGGTCCTGAAATTTGGACAACTTGGAATGTTCCTACTCATGACCATAGAATGCGACTTTGAACCTACAGGGAACAGAGGTTACACAGGCTCCTATGCTGAATATGGGCCCCAGATCAAATCAATGGGGTTTACAGTCAACAATATTTACATACTTTTCCCATATTTGGGAACTACTCTCTTCCCTGATCCAGCTTTCTAGTCCTTTTTCCAGCCATGACATCATCTGCCTAGATAATAACTTGGGTCCACCTGCATATTTCTCTCCTTCTTAAACCCCAAGACAGCACGAACCTCCCCCTTTCTCTATAAAGCCCAAATTTCTCGCAGTACTGGAACCTCTAGGGCTCACTTTCCTGCATGCTTCTTTCAATTCATACCAACTGATAGTGTGTCTGCTGTTCCCAACCTAATCAATGCAACCGGTACCACCTCAGCGTGCTTCACTTCAGACTGCATACAGAGACATCAGGTGTGGAGTGTCAACCCTCCAGCTTCATTACTCTGTCATCAGGTTCCTGATGCTACCATGATACCAACTGGAATTCCCTGGGCAAATAACCCCACCAATGTGTCCTGGAGCTCCACTTCCCCAGATCCCTGCCCCACTAGGGAAAGAGAGAGACAGGCTGGGAATATGTATCGACCTGCCAACACCCATGTTCAGCGGGGTAGCAATTACAGAAGCCAGACCTCCCACCTTCTGCACCCCATAATGATCTTGGGTCCATACTCCCAGAGGGATAAAGAATAGGAAAGTTTTCAAGGGGGGCTTAGGGGGATGGGATAGAGTGTTCTGTTGGTGGGAATGTGTGGAATTGTTACATAACCCCTTACCCTATGTTCAATATTTCAATTTTATAAATAAAAATTAGAAAAATTTAAAAAATTCAAATGACTTATTGTATAGCATACTGAATACATATATGTTATATATATATATATATATATATATGTTACATATATATAGAGAGAGAGATTGCAAAGCAAGAGAGAGATTGCAAAGCAAGATGCAAGGAGTTAATATCAGTAACAAACTATTATTGTTGTGTGGGAAGACAAAGTTCTATCTGAGAGAATAACTAGAATCCTAGAATAGTGAGAATGGGGACAGAATCTTATCTAGACAGAACAGAAATCCAGGAAAAGAGACTCCATCCATTATAAATAATCAGAAATTAATGAACAAACAAAAGCACCTAAGAAATAAAAACAAGATTCAGTCAAGTGTCTCAGGTAAGAGTAAGAAAAAAACACAAATAGGAAGGTCACTCTACAGTGGCCTACACATGATTTACAGAAGTTTAGGCATGCCAACACCATCACTCAAACCAAAGTACGAAACTAGTTACCAACTGCACAGAACTGACAAAAAAAAAACATTATATAGGAAAAAAACAAACAAGGTGCACAAAAGTACACACAGATAAATGCTCTAAATTGGACGTGACTTTTGTTCAAGCGATACTTCAATTCTTGAAATACTCAAGTCCATCTTTCTTCTATTGGCCTTCAGCTTTTCAGCTTTGCAGGCTATTATTATTGACAAATCAGGCTATTTCTCCAACACAGCATGTTCCTTTGAATCTCTAAGATGTTCCTTAGTGTGCTTTCTGTGCCTTAAGAAATCTTTGTCTCTTTCAAGACCAAGTATCTAAATGTAAATTCAGTAAAAATAAAAGTGTTTTTTGATTACACTGTTGTTGGTTTTTTTTCTTCCCCTCCTTGGTGAAACTGAAATTAGTGACATTACTGATTGAGGCATGTATTGAGGCAGGTATCTCAAAGTAAGCAGAGGCAAATTGGAAAATTGTCTTTCAAAAACTACAGTTCTCAGGAGGAACTCCTATGATCGTGATGAAAATGGTTCCCAGTTGTACTGTTCAGTAGGTCCTATCTCATAGAAAACTTAAATTTCTCCAGTAAGTGATGGAGGGAGACAGAGATTTCCCCACATTCTCAGAGTATTATAAGTCTGAGGAATTTTCCACACTTCAGGATTCACATCAAGGATTTGGCATTCAGCACCCACTGTGCCATTTCCCCCAAACTACCAATTTATCATTGCCCTTTTCAAATGGGGCATCCTAGTGTTTCTTCCCAGGCAAATTCTGTAGAAACACCACATTAATCATTTCACATATTTTCAGGGTTGAGAGCATTGACTTGCATTTGAGTTTCAGACCTCAAAAAATTGATTTTTAGATTTTCACAGTTGTATGAGAAATTGTTCCTTTTTAAGACTAGGAAGATGAAAGCATAATTAGTTTGCTGGAACTGTCCAATATCACTGATTTACTCATACTGAGTGTAGCACTAAAATCATGCTGCTCCTTTAGCATTTTCTGACCAACAAGGCAAGAACCCCATTGAGTCTTATCATCCTGTATCAAAAACTAATGGGAATATAACTGAACTCTGAAGTTGAAGGACCTGGAATACATGTCAAATTAAAATGTGGACTGGCCAAGGGTGGGATACACTGTTTAGTACTAACAAGAGACATAATGCCCAAGTTCACCACCCAACTCATTTGATTTTGTGACATAGCTTTACCACTGAAGCATGGTCATTTTATTTTATTTTATTATTATCTGTTGTTGTTGCTCAGATTGTTCCAATTTTATTCATTGTGAACTCTTTTTTATTGTTTATTTTTTTATTGATTAATAATGATCAATAAGACTGTAAGATAAAAGGGGTACAATTCCACACAATTCCCACCACTGGAGTTCCACATCCCACCCCCTCCACTGGAAGTTTTCCTACTCTTTATCCTTCTGGGAGCATGGACCCAGGATAATTGTGGGGTGGAAGTTCTGGCTTCTGTAATTGCTTCTCCTCTGAACATGGGTGCTGGCAGCTTGAATCATACTCCCAGCCTGTTTCTATCTTTCCCTAGTGGGCTCTGGAGTGGTGGGTTTCCAGGTCACAATGATGAGATCATCTGCCCAGGGAAGTTAGGTTTGCATCATGGTAGCATCTGTAACTCGATGGTTAAAAAAGCATTAATATATAAAGCAGAACTAATTGTTTAATAATCAGGAACCTAGAGGTAAGAACGTAGCCCAGGAGTTTTGGAGCCTCCATTTTGGAAAAAAGCTAGGAAGTCTATTTAGGTATATTCCAATGGGCCCATGACTTTACCAATTTTTGCCTGAGCCTGACAGCCTGACAGTGTGAGAGTTGGAAATATGACAACACTCTGAACTATAGATAGCACAAAGACAATGTACTTTGCAGGTCAGCTCTAACATCTATACAAAAACATTACAAACTGCTTATTTCCATGCTTATTTAGACTCTTCTGTCACTGTCTGAAATTCAAAATGTGCCTAAAAGCTACTATCAAAATACAGTCCTGTGGAACATCTGTATGCTTTTAGTCTCTCAGCTTTATTGAGCTATATCTTTGAGTAATAAACTAATCAATAACAGTTACTTAACTGGTGGTAGGTATTGTGCTGAGTTTTTTTGTTTTCATTAACTTATTAATTTACATGCTAACATTAGAGGGAACTGAGGGTTATAGACGCTAGATAACTTGCTCAAGACAGCACTGTTGATAGGTGTCATAATCAGCTTTTTTTAGTAGAGAAAACTAAAGATAATTCATATTATTTTTTTCCACTTTTATTTGTGATTAATAGTTGCATACAAGATTTTGTATGATTACAGGTTATAGTTCCACAATGCACCCTCCACCAAAGTTCTGTGTCCTCACCCTCCCACCTTGCAAAGATTTCCACCACAGTTCTCACAAAGTTTTAGAAATAGTATGTTTACTCCTCTTCTCTCTCTCTCTCTCTCTCTCTCTCTCTCAGTTCATGTGTATTAGTTCTCTAGATTCCAAATCTGTGTAAAATCATCAAGTAGTTGCTTTTTATCTCTTTACTTATTTCACTAAGCATAATCATCTCTATTTCCATCACTTTTGTCCCAAAGGATATGATCTCACCTTTTTGGATTGCAGAATAGTATTCCATGAAGTATAAGTCTCAATAACTTCTTCAGCCACTCATCTGTTGATGGGTATTTTGGCTGCTTCCACTCTGGCTATTGTGAACAGTGTAGCTATGAACATTGGGGTGCATATGTCCCTTCAGATTAGAATTTGAATATCCATTGGATAAAAGCCCAAGAGTCTAAGGATTCTCAGTACAGTCTTCCAAAAGGGTTATGCCAGTTTTCATTCCCACCAGCAGTGTAACAGAGTCTCTTTTTCTCCACAATCTGGTCAACACCTGTCATTTCCCATTTTGCTGATGTAGGCAATTCTCATAGGTATAAGGGGGGAAACTCAGTGTAGTTTTGATTTGCAGTTCTCTAATGATAAGTGAAGAGGAGAATGTCTTCATAAGTCTGTGTTCCATATGTAACTCTTCTTTAGAAAACTACCTATTCAGTTCTTTGGCTCACTTTTAATTTATTTTTTTTTCATTTTTGAGTTGTACCAGTTCTTTTTAGATGTTTGATATCAGTCACTTGTCAGATGTGTGTTGTGTAAATATTTTCTCCCATTTAGCTTGCCCTGGTGAAAGTAATTCAGAGTCCCTGAAGGAAAGGACGAGTCGGCGAGATGAATGAAGTAAGAGACACATTAGCTGTTTCAGGTGCAGAAGAGAGGCGTCTCTGTCCTCTGTCTGCAGAGGTTTATTATTTAAACATGTTCTGCCCGGATATAGTTGACATTATGTGAGATTATTTTCATTGACATCAAGGATACAGATGACATCATGTATAATTGTTTTCATTAACATCAAGAATAACGTTAAACAATATTATTATTATTATTATAGGTATGCTTTTCTTAGAAAGTTCCCTAAGTCTGGGGCATCCTGACCTCCCCTTGAAAGTTTATTGGGTCTGGGATAGCCTAAATCTACCCTTGAAAGTTTCCTGGGTGTGGGGTAGTCAATCTACCCTTGAAAGTTTCCTTGGTCAGGAGTAGTCTAAATTTCCCCTTGAAAGTTCCCTTGAAATGATCATCTATGTTTTGACCATCTCCCTGTTTTGACCTTCTGTATGAATAAACATTTTTCTCTGGAGCTAAATCTAAAAGATTTTCTTCTTAACCCATTCTTGGATGGGTGTAACTAGATCATAGTAGGCTGTCCACCTAAGAAATCTTCTGCTGTAAAGTAAGCACACAACATGGGGGCTCTCTTCTGGTTAACCTTTGCATATATGAAAGTTCACTAACTTTTAGCTAATGAAAGTTTACTTACTTCAACCCCTATATCCTAACATTAACCATTTAACTACACAACCTAATACACATCACAAATGCCTATAAGTGGAAGCAGGTGTTTGTGGGTGAGGGTAAGCAATAGAGCCTCTTTATATATTTAGATGGAAACCACAGCCTGTCACTCATGCTACAAGCCACCCATAGTTCTGGTTTTTGGTCAGAGTCCAGCTGACTGAGAAGCTGTAGTGGTGATAAGTAGCTCCTTTTCTGAAAGCCTTTAAATGGGTACAGCAGCTTCTGCTCCTAGGCCATTTTTAGTCTTGTTACACTCACTGCCATTAATAGTTGTCAGTATGTATTTCCCCTGGGGATCCCTTTCTATTGTCCCCAGGTAATATTTGTGTATTTGCAATATAGCCAGTAAGGCCTCAAATTATCAATTAAAAAACAAATAGCTTTTATTAGTCAAGAACTTCCCGCTTTTGCAGTAGGTTCCAGTCTGTTCGGACTTCGGCAACAGACGAGATGTCACCTCCGCCATTATACAAAAAGGATGAATAGTTTCAGTTCGGTCCTGGCTTGCTCGGACTTTGACAGCAGCTGTGACGTCGCCTCCACCAACTGGGTTGCCTTGTAGTTTGATTGTGATGTGTAAAAGCCTATTTTCATGTATACCCATTTATTTAGCCTTGTTTTCATTTCCCATGCCCAGCAGGTAGAGTTTGCAAATACATCTTCAATGTGAACACTATGTAATGTTTCAGCAGTGTTTTCTATATAATTTAGAATTTCTTATCTAATATCTAGGTCTTTACTTCATTTTTTTACCTGATTTTTGTATACAGTGTTATATGGAGGTCTGATTTCAGTTTTCTACATGTGACTTCAATTTTCCCAGCACCACTTGTTAAAAAAAACCTTCTTCTTCTCCTTTTAAAGTTTCACCTCTCAGATCACAAACTCCTTGCTTTCAAGAACTCTTTAAGGAACAAATGTTGAATTTATCCCAAATGGCATTATAAATCCAGTTGCCTAGAAAATTCACTTCTGGGGCTCGGTGCCTGCACCACGAATCCACTGCTCCTGAAGGTTTTTTTTTTTTTTTCCCTTTTTGTTGCCCTTGTTGTTTTATGGTTGTTGTGGTTATTATTACTGTTGTTAGATAGGACAGAGAGAAATGGAGAGAGGAGGGGAAGACAGAGATGGGGAAAGATAGACACCTGAAGACCTGCTTCACCGCTAGTGAAGTGACCCACCTGCAGGTGGGGAGCCCAGGGTCGAACCAGAATCCTTATGCCAGTCCTTGCCCTTTGCACAGTGTGCGTTTAACCCACTGTGCTAACGCCCAACCCCCAGAAAATTCATTTCTATTCATGTGGCTATATTATTAACTAAGCTGAGTATACATATTATTATATGCAAGGACCTGGGTCTGAGTACTTGCTCCCCACCTGCAGGTAGGACACTTCATGAGCAGTGAAGCAAATCTGTTGGTGTCTATATCTTTCGCCTCTCCTCTCAATTCTCCTCTGCCACATCAAATACAATTTTAAAAACTGGAGTCAGGTGGTGGAGCACCTGGTTGAGAGCACATGTTAACAATGTGCAAGAACCTGGGTTCAAGCCCCTGGTCCCCACCTGCATGGGGAAAGCTTTGCAAAGTGTTGAAGCAGGGCTGCAGGTGTCTCTGTGTCTCTCTCCCTCTCTATCACCTCCTTCTCTCTTGATGTCTGGCTGTCTCTATCCAGAAATTAAAAAAATTAAAATAAATAAATAAAAATTTAAAAATAAAGGGAAGAAATGGTCATTGGTAATGGTGGGTTTGTAGTGCCAGTACCAAGCCACAGCAATAACCCTGGTGGTAAAACAAAACAAGAAAAAAAAAAAAGATAAAAAAGGAAAGGAAGGAAGAAAGAAAGAAGTAAAAATAAAAAAGCTACCAGAGAATAACCAAAAGGGAAAGGACCATCTGTCAGACCCAACAGGATGGAGTGATAGCAGCCTTAATTAGGAAGCTCATAGCAATTCAGGTTCACATTAATAAGAAAGGTCTTAAATTAACTACCTAACAACACCACTGAAGCAACTAAAAAATAGCAGCAAAGAGACCGAATAAGTCAGCAAAAGGAGAGAAATAATCAAAGTCAGAGCAGAAGTCAATGGCATAGAACCAAAAAGGTGATTCAAAAGATCGATGAGACCAAGACCTTATTCTTCTGAATAACAAATAAAGTAGATAAATCACTGGCTAGATGCCCCCAAGAAAAATGAGAGGAAATTATTTAAAAAATCAGAAATGAGAAAGATGTAGACTAAAGGACCCAAAACCATTCAACAGGGAAAAAGAAGGTCTCTTCAATAAATTTTCTGGGAACACAGGACAGCCATAGGAAAATGAAGCTAGAGGCTGGGTGGTGGGACACATTATTAAGAGAACATATTCTACTGCACACGGATCCAGGTAGCCCCCTGTCTACCTGCAAGAGGAAGTTTCACGAGCAGTGAAACAGTGCTGCAGGTGTTTCTCTCACCTCTACCCCACCCTATATATCCTGCCCCTCAATTTCTCTCTGTCTGTATCCAAAATAAATAAATAAATAAATAAATGTCCAAAAAATGAAAGCAGACTACCTCTTAAAGTCATTCACCATAATTATCTCAAGTGGTCCAAGAAGTGGGATACTGCATTGGACTGTCAAGCATGAAGTGCTGAGTTCAATCCCTGGCAGCACATGTATCAGAATGATGCTCTGATTCTCCGTCTCTCTCCTCTCTCTCATTAATAAAATCTTACCAAAAAAAAAAAAACTTAGATAAAAACATACAAAATTAGCTCAACAATTGATCAAACTGGATATCAGAACTAAAACTACAAAACACATAGAAAAAAGTATAAGTGAAACCCTTTGGGATCTAAACAGCAAAGATGTATTCAGAAACCCATCCATGTGGCCAAGTAAACTAAAACAACAATAAGTAAATGGGGCTACTTCAAATTAAAACCATCTATAGATTTTTAAAAAAAATGTGACAAGGAGTATCTTGGAAAAGATATTTGTACATCATACATTTGATAAGAGATTGATATTAATCTAAATTCTGATATCAATCTGAGATTCTGAACCCAAATGGCCTTCAGTAGGACCCATTGTAGTAATGCTATCGAAAAATAAATAGAAGAAAAAAAAACTATTATAGGCTGCTAGAAAAAGGAAGAAACTGAAATACAGAGGTAGAACAATCAGATTTTCTCAGAGTTTTTCATCACAAACACTTGAGGCAAGGAACAAGTGAAATGATATATTTAAACTATTAAAAGATAAAAGCTGCCAGCTGTGCATACTCCCTGCCAAATTATCATTCAGATATGAGGGAGAAGTGAAAAGCTTTTCAAACATTCAGAAGTTGAAGGAATTTTCTATCACTAATCCTGTCTTGCAAGAGTCAGTGAAAGGAGTCCCACGTGAAAAGAAGAAGCAAAGGCATTCTAGTGAAACACGGTAATCAGAGGTAGATTGGAACTAGAAAGACAAAAAGCAGCAACAGAAAGAAAAAAAAAAGGGTAAAAGGGAAGGGCAGAAACAGAACAACAATTAAATGTTTGTAAAGCAAGCCAATTTAAAACAAATAGTTGTAGATGCTGTAAGTTAAAAACAATACACATGGTAACCACAACAACAACAACAAAAAAACTATAGCACAGAAGCAAAAAAATATATATATGTAGTATTCAAGACTATCATTAAAACCAACCCCACAATAAAATAAGTAGAAAAAAATAGGAAAACATCAACAAAAACATAAAAAAACTTCATACAGAAATTAGAATGACTAAGTAATCTATGTATGTCAATAATTAGCCTACATGTAAGTGGTCTAAATTCACCAACTGAAAGAATCAGAGTGACTGAATGGATTAGAAAGCAAAATTAATCTATTTTGTGTTTCTTGGAAAGATACATTCTACAAAAAGACAAATACAAACTCCAAATGACAGGATAAAACAAGGTGCTCCAAGCCAACAATGTGGGAAAAAAAGGAGAGAATCACTATCCTGTTATCAGATAAAACAGATTAACAGATTCTTAAAGGAGGTAATAAGAGACAGAAATAGGATCAATCCAACAGGAAGCCATAACCATTGTGTGTGTGTATATATATATATATATATATATATATATATATATATATATATATATATATATATATTCACAATGTGAAAGTACCCAAATACATAAACAAAAGGTATGGGAGACATCATAACAACCTTATGGGAGACATCAATAACAACCCCTTAATAGATACATCATCAGGACACAAAAAAAAGTCAACAAGGAAATAGAGGCCTTAAATAAAGCTATGGACAAAATGAACCCAACAGATATATTCAGAAACTTAAGAAAAGAAAATACATTATTTTCTCTTTTTTTTTCTTTCTTTTATTTTTATTTATTTATTTATTTGCCTCCATGTTTATTGCTGGGGCTCACTGCCTGCACTATAAATCCATGGCTCCTGGCAGCATCTTTTTTCCACTGTTGTTGCTTTTGCTGCTGCTGCTGTTGTTGGATAGGACAGAGAGAAATTGAGAGAGAAGAGTAAGACAGAGAGGGGGAAAGACATCTGCAGACCTGCTTCACAGTTGTGAAGTGACCCCCCCTGCAGGTGGGGAGCCAGGGGCTGGAACCAGGATGCTTACTCCAGTCCTTGCACTTTGCACTCTGTGTGCTTAACCCAGTGCACTACCACCTGCCCCCAAAGATACTCCCTTTTTAAGTGCCCATGAAACATTCTCGAAGATCGACTGTGTGTTGGGACACAAAGACAGCCTTAATGAATATGAACACTGAGATCATAAAAAGGATTAGCATGAAGCATGAAGCTGTGAGGTTAAAAATCAGCAACAGAAAGAAAAGAAAAAAAAAAAAAAACCTCCCCAAACATGGAGATCAAACAGTATGTTTCTCAGTAGCACTTGGGTTACCAAAGGAATTAAAAGAAAACTTGAAAACTACTTCGAATATGAAGAGACCAGCTACCAGACTTTATTTTTTATTTTTTTAAAATATTTATTTTATTTATTTATTCCCTTTTGTTGCCCTTGTTGTTTTATTGTTGTAGTTATTATTGATGTTGTCGTTGTTAGATAGGACAGAGAAAAATGGAGAGAGGAGGGGAAGACAGAGAGGAGAGAAAGATAGACACCTGCAGACCTGCTTCACCGCCTGTGAAACTGGGGAGCCGGGGTTCAAACCGGGATCCTTATACTGGTCCTTGTGCTTTGCGCCACCTGCGCTTAACCCGCTGCGCTACAGCCCAACTCCCCAGCTACCAGACTTTATGAAATGCAGCTAAAACAGTCCTAAGAGGAGGGTTTATAGCAATACAGGCCCACATTAACAAAAAGCTAAATCTTCAAGTAAGCTATCTAACATCACAGCAGAATCAACCAGAAAAAGAGCAACAAAGAGACCCAAAAGCCAAGGTGAAGAGAAATAGTCAAAATGAGAGCAGAAATTAATGAAATAAAAAACAGAAAGAATATTCAAAAGATTAATGAGACAGAAGAGCTAGTTCTTGAAAAGAAGAAATAAAATAGGTAAAATAGGTGGCAAAGCACAAGGACCGGCATAAGGATCCTGGTTCGAATCCTGGCTCCCCACGTGCAGGGGAGTCGCTTCACAATCGGTGAAGCAGGTCTGCGGATGTCTATCTTTCTCTCCTCCTCTCTGTCTTCCCCTCCTCTCTCCATTTCTCTCCGTCCTATCCAACAACGACAACAACAATAATAACTACAACAATAAAACAGCAAGGGCAACAAAAGGGAATAAATAAATAAAATATTTTAAAAAAATAGGTAAAATACTGGCTAAACTTACCAGAAAAGAGTGATTTTATTAAGGCATAACAATCAAGAGTGAGAGAGATAAAATTACTATCAAAAATGGGGAGACATATAGAATCGTACTTCTTCACAGTACTAAAATACTGTGAACACCTCTTTGCAAATAAATTAAACAACCTAGATGAAATGGATGTATTCCTAAAAGTGTATCACCTGCCAAGTGTAACCTAAAAGGAAGTAGGTAGTTTAGACATGCCAGTCTCTAATATAGAAATTGAATCAGGGGGTCCCAGGAAGTGATGCACCTGGTTAAGTGCTGACATTACAGTGTGCAAGGACCCAGGTTCAAACCCCTGGTCCCCACTTACAGGGGGAAAGCATCATAAGTGGTGAAGCAGTTCTCTTTCCCTCTCGATCTCCTCTTCCCTCTAAATTTCTTTCTGTCTCTATCCCATAATAAATGAAGAAATAAAAAAAAAGAAATTGAATCAGTAATAAAAAATCTCCCAAATAGAGTGGGGTAGATAGTATATTGGTTATGCAAAGAGACTTTCATGCCTGAGGCTCCAAGGTCCCAGGTTCAATCTCCCACATTACTAAAGCTGAGCAGTGCTCTGGTAAAAACAAAATAATAATAAAATAATCATCATCATTATTATTATTATTGAAAAATCTCCCAGATAATAAAAGTTCAGGTCCAAATGGTTTTACTAATGAATTTTGTAAGACTTTCAAAGAAAACACCAATTTTTCTCAAGCTCTTACAGAAAACTGAAGAGGAGAAATCACTCCCAAACACATTATACAAGACTAATTTCACATTAATTCCTAAAGCAAGAGAAGACCCTACAAAAAAAAAAAGTTATACTCATATATCCTTAAAAAACAGTGATGTGGAAATTCTCAACAAAATCTAGGCAAACTGAATTTAATAACACATCAAGAGAATAATTCAGCTGGGGTTCACCCTTGGAAGGCAGGAATGATTCAACATTCAAGAATCAATACATGGGGGGCAGGATTGTAGCGCAGCAGGTTAAGTGCACATACTGTAAAGGGCATGGAATGGCGTTAAGGATCCTGGTTCAAGCCCCAGGCTTCCCACCTACTTCACATGTGACGAAGCAGGTCTGCGGGTGTCTGTCTTCTTCTCCCCCTCTTATCTCCCCTTCCCCCTTCGATTTCTCTCTGTCCTGTCCAACAATGATGACAGCAATAACAACAATGATAATAACAACGATAAACAAAAGGGCAACAAAAGGGAAAAAATAGCCTCCAGGAGCAGTGGATTCGTAGTGCAGGCAGGGAGACGCAGTGATAATTCTGGGAGGAAAAAAAAAAAGAATCAATTGATGTAATTTACCATATCAATAAAAAGAAAGATAAAAAACAAATGATTATATCAATTGGTGTAGAAAAGGCATTTGATAAGATCCAATATCCATTTATGATAAAGACCTTCCAGAAATTTGCAACTTAAGGACAGTTTCTCAGCAAAATAAAATCTATATATAATTAACTAACATCTAACATCATCCTTAGTGGAAAAAACAAAACAAAACTGAAAGCTATCCCTAAAGTCTGGCACCAGACAAGGAAATCCACTATCACCATTATTATTCAACATATTCCTGGAGTCCCTTGCAATTGTAGTCAAAAAAGAAAGATATCAAAGGTATGCATATTTAAAATGAAGAATCAAGCTATCATTATTGGCTGACAGCATCATAGTACAACTAGAGAATCCCAAAGACTCCAGTAAAAAAAAAAATTACTGGAAACAGTTAATAAATTCAGTAAAGTAGCAGGATACAAAATTAACACACATAAATCTGTGGTATTTCTATGTACAAATGATGAATTAGAGGAAAGGGAATTGAAGAAATTAATGTCACTTACAATCAACTTCCCCTCCAAAAATAAATAAATAAAATACCTCTGAGTGAACCTCACAAAGAAGGTGAAAGATCTCCAAATGAAAAAACACTGTTAGAAGAAGTAGAAAATGACATAGAGAAATGGAAGAATATCCCTTGTTCATTAACTGGGAGAATAAACAATATCAAAATAACAAATCTTCCAGAAGCCGTCTACAAGTTTATTACAATACCTATCAAGATCCCAATGACATTTTTAATGAAATTGATCAACTTATCAAAAAATGTGTAAACCACAAAAGTATGAATAGCCAAAGCGATTTTGAGAAAAAGGAATAAATATGGAGGTATCACACTGCCCAACTTCAGTTTATATTACAAGGTAATAGTAATTAAAGCAGTATATTACTGGACTATAAACAAACACCAAGATCAGGGAAACAGAACTGAAAGCCTGAAAATAAGCCCACACATATATGATCACCTAATATGTGACAAAGGGGCCAAAACCATTCGATGGGGAAAAGAAAGGCTTTTCCAATAAATACTTCTGGGAAAATTCTACCCCCACATATAGAAAAAAAACGAGATCATCAGGGGTCAGGGGGTAACACAGAGGGTTAAGTGCAGGTGGCGCAAAGTGCAAGGACCAGCATAAGGATCCTGGTTCGAGCCCCCAGCTCCCCACCTGCAGGAGAGTCGCTTCACAGGTGGTGAAGCAGGTCTGCAGGTGTCTATCTTTCTCTCCTCCTCTCTGTCTTCCCCTCCTCTCTCCATCTCTCTCTGTCCTATCCGACAACGACGACATCAATAACAACAACAATAACAACAACAACAATAAAAACAAGGGCAACAAATGGGAAAAAAGTTTTTAAAAAATCATCCACTCTCAGACAGAAGTTGAAAAACAAGATCCGAAGAGAAAACACAAGTAGAACCTCAACTGGAATTGGCGTACTGCACCAAAGTAAAAGACTCTGGGGTGGGTGGGTGGGGGGAGAATACAGGTCCAAGAAGGATGACAGAGGACCTAGTAAGGGTTGTTTTGTTATATGGAAAACTGAGAAATGTTCTGTATGTACAAACTATTGTACTTACTGTTGAATGTAAAACATTAATTCCTCAATAAAGAAATTTTAAAAAATTAGAAAAAAAACCCGAGATCATCATCTAATACAATGCGCCAAAATCAGATCAAAATAGATCAAAGATATAGATATTAGACCAGAAACCATAAAATACATAGAAGAAAATATTGGCAAAACATCATCAGACTGAATTTTAACAGTAGACTCAAAGTGTTAATACATTGCTAATAATGACTTGTTCTTTGAAATGGTGACTCTCCTAAAAACTTAGACCTGGGAGAACAGAAGCAACCGGGGGCGTTACTTTATAAGGCACAGCTATATAAATAACGTTAAAGGGCATAAATTATGGTGATGTCGTGTATGATACAGCAAATCCTAACAATGGGAATTTCAAAGTAAACCCAATTGCCAAATAATTTGATTATATCAGTAACTATTTATTGCCTTCTTAAACCCTAAGACAGCAGGAACCTCCCCCTGCCTCTATAAAAACCCATATGTCCCCCAGTCCTGAAACCTCTATAGAGTGGGGCTCACTTCCCTGCATGCTTCTCTCAATTTATACCAAGTGATACTGCATCTACTGATCCCAGCCCAATCAATGCAACCAGTAACACCTCTGCATGTTTCACTTTGGACTGTGTCCAGAGACATCAAGCTTGGAATATCAACCCTTCCGCCTCATTACTTGGGTGAAACCTTTCCTTTCTCATAGGACTCCTTAATTCCATTTTGGCCGGTTCACTTCCTAACAAAGCCTCAAAACCTAGATATAGACCAGGACCCATGAGATATGGCATATATAATGTGTATCCATTAATTTTTGGCAAAATATATACCTGAAAACAAAAGTGCATAGTAGTTTGCAGTGAGTCAATAAATGAAGCAAGCAAGTAGGAAGACCTAAAAAGACACCATAAAATACCTAATGAAATAGTGTCTGCTTAGACCTAAATACTCTTCTCACCTACTTCCTGTTACACTTCCCTCAATCACTCCAAAGCTAACCTTATCAAAGTAAGGACTACAAAAGCTGAATAAGGGCAAGATACTGGCATACTTAGTCACTATCAGGTCACCCCATCAGCTGGGGCCCTAGTCAGGACGTTCTGGGATTCTCACACAGACATGATGGGCCTAGACATCAAATAGACCCCTCACTCATTGTCACTGGTCATATCCATCACAAACAACATAATGGACCCCTTTTGGGGGGCCCCATAGGACCTTGCCCTCAATGTGGATCAACAATGGTAGAGAAAGTTCCATCCTCCAAAGGAAGGTTGAATAATATACTTTATCTATCACCTGAGGAAGATGGGTCCTGAAATTGGTGTAACTTGGAAGGTTCCTACTCATGACCACAGAATGCAACTTTGGATCTACAGAGATGTAGAGGTACATGCTCCTATGCTGAATATGGGCCCCAGATCAAATCAGTGGGGTTTACAGTCAACAATATTTATACACTTTCCCCAAATTTGGGAGCTGCTCTCTTCCCTGATCCAGCTTTCTAGCCCTTTTTCCAGCCATGACATCATCTCTCCAGACAATAACTTGGGTCCACCTGCATATCCAGATGTCAGGCTCAGGCAAAAACTAGTAAAGTCATGGGCCCTTTGGAATATAACAAAAATAGACCTACTAGCTATTTCCAAAATGGAGACCCCAAATCTTCATCTGCAATATTCCAACCTTTAGGTTCATGATTGTCAATAAGTTTTTTGGCTTTATATGTTAACTTTTTTTTTTCAGCCACCAGGTTCCAGATGCTACCATGAGACCAACCAGACTTCCCTGGGGAGAGGATCCCACCATGTGTCCTGGAGTCCCACTTCCCCAGAGCCCCATTCCACTAGAGAAAGAGAGATGCAGGCAGGGAGTATGGATCGACCTGATAATGCCCATGTTGAGCAGGGAAGCAATTACAGAAGCCAGACCTTCCACTTTCTGCACCCCATAATGATCCTGGGTCCATATTCCCAGATGGCTAAAGAATAGGAAAGCTATCAGGGGAGGGAATGGGATATGGAGTTCTGGTGGTGGGAACTGTGTGGAGTTGTACCCCTCTTATCCTGTGGTTTTTGTCAGTGTTTCCATTTTATAAATGAAAATTTTAAAAATTAATCAATTAAAATAAAAAAGCAAAGAAAAAGCAATAACCCAATAAAAAAGTGGACTAACCTCATCAGGGAATCCCTGGATTCTCAGATATGGTGGGCCTAGACCTCTAACAGATCCCTCTCTCCACCATCACTGATCATCTCCACCAGGAGCAACATCATGAACATTCTTGAGGGCTTCTACAGGCCCTTGTCCCCAATGTAGAACAACAATGGTAGCAATTGCCCCACTCTCCAAAGGGAGGCTGGATCAACCTACTTTGCCACTCCAGAAAGACTGGTCCTAAGATGAATGCAGCCGTAAATGTTCCTAGTTGGCCACAGAATATGAGCTCAGACCGACAGGGACGCAGAGGTTACACAGGCTCCTGTGCTAAATATGAATAGACATGGGCCCTAGGTCAGACCAATGAGGTTTATAGTTAACAGTATTTATATATTCTTCCCATATTTGGGAGCTTCTCTCTGCCCTGATTCAGCTTTCTAGTTCTATTCTCAACTCTGACATCATTTTTCCAGACAACATGCTTAGATCACCTGCATGTTAGCTGTCAGTCTCCAGCAAAATCATGGGCCCCTTGGAACATACCTAAAATAGACTTCTAACTCTTCCAACATGAAGACCCCCAAATCTCATCTGCTCTATCCTGACCTTTAGGTTCCTGATTATTAAACAATTCATTCTGTTTTATATCTTAATGCTTTTCAGTCACCAAGTTGTAGATGCCATGACACTATCCTGGCTTCCCTGGCAGATGACCTCACCAATATGTCCTGGAACCCCACCTCCCTAGAGCTTTTCCCCAATAGGGGAAGTTAGAAGCAGGCTAGGGTATGGATCGACCTGTCAATGCCCATGTCCAGTGGAGAAGTAATTACAGAAGCCAGACATCCCACTTTCCTACACCCCATAAAAATCTTCGGTCCATACTCCCAAAGAGAGAAAGAATAGGTAACCTTTCAGTGGAGGGGATGGGATACAGAACTCTGGTGGTAGGAATTGTAAGGAATTGTACCCCCTCTTATCCTACAATCTTTTCAATCATTATTATATCACTAAAAAGGGGGGTGTCTCTTTCTCTGTCCTTCTCTCTCATAAAACAAATAAAATATATTTAAACTGTCAAAAAAAAAAGGAAACTGAACTTTCTTTGAAAAATGAAAGTGGGCCAAATAACTGAACAAGCAGCTTTCCAAAGAACAGAAGCACATGGCCTTCATAAGCACAGGCATATGAAGAAATGCTCCACTTCACTTACCATCAGATAAATACAAATGAAAACTACACTGAGATTCCATCTCATACCCATGAGAATGGCTTGTGGATGTTAGCTTGACAGATACTGGTAAGGTTGTGGATGAAAAGAGACTGTTTCTAAGACTTGTGAAAACTCCAGTGGTTTTTGGGAGCTGTGAGAACACAGAACTTTGGTAGTGTGTGATATGAAACTATATGCTGTAGTCTTACTATCTTTTAACCCACAAATAAAATATTTTTAAAAAGAAATTGGTAACAAACATCTATAAAGAACTCATACAACTCAATGACAGCAAAAAAAGTGATAATAAAATTTAAAAACTGAGCAAAAGATCTGAATAGCAAATTTTCTAAAGAAAAATGTACATACAAGGGGCCAGGTGGTGGTGCCCCTGGTTAAGTGCTCACATTACAGTGTACAAGGACCCAGGTTCAAGACCCAGATCCCCACCTGTAGAAGGGAAGTTTCATGAGTGGTGAAAGCAAGGCTGCAGATATCTCTCTGTCTTTTTCTCTATCTCACCAATCCTCTCAATTTCTCTCTGTCTCTACCCAATAATAAATAAATAAATAGTTTAAAAAGAAAAGTACATAGAGTCTATAGATATATGAAGACTCTACTTCTACTTCATTTACCATTTAAAGTGTAAATTATAATAACAATGAGATACCACCTCGTACCCGTGAGAATGACTCACATCAACAAATCAAGAGATGACAACACTTGTCAAAAATGTGGAGATAAAAGAACTGTAGTACAGTGTGTGTGTAGGGTGGGGCGATGAAAACTAATGCAGCCCATATGGAAAACTGTATGGAGAGTCCTCAGGTGTAAATAGCTTATGATTCTGCAATATGACCAGGCATGTAGCCAAAAGGTAGGAATACACTAATTCAAAGGAATATATGCACCCCTACGTTCATAACTGCGTTCTTCACAATAGCCAAGGGGTGGAAGCAACCTAAATACCCATCAACAGATGACAGGATAAAATGTTATAGGACAATATGGAAGCAAGTGATGGTACAACCAGTAGAGCACAATGACCCAGGTTGAAGCCCCCTATTCCCACTTGCATAAGAAAGCTTCGTGAGAAGTACTGCTCTCTTTCTCTCTCCCTCCCTAGGACCCCTCCCTCTCAACTTCTCTCTGTCTTTATCAGTGAAAGAAAAAAAAAAGGCCACCAGGTGCAGTGGATTCATAGTGCAGATTCCGAGCCCAAATGATAACCCTGGTGGCAATAAAAATAATTTCTCTAAAACAAGCAGTTATGGGACATATACTGAATAGAGTACTACTCAGCAATTAAAAGGATGACATTGCATTTTTCGGGGGCAAAACTGATGGCATGAGAATAGATTATGATTAGTGAAGTTTTCATTATATGAAAAAGTGTTAATAGTTAAACAAGATCACGTTATCAATGAAATTACATACGCACAGTAATTTATTCCTTTATTCCTCGGTTTATTATTCTTAATTCTCTGCGGGAAAGTAAAAAAACACATAATATTATATGTAGATAGATTCGATGTTTCCATTCACAAACTAGCTGACAAATGTTTAGTACTCTCCACACACATTTAAGTGATCCCCCCTGGTTCTCATGGATGGGCTGATGTTTTATATATATATATATATATATATATATATATGGGGTGTTGGGCCTTAGTGCAGCAGGTTAAGCGCACGTGGCACAAAGCGCAAGGACTGGAGAAAGGACGCCGATTTGAGCCCCCTGCTCGCCACCTGCAGAGGAGTCACTTCACAGGCGGTGAAGCAGATCTTCAGGTGTCTGTCTTTCTCTCCCCCTCTCTGTCTTCCCCTCCTCTCTCCATTTCTTTCTGTCCTAACAACGACGACATCAATAACAACAACAATAATAACTACAACAACAATAAAATCAAGGGCAATACAAGGGAAAATAAATAAATAAATAAATACAGAGAGTCGGGTGGTAGTGCAGACGGTTAAGTGCAGGTGGTGCAGACTGCAAGGACAGCGTTAAGGATCCCGGTTGGAGCCCCTGCCCGGGATCACTTCACAAGTGGTGAAGCAGGTCTGCAGATGTCTATCGTTCTCTCCCCCTCTCTGTCTTCCACCCCTCTCTCCATTTCTCTCTCAACAACGACAACATCAATAACAACAATAATAACTACAATGATAAAACAACAAGGACAACAAAAGGGAGTAAATAAATATGAAAATTAAATTAAACAAATAAATACATTCTCAGAAAGATAAGTACAAATAGAATATTAGAACACTTCCCTAGCAATAATGGTGGCTCAGCAATAGAGCACTGGATACACAGGTGAGTTTTTAGGTTCAAGTTCCAGCACCACATTGCAACAAGAACTTTACAAATGATAGAGTCCCCTCCCTCGCCCTCTCCCTCTCCCTCTCTTTCCCTTCATCTGTCCCTCCCTCCCTCCTTCCTTCCTTCTCCCTCTCCCTCTCTCTCTCCATCTCCCTTCTATCATTCCTTTCTCCTCCCTCTTATTAAAAATCAAAACAAAAATTGGGCATGGGAGGTGATTCATTGGTAATGTACAAGACTCTGTGTTTGATATCCAATACCATAGTTTTTTCTTTATTTTTGTTTTTATTATCAACATCAGCGCATTATGTCTGCAAAATTGTCCTGCTCCAGGATTACAAGGTATGAGTTATCTTCCAGACCCCGCAATTTTTCTTCACTTTTTATCTATAAATAGTAATTATATATCAGCTTCAGATGTGAGCTTCTCAAATGTAGATAGACACAAAGTGATGTATTTGCCCTTTTTGAAAGAGGCTCTGGGGAAGGCAGGGGAGATAACAAAACGATCATGCAAAAAGACTCATGTCTGAGGCTCTGAAGTATCAGGTTCAATTCCCCACATCACCATAAAACAGAGCTGAGCAGTGCTCTAGTAAAAGAGGGTGGGGGAGGGAAAGGGAAAAAGGAAGGGGAAGATAAAGGGAAAGGGAAAGGGAAAGGGAAAGGGAAAGGGAAAGAAAAAAAGAAAAGGCTTACTTAAAGCTTACTATGTTTGGTGTACTGCACCAAAGTAAAAGACTCAGGGGTAGGGAAAAGGGTTCTGGTCCTGGATCATGATGGATCCACAGGCGGAGGGTTAGTGTTAAGTGAAAAACTAAAAAACTGTTACACATGTAGTAACTACTATATTTTACTGTCGACTGTAAACCATTAATCCCAGTAAAGAAAAAAATCCTGCACCCCATAAAGGGAAACAAAGCTTACTGTGTTCCTCCTATCATCCCAGATTCTTTGTCCAAAATTTAAAATGATGGCATATTCTAAAAAACTACTTAGGAAGGGGGCCAGGCAGTGGAGCACCTGGTTAAGTGCTCACATTACAGTGTTCAAGGACCTGGGTTCAAGCCCCTGGTCCCCACCTGCAGGAGGAAAGCTTCACAAGTGGTGAAGCAGGGCTGCAGGTGTCTCTCTGTCTCTCTCCCTCTCTATCTCCCTCTCGCCTCTCCATTTCTTTCTGTCTTTATCCAATAATAAATAAATAAATATCTAAAAAAAAAACTACGTAGTAACCTTTGGGGGAAAAAAAGAAATGACTATGGTTAGTATCTAGAAGTTCATTCTTTAAGTGGAATGAACAAAGGGCAATAAATAGAAACTTAAAAAAAAGAATTTATTTATTCATTCACGAGCAATATAGGAGGAGAGAAAGAACCAGAAATCACTCTGGCATATGTGCTGCCAGGGACTGAACTCAGGACCTCATGGATGAGAATCCAGTGCTAAAGCACTGTGCCACTGCGCCACCTCCCAGACCACGAAATAAAACCTTTTTTAAGATGCTAAAATATTATTATTGTAATTTAACAGTGTTTTACAAAATTATAAGATATCAAGGGTATAATTTCACACCCGTATAGTGTCTCTAAGTCACTGCACCCTCAACTGATAATGTGTGCCCCACCCAATGATAACTACCAGAGACAGTCCGCACAGAGTGTGAGAGACAATTTGGCTGCCATTTTTCCAAGACCATTTGGTTTAGTTATTTGTATCCCACATATTAAAAAATAAAATACTCTAGAAATCTTTGTTTGCAAGTTTTTTCAGGTACTCTGAAAGCTCTGGCAGTTATCAGGGAGACTAGGAAAGGAATGGGGGAAGGTGGAGGGCTTCATTTGGTGTAATGACTCAGGAAGTTTGGCAATATATGTGGTGAGTTGTATACATACACACACCATATTTATAGGTCTGAAACTATACTCCTAATACCTTATACTATTATGAATCAATGTTACACCAATAAAATGGGGGGAGGGAATTACTAAAATCCTGGACAACTCTAAATCATAGCTCCAAAAATTTAAGAACAAAGTTAATTTTGAGAGTTGGAGTAAACTCAAATAAAACATCATGTATGACTATTTCAAAAATTTATATGAATACAAAATTAGAAGATTTTATTGTTTCCACTAAAAAAAAAAGGATGGAAAATGAAGGAAAATAACATATGCAAGAAATCTAGCAAACCAAAGTAACTATTATGTAATTGTGTTTATTACACAATACTGGTTGATTTGTTGGAGTGTATCACTATGAAAGGAAACATTTATAATCTCCTACTGCCATCTTATGTAATGTCTTGTCACTGCACAATGCAAAAATGGGAATATACATTAAAGGGAAAAGAATACTTCCTTTCTGGAAGCTGTATATTAATTTTCATGTCTCACATAAAAACTAAATGTTCATTGTTTCACATCCCAGTTATTTTTTTTATCCTTTCTACTTTTTCTTTTTTTTTTATAAAAAGGAAACATTGACAAAACCATAGGATAAGAGGGGTACTACTCCACAAAACTCCCACCACCAGATCTCATTATACCATCCCCTCCCCTGATAGCTTTCCTATTCTTTATCCTTCTGGGAGTATGGACCCAAGGTCATTGTGGGATGCAGAAGGTAGAAGGTCTGGCTTCTGTAACTGCTTCCCCGCTGAACACGGGCATTGACTGGTCGATCCATGCTCCCAGCCTGCCTCTCTCTTTCCCTAGTAGGGTGGGGCTTTGGGGAAGTGCAGCTCCAGGACACATTGGCAGGGTCCTCTGTCCAGGGAAGTCTGGTCTGAATCATGCTAGCATCTGGAACCTGGTGGCTGAAAAGAGAGTTAACATACAAAGCTAAACAAATTGTTGAACAATCATGGACCTACTCTGGAATAGTGCAGATGAAGTATTGGGGGATTCCTCCATTTTGTAGATAGCTAGTAGGCATATTTTAGTTATATTTCAAAGGGCCTGTAGCTATAGTTTTTTTTTTCCCTCTCTGAGCCTGAAATCTGATATGTGTAGGTAGATCCAAGTTATTGTCTGGGGAGGTAATGTCATGACTGGAAAAGGACCAGAAAGCTGGATCAGGGAAGAGAGTAGCTCCCTAATATGGGAAAGGGGTATAAATATTGTTGACTGTAAACCCCATCGATTTGATTTGGTCTGGGGCCCACATTCTCCTTAGGAGCCTATGTGACCTCTGCATCCCTGTAGATCTGAGCTCACATTCTGTGGTCATGAGTAGGAACATTCCATGCTGCCCCAATATCGACCCATCTTCCTCAGGTGTAGCATAGAGTATGTTGTCCATCCTCCTTTCAGAGGATAGAACATTCTCTACCGTTGTTGATCCAAGTTGAGGGCAGCAAGGTCCTATGAGGAGCCCAGTTATTTTTAATGGGACATTTTAAAATTTGGTCATCCAGCAAGTTATAATTCTTTTTACTAATATCTTAAACTTTCTATTCTGATCATATGTATTATCTAATTTATAATTTATTTTAACACAAAGTGCTACATAGCACTAAATTTTATTCAGGTGTGTTAATAAGAAATTGCTTATATAGGGAGTCTGGTGGTAGCGCAGTAGGTTAAGTGCAGGTGGTACAAAGCACAAGGACTAGCGTAAGGATCCTGGTTTGAGCCCCTGAAACTTCAGGGGAGTCACTTCAGAGGCAGTGAAGCATGTCTGCAGTTGTCTGTCTTTCTCTCCCCTTCTCTGTCTTCCCCATCGCTCTCCATTTCTCTTTGTCCTACCCAACAACAACAACAGCTATTACAACAATAACAAAAATAACTACAACAAGTGCAACAAGGGCAACAAAAATGGAAAAGGTAGCCTCCAGGAGCAGTGGATTCGTAGTGCAGGCACTGAGCCCCAGCAATCACCTTGGAGGCAAAAAGAAAAAAGAAAAAAAAG
Organism: Erinaceus europaeus; assembly: GCF_950295315.1. Taxonomy (NCBI): domain Eukaryota; kingdom Metazoa; phylum Chordata; class Mammalia; order Eulipotyphla; family Erinaceidae; genus Erinaceus; species Erinaceus europaeus. The sequence goes on from NC_080174.1 coordinate 21,747,684, forward strand.
AAATTGCTTGTATAGTTTCAGGCTTTTTCACGTTGAGATTTATAACAGCAGGGAAGTAAAAATAACTGTTTATTCTGGAGTGATTTTTAATATTTACTTATTTATTTATTACCATCAGGTTTACTGCTGGAGTTTGGTATCTGCTTGATGACTCCATTGGCCATTTTTGTTTCATTCCCCACTCCCACTTTTGATGGAGGATAGGAGTGGAGGAGAGACACCTGCCACTCAGCTCCACCATTTATGAAACTTCCACCTACCAAGTGGGAACCAGGGTTTTGAGCCTGGGTCCTTAAGCATGTGCATTCTACCAGATGAACAACCAACTGACCACTGGAACTTTTTTTTTAATAACTTTCTGAATCCTGTTAGCAAAAAAGTACCATGAACTCTACTTCACTGATCAACATTTTGGTTTTATTAGTGTTTTTGTTCTTGACCTTTGAAGAATTAGAACATCATGGAGAATGTACTCTTTAGTTTCTTTCAGTACCTCTGCAAGAAGCCCCTTAGATTTGTTCTGGAGCCGATACTCACCTTAGGAGCCTATGTGACCTCTGCATCCCTGTAGATCTGAGCTCACATTCTGTGGTCATGAATAGGAACACTCCAAGCTGCCCCATATCAACCCATCTTCCTCAAGTGTAGCATAAAGTATGTTGTCCAGCCTCCCTTCGAAGGATGGAACATTATCTACTGTTGTTGATCCAAGTTGAGGGCAAAGTCCTATGGGGGGCCAACAAAGGGGTCTATTGTGTTGTTCTTGATAGAGATGACCAGTAACAATGGAGAGAGGGATTTATTTGAGGGGTAGGCCCATAATGTCTGTTTGGGAATCTCAGAACTCTTGGAATAGAGCCCCAGCTGATGGGGTGGCCTAGTAGTGACTACAGAGTTAAAGAATGCCAGTCTCTTGCCCTTATTCAGCTTTTGCAGTCCTTGCTTTGCTAAGGTTAGCTTTGGAGTGAGTGAGAGAACTGTAATAGGAAGTAGGTGAGGAGGGTATCTAAGTATAATTAGATACTATTTCATTAGGAACTTTATACTGACTCACTGCAAACTATTGTGTATTTTTACTTTCAGGTATATATTTTGCCCTATTTATGGATATGTGTGAACATATGCTCTATCTCATGGGACCTGGTCTATATCTAGGTTTTGGGACTTTGTTAGGAAGTGAACCACCTGGAATGGAATTAGAGAATACTATGAAAGGAAAGGTCTCACCTGAGTGATGAGGGTGAAGGTTTGTCATTCCACACCTAAAGTCTCTGGACACAGTCTGAAGTGAAGCATGCTGAGGTGGTACTAGTTGCGTTGATTAGGTTGGGATCAGCGGATGCAGTATTATTTGGTATGAATTGAGAGAAGCATGCAGGAAAGTGGGCTCCACCCTAAGTTTCCAGCACTGGGGTAAATATAGGCTCTATAGTGGAAATGTGAGGTTCCTGCTGTCTTAGGGTTCAAGAAGACAATAGATAGTTATTGTTATAATCACATTATTTGGTAATTGGGTTAACTTTGAAAAATCCCTTTGTTAGAATATGGGCCCTAGACCAAATCAAATGGATATGATTTACAGTCAATAACATTTATACCCATATTAGGTAGCTACTCTCTTCCCTGATCCAGCTTTCTGTCCCTTTTCCAGACATGACATCACCTCCCCAGACAATAATTTGGATCTACCTGCATATCAGATTTCAGGCTCAGAGAGGAAAAAAAAAAAAAAAAAACCTAGTATAGCTACAGGCTCTTTGGAATATAACTAAAATATGCCTACTAGCTATCTACAAAATGGAGGACCCCCCAACACTTCATCTGCACTATTCCAGCGTAGGTCCATGATTGTTCAAAAATTTGTATGGCTTTGTATGTTAACTCTCTTTTCAGCCACCAGGTTCCAGATGCTAGCATGATGCAGACCAGACTTCCCTGGACAGAGAACCCTACCAATATGTCCTGGAGCTCCACTTCCCCAGAGCCCCACCCTACTAGGGAAAGTGAGAAGCAGGCTGGGAGCATGGATAGACCAGTCAATGCCCATGTTCAGCGGGGAAGCAATTACAGAAGCCAGACCTTCTACCTTCTGCATCCCACAATGATCTTGGGTCCATACTCCCAGAAGGATAAAGAATAGGAAAGCTATCAGGGGAGGGGTTGGGATAAGGAGATCTGGTGGTGGGAGTTGTGTGGAGTTGTAACCCTCTTATCCTATGGTTTTGTTAATGTCTTCTTTTTAAATAAATAAAAAATAAATTTTAAAAAGAAGCCCCTTAGATATTTTTTCACACTTTGACTACTATAAGTTGTTATATTTTTCCCCAGGATTACATAAATTATTATATTTATTAATATGTTCTAATTCTCTTTGGAGTTGATTCTTGGTTTTGAACAAAATTCTCTGTCTTTGATATATGGCTACTGGGAGTCAATTTGTGATTTTCATATGAAATATAAAGGGTGGGGGTAGATAGCATAATGGTTATGCAAAGAGACTCTCGTGCCCGAGGCTCCAAAGTCCCAGGTTCAATCCCCCGCACCATCATAAGCCAAGGCTGAGCAGTGCTCTGTATAAAAAATAAAAAATAGTGGTATGGCAGCAGGTTAAGCACACGTGGTGCAAAATGGCACCACAGGCATAAAGATCCCAGTTGGAGCCCCTAACTCCCCACCTGCAGGGAAGTCTCTTCACAGGCAGTGAAGGAGGTCTGCAGGTGTCTGTTTTTCTCTCCCCCGTCTGTCTTCCCCTCCTCTTTCCATTTCTCTCTGCTGTCCTATCTAACAACAACAGCAACAATAACTACAACAACAATAAAAAAACCAAAGGTAACAAAAGGGAAAATAAATAAATATTAAGAAATTTAAAAAATAAAATAATTAAATATATTATAAAGACAAACTTATATTGCATACATATGAGTTTTTTTTAAAACAGACTCCCCAAGATTTTTAAATTTGCAGGCGTGTTGAGAGGCCCTGACTTCCTGAGTGTGCTTTCTGTGTACTCCAACATCTTACTGGCTTTCCATCTCTGAATTCTAATATGTCTTCATCCTTATGAACAGGCTGAAATCAGTGTAGAATCTAGTCTTCTGAATTAAGTTTGAGAAGCTCAGGCCAAACATGGGAAATATAAATTAGAGGAATGACTTATTTAATTAATAGTCCTGATAGCTCTAGGAAGCCAGAGGGAACATTATGCAGCTTTAGGTCTAATTAGGTTTGAATGACTTGTTAGTTAAAGCTGATTTAACAGTGATTTTTTTTTTTAAAGGTTTTGTTTGTTTTTGTTTTTTGCTACTAGTGTCATCACTGGTGGTTGGTGTGCACTATGAATCCACTGTTCCCGTGGCCATTGGTTCCTCCCTCCCCTTTTTTTTTTAATTTTATAGGACAGAGATAAATTAAGAGAGGAGGAGGAGATAAAGAAGGAGAGAGAAGGACTCAGGCTATATCACAGCAGGTTAAGCTCAGGTCTTGAGAAATTCAAGGGCCAGAGTTAAGGATCCAGTGTGGGGCCTTCCACTCCCCACCTGCAGGGGAGTCGCTTCACAGGTGGTGAAGCCAGTAAGATGTTGGAGTACACAGAAAGCACACTCAGGAAGTCAGGGCCTCTTTCTCTCTCCCTCTCTGTCTTTCCCTCCCTTCTCCCTTTCTCTCTGTCCTATCTAACAAGGTCGACATCAATAACAACAACAACAATAATAAAAACAAGGGCAACAAAAGGGAAGATAAATTAAAAAAAAATTTTTTTTTAAGGAGAGAAAAAGATACCTGCAGACCTGTTTCTTTGCTCATGAAGCTTCCCACTGCAGGGACTTGAAGTGGATCCTTGTGCAGAGAAATATATATCCTCTACAAAACCCATATTTCTCCCAGTCCTGGAACCACTGGAGTGGGGCTCACTTTCCAGCATGCTTCTCCCAATTCATACCAATTGACACTGTATCTGCTGATCACAAACTATTCAATGCAACCAGTAACACCTCAGCATGTTTCACTTTGGATTGTGTCCAGAGACATCAGGAGTGGAATGTCAACCCTTCAGCTTCATTACTCTGGTGAGACCTTTCCTAGCTCATAGAACTCTTTAATTCCATTTTGGGTGGTGCACTTCCTAACAAAACCTCAAAAATAGAGATATAGACCAGGGCCCATGAGATAGGGCATATGAACATGTATCCATAAATTAGGGCAAAATATATACCTTAAAGCAAAAGTGTGCAATAATTTACAATGAGTCACTAAACACAGCAAGCATGTAGAAAGACCAAAAAAAGACACCATATAGTAACTAATCAAATAGTTTCTACTTAGACCTAAGTACCCTCTTCACCTACTTCCTATTCCACTTCCCTCAGTCACTCCAAAGCTAACCTTATCAGACAAAGTAAGGATTACAAAAGCTGGATAAGGGCAAGAGACGGGCATACTTTAAAGCTGACTCTTTGATCACTACCAGGCTGCCCCATCATCTGGGGCCCTAGACAGGGAGTCCTGAGATTCCCACACAGACATGATGGGCCTAGACCTCTAACAGATCTCTCTCCACTGTCACCAGTCATCTCCTTCAGGAACAACGCAATGGACCCCTTTGTGGACCCTTACAAGACCTTGCCCTCAATGTGCATCAACAATGGTAGGGAATATTCCATCTCTGAAAGAATACTGGACAAGAATACCACCTGAGGAAGACAGGTCCTGAAATAGTGCACCCTACAATGTTCCTAGCCGTGACCACAGAATGTGAGTTCAGACCTACAGAGATGCAGAAGCTACGTAGGCTCCTGAGCTGAATATGGGTTGCAGATCAAATCGATTGGGTTTATAGTTAACAATATTTATGTACTTTTCCCATATTTGGGAGCTACTCTCTTCCCTGATTCAGCTTTCTAGTACTATTTTTTTTTAACTCTGACACCATCTCCCCAGACAATATCTTGGGTCCACCTGCATGTTGGCCGTCAGGCTCAGACAAAAACAGGTAAAGTCATGGGCCCCTTGAAATATACTTAAAACAGACCTACCAGCTTTTTCCAAAATGGAGACACCCCACAATCTTCATCTGCAGTATTCTTACCTTTAGATTCATGATTAGTCAACACTTTGTTCTGCTTTATATCTTAACTCTTTTTCAGCCAACAGGTTCCAGATGTTACCATGATGCTAACCTGACTTCCCTGGGCAGACAACCACACAAATGTGTCCTGGAATCCCACCTCCCCAGATCCCCGCCCCATTAGGGAAACAGAGAGACAGGCTGGGAGTATGGGTCAACCTGTTAATACCCATGTTCAGCGGGAAGCAATTACAGAAGCCAGACCTCCTACCTTCTGCACCCCACAGGGATCCTGGGCCCATACTTCCAGAGGGATAAAGAATAGGAGAGCTTTTGGGGAGGGGGAGCGCAGATGGGATATGGAGTTGTGGTGGTGGGAATTGTGTGAAATTATAGCTCTCTTATCATATTGTCTTGTCAATATCTCTGTTTTATAAATTAAAAAAAAATTTAAAGAAATATATGTGCTCAACCCAGTGCTACCATCCAGCCCCCTTAGCAGTGATTTATATAGGTACTTTATTGTATGAAAATAACCTATTAACTGATCTGTTATATATTATAACCTGCTACAAATTATCTGTGTGTATCACTGTTTTAGAAAGGATTATCATGTTATACATTATCTGTGTGTATCATTACTTAGAAGTATCATGTTATATTTTACCTGTGTGTATCATTGTCTTAGAAAGAGGTTTCATGATTGGATTTTGTGCAACTTTGTGTGGCTTTATTGCTTTTTCTTTGCCTAAGGAAGATTATTTTATTTACATGCTATTGTTATTTTGTTGTCAATGTTTATGATCCTATTATATAATGAAGCAGAGCATGGTCATTGTTTACAATCTGGTCTACATGTTCATTATTACACATGTTTATTTAAAGAAGTGAAAGAATCAGAAGGTGAATATATGGCATAGGTTTTTTTTTTCTATCATATTTGATAAGTTAGAGAGAAGTGAAGAGGGGAGAAAGAGATAAAGAAGGAGAGAGAAAGATAGATGCTCACAGAGCTGCTAGTGACACCACTCCTCTGCAGGTGGGGAGCAAAGACTCAAACCATGGCATAGATTTTATTTCTCATTTCATCATTATTTTCTGAAGTTATCAGTACAATATATCCTTTTCTTTCTTTCTTTTTTTCTCCAGGGTTATTGCTGGGCTCAGTGCCTGCACCATGAATCCTCCTGGAGGCCATCTTTTCCCCCCTTTGTTGCCCTTGTTGTTGTAGCCTCACTGTGGTCACCATCATTACCATTGTTGATGTTGTTCGTTGTCGGATAGGGCAGAGAGAAATGGAGAGAGGAGTGGAAGACAGAGAGGGGGAGAGAAAGACAGACACCTGCAGACCTGCTTCACCGCCTGTGAAGCGACTCCCCTGCAGGTGCGGAGCCGGAGGCTCAAACTGGGATCCTTACCCCGTCCTTGCGCTTTGCGCCAGGTGCGCCCAACCCACTGTGCCACCGCTTGACCCCCATTCTTTTCTTTTTTAAATGTTTGTGTATATATATATGTATATATGCTCACTTTTTTATGGTCCTACTTTCTCTTTCACTTTAAGTCACACCTACATCTATTACTACTTCTGAATGTCCTTCCTTTTCCTCTTCTCTCTCCAGGCCCTGCTGGAATTGGAGTTCAGAGCCCTCTGATCACCTTCCCCTAACATTTCCCCATGCTAGAAGTAGAGACCAAACTTCTTTTTGGGTGTGAAATTCATTTTTATATAAAATAAAAATATATGAAGCTCTACCTGTCCCACCACTTGAGAGATCCCATTGTTCCAACATATATATTTTATCTTTATTATGAAGAGAGACCACCATAGCACTACTCCGACAACTCTAGACATTCCCATATACTGTGTGCTTGCATATGGTGCTGGAACTCGACCGGAGGCCTCATAAATGCTAAAGTTCACATGATAAAGAATGAGCTATTTAGGAGTCTACTATTTCCTTTTCTTTATTAGACTTTTTCTCTTGAATATTTTTATTCAAATGTACCCCTATTCTATCTTCTCTACCATCTACAATTCTTGCTGAGAAATGTTGTCAAATAACCATCAAGTAATCAACAAATTAAAATTGTTGCAATTATCACTTAGATATCAAAAAATATTTCTTGATTTATTTTAAGAATGCTAAATACTCTCTATGAATTATCTATATAGTACCTAGCTTACGGGGAAATCTTACTTTTCTTTTAAAAAGAAAAGATTCAGTGAGACTTCCATATTATCTCTTTTAGGCAAATTGATGGTTTTAGCAGGGTAGACTATAAACTTTGATATGTATTAGTTAATGTCTGAAATATATGTTTTACTTAAAGAAGTTTAATTCCTTTGAAAATTGAGACCAGCATAATTAATTTTCCATGAAGAAAAACAAACATGTTTATTACTATCTGAGACTCTCAGGTCACTCTGGTTTGGAGTTATATGACATCAAATTCCTTAGCACATGAGCTCAAAGTGCTACTTCCCTCTGAGTTACAAATATTTTTATTATAAATTTATTAAGGTTGAGTATATAACTATGTGAATAATTATCATCAACATCAATAACCATAAGACCCTTCTCTATGACAGAATTGCAGGTTTCAAACTTGGATCACCAGACAAATGACAACTCTCCAGATTGTGATTTAGTTAGAATCATACAATATGCTTGCTGCCTTTCCATGCTGGCTTCTTCTCCTTAGTCATATACATTCAGAGTTTCTTTATTATTTTTTTTAATATTGAGACAGAAATTGAGAGAGAGAGAGATGGAGAGGGAGAGAGAGAAAGGCTTCTACAGCACTGGTCACCACTTGTGGATTTTCCCTGCTACAGGTATGGATCAGGGACTTGAACCTGGGTCCTTGAACATGATAACATGTGTGCCCCACTGGGTGGGGCACTGCCCAGCCTTTCTTCCTCATTCTTTAATTTTTTTTTTTCTGAGAGTCAAATTTTTACTCTCTTAACCTTTGAAGAACTAACTCATCAAAGATGCCCATATCATTTTAACATTATAATGGATGAATGGAGATTCTATCATTGATTTATATAATACATTGTGTCAGTAGGACCAAAGCATTTTCACTGAGTTTAATGCATGTTGTTATACTATGTAGTCACTTAACAACACATCCATCCTTTGTACTGCCAATGGCTCTACTATAAAATAAAATTTTAAAAAAGAAGCCATTCACTTTTCTCATTTCACAAATAAGAACACTGAAACAGTGAAAGTGAAAAGAAAATGAAATCTATGAAACACCCAAAAACTAGAGAAAAAAAGCAGTCCAGAGACTGAATCTGTCAGAGAAAGAAGTTAATGAAACACGTATGCATTAAGCAAGTGACCAGAGAGGAAGCAGAGCAAGATGAATTGAGAGTCACAAGGTTCAAAGGAGACTAGTAGGAGAGTAGATTTGTTTGTTTGTTTGTTTACTCATTTGTTTTGGCAAAGAACTTTGCCCACAGCAACAGGCCATGTGGGCAGTGTGAGCGATCACTCATCACTGGGAGGCAGTATGGCATAGCAGATGGAGCACTGAACTGCCTCTGCCTAGAACCTGGGACACATAAAAAAAACTTTCTTGCTGCTCATTTGTAAATCAAGACTATGCTTCTTCTATCTTTCAATTCTATATTTTCTTTCCTGTGGTGTTTTCTTTTTTTTTTTTTTTGTTTTATCATCATTTTTGTATTTCAGCTTTTTCTAATAATTTTGGTAATTTATTAATAATTGATCATTTAACCAAGATTTAATTTTCTTTCTGCATGTTTAGGGAGATAATCATGTTAAAAATTATTTTCAATGATATAATAAAGCATCTGTGAACACAGAAACAAAACTCTCTCTGATTTGTTATGATTTCATGGAATGTCGCAGTGTAAACTTGACCATCTGTTCTGTCTAAACTATAGTAATTATATAAATTTTCTCCTTAATTTATGTATCTGTAATGTTCTATTAGCTTGAATATAACCAGAATTTGGAACTAAACACTTTTTGGAGAATAAAGTACCAATTAGGGAAGCTACCACTAATCAGTTCCTCTCAAAGAGAATCAACGTCAGTAAGAAGTACTCTTTAACTGAGAGAGAATTTCATAGTTTTAATTTACAAACACGTTATCAAAATTTCTTACTCTCTTGAGTACAAGCAGACTAACAGTGAAGATACAATTACAACTAATAACTGTTACTACTGTTATAATAGCTTCATTTATAAAATATAATTTCTCCTCTAAATGAGACATCCAGCATTTTATAGACACAATTAAAATGCTAAGTAGTTGCATTATCTCATGAAACACATGGAATCCAGGAGTAATAAGCCAGAAAATATCAAAGAAGCCAGTGATATGAAATGAATTAGGGAAGAAGTGAGCAAAGTGAGAAAAAAAATTAAACAAAAAGCTTACCAGAAAAATTAGAATGTGCAAGAGGTCAGTAAAGTATGTATATGGGATCAGTTTTTCTTTTTTTTTTCTAACTCAGCAGCAAAATATAGGACAACCTAGTCTAACAACATGTTGTGAGGAAGCTCTAGAGAGAACAGAAATGTGATGAAAAATGTTAAAGGGCTAACATAACTTTCAAGGTGAAGATATAATCATTAGCCTCTGGAACAAGTAATTAAAATTGACTGGCAGAAATCCCAAGAGACACTGCTATCTTGTTCTTACCTACCTGTATCAGTTAAGAATATAAACATCTGCAACCCATAAACAAACAAATACATCGACAAACGAAAAGTGACAGAAAGGAAGAAAGGAAAGAAGGAAGGAAAGAAAAAAAAATTCTGGAAATGACAGAAAAAGACAGAAAGGAGACCTATGTCTAGTGTCTGAGTATTTGTGAGATAAGGTAGGATAGTATCTTCCTTCATTTCTGCAAAGCTTGAACCCAATTACTTTTTCTTCTTTAAAAATCTTCATTTCCAACAGTATTAATACATACTTATCTCTCCTTTATCTGGTCACTCACTATCCCTTAACATTTTGTGATTCAGCCTCCAATGAAACATTTGAAGGCCAGCAGTAATTTTCTAAATGTTATGTTTATTAGACAGTTTCACCCTCATTTTTTTTTACTACATAATTTAACTTTTTTTTGCCTCCAGGGTTATCACTGGGGCTCAGTGCCAGCACTACAAATCCACTGCTCCTGGTGGCCATTCCTGTCCCTACTCCCCCCCCCCCCTTTTTTTTTAATAGGACAGAGAGAAATTGAGAGGGAAGGGGAAGATAGAAAGGTTGAGAAAAAGATAGACACCTGCAGACCTGCTTCCCCACTTGTGAAGCCTCCTGCCTGCAGGTGGGGAGAGGGGATTCAAACCCACAACCCTGCATTTCCTACTATGTGTGCTTAACCAGGTGTGCCACAGCCCAGGACTCCATAATTTTTAATCGTGGGAAAAAATGATTTACAAAACAGTTGTTGTGGTGGCGGTGGTGGGGTAGCTAGCCTAATTGTTACACAGAGAGACTCATGCCTGAGGTTCTGAAGTCCCTTTTTCTAACTTCAGCATCACCATAAACCAGAGCTAAGCAGTGGTCTGGTAAAGCAAACAAATGAGATGTTGTACATGGATGCAATTATTTCTATCCTTCCATAATCTGTACACATCACTTAACATTATTAAATCACCATTTCTTTTTGAAAAATATATATCAAGTTGTCTCCAATGTTATGTTATTTTAATCTTCCTTCTAAGACTTTGGAACTGCCTTTGAATTATTCATGCATGTATGTATTTTCCACAGTTACTTAGCTATGGAGTGTTATAATAAAGTTTAAAATAATTCAGTATCTTCTTTTTAAAGAAGTCCAAGACCTTAAGATGATTTAGCCAAATGCTAAATGTATCTCCTCCCTTTTTGCTGTAATTGTCTAGAATTTTTCAGTTTCAGATCTTTTTTATTTATTTTTTAAAAATATTTATTCCCTTTTGTTGCCCTTGTTGTTTTATTGTTGTAGTTATTATTGTTGTTGATGATGATGTCGTTGTTGGATAGAACAGAAAGAAATGGAGATAGGAGGGGAAGAGAAAGATAGACACCTTCTTCTTCTTCTAGTGTTTGCCCTTCTTCTGTAGCCAGTCAACAGCGTCAGGTTGAGTCTGATGTAAAGTTTCGAGACCTCCTTTGAATCTGGAGAGGTGGCAGTCGTTGACTATGTGGGTCATAGTCTGTCTGATAGACACCTACAGACCTGCCTCACCGCCTGTGAAGCGACTTCCCTGGAGGTGGGGAGCCGGGGCCTTGAACCAGGATCCTTACGCTGGTCCTTGCGCTTTGCGCGTGAGCTTAACCAGCCGCGCTACCACCCAACTCCTGGCCTGAGTCTTTAAAGGTACACTTAGGGATAATTGATTCAATAAGCAAATTCCAGTTGAAAATAAGAAACATTCCAAGCTGCCTCAAAATCGACCCATCTTCCTCAGGTGTAGCATAGAGTATTTTGTCCATCCTCCCTTAGAAAGTTCCTACTCATGACCACAGAATGTGAGCTCAGATCTACAGGGATGCAGAGGTCACATAGGCTCCTAAGCTGAATATGGGCCCCAGATCACATCAAATCGATGGGGTTTGCAGTCAACAATATTTATACCCCTTTCCCATATTAGGGAGCTACTCTCTTCCCTGATCCAGCTTTCTGGTCCTTTTCCAGCCATAACATCATCTCACCAGACAATAACTTGGATCTACCTGCATATCAGATTTCAGGCTCAGGGAAAAAAACAAAATACTGGTATAGCCACAGGCCCTTTGGAATATAACTAAAATATGCTTACCAGCTATCTACAAAATGGAGGACCCCCCCAACTCTTCATCTGCACTATTCCAGCCTTTAGGTTCATGATTGTTCAACAATTTGGCTTTGTATGTTAACTATCTTTTCAGCCACCAGGTTCCAGATGCCAGCATGATGCCCACCAGACTTCCCTGGACAGAAGACCCCACCAATGGTTCCTGGAGCTCTGCTTCCCCAGAGCCCCACCTACTAGGGAAAGAGAGAGAGAGGCTGGGAGTATGAATCTACCAGTCAATGCCCATGCTCAGCGGGGAAGCAATTACAGAAGCCAGACCTTCAACTGTCTGCATCCCACAATGACCTTGGGTCTATACTCCCAGAGGGATAAAGAATAGGAAAGCTATGAGGGGAGGGGATGGGATACAGAGTTCTGGTGGTGGGAATTGTGTGGAGTTGTACCCCTCTTATCCTATGGTTTTGTCAATGTTTCCTTTCTATAAATAAAAGAAATAAAAAAGAAAATAAGAAACAACTCCAGACAGGGCAATTCAGGATGTCCCAGGATGACAATAGACAGCAAGCATTTCCCCAAAAGGTGAAGCTTTGAGCAGTTGGCACCTAATCAACTTTATATGATGCTCAATAAGTGTCTTAAAGTTGAAACAGTTGAAAGCTATACAAGTAAGTTTTGAATTTTCCTTTTGTTATTCAGTATTATCTACCAGTATTGTATATCTTAAGAGAAAGTTAAATCTAGTCAAGCTACCTACCTATACAAAAAGGAGGAGGAGCATGGGAAAGTTATAAGAGCCATCTATATGATGCTAAAGGCAGGAATAAAGCCAGACCTACAGAAAGCTTAAAAAACAGACACAATGCGATATTCAATCAATTTTCCCCTCTCATATTAATTAAATAGTGATTTATATGACTACAAATTAATAGGAGTGTACATAAACACCATTCCCAGCACCAAAAGACTGTGTCCCATACCATCCTCCACCCTCCCCCCAAACCCCCACCCCCCACTCCCCACCCCGTGAAGTCGAACATCCACCACTCTCTTTCTCTCCCCCTTTGTCTTCCCCTCCTCTCTCCATTTCTCTCTCTCTCTCCTATCTCACAATGATGACATCATCAACAAAAGTAATAACTACAACAACAATAAAAATCAACAAGGGCAACAAAAAGTTAAATAAATAACAAGGAAAAGGAAAAAAGAAGTCCCTGGAGAAGCATGACACTAGGGAGAAGGGAGGGGTGAGGGTGGTTCTCGAGCAGAGCTGTAAAGTCACAAAAGGCAGGGGACATTTGCAGACCCAGGTCAGAGAGCCATTGGAAGCAGTGTCAAGGTGCACTGACTCATAAACTTCAAGGACATGACAGGGACACAGCAAACTGCTTGAGGAAAGCAAAACCCACTGACAGGCAGTAGAGAGAGCCGACTAAATTGTTTTAGGCCTTGAGATAAACGTGTCAAGACGTGGAAGGACATACATAGCCAGCATCTTATAAAAACAGACGTGCCCAAAAATAAGCCCCCACATCTATGGAAAGCAACCCAGGTGTCCCACAACAGATGAGTGGCTGAGAAAGTTGTGGTCTATATACACAATGAAATACACTCACCTATTAAAAATGGTGAAGTCAGTTTCTTCATCATGTCTTGAATGGAGCTTGAAGGAATCATGGTGAGATAAGTAGAAAGAGAAAGATGAATATGGGATGATTCCACTCATAGACGTTGAAAAACAAGAACAGAAGGTAAAACACAAAGCAGAACTTGGAGTTGGTGTATTGCTCCAAAGTAGTGGACTCTTGAGGGGTGGAGGGGAGTGTTCAGGTCCTGGATTACGATAGTGGAGAATGACCTAGATTAAAGGTTCAAGTGTTATGTGGAAAACTGAAAAATGTCGCACATGTATCAACGACTGTATATTACTGCCAACTGTAAACCATTAATCCTCTCCAATAAAGAGAAAGAAGGGAAGGAAGGAAGGAAGGAAAGAGTGAATTCATCTCATCTTGGATGGAGCTGGAAGGAATCATGTTAAGTGAGATACACCGGAAAGATAAATGTGGGTGATCTCTTTACTCATGGACAGGAGTTGAGAAATAAGAACACAAAGCAGAACTAGACTGGGCTTTGTGTGTTGCACTGAAGTAAAGAACTCGGACTGGTGGTGGTGGTGAGGGGGGGTGTCAGGTCCTGGAGCATGATGGAGGAGAAGGACCTAGGTGGGTGGTTAGAGTGTTTTGCAGAAAACTGAGAAATTTTACACACGCACCAGCAACTATATCTACTGTAAAGTATTAATCTTCCCCCCAAGAACTAAAACAAACGAACAAACAAAAAACAGTAGCGCCTAACTGCAGCAAGAGTACCACATCGCGCCCTCTAGAAGCTACAGGCTGCGGAGACCATCCCAGCATTCCTTGCGCATCGCAGGCCCGCTCTCCGCAGCGCTTTGGCCTCCTCGGGCCGCCGTAGCTCCGAGTTGTCATGGAAACCCAATCTCTTCGCCATGTCTCTCCAGCAGGCCCCTCCATCTCGGGTGTTCGTGGAACTGGTTCCGTGGGCTAACCGAGGACGGGAGAACCACCTGGTTTCCAGCGGAGAGACGCCGCCCGCCGCCCTCCGCCCTGTCCCGCCAACACAGTTAGAAACCTCCACCCGCGAGGTGCACGTTAGCGGCACCTCCGAAGTGTCTGCGAGCCCAGACCGCGCGCAGGTGGCGGTGCGAGTGAGCAGCAGCAAGGACGCGGCCGCCGAGGCCAAGAAGAGCGTGTGCCGCCGCCTGGACTACATCGCGCAGAGCCTCCAGCAGCAGGGTGTGCAGGTGAGGCCGTGCGGGGTGGGGCGATGGCGGGCGGGGCTGCGGGGGACCTGGAGCGTCGAGCAAACCGCAGACTTGGAGGTGGCGGCTGAGACGGGGTCTCCCACCAGCCCCTGCAGCTGCAAAGCTCGGGACTCGGCGTTTCTTGCACGTCCACCTTCTGGTAGGTGAAAGCGATTGATCGTGAACTTGTAAAATAAAAGAGTGCAAATGAGGGCATTGTCGTCTGGCGGTATTTCTGCCACTCAGGTTTGAACCTGGGTATGCTTGATTGATGACCTGTTGGGCTTGACCATGTCCGTCTTCTTCTCCTTCTAGCGTTTGCCCTTCTTCCGTAGCCAGTTAACAGCGTCAGGTTGAGCCTGATGTAAAGTTTCCAGACCTCCTTTGAATCTGGAGAGGTGGCAGTCGTTGACTATGTGGGTCATAGTCTGTCTGTAGCCGCAGGGGCAGTTGCGTGCAGCAGACAGACAGGAACCATCGGTTGGTTTTATTCTGCACCACGGATTTGGCAAGTGGAAAGCCCAGCCTGCTTCCTCTCACCCTCTTTAAACTTCTGCACAGTGGGTTCTCCACTTCCCACCCACCCCCTGTTATTTTAAACATTAAAAAGAAAAAATTTTTTAAAGTATATTGTAGACTCTAGGTATAGGAAATACCACTACTTGCCGGAGAGATAGACCCTGAAACGAATCCCCGTATAAACCTAGTTTTAAGCCTATTTCTAAAAAAAAGAAAGGGGGTAGGGCGTGAAAAAAAAAAAGCCTTATTGAATCCTCACAACAAACTGTTAAGTAGGTATTTAATATCCTCATTTAGAGGTTAAGTCATGCTCTGAGTAGAGCCAGAGCAGAGATACTTCCATATTCTTGAAGACAAAAATCTAGGTTGTTTCCAAGCAGTCCAAGATTCAGATAAGCAGAATGAAAGAAAGTAAGGAAGAAAAAAAAAAAGAAAGAAAAGAAAGAACAAAAATCTCCCTTTACGGGTAAGTTCTCTATAGCCAGAATGTGGTTTTTCCAGGGTTACATAAAATCCATTGAAATTGCATTCATTCATCCACCCATGAAAGAAGTTACTTGGGACAGTGTACTGCCCCCACCCCTTCAGGCACTGAAGCAAGATTCCCTACTGTGTTCTGTGGTCTCTGCCTCTCTCTCTCTCTCTCTCTCTCTCTGCCTCTCTTCCTTCTTTGTCTCTACAACAACAACAACAAAATGCACTCATAATTTTGTCTGTTGTTAGAAATGACATACCCTTGCTGCCTGGGAGTTGGCAAGTGGCTGAAGTGTTGGAATGATAAGCAGAAAGTCTTGAGTTGGATCCCTGGCATCTCATATGCCAAAGTGATGCTCTGGTCCTCTCTCTTCTCTCACTAGTTAAATAAATATTTGCAAATGATAACCCCACCCCACCAACCCACCCCCCCAGAAGCAAGTCTTTATTCTAATGAAAAAATTATTTGTACTGCATTTCTAGATTTATTTTAAGTCACTTGGAAAAGATGCCTCTAAATGATTATACTGTTCAGAAGATGCCAAATGCCAATGATAGTGTGAATAAAGTGAGTTTAATGTGTAAAAACATTTCCTTAAACAAACCTTCCAGTAACCTTTATAACAACACTCCAGTAAATGAGCATTTCCTCAATAAAGCGGTATTGGAGGAAAGTTGCTGTTGTGAAAAACTAGAAGGTTTTTTTGCTGTTGCTAATAAGACAACAGAGCCTGCCAGAGCTACAGTCCTTTTTGACTAGTGAAAGTAATTCCCAAGTTATTTACAGAAATGTATTCTGAGCGCCAGGATGACTGTATTTCCAACACATAAAACAAATTATTACTGCAAATCCCAGTCATTACATTAAGATTCAGTGTCTAAAGTAAAACAGGCAGGTCAGTAATCTACCTATTAGCCCTGCTAATGGAGTGAAAGAAGGCACATAATGTATTCAATAGAAATGTAAAAAAAAATTATATTACTTTTCAGAATGAATTATATTGGGTCTCCACTTTATTCATTTTGCATCTCATAGTCTGGGTTTTATAAATATCTCTCCCCTGCTTAAAGAGATCTCCATATACCAAATTCTTCTGCTTAACCCTTTTTTCTTTCCTTCCTTCCTTCCTTCCTTCCTTCCTTCCTTCCTTCCTTCCTTCTATTTCTTTCTCTTTTTTTTTAATACCAGAGCACTGCTCAGCTCTGGCTTATGGTAGTGCAGGGGATTGACCTGGGACTTCAGAGTCTCAAGCACGCGAGTCTATGTCCATAACCACTATGCTCTCTACCCCTTGCCCTTTTCTTTCTTTCTTTTTTTTTACTACTATTTATTTATTCATTTTTACTTGATAGGACAGAGGGTAATTGAGATGGAAGGGGGAGGGAGAGATAAAGAGAGCTACCTGCAGCACTTTCACTGCTTATGAAACTTCCCTCCCACAGGTAGGGGGCAGGGGCTTGAACCCAGGTCCCTGTGCATAATAATATGTGCTCTTACCTGGGTGTGCCACCAGCTGGCCCTAAAAGGTGTTTTTTAGGCAAGTTTTAAAACATTAGACAGATCTGGTCTTTGTGTATACTTTATATCTTTCTGATTTTAATACATTTAGTTTTCTATCTTGTGTTTTAGAGCTGAGTACATTTACTAACCCTACTCTTGTACGTTCTGTTTTAGGCAGAAAATATAGTTGTGACAAAGGACTTTAGAAGAATAGAAAATGCTTATCATATGGAAGCAGAAGTATGTCTTTATGGTAACAAACAACTGGAAACAGCATGACAGTTTGGGGGACAATGTGCACTTATTTTTATTTGTAAATTGAAAGGTGCGGGAGAGGAGAAATGTTTCTCACAATATTGCTAAGAGCTATTTCTCTCAAAGTCATTTTTGCTGTTACATAGCTGTATGAGCTTTTAAAATTAATGTGATTTAAGACATTGTTTTTATATGGACTAAAAATAGCAAGAAGTCAGTAACATTTAATTGCCACTTGAATAAAATGTTTGTGATGTTAGCACCTAGTGAGCTGGAAGCACCATAGGAAAGAAATTTCACATAAAAAAAAAAAACTAGGTCTTAAGATGAAAGAATGAAACATTTTGTCTCATAATGCAATTTTATTGGGTTGTAGAAACTTTCACTGTAAAATGATATTCAATATTTACACAAATTAAAAAAATATTACATTCAATTAATTATAACATTTTGTTCATTTAACTGCCTGTGCTTTTATCTATAAAGATTTTATGACCCAGATTTTATGAAATCAAAGTATGTTAAAGTTGTGGTTAGGTTACAAGACTGACTTATTTATTTTGAGTTTCAAACATTTTGGGATATTGTGCTTAGACATTTCTGTCACCTTCACCTTTTTGGAAACAAGAATGAGGTTAGATCCACCTAAGGGCCTGATTAATAGGTAGAAATTAAGATTTGCATGCATAAGGTTTTATCCCTGACATCTTATCAGCTGGAGCAATGCCCTAATGCTGTTTATTTATTTATTTATTTTTTTCTTAACACTAAATTACAACTCAGACCAACTTATTTAACTGTCTTAAATCTTTTTTTTAAATGAGATTAGAGTTGACTCTTGTTTATCTAATTAAAGAATCATTTTCATTTTTGTGTATTAGTTACTTTTATTTCTTTTTTTTTTTAATACTTCTTAATAAGCCCTGCACAGCTTTGGCTTAAGGTGATGTAGGAGATGGAACCTGGGACTGTAGAGTTCTAGACATGAAAGTCTTTTTTTGCATAGCCATTATGCTATATCCCCTGCTCAAGAATCTTTATTTTTTTTTAGGTAGACTATCCCTCAAAAAAAATCACCTATCCCACTGCACTGAAGGAATTTCTTTTAGTGTTGTGGTCACACCCGCCCCCCCCCCCCCACACTCACTCTTCTCCTTTTCTCCCAATATGTCCGGTACACCAAAGTTCTTTTAAATCATATTTCTCCCACCATATATTTTTATTTCAAAGCTAAGTATGCAATTTTACATTTGTCTTTTTTTTTTTTTTTAATGAGAGAAAGAGAGCAAGAGAGACGGAGACCAGAGCACTGCTCAACTCTGGCTTCTTGTGAGGCTGGGAATTAAACCTGGGACCTCAGAGCCTCAGGCCGGGGAGTGTTTTGCATAGCCAGTATGCTGCGTCCTCAGCCCTACATTTATTTTTTGAAATTGTAGGCTCTGATCTTGTCACAACCAGTGTTTATATTTGATCCTGCCAACTTTGCATCATCTTCTGTATACCCAGCTGTTTCTTTAGTAAAAATATGATCACTAAGTCAGCTCTGACCCCTCTCTGTCTCCTTCTCTGTGAAATAGAATAGAGAAAATAAAAAATGTCAGCCAAAGAGTAGTGAACGGAATTTGTGCAAGGCCCTGGCACCACTTTTAAAATAATAGCAATAGGATAGAAAATAAAAACATCCATTCTATATGAGCTAACTCAGAATATAACCTTCCCCTTGCTCTCCGTGACTCGTTTTTCTCTCTGGTACCTATAACTTTTGTTACTTATTACACACATGCTACATATATGTGTTTTTTGTGGGTTTTTTTTTTTTTTTTTTGCCTCCAGTGTTATCACTGGGGCTCAGTGCCTTCACTGTGATTCCACTGCTCCTGAAGGCTATTTCTTCTCATTTTGTTGCTTTGTTGTTGTTGTTATTGTTGCCCTTGTTGTTATTATTGCCCTTGTTGTTGTTATTGTTGCCATTGCTGTTGTGGGATAGGACAGAGAGAAATCTCGAGAGGATGGGGAAGACAGGGGGAGAGAAAGTAAAACACCTGCAGACCTGCCTCACCACCGCTTGTGAAGCAACCCCCCTGCAGGTGGGGAGCCGGGGGGCTCTAACCGGGATCCTTAGCCAGTCCTTGCACTTCACACCACATATGCTTAACCTGCTGTGCTACTGCCTGGCCCCATGAACTTTTTTTTATAAGTTTAGTCTGCTTTTATAAAATGTTTGACTTTATCTACATATTACTGAATATAAGGACTTTTCCCCTTTCTCTCTTTTCTTTCATTCACTCTTTCTCTCTTCCTTCCTTCCTCTCTTTTCTTTCTTTCTTTTGCCACTGGTGTTATTACGGAGGCTCATTGCCTACAGGGCAATTCACCATTTCCAGTGTTTGGCTGACTAGATTCTTTCCCCTTTATTTTTTTCTTTTCTGATAAAGACAGAGGAAAGGAAGCAGAGGGACAGAAAGAGAGAAATCTGTAGCACTGCTCTACTGATCCCGAAGTCCCCCACACACACACTGCAGGTGGGAACTGGAGGCTCGAGTGAGTCTGAGTCCTCACACATGGTAACAATACATGCACTCTGCCAGGTATGCCACCACCCTGTCCCCTTCTCCCACATACTTAAAGGCAGACAAGTGAAGTAGATGAGTTTCTGCGTGTAGATCTGCAGCTAACTACTGGGAGAAGAAGAAACTGACCTCAGTGGCAGCAGTGGGGTAGAATGTAGTTGCTGTGTGAGAAATTGATCAGGGTTAGACTTTAGTCAAAAGGAAAAGTTGAAGGAGAAGCCTTCCCAATTCTCACTCAAAAATTGCCCCAGACTATTTTAAAATAAATTTTAAAATGATCAAGTTAATGTTTTATAAACTATAAAAGAATTAAGCAAATATGTTAAAGTTAACAAAATAATTATTGTTATAAGTATCAGGTAGGACTTTGAAAATGATTGCAAAATGATTGTGCAAAAACGCTTTCATGCTTTAGGCTCTGTGCTCACAGATTCAGTCCCAAGCACTACCACAGCCAGAGCTGAGCAGTGCTCAGGCATTAAAATGATAATGATAGGGAGTCAGGCAGTAGTACAGCATATTAAGTGCAGGTGGTGCAAAGTGCAAGTACTGGCTTAAGGATCCCTGGTTTGAGCCCCCGACTCCCCACCTTTAGGGGAGTCGCTTCACAGGCGGTGAAACAGGTCTGCAGGTGTCTGTCTTTCCCCTCCCCTCTCTGTCTTCCCATCCTCTCTCCATTTCTTTCTGTCCTATCCAACAACTGTTGGGCTAGCTTCACGGGCAGGAGAGAGAGACAACCAGGGACTCATGGCTGAGTGGTATGCAGTTCAGTCTTCATTTATGTGGAACACAGTGCAATCTAAGCTATCTCTAATCACAATCTTGTCCTTATATATCCTGAGGCGGAAGAGTCAGGTCTGAAGAGGATGTACATAGGATAGGGGGTGGGGAGAAGGAAAAAGCTTGCAAAACAGTGAGGATTAAACCAATGCCCTGGAGGCAGGGCGGTGCTTAGTTAACAGTGGTTATGTAAATAGAATACAGTGTTAAGCAGGGGGGATTAAACCAATGAAACAGAAGGGGTCTTAGAAGCAGAATTTAAAAGCATACCAACAAACAACAATAACATCAATAATAACTACAACAATAAAACAACAAGGGCAACAAAAGGGAATAAATATTTTAAAATAATATGTATATATGTATATATATATACATATAGCAAAAAAAGGTTTATGATTGCAAATATTATTACAAATACCTTGCTTTACTATTTTTACTCACATTTAGAGAAATTATTGAAATAATACATCAGGCATGAAAATAATTTCAAATGCCATTTCATTTACAGGTCTGCATTACATTTAGTGAATTTGGAAAAATGCAGAATGTATGTAACTTTCTTGTTGAAAAGCTAGATAGCTCCGTTGTCATCGGCCAACCCCAGTTCTATCATACTCCAGGTTCTGCTGAGAATCTTCGGTAAGTTAAGCACATTTTTAAGTTGACAGTTGATTAAAACTGAAATGTCACAAGTTATAGGACATCATATTAATGGTTTCTGTATTTAATTCCTCAAGAAGGCAAGCTTGTCTTGTTGCCGTTGAAAATGCATGGCGCAAAGCTCAAGAAGTTTGTAATCTTGTTGGCCAAGTCCTAGGAAAACCATTGCTAATCAAAGAAGAAGAAACAAAAGAATGGGAAGGCCAAATTGAGGATCATCCGTCATCAAGACTTTCTAGTTCATTGACTGTACAACAAAAAATCAAAAGTGCAACAATACATGCCTATTCAAAAGTGTCTGCAACTTTTGAAGTAAAGGGGAAAGAGAAGAAAAAAAAACATCTCTGAGATCTCAACTAAAATATATTGTGTTTGTATCTTTTTTCTATTTTTATACTTTATATATATATTGTATAGCATATAAAGTGTTCTTGCACAAAATCTGTCATTCCTTAAATATAAGTATCCCCCACGTTTACTGGCTATCTTCAAAAAACTTTTGGAAATAAATAAAAGCATCTGCTTACGGACAATTCATAGAAATGCACATGTAAATAATGTTTATGTTTCTACAGTAGACATACTGGCACAATTTTAAGCATGATTCTTCACATTAATTGTAAAAAATGACTAGCATTGTATTAATTTTGATTAAAAGGTAATGAGATAGACAAGGGAGATATTTTAATTCCAGAAATTAAAAAAAATACTTGAACCAGCCTTTTCACCAGGACTTCTTAGATTATATTAGCATTAGCATTGTCCAGTACAAATATAAACTATATCAGTGACTTAAGATTTCTATTAGATAAAAATGAAAAATGGGGTCGGGCGGTGGCATACCAGGTTAAATGCACATAGTACAAAGTGCAGGGACTGGCATGAGGATCCTATTTCTAGCCTTCTGCTCCCTAACTGCAGAGGAGGTGGGGGTGGAGGGGTCATTTCACAAGTGGTGGAACATGTCTGCAGGTGTCTTTCTCTCTTCCTCTCTAAATCCCCCTCTCTCAATTTCATTCTGTCCTAACAACAACAGCAAGAACAACAAAAAATGGAAAAAAGGCTGCCAGGAGCAGTGGATTTGTAGTGTAGGCACCAAACCCCAGAGATAACCCTGGAGGCAAAAAGTAAGAAAATAGTTTAAAGTCACTTAAATATTTTAGTATATCCCAAATGTTAATTTTTAATTATATTTATTTATTTATTGGATAGAGACAGCCAGAAAATGGGGGGGGAGGGAGGCTGAGATAGGGAGAGAGACAGACACCTATAGCCCTGCTTCACCGCTAGTAAAGCTTCCCCCCAGCAGGTGGGGACTAGGGACTTGAACCTGAGTCCTTGTGCACTTTAATGTGTGTTCAACCAGGTGCAACACCTCCTAGCCCCAGTTTATCCAAAATATTACCATTTTGTATGAAATTAGTATTTTTAAATTAAGACATTTTATATTCATTTTTGTACAGGCTTTCCAAAATCCAGTGGAAATCTATATTACAGCATATGTCATTTCAAATGTTTGATTTTCATCTATATTTATATTTCCTAAAATGTTCAGTTGAAAAATGCCCATTTCGTCCCAAATGTGCATAAAAAAACAAGTAACTGAAACAGGTGTCATTTTTTAACTATATATCCACCAGGGTTATTGCTGGGGTTCCGTACCTATCAAGAGATTCTCACTTTTATTATGCCTGTTGTTAAGAATTTGATACAAGAAATTATTTTGACCTCTAAGGATGAAAAATGAGGTCAAAAGTGCGGGTTTATATTTGCTTGTCTATATTATAAAATTATATGAGAAGATTCAGAAAAAAATGTGGTCTGGTAGGTGGCGCAGTGGATAAAGCATTGGACTCTCAAGCATGAGGTCTTGAGTTCAATCCCGGCAGCACATGTAACAGAGTGATGTCTGGCTCTTTCTCTCTTCTATATTTCTCATTAATAAATTTTTAAAATTTAAAAAAAAGAAAACTATAAGGTTAAGCTAATTTGTAGTAAATTTTATACTATATATCTATTTTCTATGAAAAATAGCATAGGGAGCCAAGCAGTAAGTAGCACAGCCGGTTAAGCGCAGGTGGCACAAAGCAAGGACCAGCGTAAAGATCCCGGTTTGAGCCCCCAGCTCCCCACCTGCAGGGGAGTCGCTTCGTAAGCAGTGAAGCGAGTCTGCAGGTGTCTTATCTTTCTCTCCCCCTCTCTCTTTTTCCCTCCTCTTTCCATTTCTCTCTGTCCTATCCAACAATGATGACATCAGTAACAATAATAATAACTACAACAATAAAAAAACAATGGCAACAAAAGGGAATAAATATTTTTAAAAAAGAAAAACAATTTTTATATGGAGTTTGTGATTCAACTTATGTTAGGCAAATATAACATTTACGGGATTTTAATCTTTATTTGCCGGGTACAGACAGAAATTGAGAGGGAAGGGGACAGTAGAGAGGGAGAGAGACAGACACCTGCAGCACTGCTTCACCACTTGTGAAGCTTTCCCCCTGCAGGGTGGGACTGGGGGTTTGAAACTGAGTCCTTGCTCACTGTAACATATGTACTCAACCAGATGCACCACCACCTGGCCCCCTGCAACATTTACGTTTCTATACACACTGCATTGCAGCCAAATAGCTGCTACTTTTGACATACATGACTTTTTCTTTACCAGAGCTATGCTTATTTCTGTCTTATGGAAGAAGATTTGAACATCGTCTTGGAAGGCCTTAGACCCTCAGGCATGAAGTCTTTTGCATAACCATTATGGTACCTCCCCAGGCCCAACCTAAATTTCTTTAACAAGTTCAAGTATGTTAAAAGATTGGGATTCTGTTTTGTCCTGCTTTGTATATGACTATGATTCCATCCTGACATCCCTGGGCAGAGACCTTCACAAATGTGTCCTGGAACCTCACCTCCCTAGAGCCTTATTCTACTAGGGGAAGACAGAAACAGGATGGGGTTATAGCTCAACCTGCCAATGTCCATGTCCAGCAGAAAAGCAACTGCAGAAATCAGAACTCCCATCCTTTGCACCCCACAAAGAATTTTGGTCCATACCCCAGAGTGGGAGAAATGTTAGAAGAAGATAACCAGAGGGCTCTGAACTCCAATTTCATCAAAACCTGGAGAGATAAGAAGAAAAAAAAGGAAGGACATTTGGATTTAGCAATTGGTATAGGTGTGACTTAGAAAGGTAGAGAAGGCAGGCAGGGCCATAGGAAAAAATGGGCAAGTTGTGTGTGTGTGTGTGTGTGTGTGTGTGTGTGTGTGTGTGTGTGTGTGTGTGTGTGTGTATGATAGTCAAACCATAGCTGTAATATTGGAAGAACTACTGTAGTTTCCAAAAGAGGGAATGGGGGGGACACAGGATTCTAATGATATGAACAGTATGGAATTACACCCCCTATTACCTGTTAATTTTGTAAACCAATACTAAATTACTAGTACAATTTTTAAAAGATTGAAATTCAAGGGAGTTGGGCGGTAGCGCTGCAGATTAAGCACATGTGGCACAAAGCGCAAAGACTGTCGTAAGGATCCCGGTTCTAGTCCCTGGCTCCCCACCTGCAGGGGCATCACTTCACAGGCGGTGAAGCAGGCCTGCAGGTGTCTATCTTTCTCTCCCCCTCTCTATCTTCCCCCCCTTCTCCATTTCTCTCTGTCCTAACAACGACTACATCTACAACAACAATAAAAAACAAGGGCAACAAAAAGAGAAAATAAATATAAAAAAATTTTAAAGAATAAATAAATTTAAAAAAAGATTGAAATTCAAACAGGCTTAACTAAGTCAAACACTGCTCTCTTGGAGAGCTCTCAAGAGAGATTTTTGTTCTGTGCGTAGAATAATAACTTGTTTATCTGGTAGGCATTCTGTTTCAGCCACTGTTCTGGAGCTCTGGTTTTAACATTCCAAAAAATAATCATTCCCAGATAGCCCTGTCACATGTAGACTACCAATTCTATCTCAGAATGAATTAATGCCAAGTTTGGACTTCAAATGATCCAACACGCAACATAATCCACTATCACAACAGTGAAGAGACAACTAAGGAAAAAAACATTTGCTACACGGGATTTAAGATATCAAGGTGTTGTGAGTCAGGTGGTAGCGCTGTGGCGCAAAGCGCAAGGACAGACGTAAGGATCCTGGTTCGAGCCCCAGGCTCCCCACCTGTAGGAGAGTTGCTTTACAAGTGGTGAAGCAGGTCTGCAGGTGTCATTCTCTCCCTCTCTCTGTCTTCCCCTCCTCTTTCCATTTCTCTCTGTCCTATCCAACAAAGACGACATCAATAACAACAATAGTAATTACAACAATAATAGAAAAAAAGACAACAAGGTCAACAAAAGGGAAAATAAAATTTAAAAATAAATAAAATTTTAAAAAAGATTATGAAGGTGTCATACTCGCAGTCCAATTAACAAGAGACAATATTAAAAAAAAAGACAAAACGAAGCATAGAGGCCAGATGGTGGCGAATCTGGTTAAGCACACATAGTCCAGTGCGCAAAGACCCACCCAGTTCTAGCCCCTGGTCCCCATCTGCAGGGAAAAAGCTCCACAAGTGATGAAGCAGACCTGCATGTGTGTTGTGTCTCTGTCTCTCTCCCTCTCTATCTCCCCTCCCCTCCAATTTCTTTCTGTCTCTATCTAATAATAAATAATATTTTAAAAATAGAGAAAATATTAAAACCCCAAAGCATCTAGTTTCCATCCTAAGAAATGAAAAGCCAAGGTGGCAGGGGGATCATGCTAATCTAATGATCCTGAAATAAATTAGTAGTCACTGAAATAAAAAAAAAAAGTGGGGTGGGGGCAAAATGGTTATGCAAAGAGACTATCATGCCTGAGGCTCTGAAGTCCCAGGTTCAGTCCCTAGCACCTCCATAAGCCAGAGCTAAGCAGCTCTCTGGTAAAAATCATCATCATCTCCAAATACCATTTTACTTAACATTTGGTGGTGGCAGAGGAGTGTTCTGTTCACATTTTTTTTTTTTTTTTAACCAAAGGCAACTCTGTCACCTCTCCTGATGATTGTGTTCTTCTAAGTTTCCTATTTTTAAAAAATCGAAAGAAGCAAATTATACATTCTTTGTGCAAACCCTCTGGTGCCATATAAAATATTGTGTCTAACCTTAGACCCTCCTTGCACATTCCAGACCGTAAGGTGTACTAGCTTGCTTTACAATTTTGTTTGCAAGTTTGTGAGGGCCTGTTGTCTAGGAGGGCCTGTTGACCTGACATCTCATTAACTCCTGATCTGTATCACTCTTTCATCTGAGAGCAGGGACGGAACAAAGGAGACTGTGAGCTATTGCAGTAGCCAGACATCACAGCTCTTAATAATTAAAATGGAATGGCAGAAGAAACAGTGATGCAAGCATACATCAGCAATAGACATCGTGAACTAAGGGGGTCTCTAACACATGAGTCTGGAATGCAATTCCATTTTTTTGGTGTCATTTTTCTTCCTTCAGTAATGACTCCTAATTTTCCACATCCACATCTTTCACTTTCTTTTAAAAATTTATTCCTAGATATCTAGTTGTTTTTGTTGCTATTGTAAATTTTGTAGCCTTTCTACCTTGCTAAGCACCACCACCAATTTTCTATTTCATTCATTTGGATTTTCTGTGTATACTGTGCTATCAACTGTGAGTGAGTTTTTGTTTCTTTCCTTCCTATCTGTATCCCTTTCATTCCTTCCTGCTGTCTAATTGCTATGGCTCAGATTTCCAAGACTCCAATGAGTGCCCTCTCATATAAAAGACAGCTGAAACTTGGACCTGATTTAAGGAGGAGCTTGTAGCTTGTTGCTGTTTTGTTTTTTGCTATGTGTTTGCTGTTTATAGATATGAGTAGATTGAGGAATTTTCTGTCAATCGCCCACCCCTTTTAAGGTTTTGGTCATGATTTTTTTTCTCTGCATCTAATGAAATAATCATGTTTTTCCCATTACTAATTTGGTGGATTATATTTATTGATTTGTGCATACTGACCATCCGAACATCCATGGGATGGAATCAACCCTACTTGGTGGAGACTTAACAATCATTTTTAACCGAATTGCTAGAATTTTGTTCAGTATCTTGTTATCTATTTCATCATGGATATTACTTGGCTTGTTTTTAGTATCCAGATGATGCTGTCTTCATAGAATGTGCTAGTGAGTATTCCCATGTCTTTTTTTTTTAAGAGCTTGAAAGTATAGGTTGTAACTCTTCCTTAAATGTTTTTATGAATACATTTGTAAAACCATGTGGACCTAGACTATGTCAAGTAGACTTTAAAAAATATATTTTTTTATTGTGGTCCAGGAGGTGGCGCGGTGGATAAAGCATTGGAGTCTCTCAATCATGAGGTCCTGAGTTCAGTCCCCGGCAGCACATGTAGCAAAGTGATGTCTGGTTCTTTCTCTCCTCCTATCTTTCTCATGAATAAATAAATACTTTAAAAAATTTTTTTGTACTGATTCATATTGATTTACAAAATTATAATGGGCATATAGATCCACACCATTCCTCCCCCATTGGAAACTGCAGCAGTTCTCTCAAGGCCACATACATCCCTTGGCTATTATTTCTTTCTTTTCTTTTTTGCCTCCAGGGTTATTGCTGGGTCTTGGTGCCTGCACTATGAATCCACTGCTCCTGGAGGCTGTTTTTCCCCTTTTGTTGCCATTGTTGTTTATCATTGTTGTCGTTATTGTTGCTATTGTCGTTGTTGGATAGGCGAGAGAAATTGGGGAGGGGGACAAGCCGGGGAGAGACACCCACAGACCTGCTTCACCGCTCATGAAGCGACCCCCCCCCTGCAGCGTTTAACCTGCTGAGCTATCACACAGACCCCTCCTTTTTTTTTTTTTTTCCTTTACCAGAACACTGCTCAGTTGTGGCTTATAGTGGTGTTTGGGATTGTCCTGTTTTATATCTTACCGCCTTTCCGCCGACAACTTGGAATTGCTATTATGATGCCATCCTGACTTCCTGGACAGATTCAGCAATGTGTCCTGAAGTCTCACCTCCCCAGAGCCCCACCCTACTAGGGAAAGGTAGAAACAGGCTGGGGGTATGGATCAATCTGCCAAAGACCATGTCTAGTGGAGAAGCAATTACAGAAGCCAGACCCAGAGGAATTTTGGTCTACACTCCCAGTTGTTAAAGTGTTATTTATTGTATCCAAACCAGTATTAGATTTATGGGGTCTGGCCTGAAGTTAGGGAGGAAATAGATCTTAGATTTAACAAGTTTTGCTATTTACTTGTTTTATGATTCTAATAAAGACTATCATATGGACAATACTTGTCCTTTAGTTGATATATATATATATATATATATATATATATATATATATATTTGCCAGTAAATTTCTTGGGCAATTGTATACAGTGTTTCTTCTAAAGATTATCAAGGGGTGACAGTAATGCTGATGCTGACAGAAGAGATTAGGAGTTGTATCTGTTTTTTCATTTGTGTAGTTGATAGAGTGCTAGAAGGAAGTGAAGTAGGTGGTGTGAAAGGAGTGTGTCTAGGCCTAAGTAGTAAATATCTGACTAGACTATTTATGGTGCTTTCATTAGACCTTTCTACTTGATTGCCAATTACAGTGGATTAATTAGTACTTTTACTTTGAGGTATGGAGTTACCCCTAAGTTATGGATATATGTATTCACGTTATCCAGTCTGTCAGGGAGACTTTGTATCTCGGCTTCAATTTCCTCGAATGCCGTATTTCTATTCCTGGCTGCTAATTTCTCCTGTTTTAGTCCTGAGAGGTTGCATGCTTCTAGGAACTTACCATTTCTTTCAAAATCTCAGGCTTGGTGGCATATTCGCTGTTCATAAAAGCCTCACATACTTTGGAGTTTTATATCCATTGTGAATTCCTACAATTCTTTTTTTTTCTTTTTATTTATTCCCTTTTGTTGCCCTTGTTATTTTATTGTTGTAGTTATTGTTGTTGTCGTTGTTGGATAGGACAGACAGAAATGGAGAGAGGGAGGGGAAGACAGAGAGGAGAAGAGAAAGATAGACACCTGCAGACCTGCTTCACCGCCTGTGAAGCGACTCCCCTGCAGGTGGGGAGCCTGCAGGGTTCGAACCGGGATCCTTATGCCAGTCCTTGTGCTTTGCGCCACCTGCGCTTAACCCGCTGCACCACAGCCCGACTCCCCCTACATTACAATTCTATTTGCTTTTTTTTTTTCCCCGTAATGAGTCAAGACAAAAGCTAATCAACTTTGTTTACCCTCAAATAACCAATAGCCAGATCTTTTGCATTTTTTTCAACTTGTTTATTCTCACTCTAACCTTTATTTGCTTCTTCTGTTCACTTTGGATTCCTTTTGTTTTTTCCATAGCTCCCTCAGGTTCAAGGTAAGGCAGTTTACTTGAGCTTTTTCTTGTTTCCTGTTATGTGCCTCTGTGTCTGTTTCTCACTTAGAATTGCTTTAGTTGGGTCTCAGATTTTGATAGTTTATGACTTCATTTTCATGTTTCCAGGAATGCTTTAATTTCCTCCCTGATCCAGTAATTGTTCTCTCTCTTTCTAAGTTAGACACAAAAAGTGGAAGACAACACAACACCAAGCCTTTTTTCAATACCATGGGGCCTAAGTCTGAAGATGGGTTGTGCACATGACAAAGCAGCACACTACTCAAGTAGCTACTTCGTCAACCTCTTCTGAAAATTGTTTAAAATGCTGTTGATTTTAATGATGGCCTTTTTGGTCAATACCAGGCCACCCTGTCATCTGGGACTCTAGTCAGAGAATCTCTGGATTCCCACATAGATTATTATGGGCCTAAACCTTTAAAAGATCCCTCTCTCCACCATCGATGGTCACTTCCATCAGGAAAGTCCTAAGCCCTCTTGTGGGCATGTCCAGGACCTTGCTTCATTGTAGAACTGCCTCACTCTCCGAAGGGAGGCTGGATCAACCTACTATGTCACTCATGGAAGACTGGTCCTGAAATGAATGCAGTCTAGAATGTCCCTAGCTGTGACCGTGGACTGTGAGCTCAGGCAAGGACTCAAGAGCTTACACAGGATCAGATTGATGAGGTCAATGATATTTATACTTTCCTCGTATTTGGGAGCTACTCTTTCCCCTAATCCAGTTTTCTAGTCCTATTCTCAACTCTGACAGCATCTTCCCAGACAATACTTTTAGTCCACCTGCATGTTAGCTGTTGGGCTCAGGCAAAAATTTTAGTCATAGGCACCTTGGAACATACCTAAAGTAGACTTCTTAGTTTCTTTCCAAAGACCCCGTTTTACTTGCTCTATTCCTACCTTTGGGCTCCTGTTTATTGGATAATTTGCTTTTTTATCTTAGAACATTTAAGCCATCAAGTTGCAGACACTGCTGTTGATGCTATTCTGACCTTCCCAGGCAGATGACCACACCAATGTGTCTTGAATTCTCACATCTCCAGATCCCTACCCTACTAAGGAAAGACAGAGTCAACCTTCTAATGACCATGTTCAGCAGAGAAGCAATTACAGAAGCCAGACCTTCCACCTTTTGCACCTCAAAGAATTCTGTTCCATACTTCCAGAGTTGTACCCATTATCTTACAATCTTGTTAATCACTATAAAATCACTAATAAAAGTATTTAAAAGATGCTGTTAGGATTATTTTTTCAACTTTCGTTGGTGATTATTAGTTTAATTATACTGTGGTCTGGAAAGATGCTTAGTACAGTTTCGATGGTCTTAAATTTACTGGCCCTGTCTCTGTGATCAAGTTGATGGCCACTCTTGGGAATGTTCTAGGTGGATCTGACAATGTGTAATGCACTGTCTTGGGGTGAAGAGTTCTGAGGATGTCCAGTAGGTCTGAGCTCTCTTCATTTATTGTTTTTATTTAAAAAAAAATCTTTTGACTTTCTGACTTAGTTCACTTAACATAATTCCTTCTAGCTCTGTCCAAGATGGGTCAGAGAAGGTGGGTTCATTGTTCTTGATAGCTGCATAGTATTCCATTGTGTATATATACCACAGCTTTCTCAGCCATTCATCTGTTGTTGGGCACCTGGGTTGCTTCCAGGTTTTAGCTATTATGAATTGTGCTGCTATGAACATAGGAGTACACACCTCTTTTTGGTTGGGTGTTATGGAGTCCTTGGGGTATAACCCCAGGAGAGGAATTATTGGGTCATATGGAAGGTCCATGTCTAGCCTTCTGAAAGTTTTCCAGACTGCTCTCCACAGAGGCTGTACCAATTTACATTCCCACCAGCAATGTAAAAGGGTTCCTCTGTCCCCACATCCTCTCCAGCATTTGTTGCTGCTGTCCTTTTTGATGTATGCCATTCTTACAGGAGTGAGGTGGTAAGTCAGAAAGTTAAAGATGAGTATGGGATGATCCCACTCATCAACAGAAGCTGACTTAGAAGATCTGAAAGGGAAACTAAAAGCAGGACCTGATCAAATTGTAAGTAGGGCACCAAAGTAAAAACCCAGTGGTGAGGGGTAGACATGTAGCTTCCTGGGCTACATGTGGGGGGTGGGAGTGGGCGGGAGGGATGGGTCACGGTCCTTTGGTGATGGGAATGGTGTTTATGTACACTCCTAGCAAAATGTAGACATATAAATCAGTAGTTAATTAATATGAGAGGGGGAAATCAATTGTATGTCTCAAAGGTTCTCAAAAGACAAACTGAATCTTTTTAATAGATAGGCTACGTAACGTATTTGATATGCGGACTCTCTCAAAAGCCTAGACCAAGTAGATTAGAAGCTTCCAATAGCACAGCTATATACAAGATACTGGGTACTGTACAGCAAACCATAACAAAGGGACTTTTCAAAGTTAACCCAATTAACAAATAATGTGATGATAATATTAACTATTGATTGTCTTTTTGAACCCTAAGACAGCAGGAACCTCACATCTTCACTATAGAGCCCCTACTTCCCCCAGTCCTGGCACCCTTGGATAGGGCTCACTTTCCCGTATGCATCTCCCAATCCATACCAAATAATATTGCATCCGCCGATCACAACCTAACCAAAGCAACGATTGCCATCTCAACATGCTTCACCTCAGAGTGTATCCAGAGACTTCACGTGTGGAATGACAACCCTTCAGCTTCATTACTCGGGTGAGACCTTTCCTTTTATAGTACACTCTAATTTCATCTCAGGTAGTTCACTTTCTAACAAAGTCCCATAACCTAGACATACACCAGTTTCTGTGAGAGAGAGCGTATGTGCACACGTATCCATAAACTACTGCAAAATATATACCTGAAAGCAGGATTACACTAGAGTTTGCAGTGAGTACCTCCCTAACACTTCCTCTCCACTATTCCAAACTTGGGATCCATGATTGCTCAACAAATTGTTTGGCTTTGTATGTTAACTCTCTTTTCAATCACCAGGTTCCAGATGCCACCAGGATGCTGGCTAGGCTTCCCTGGATTGAAGACCCCACCAATGTGTCCTGGAGCTCAGCTTCCCCAGAGACACACCCTACTAGGGAAAGAGAGAGGCAGACTGGGAGTATGGACCGACCAGTCAACGCCCATGTTCAGCGGGGAAGCAATTACAGAAGCCAGACCCTCTACCTTCTGCAACCCTCAACGACCCTGGGTCCATGCTCCCAGAGGGCTAGAGAATGGGAAGGCTATCATGGGAGAGGGTGGGTTATGGGGATTGGGTGGTGGGAATTGTGTGGAGTTGTACCCCTCCTACCTTATGGTTTTGTTCGTTAATCCTTTCTTAAATAAAAAATTTAAAAAAATCTTTTGATAGAATAAAAATTGAGATAACAGGGATAGAGGAGACCCCTGTAGCACTGCTTCACCACTTCTGAAACTTTCTGCCTGTAGCTGGGGACCAGGAATTTGAACCCAGGTGTGCAACTGCCCAGCCCCTTTAAGTCCTTGTGCCTTGTTTATTTTCTTTACAGCTGATCAGTATTTATGTAACTGCTGAGTGAGATTCTTATCATTCCTCCATTTGCCTTTTCACATAGAAATTTCACTCCCCAACTTTAACAAAAATACTTATTATGCAAGTGTTCCTCTGAAATATCTCTTCATAAATCTGAAATTATAATTTATCACTTTTACAACACATTCCCAAGTTAACTTTGTTCTACGTGTACAAAGTAAAAGGCCAACTATTTTAAACCTTTGGTTATTGTGGAACTGTTACATTAGTTAGGGTACCCAAAATCTTATTTAGCTAACAATTTTGTCACTATACTAGATAGAGCATTGGAAACTCCAATACACCAGCACTTAACATTATGGCTTCTTAGGTAAAGTGCCTGTTGAAAATTATATTCTATTTGCTTTTTGCTTTGTGATCTACAAAGGAAGAAAAAAGAAATCACAAGCCTCTACAAAATAGCTTAGAAAAACAAGTTTTCTATTTATTTAAAAATAAGTTTGTAGTTACTACATTGCAGGGACAGAAATTCTTACACATACATTCTAGTTTGTATAAAAAGATCCAAAGAATTATGCATCAAAACTAACACAGAAGGTGTCCACATAACAGTAAAGAAAGGTCCAATCAATTATGTACAAAATGAAAGGGCAATGCTATTCTGGTGTGAGACTGCCATTTATAACATGATACTTCAGATCTTAGGAAAGGAAAAAAAAAAACTAAATAATTTGTTTTTAAACTTTGTGTTACACTTATTACATACAACAAATTTGCTTGTGTTTAACATTGTTTTCTGTACAAAATAATAAATTTAATTTGAAAATGTGTCAGCTTCAACTTTAACCTTCTAGGTCAGTCAGTCACTTTAAAAAATTTGAGCTACATTCTATACAACTAAATAGTGTAACAGGATCAAAGTTTTTTTCTCCTCCAAGACCTCAAGATCCTGTCCTCTTAGTTTTAATATGGTCCAAAAATGTAACTGAATTTTGTCACAATTTAAAGTTTATCATTGTGATTTATCAGTACATACACATTTTTTAAGTACATACACTCTTAAAGTTATGAGCAAGTGTATCTGCATCATATGTGCGTGTATGATCTCAAATCTGTTCTCTTAGCTCCTTAAATGTAAAACTCAGTCGCCCACTACTATGTATTTGGTTTGTGCAATATAAAGTTAATTTCCTGATGCTTTTATCTGCATAAAAAAGTATAATTCAACACCAAGCTATCAAAACTAAAATTATTTATAGCTATTAATCTTTTAATTGTTTTATTGCAGTGTGTACAAGGTATATCTTCTGGAGCGCCAAAAGTGGTACAGTCTTCTGACTCATTTTGACCTCGTTTTTGTACTGTACATAATACAAAATGACTTCATTTGGAGTGTTTAGTACAATTAAGAACAAAAATAGCTTCTTAGTAAATAGTAATTTAGTTTAAATCACTTGGAAATTTGGGGGCCTCGAGGGAAAGGAGGGAAGTATGGAAAAGGGATATATTTCCAATTTTAATATGAAAATAATTCTCTCCTAAAAATAACTAAACAATTTCACAACCTGTTATGTAAAAAATACTACATATGAGAGTAATTCACAGAGCATAAAAGTACTTCCCCCTATTATGACTTTTAAAATCATGTATTTCCTGCATATAAGGAGAACACTTGTAGCCCTTTAAAACTCAAGCTATCTTGGTCCTTTTAACCTACTCAAAAGTAAATTTCAGATGAATAAAACCATTCAGTTTAATGACTTTTTTCATTAGACAGAAAATTAAAATTAATAGTTTTCAGTTTGACATTTGAGAGATACATGTATGCATATATAAAATGGAATGCTAGATATGAAATGCTTTTAATTTGGAAGAAATTTGTATCACAGATATCTTAAGACATGTAAATATTGCTAACTCCACATAAGCAAAAAAAATGTTATTTGAGTAAGTTTATTAAAATGTCTGATAGACCTACTGTACAGCAGATAAAACAGTGATAAGTGCTAATATACAGGTTGCAATGAAGATCTATTCATTGATAAGCGTCTTTTATGTGATCCATTTCCAAGTGATATTACAAATATCCTAATTATTCTAATAAAACTTGTTAATTCTGTAATAAAACTACAAAATCATTTCCAAAACTCTGTGAAACTATGAAATAACAAAAGCATTGGGAATAATATCAATAGATCTTTAGTTAATGAATATATGCAGGCAATAATCCATCACTATACTAGTTGACTGTAATAGACAAAAAAATCTGAAAAAGGTGTACATTTACTGGTAAGAGGGATGAGAATATAATTGGGTTGAGTGGTTAAACTGCATATGTGTAGCATTTAATTTTAAAGATTTGAATGGGACTTGAGGTAAGTTGGGCTGGAGAGAGAGAATAATAAAGTTAACTACTTTAAACCTAAGTTGGTTTATATATCCCATGCATGTAGCAAGTCATATTTTGAAAACTTTCAGTAAACTCGAAATTTTTATTGCTTACCTAGGAGAGCTGCCAATATCTCTTTTTGGC
Organism: Erinaceus europaeus; assembly: GCF_950295315.1. Lineage (NCBI taxonomy): Eukaryota > Metazoa > Chordata > Mammalia > Eulipotyphla > Erinaceidae > Erinaceus > Erinaceus europaeus. The sequence continues at coordinate 21,783,537 of NC_080174.1, forward strand.
CTATAAACGGTAATACTAAATAGCAACTGTCTGCAAGTGGCCATTTTTCCAAGGAGTAAGACAAAACATTAATATGGTGATGACATCAAGTTTAGCAATGCACAGAAGTTAAACTGTAAAAAATACAAAATCCACCTGGATGACTATAACATTTTAGGTGTCTGATCACAAAGAATTTTTGCTTTACTAAGAAATCAGTGTCAAATGTCCAAATAAGGTCATAAATATACAGTGTCTTTAGAATAGGACTAATGTTTACTTGCTGGTTGATAATAGCAAATACTCATTTAATGCTCAAGAGTTAGAACTAATCCACACACTTTAGTAGAGGTATGTTCTGCTCTAAGACTGTGTACGCTTCCTTTTTTCTGTACACAAAAAAAATGTACATGTACTTTTTTACATAAATGGATTTTATCGTTGATTATTTCTGTAACATGATGCAGATAACATCAGGAAATTACATTTAATAGACAGCTTAAGAAAAACAACAAAAAGAAATCACCTTAATGACTTAAATTTCAAGCACTCACATTATTTTCAATAATGCTGTAACTGAAAGACTCATTTTACTCTACAACCGAAACCATCCATTTCTGCAATATGAAGTTTAACTATAAAATTTTAATTATAGGTAAATATACTTGTTAGGAAAAAAGTACAAAAAAAAAAAAACCCCTGAAAGTTTTGAAATTAATTTTAAACTGCAAAATCACAGCAATCCAGTCAGGATCTGGAAAATGGTTTACTTAATTTCACAGGAGTATTTCTGTACAAATTTAGTTACAAATGGTCTATAAAGCCCAATGCACTTTCCATTCAAGACAACTATTGCTTATCCCTATCATTCAGAAATAAGAAATAATTATGTAATATATTTTGCCAAGGTTCAATTAAAGACTTTATTTTTCTACATTAGGGTCATGCTGATACATTATTTTCCCCATATGCACTTTTTAAAAATGTAGTATTTGAAAATTTTGGTTACATTTTTGTACCATACCAGTCCTCAGAAAATACTACATTCTTTAAACTTTTAAAAAAAAAAGGACAATAATTTTTAAACAATAGAAATGGTATTTATGTTGGTTCTGAAGGTATAAAATAACTGTACCATAAACAAATAAATAACTGCTTTCCATTTCCATAGCAGTACATATAGAAATACATTCTCCTAAGTCATATAGTTATCATTTACAATAGACAACTTAATTTTACTAATGATGCAAAAAATAATAGAATACAAGGCACAATCATTAAATGGAATTTTTCTTTAGGGTGTATATTGACATACCAGCATGATAAGGATACCGTAAAAAGTGCAGAAAAAACACAATGTGCAGTGAGACCACTGTATAAAACATGATTGCATAAAAAGTGATTTGGCCTATTTTAACCTTTAATAATTGAAAATAACCAATCTTCCCCTTAAAATTAAACTATAAAGTATGACATTTTAAAATTATTTTATTCTACTACTATCTAAAAAATCCTGAAAAAGAATTTATACCTGGGTAATAGTATATAAGTATGTGTTTGTATATATATTTAATTATACCCATTTGTCAATATATACACATACACACACAGACACATTTCTTTGTAAGTCATTTTAGCCTACTAGATATGTCTAAAGTTTAGAAATGACATTACTCCATATCAACAAGTAAACATCAAATCCCACACCTTTTTCCTGTATTTTCCTTGAATCCTTTAACCACTTAAAACATTTCCTCTAAAACATCTCTGTCAAAGGACCCACCAGTGCATTATCTTCTACTAGTACCAAAAAAAGATACATTTCAGCATAACTCTTTAATAACTTGCTCTTTAGAATAATATATAGCCTTTCCAATATTGAAAAGTGTATGCTGTCCCAACAGTCAAAAAACAGGCTTTGCACTGCACTGATTCTCAGTCTTTGGCACAATAAACAGAGATTGAGTGATTGATATAAGAATCAAGGTCTGAAAAATTAGACAGTCAAATGTTTTCCAATGTGGATATGTTTCCTTACATTTTCTCTTATGTTTGGCAGAAATGGAATACAGCAAAAGCCTCTTCTAGATTCTTTGTAGATGAATATTCTATAATTAAAATTAAAACTTCATAGTATCAAATGGTGGGAATTTTTATATTTAACTTCAGAGGAAACATTTCTTAATTTACTGCTACTCTGGTAACATCTGTCTTCTGGGGGGGAGGGGCACAAATGCTTTATCAATAAAAATGTACCTTGCTAGGTTAAAAATAATTATTTGTAACATGAAATGCTTTATCTCTAGGTACTTTTTTTTGCCTTCTTTTTTAAAGAGTATAACAGAATTATCTTTTCCAGAAATAAATTTGTGATTCATTGTAAGTCCACAATTTCTTTTTGTCTCAGTGAATGAAATGCATAACCTATCTAAGGGCAATAAATAGCAAACATTTAAAATATATATGCATATATTTATATATATATATTCATTTAAAGAAGTGAAGTGTCTTGTGGTTTTTTTTTTTTTCCTTTTTTTTTTTTTTTTTTGCAAATCAAATCATAACATTCCTATATCCACTATAGCAGCAAGGAAGCAGAAGTCTCAGTTCTACATACTCCTTAACTGTACCTGCTTTACAGATTTTGAAACAGAATATTGTGGTGCAAGTTACCATCCAATTAAATTAGCTTTTGCTTTTTCAGTCAACTTTCGGACTCGTCCTCTACTAGAAGTTCCAAAAGTCAAAGAAGTGTCTTCAAACAACAGCTGCCTTTGCTCCTCTTCAGAGTCATCTTCATTATAGAAAGCTGTCCTTCGACCTTGGTTTCTAGTTCTCATGTGGGTTTCAGAGTTTTTGAGTTCCTCAAACTCCTCTTCTTCATCCATAGGATCATCTATCTTTTTTCGATTACTTCTCCTTAACATTTTAACACTTTTAGGAACTATGAGGTCTGAGTCTAGTTTCTGTGTCTTTATCATCTTCCTTTTGGGTTTTCTGCCTCCTCGACTCTTTTTCTGTAACAAATCCTCTCTTATGCTATTAGTTTCAGGGAAAAAATTGCAAGTTGAGGAAGGAACAACTTCATCTCTGATGGGATGTATATTATTTTGCTCTGAATTTTCAGGCTTTGCAAATTGTAGTTTTTTGGGCTTTCTACCCCTTTTCTTGTGTATAACTTCACCACTACTGGTATTAACTTCTACCTTAGGTTTCCTTCCAGGTCCCCTCTTCACAAGTTTAGTAGGTTGCCCTCCGTGGCCATTAACTTGGATGTTTCCTGACAGAATGGCATTGTTCTTAGAATCTGCTAAAAGGGAATAAGAATACATTTAATATTTGGATATTTTTTTGAGTTTTAAACTACTCAATTGGACATTTTAATATTTATATGTAATCACATATAGTCTACTTAAAACTTATCAAAGAGAAAGATCTTTGATGGCCTCATGTGAAGGAAATAAAACCCAAGAGTCATTAAGTAACTTCTCTAAAGACTGTAAGTTATAATTGAGCTGGAGTCATGAAGGTTCCATTTTTGCCATTAGCTTTATCAAACACACTAATATATGAATGCTGATTGACTTACACAAAATGACCTTGGCTTTATTCGTATGGAACTTACCAAATAAAAAACATTTTACTGCTGACTTTATTAAGCAATTTTTTTTCCCTAGGTCAGAGATAGCTCACTGGGTATGGCATGTATCTTGCCCGGGTCTGAGCCCTGGCATATCACATGTAAGGTGCTGTGGAACCACAAGAAACACTAGATCTGGGACGGAGTCAAGATGAGAGACCTGAAAGCAACAAGAAGACAGACTCTCCCCCGAAAACTGACTCAAACCCTGGGAATTCTAAGTGGAAACAGGATTTTCTGGCCTATAAGAGATAAACTATAAATCTGAGTAGGTTTCTGGAGAGAACAGAAAAGAAAAAATGATTTATACACATTTCTAGTCATGATACAAAATGCTTATTTGTGAGCTGTCTGCTGCCAAGTCACAAGTGTTTAGCACACTACAGGTTATATTTTGCCACTTTTACCACCTTTCAAACATAACGTTTTTTTTCTCCTCCTCCTCCTCCTCCTTTTTTTAAATATCAGAGTATATAGCTCAGCTTTGGCTGGTATATGGTAGTACTAGGGATTAAACTTGGGACTTTTTGGTGCCGCAGGCATGAAAGACTCTTAGCTATTTCTACAACCTCAGCCCCATAAAGTTTTTATTAACAGAAATCTGCAGATAAAAGAACTTGGAAAGCATTAACTATAAGAAGTAGTGGCTAGCTTTCTGTGTCCTTATTCATCTCCTCCTCTCAATTTCTCAACTCAAAATAGGAGTTTGGGGGGGGGGAGGAAAAACAAACAATGGCTGCTGGGAGGAGTAAATTTCTTACACAGGCACTGAGCCTGAGATTAAAAAAAAAAAGTTGTGGAGGCAAGGAGGTGGTTCATCCAATAAAATGCACATGTTACTATGTGAGGACACAGGTTTGAGCCCCTGGCCACCACATGGGTACATTTGCTGGAGTGGTGGAGTGATGTAGTGATTATCTACACTCTTATTTGTGGATTAGACCCATTCTATATATTTTTTTTCCTCTCTCTCATTTCTAATGTTCTTTTTAGAGAAAAGGGAACAATTATGGCTGCTGGGAGTAGTGGAGTTTTGTAGACATTGAACACCAGTGAAAGTCCTGGTAGCAACAACAATAAAAAAGTTGTATGTTTGGCTGTAGACCATCTTAATCATTTATTATATTATCATTTGCTAAAGATCAGTATGCTGCAATTTTGTGATATAGTAATAATTCAAAAGAATTATTTTTTTCCTTCACATGCAGCTGGAAAGCTTCACAAATAGCAAAGCAGACTCAGGTGTCTCTCTCCCTCTCTATGCGCTTCCTGCTCAATTTCTCTGCCCCATAGAACTAAAGCTTTTTTTTTTTTTTAAAAAAAGGAAATTTATATTAAAAAAGAATTATTCGTTTAAGGGAAATTAAGGGTGTATATTGGATTAGCCAAATTCAGTTTAACTTGAACTTCTTGTATATAGTTTTGGTCTTAAGATTAGTGAAGTATAAATATTTGATTTACTCCTTGAAAGAAAGATGACTGTAGTTTGTTTATAATTTTTGCATACTGAGTTTTCCTTAGCTTTTTAAACTTAGTGAAAACAAAGTTTGCTTTTGGCACAAAACTGTCAATCAAAAGATATATACACACTCCCCAAACCTAGATATAGTCTGGTTCCCTGAGATAGAGCATAGGTTCACCCGTGCCCATAAACTAGGGGAAAAATATATACCTGAAAGCAAAAGTACACAAGAGAAAAATATATACCTGAAAGCAAAAGTACACAAGAGCATACCCCTCAACACTTCATCTGCATTATCCCAGTCTCTAGGTCCATGACTGTTCAACAATTTGTTGGCTTTGTATGTTAACTGTCTTTTCAGCCACCAGGTTCCGGATGCCAGCAAGATGCTGACTAGACTTCCCTGGACAGACGACCCCATCAATGTGTACTGGAGCTCCACTTCCCCAGATCCCCACCCTACTAGGGAAAGAGAGAGGCAGACTGAGAGTATGGATCGACCAGTCAATGCCCACGTTCAGTGGGGAAGCAATTACAGAAGCCAGACCTTCCACCCTCTGCAACCCATAACAACCCTGGATCCATACTCCCAGAGAGACAGAGAATGGGAAGGCTATCAGGGGAGGGGATGGGATGTGGAGATCGGGTTATGGGAATTGTGCGGAATTGTACCCCTCTTATTCTATGGTTTTGTTAATGTCTCCTTTCTTAAATAAATAAAAAAAAAGATATATACACACATATCAATCAACTGATATATAACTACTATTAAATGCATAAACTAGTAAACAGACAGAAATATGTACAAAAATAAAAGGTCATTTGTCATGAGGATATACTGCATTTTGCAAGATAAATGAATACATTACCCTGCTCTATGAGAGTGGATGACTTTGGAAGAGTGGATGTCTTTGAAAGAATACATGACTTCATTTTACGTTTGACTGGCTTTTCCTTTTCCATGTTTTCTTTAGAAGAATTATTTCTAGTGCCTTGACCAAAAGTGGACTGAGCAGGACTTGGAAGCGTATTCAATGTTTTGGAATGTTTCACAGAATTCTCTAAAACTAAAATTCACATCAAGAGATTAAATGTAAGAATTATTGAGAGTTGGGCAGTAGTGCAATGGGTTAAGCAAAGGTAGCACAAAGCGCAAGGACCAGCGTAAGGATACCGGTTTGAGGACTGGGCTCCCCACCTGCAGGGGAGTTGCTTCACAAGCAGTGAAGCAGGTCTGCAGGTGTCTATCTTTCTCTTCCCCTCTCTGTTTTTCCCTCCTCTCTCCATTTCTTAATCCAACAACAATAACATCAATAACTACAACAATAAAACAAGGGCAACATAAGGAAATAAATAAATATTTAAAAAAAGTTATTTAACCCAACAGTACCTATCAACAAGCTACTTCTAATCTGAATTGTTTGAAATAAACAAGATTGAAAAACAGAAAATTCTTTAATCTTCCCTTAGAAAATCCAATTTCCAGTAAGAAAAAGACATATGTAAACTTTAGACCCTATCCAGCAATTGTTCAGGCAGTCTGGATCAAAGTTTTCAGTTTTAACATTATTACACATTCTAAATCTCAATGTTCTTTGCCTTATTAAAAACAAAATGTAGGGAGTCTGGTGGTTGTGCAGTGAGTTAAGTGCACGTGGCCAAAGCGCAAGGACGGGAGTAAGGATCCCGGTTCGAGCCCTGGCTCCCCACCTGCAGGGGAGTCGCTTCACAAGCAGTGAAGCAGGTCTGCAGGTGTCTATCTTTCTCTCCCCCTCTGTCTTCCCCTCCTCTCTCCATTTCTCTCTGTCCTAATGACGACGACATCTACAACAACAATGAAAAACAACAAGGACAACAAAAGGGAATAAATAAATATTAAAACAATGTAAAAAGTAAACCAAATATCTGCTAGAATTTGCTAAAGTCTAGTATATTAAATTTTGCAAAGAGTAACTTAGCTGTAACACACACACACACACACACACCGCTCTTAGAAATTGTAATTGATTCTTACTTGTTTTCCCTGGAAATGCAGATGCATTAGCTTTAGGAACAAAAGCTTTTGCTGCTGAAGAAGTAGATGGTTGCTCAGTGTTAACCGGATCTGCAACTATTCGATTGCTTCTGGTTCGGACTACGGAACTGGATTCTGCTTTACCATTTATTTGAGTGGCATTGTGCCTTGCTGGTATTGGTCGTGTAAGTGTAGAGAATGGAGAGGTAGAGATATCTGACTTCAGCTGGGGTTTTAAGATTCTTTTTTTCCTTTCAGGGCTGTAAATACAATAATATCATTAGTTATTCTCATAGCTCTATGTGGATGAGTCAGTTTTATAAAACCACTGGATTCAACATTTGTACTATTATGAAATATGTTAAAATATGAGATTTGTAGTGGATTTCATATGGTTGTGAGCCTTTGAAAAGTGAATATTTAGTGAAGGATTGCCATAAATGCTATAGTTATATGACAGAAAGCATGATGCCACCACTATCCTAAAAATGCTGTTTTACTGTAGGGATTTAGCAGTTTGAATTTAAGCACTTACACTAGTATAGCTTTAGTTAAAAGATTAAAAATCCTCCACATCATAGGAACTTGCATGTCAAATATATCATTCTGTAATATAGGGAATAGTAAAGGAAGTATTAAAAAACACCAAGTTCTATCATTTAGATGACAAACTTATAGATCAGTTGAAGCCATTTACAGTAAGTCAAGTACCTTGATGTAGCACTACTGGAAACTGAGCTGCTTCTGTTTCTTTTCTTCCTCCTTTTGGTTATTGTATTTCTTTTATGAAAACGGAGAGCAGATTTATAATCTGATAAAACTGAACTAATGTGTTCTTCAAAGAAAGCAGACAGGCGTAAACTCATGCTATAAATCTATGAAAAGAATAAGAAAAAAACCTATTCAAATGCTCCCCCAAAGAAATGCAACTTTAGTAAATATTAATAAAATTTAAATACTTTTATAGTAAAAGGTTTCACTAGAATGTAAATGTTTTTTTATCCCAAATCTTACTTGATTTAAATTATATATATATATATATATATATATATATATAGTTATTTATGCACTCAGTTTAGGAATCTTCCAAGTTAGGACTTTTTTAAAAGTCCTACTCTGTACTCAGACAGCACACACAAGATTTCTGTGAATTATATCTTATTCAAACTAGTTTTTTTTACAATAATCTTCTATTGTAAATGTAGAACTAACATCTACCATCTCATTTTCACATCTCTTTGTGATGCCTTGTTTGCCCTCCAAAAAGGGCAATGATATTCATAGTTATACACATACTAATGTCAAACATTTTTTCATTAATGTAGAAAATTACTCAAAAAGTAAAGTACAAATAAGTCTGCCAAATATATAAAAGGAATAATATATATAACATCTATCTAACCACACTACTTCAAGAAATGTAACCAAAAATTTCTAAACTATGTGACATCAGTATCATTTCACAGAAGGAACAAAGCAGAAAAATCTACTAAAAGAATATTAGGAATGAGTGGGTAGCAGGGTGATTATACAAGAGACTTTCATGCCCAAGGATCTGAAGTCAGAGGTTTAATCCATAGCATCACCATAGCCAGAGCTGAGGAGAGCTCTAGCTAAAGAACAAACAACAACAACAAAAACTTAATTTTGTTCTAAATTTTAAATAAAGCATCAGCTACTTGATATACTTTGTTAAAAACTGCATTTAGTGTAAACATAAGAGAAAATTACATACCCTTGATCTTTTGCTAGGAGTATATGCTTTGGAATTACTAAAAATAAGTCGGACATCTTTACATAACTCCATTGGTGACTCATAATTCCCAGCCTCTAAAGTTTCTCTAACAGTAGCAAAATCCATTGGAGTGTCAATGATGTCTCTGTAGTCCTAAGGGAAGGAAAACAGATGGGATTGTTACCATTAATTCGACAAGGCATTACTTCTCAATACAGGGATTCATATGTAATTTCTCTGATGAGTTGTAGTCCGAAAATGATTACTAATCATCCCTACTTTCCTCATAATGTTTCCCCCACCCTTTCCCCCTAATTATTGGCATGTTTCATGCTCTTTCCATATTCACTGAACTTATTATACAAGCTTTGCCATTCAAGAACATTCAAGTTACGACCACCACTTGAACCTGGCTTGGAGAAGAGTTGTTCTAGAAAAAAGGGATTAAAATTGAACTGAAATGAAACCTCAGCTCTACAACTACAAATATTAAATTTGATGTAACTATATACTACCAAAGAATTTTAATGACTTGATAAAGGCCAACAACGTGATTCAGCAGGTAAGTACAGGGCATATAATGCTCAAAACTATGAATTTGGTTCTTGGCACTCTCTCGCATTAATAAGCAATAATAAATGTATCTATAAAACAGAGTGAGGTACTAACACACAGAACACAGAGTGAGCTTCAAGAGGGAAAATTTGATGGGAAACTAAAACTATGTGGCATGCCCAGCCTGTGGCAGAGGACTATCAGAGCCAGGGTACAGTCTGAAGAGCAGCAAGAATTTACTCAGTCTAAACCTACCCACGGTTATAAAGAAGACTCTCCCTCTTCCTCACACCATGACAAATAAAGAATATAGTCACAGCACCACCTGCTGACTGAATAGCAGAAGCCACACTTAGCTAAAAAATGGGGGAAATTTTTCAACTGTCCAAACTCAAAGATTTGAGGAAAAAAAAAAAAGTCCTGAGTTTGAATTCAGAAAGCTAATTATGAAGGCAATTCAAGACTCTAACCATAAATTACAGACACAAATTCAGAGTCTCAGAGATCAATTCACTATAGAGCTACAAGATGCATAGAGAAAAACTCCAAATAGAGATACACTCTGAATGGAGTTGAAGCTTACACAATAGGATTATTCAGTAGAGTAGAATAAATCAACTTCAGAAGACGGTATCAGGGCTATAAGATAAAACCACCATATTCTGAGTACAAAGTTGTTGGAGAGGAAAGGCTCATGAAAAATGAAAAAAATTCTCTGTGAAATAGCAGATTTCATCAGAAAACGAATGTTAGTGAGAATTATCAGGTAACTGCAGAAGAGGAGAGAAGCTCAGAATATATTCAAAGAAATCATAGAAAATTTTCCACCACTGCACAGCATTCAAAACATAAACATTCAAGAAGCTGAATTCAACACTCAAATTCCTGGATCCAAAACAGCCCACACCAGGACACATCATAGTAAAAACTATTCAAAAGCCAGGACAAAGAAAAAATAGTGCAGGCTGCTAAGGAAAGGAAGAATCTGGCATACAGAGGTAGAACCAGCAGGCTTTCATCAGATTTTTCATCACAAACTGAAGAGGCAAGAAAGGAGTAGAATGGCATACAGTATTAAAGGATAAAACTTGCCAACAATCAATACTATGAACCTTGCCAAATTCTTCCCTAAAATATAGAAGAAGACACTACCAACAATCCTGCCTTTCAAGAACTACTTAAAGGAGTCCTACAAAAGCAAAGGAACTCCAATTATAAGTAAGGTGATGAGTGGTATAAGTAAAAGAGAACCAGTAACTCAAACAATGGCAAAACAGTAATAATAAAGAAAAAAGTATTATTTATGTGGAAAACTGAGAAATGTTATGCATGTACAAACTATTATATTTGTTGTCAAATGTAAAAACATTACACCCCCTATAAAGAAATTAAAAAAAAAAAAAAGAAAGCAGATACACAGGAAAAGGGAGGGCAAAATGGACTGAGTATTATATATATGAGTGAATCAAGGTCCACTATAATGACCTAGATAGCAGACGAGAAACTCTTAAATCCCAATCTCTGCCTCACCTTGGATGGAACCTAAAGAACAAATGTTGGGTGGGATAAGTCAGGAAGAGAGGGATGAATACTGATGACTTCACATACAGGTAGAACTCAGGAGACAGCCTCAGAAAGGGAGAACACAAAAGACTTTGGGGGGGGAGGGGTCTGGGGCAGGGGTAGGGAGTGGGGGTGGGAAAGAGTATTTTGCATACAATTGTGTGAAAGATAAATAAAATAGAAAAAAATTGTCGCCTGTTTCCCTTCAATGCACCTTTCCCCATTTATCTTTATTACTTTCTGGTGGGGATTTGGGGCAGAGAGGCCTAGCATATGGAAGATTTCACTGTTCCCTGGCTGGCTTTTTCCTTCTGATAGACAAAGAGATCACAGGACTGTATGTTATCCCCTTGCAGTGACACTCCCATAAGCAGATAAGGTATCTTACATCCCCTTCCTGATGCTTCTTGTATCTTTTTCGCCAGCCAAAATGACAAATCAAATTTTTAATGGCAGACTCCATCCTCCCTTTTTGGTGGTATATAAAATAAGGTACCTTAAATTTCTGTTGTCGCAAATATGATGGGTTACTTTTTTATATAGTTTGTGTCTTCGTTTACTTGTTTTACTCTCCCTGATAAATTTCTACTCCTCAACAGCAGTATAAACTCAAATTCTAAATCTGTGGAAGATTAGGGAGACTTCATGGTTTTGATAACAGACTCCTGAAGTGAGATTATCTTCCTTGTGGAAAAAATAATTTTATTCTTGTTCAAGCATTAAGCTTATTTTTATTCTTCTGGGTAAATGTCTAGAATACAAATACTTGCAAGTATTTACTAAAATACACAAAGGAAAATTGATGGGCTCTAAAAAGAGAACTGAGTATCAAAGCACTGCCATAAATCAGGAATTCTCTCTCTCTCTCTTTTTTTTTTTTAAGGGAAGAGTTTAATCACCTTAGTGGAATTAAAGAGTTATCATCTACATTTAAAATTCCATTTCTTGATTTTTAAATGACAAGGAAGTGACTTTGGTGAAATTTCTCTAATTCCATCATTGTGAGTTAAATCATATACATTTAAAGAGTGATATCAGAAAAACAGATAACAAAGTTAGAAGATACCACATTAAAGTTAATTCAAATTCTTTATTTTCATTAATCTGAAATCATGAATGTCATCTAAACTCAAGAACCATGTAACAGAAAATTAACTAAGCAAAATTTAGATAATACTACACACTAAAAAAAACACTTGGGTCATGTTCTCTTGAACATTTTACTGTAATTCAAAAAATAATGAAATTTGGAATAACACAAGTATATATAATATTATCATCTTACATTTGTATATATTGCTTTGGCTTAAAAGTTTTACTCTATTTCTATCCTTTCTCTATTTCATGCAGAGGAAGATTATTACTGCTTATTAATTTATTGCCAAAATAAATTCATGAAATCAATGTGGGGAAAAAAAAATTCAGGTGAGAAAACCAAATACCTTGTTCAAAACTGCACAACTGTTAAGAGGCTGAGTAGGGAAGGACCATAGCCTAATATTTTGAGACTTTTTCTAATTTACCATACTGTAGAATTTATTTGTTCTACAGTCAAGTACTTGAGAAGATATATAAAATTATCAAGAACTGGGAGTTGGGCAGTAGTGCAGTGGGTTAAGTGCAGGTGGCACAAAGCGCAATGACCGGCATAGGGATCCTGGTTCGAGCCCCTGGCTGCCCACTTGCAGGAGAGGTCACTTCACACGCAGTGAAGCAGGTCTGCAGGTGTCTATCTTTCTCTCCCCCTCTCCATTTCTCTCTGTCCTATCCACCAACAACACCACCAATAATAATTACTACAATAATAAAAAAAAACAACAAAGGCAACAAAAGGGAATAAATAAATAAAAATTATGAAGAACTATAGTCATAAAATAATCTAATTGATAAACTGTCAAGCATATGGCATACAGTAAAGTCACAGATTAAGAAAATATTTTCAGGCTAGGGAGACAGCACAGTGGTTATGCAAAAGTCGTGTATGCCTGAGTTCTTCAGTCCCAGGTTTGCTCTGGTAATTATAAAGAAAAAAAAAATTCAAGAACACTTACTGGATATTCAAGTAGATCTACTGGTTGACGGAAAGGTTCAGAATCTTCACATTGAAATATAAGATTTAACAGCTCTTGACATTGCTTCTTCCATGCTTGAATATCATAAGACTGAGCTCTGTTACGCAATCTTCTTCTAGGCTGATGTTCCTAAAAATGTTGAAATGTATTACTAAAATAACACTTATGCAATGAAATTTTTATTTTGTAATGCAGTCTTATAAAGTTAAGAGAACTCCATAGATGGTGGAGGAATGCTTTGGTATCTAGTTCAAAATTTAGAGCAAAAAGTGGGCTGGGGTGTTGTCTCCATGGTATGGAATATGTGAGAGCCATGGTTCATAAGCTAACACACACACACACACACACACACACACACACACACACACACACACACACACACTGTTCTATTTCTAAGAACCATAAGTTTGTAATGGAAACTGATATCTAAGCAAAACTCAATTTGTTTTTAAAAAACATGAAGGAGAACTTGGTGGTGGAGGTGTTCAGGTACTGGAACATGACGATAGAGGACCACCTCGTACTGTATTTTACTGTCAACTGTAAACCATTAATTCCCTCCATAAAGGAAAAAAATGTTCTTAATGCATTCTGATTGATGAAGAATAACTCAAATAACAAAATAATGATATTACCTTCCTTTTACGGGTAGAAGTTCCTGGCACATCAGCATCTTTCTCTTCTTCCTTTGAATTAAGAATTTATCAGACTAATAAAAAGTCTTGATTTCACCATGTTCTCAAAGTGTCTAAATACCAGTTAAGTAATTTTTACATCTTGGAAAACCCCTAATATATATGTTGGAGCAATGAGACTTCAGAGATTCCCTCAGCCTATCCTATCATCTAAAATATTTTTCTGCTATAATTTTTTATAATTTTATTTTTATTATCTATTTATTATTGGATAGAGACAGCCAGAAATCAAGAAGGGAGAGATAGATAGATAGATAGATAGAGAGAGAGAGAGAGACACCTGCAGCCCTGTTTCACCATTTCTGAAGCTTTCTCCTTGCAGGTAGGGGCCGGGGGCTTGAACCCAGGTCTTTGTATGCTAACATATGTGCACTCAACCAGGTGCTCCAACACCCGGTCCCCTAAAATGTTTCTATTAACAATTTTTTTCTGAAATTTCAATTATTTAAAAGTGAAATATGGCATTAAATAAAAATATTCAAAACAGAATGCATTTGGAAATCACTATAGGTAGTATATTCTATGTAGAATAAGATTAATATAGTAATCATAATGAAATATAAGGTACCTCAGAGTCAGACAGAACTTTTTTCTTCATTGAATTGTAGAGTATAGTCATGTTGTAACAAGTCTGATCCCTAAATAACAAAGACATGTTAGTATATAAGTTTCAGGAGATGTCCCTGTTCCCTTAAGCCTCCAAGTAAAACCAGATTTTGGGACAGAACTTGAAGTGAAAGACTTGTTTCACTGACTCACTCTAGAATTCTATGCACACACATCCAACTCTCTCTCCTAGTCTATCTGAAGCCTCCAAAGCTTCCAACTATTTTGGCCTATATTCAATATCCAAGTCTCATAAACAAGTCTTTGCTCTGATAACTGCTGGAAGGGGGAGATATATTATTTCATTTCTCAGTGTGTTATAATCCTTCCATTTTAAGTATTTTCTTTCTCTACTCATTCTTAAATATAGCATACCTAAGATTTTGTTCTTGATCATCGCAAGACTATACCTTTTGCTCTGATACCTTTAGAGTACCTAGAGTTTTATCTAGTACCTGCAGTTTTATCTATATAAATGAATTCAAAATTGGACTGACTTTTCTGAAATTCACATCATAAACACAACCTAAGCCTAACTGTAAGCACTCAAATTACCCTTCCATCTTTTCATAATTTTTAAAAACAGCATTCTCATCCTCAGTAATACTTGATTTTCCACTTTTTCTTCCCTTGGCCCCATTTATACTGCAATCACTGGTAAAGTGTCTGATTCTACCTTCACAATCACTTGGAATTTGCCTTTTTCTTACTTCTATAAACTAAAGTTATTTCTTCTTTAGTCAGTTATTGCAGTCAATCTTACTTTCTTTGGATAGAAAACTGAAACTGAGGTGGAAGAGGGAGGCTGAGAGACACCTGCAGCACTGCTTCATGGCTTGTGAAACTACCCTTGGCAGGTGGGAACCTGGGGCTTGCACTCAGGTCCTTGTGCATGGTAACATGTACCCTCAACTGGGTTTGCCACCACCAACCCCTGTCAAGCTGGTCTAGGTAGGATACTTTCAGAATGTTCCTTATCACTTAGTATTAGGTATTTCAATCAAATTAGTATTGAAAGCATAGTATACGTTAAACTCATATTAAAATATTTAACAACCACCGTTCCCCAGAGCTGTCTTCTTTTTCTTTTGTTTTAATACAGAGACAGAGGCAGAGGCAGAGGAGTGAGCAACCACAGCCATTTCCTTCAATGCAGTTGGGGCTAGGCTCAAACCTTTATAGTACACATGACAAATGAACACATTATTCAAGTGAGCTATTTTGCTGGCCCTTTAGAGTTCTATGTGCAATTCAATACCTTCCTGAAGGTGGTCCAAATGCAACTTTATAGCATTTTACACCTATTTACTCTTCCCCTGTACTGCTTCTTCCACTTTAGAGTTAATTCCTTAACTATCCCTAGAAAACCTTTTCTTTCATTTTACAAGTGTTGCCTTAAAAGCTACACTTTTCACTTTTGGTATATATAGAGAGCAATGAACAGGAAACTGAGCTTAGCCTTACAGAAGAATTTCTTAGATTCTTGTCATGGAATATTTAACTATTCATAAATTGAAAGGGCAATATATGCTAGTATGAATAGTTCTCAAATCAGAGGCATTCATTCACTGTGAAAATTAGATAAGTTAGTCTTTATGAGACTCAGTTTCCTTAACTGTAAATTCCAGACAATCTGTCTGATGTGTTAGATTACTTGGCAGTGAATTAATTTAAGTAAGAGATGGCATGTTTTATTATTATAAATTGCATTTATTATTACATTACTATAATATATAATCTAGTAGTAATATAATAATAGGTCAAGAGCTAAATTTATTTTAACAGCTAAAATTTAGTTCAACAGCTAAATGTAGAGAATTAGTACTTTAATATATATACTAAATATACAACTTTAATATATATACCAATATACAACTTTATGATTTCATATACTATTTCATATAGTATTCCTTTCCTGTTTTGAGTGAAACTATGTTTACAGCATAACATTGACATAACATTTAAAACCATTTCTGATTACAATAATTATAGTGAACTACAGAAAAGTAACTCACTTTATAAAATGTAGAAGAAGATCAGTCACAAATTTAGCAGATTTCACAATTGGACTTCCAGGCTCATTAAATGTTCGTGTATTATGCTCTATATATCGAATTTCCCACATTAGGGAAGAAACCCGCCTTTAAGCCAATGAAATACAGAAATATTAACTTCATTATACTTAAGAGATAATGTGCACACAATTTAAAATCAAGAGAATCTCACTTTCCAACTACGGTCTGAAATCAATTGTAAAATACACCTTAGAAAGCTATTTCAAAAAATACAAACTCATTTGTGAAGTAAAAAGAGTAGGTATAGGACTAAGTATTTGCAAAGAAATGTCTGGTTTAGAGGCCTGGGAGAAGGCTCAATGTATACAGTACATGTCTCACAGGAGTTAAGCTCTGAGTCAGACCACTGCACAACATGATGAACTGATGCTGTGGTCTCTCAAAAAGAGAAAAAAAAAAAAGCATTAATGCTTCTTTCTGAGATAAAACAGCGACAGAATGGTAAGTTTTTGTTTTGCATGAAACTGCCATGTACCAATTTTTGGTTATAAACATATAATTTTCATATAGAAATGCAAGAATTTTAATTTAGCGACACTGCTAAAATCCAAACGTGAAAATAAAAGGTATCCAGGAGCTTACTAAGTGTAAAAGTATAGGAACATGTGACATTTTCCAGCTAGCTAATTAACAATTATTTTTGAATATTAAACTGACAGTATTATATATATTATAGTATTGCATTTTATTATTACTGAAAGCAAATAAAAAACCATGTAGTCCAGGAAGCTGTACAATGGGTGAAATACCTGACTTGTAAGGAAGGGTGTGGTTCTGAGTTCAATCTCTGGCACTACATATGCTACAGTAATGTTCTGATTCTCATTCTCTTTCTCTCAAATAAATAGGTAATTCTTAAAAAAAAAAAATCTACAGGGAGTCAGGTGGTAGCGGAGCATGTTAAGCTCAAAGCCCAAGAACCTGCGTAAGAATCCCAGTTTGAGCCCCTGGCTCCTCACCTGCAGGGGAGTCACTTCACAGATGGTGAAGCAGGTCTGCAGGTGTCTTTCTCTTACCCTCTCAGACTCCCCATCTCTCTCTGGCCTATCTAACAACGACGACAAAATAACAACAACAATAAGTACAACAATAAAAAAATAAGGACAACAAAAGGGGAAATAAATATTTTAAAAAATCTGTGCAGGTGGGAGCTATGCCTGAGGCTCCAAATTTCCAAGTTCAATCCTCCACGCTACCATAAGCAAGCCAGAGCTAATCACTGTTCTAGTAAAACACAACTCTGTAATTCATTTAAAAAAAAAAAAGGGGAGGGGACTCAAAAACAATATCTTTAGATTAAATTAACAGCAGCCGTGCAAACTGATAGCAGCTAACAGGAGACTGAACTAGACTTAATCAGAGAAGAAAGCCACATGCTCTACATGTGAAAGTATAAAGTCAATGGTGGGTCGGGCAGTAGCGCAGCGGGTTAAGCGCACATGGCGCAAAGTGCAAGAACAGGCATAAAGATCCGGGTTCAAACCCCTGGCTCCCCACTTGTGGGGTTGGGGTGTCACTACACAAGTGGTGAAGCAGGTCTGCAGGTGTCTATCTTTCTCTCCTCCTCTTTCTTCCCCATCTCTCTCCATTTCTGTCCTAACAACAACTACATCAATAACAATAGTAATAATCATAACAATGATAAAACAAGGGCAACAAAAAAAGGAAAAAAGTATAAAGTCAATGAGTAAAAGAAGGAAAAAAGCATTAAGAAGTAAAACAGCATATAAAAGCACAATTATATTCAGTAAGAACATAATTTATGTATATAGCTAATTACGAGGTTGAAAAATAGGCAGTTTTTAATTTGTGCAAAGATTCTGCTCCAAATGATTTTTTTTTTCTGATTTGGTTACTAGGATAGGCTTATGCCAAAATGCCTAATTAAACCGCAGTGTATGTGGAGATATAGCCTAGTTTAGCAATTATCTTGCTAAGCAGTATTTCTGTGAAAATTTTTATTTATAACAATAATGGAAGACATCAGAGGCTATAGTCTAACAGTATAAGAACAACTTTTCCTCTCTCCCCATTGCTTGTCCTACCTCTGAAGTATTACACATAATTACTCAGATTTTGCAATTTATGGATCTAGGATTAAAGGTAGCTATTCATCATGCTCTCTCTTTAATCACTGATAGCTGGTCTTGAAAGATTTAAAGTGTGCTTCAAGGGTAAAATGGCTTTTTGTGCTTTTAACAAGTTAACAATGAAGCAGCAGTAGAAATACCTAACAAAAAATCAGAAAATTCTTCAGAATCTGAGTCTAGCACTTTGCTTCTTTATTTTAGTGACATCAATTGGGGTGCTTCTTCCCAGCTGAAGACTCTAAAAATGTCTGAAGAATTCTTAATTATAGGGAAAAAAAACAAAAAAAACCTTGGTTATCACAACTAAGGGTTCTCCTCCCCCCCTTCCTTCCATCCATCCTTCCATCTTTCCTCCCTCCCTCCCTCCCTCCCTCCCTTCCTTCCTTCCTTCCTTCCTTCCTTCCTTCCTTCCTTCCTTCCTTCCTTCCTTCCTTCCTAAATCCAAGTACTACTCAGGTCTGGCTTATGGTGGCATTAGCATTAGGGACTGAATATGATACCAACAAGCCTGATAGCCTGTTGTATAAATTGTTAGGCTACTCTCCCCAAAAGGCTATGTTTCTATGTAAGATAGAGCCATAAATCAGCCTCACAAAATGAAAAAAATCCCTAGCTTCAAAACAAGCTTCTTGTTAAAAATTTTAAGGCAATATGACCTAATAGTTAAGTGTTGATCTGTTAAGCAAGTTACACAAAAAAATGAAAAGTCATTGGGTGAAAGTTATAAACTTAATTTCATTTCTGAAAATATATTTTAGGCAATAAAGCCTGTCCAAGATTAGAACTCAAATGTCTTATCAAAATTGTTAATGGAATTGTAATTCCAGGTGTGCTTTTAAAATTAGCTATATAGTTGGTTTTCACTGGGGCTTGGTGCCTGCACTACAAACCCACTGCTCCTGGAAGCCATTTTTACCCATTTTTGTTGCCCTTGTTGCTAGGTGCATTTAAACTGCTGCACTACTGCCGGCGCCAAAATTAGTGATTTTTTTTTTGCCTCGTCACCGGGGCTTGGTGATAGCACTATGAATCCACTGCTTCTGGCAGCCTTTTTTCCCCTTAACTGAGGGGATGGGGAGACAGAGAGGGATAGATAAAGATAGACACCTACAGCCCTGCTTCATCACTTGTGAAACTTTCCCCCTGCAGGTGGGGAGCAGGGGCTTAAATCTGGGTCCCAGCACATATCCTTTCACACAGTATTACGTATGTGCGCTTAACCGGGTATACCACCACCCTGTCCCCAGATTAGTTTTATTTTATACTAAACTGCAACTATGAAAAAATAATTTTTTCTCACTTAATTATTCATAAGCATTCAAAAATAGAACACAAGTAAAGTGAGATAAACCAAAAACAATAAGAATACTGGATCTCGCTTATACGTAGAACTTAAGAAACAGAGAAAGCAAAAAACAGCTTAAACCTGGACTGGGTATGGAATAATGCAAAAGCAAAGGACTCTGGGAGGAACAAATGAGAGCATGCAGAGAGGGGACTGAGATGCCCATAGTGCACTATGGTGAAAACAGACATATTGGGGGTCAAAGTGTTTTGCATTTATCTATAGTGAGCAGATGAAAGAAATTGTATTCATGTGTTAACTGTACAGTCCCTCCCAATAAAGTGTTTGGGAGGGGAAAAAAAAAAGAAAAACATGAGGAAATTAGGAAAAAATATATAATCTGTGATATTTTAGTTTATAAAAAAATAAATAAACATTTTAAGGCAGCAACTAGGAAAAATAATTTTGCTGGATTTACAAGCTATGAAAACAGTGTCTAGTAACTAGAAAAAAAAAACAATTTAGGAGTATTCCAAATGTGGCTTGCAGAGCAAGAGCAATAACATAACTTAAAATTGTTAGAACCAGTCAACGCCCATGTTCAGCGGGGAAGCAATTACAGAAGCCAGACCTTCTACCTTCTGCAACCCTCAACGTCCATGCTCCCAGAGGGCTAGAGAATGGGAAAACTATCAGGGGAGGGGGTGGGTTATGGAGATTGGGTGGTGGGAATTGTGTGGAGTTGTACCCCTCCTACCTTATGTTTTTGTTCATTAATCCTTTCTTAAATAAAAAATTAAAAAAAAATAAAATTAAAAAAAATAAAATAAAATTGTTAGAAATGCAGAATAGCAGGAAATCTACTCAATAATAGTCATCTGAAAGTTTTAGAAAAACAGATGTAGAAGATTAGATAATAGGTCACAGGCTTTCTCTTGGTAGCTGCAACATAAACAGTGTTTTCAGTTCTAACCTGTAAAATCTGTTCTCCAGTCTTTGTTTAATTGTACTTAAATCCGTTGGATATGCCACTACAGTGCAATACATAGGATAGGCTTGTAGATCCACAGGGGCCACAAATGCAGAAGCAATATCTAAAATAAATAAATTCACAAATGTATTTTATATTGCATTTATGTAAATCACAAAATTTTCTGTCTGAATTAGTTAAGTTCCAGTTCACATAACCAATCTGCCGCTGTGTTTTTACAGATATAGTTTAGCTGAAACTCAACTTTTCCTACACCTACATTAACGCTGCCAAGTTGTGTCGTTTGCATTCTATTAGTCACAATGATGTATGGCACTGAGATTCAATTTATAATCCTATCTCACAAAGCTTAATTCTGCGAAGCATGCATTCAGAGGGGAAAAAAACAGAAATTAATCCACATAGGAACCTATGGATTAAAATCTAGACCCTAGTTGAGATCACGTGACACTTTTCACTCAGTCACATAATACAACTTTCTTATTCTTTCTTAATAAAATTATCTCATACATTATGTCTCTACCTCTTCTTATTCATATTAATTTCTCCTTAGACTCTTTCAAGTAGATTTACTACTAACAGTGGGCTGCTAGAAATCACCACATACTAGTTTAGAGCTTGTACTCTAGAAGCCCATTGTTTAATTAAATTTAGTATGGAAATATACCCTATAATCTTATCATGCAAAACATTATTAAATCATAAAGACAAAGTAGGAGGGAGAGAGAGGGAGAGGGAGGGAGAGAGAGAGAAAGAGAGAAAGAGAGAGAGAGACAGGAAAAAAAGAAAAGAGGACTGGTGAGATAATTCACCTGGGAGTATGTGTGCTTTGCCATACACAATCCAGGTTCTAACCCTGATCCCCCACAGAACTGGGGCAAGTTTGGGCACTGTAGTCTCTCTCTTTTCCTATCTAAAAGTGTCAGCCCAGAATTGTGAAGTCCAACTGAGAACCACTACTACCAGCACTCTCCCCTTCATCCTTTCTTTACAAATTTTCTCTTTTAAGACTGGTGAAATAGCTCATTTGTATAATGTATTATTTGGATAGTGGGAAGTACCTAGACTCAAGACTGACCCCTACTGCATTAAACTTCAGTATGGTAGTCCCTTTCATTTTTCCTCTGCTTCATTGGCTCTCTGTCTCTATCTAAAGAAAGAAAACAAAACATTCTCTTCTGTATACATACCTTCAGGGACAAGTATCATTCAGCTTCCAGATCTACTTTCCTAATTCATTTAACAACTTCAATGTATCAAAGGTTTTCAAATATTAGATTATGGATGAACCTGATTTTTTCAGAGACATCACCAACGTTCCTCATTTTGAAATACAGCTAACAGTAACGCCATTTTTAACTGTTCTTAGATAGCTGAGGCTTGTGTAAGACAACATTACAAAAAAATGCACTAAAATGCTTGCAGACCACCAACTGATACTGTAAGGGAAAAAAAACTGAGTCACAGTATTTTTCCTATCTAGCAGTGTTTTTTTTTCTTCTTCTATATTTGTGTGGTACTATTATTTACCTAGTGTCATCAACTGGTTTATTCCTGCAACAATTCTTTCACATTCTTCATCCCTGGGACTAGAACCCCATTCCCCATCAAGAGGCTTATAGATCAATGATCTACATTCAACATCAGTTAAAGGAACACTGGTACCTAGTTCTTCAGGAAATACGGCTGAAATACAAAAGATAAGCACATTTAGTGAAAATATGCAGCAATTTATATTTAAATTACCTTTAGAGTACACTGTTGATATTGTCATAAAAGGAAAATATGATTTAGTAAATATGTTATTTTCATAAAAGGTAAGTACCTTTTAAAGGATCAGTAAAATTTAAATTATTTTTAAAATATTAACTTTATGAATTAATAGTCCATTGTAATTTATTCTCTAGGTGTGCATATAATTACTTCTTAAAAATTATATATGACAATATGCTCCAAAATCAGTTACAGGTGAAATTAAAATAGAAAAATGAAGCATATTTAAAAGTCTAAATTAATTTATAACACAATTAATCTAATAAAAAACATACATATCGAATAAAGGCATTTTTTAGGAATACTTAAAATTCTCATTCTTTTAAAATTGTAGGAACTTTTGTGAATAATGACAGATGATTCTTATGCATGCTTCTCTTCACTAATGAAAGTCTGCTTTCTGCATTGCTTTAGTGTTTAGTACCTTAGTAGAGAGACTCATCAATGGTCAATGGTGAGACAAAGTCTACAAGTCTACCATACAGTGTTTCCTTTCAGTAAGATTTTATCAGAGAAATACTAAGAAATGTGTTACCACTTATATATAATCAAAATTCTTTCTCCTCCCTACTTAACAGACAAAACTATTCAAGTACAGATGAACGTCCAAATTGGGGGGGGGGGATGCCAAAACTACTTTCTCCTCATACAGATTTTGTAGGAATCAATAATATTAAATAATATTAAATAATAATATTAATAATATTAAATAATATTAAATAATAATATTCAAATTAAAACTTTTCCCAAAGTATAAATTAAAAGTAGAAATATGTTTCTTCTGATTTAGCAATGGAATAAAAAGTATGTTTTTGGTAACACACACACACACACACACACACACACACACACACACACACACACACACTGCTAAAAGGGTTACTGCCGGAGCTTGGTGACTACATGACAAATTCACTGCTCCAAGTACCATTTTTCCTCTTTTCCTTCCAACTGCCAAACCCCTGCCTTTTATTTTCTAGGACAGTGAGAAATCAAGAGAGGAGAAAGAAAGCTATCTGCTGCACTGTTTCACAGCTTGCAAAGCTTCCTCCAGCCCCTACAGAAGGGGGTCCGGGGCTTGAACCAAGCCCCTTGGGCATATTAACATATACTCTCAATCAGGTGGCATCACCACCCAGCTTCTTGGTAGTATTTCAAAGTTGTGATTTTCAAAAATAGTTTGGGGACACTCATCATCATAATCAAGGTCTCAATTCTAGAGTATACAAGATAGGATTGGCTTTTTCAAGTTATCTTTTCTCTGTGTTTTTTTTTTTTTTTCCAGAACACAATAATTAGAGCAATTCCATTTACAAATCAGATTTTGTTTAAAAAATATTTTATCTGATAATAAAAGAAAACAAAAATACCCAAATAATATTCTTCTGGATGTCCCCACATTCAAGAACCGCTGTTGAGGCTGTGGAGATAGCACAATGGTTATGCAAAAGACCCTCATGCCTGAGACTATGAGGACTCATTCAATTTCCAGCATCACCATAAAGCTCTGGTGTCTTATTTCTCTCTCTCATTAAAATGAAATGAATGTGAAACAACGTGGTGTTAATATTGTCAACCTTTTGACAAATACAAATTTAGCGCCTTCCCCTTTTAAATTGAAAAAAACAAAAATGAGGAGACAGGAAATGTTGTCCTCAAGCTTTAGTCACAATGGCCTTTATTCAGTACCAAGTGTTATGCTCATCGCATAAAGCTAACTCACAAATGACAAGATAATGTGTCAGGACATATACAGGCAGGGCAACAGTTCTTGTTTTTACTTAAAACTACCTCATTCATCTTTTATATGTGCCACACATATGATGTAATGCATTGCTCATCACAGTCTATTAAGTATATATAACTTTATACTTATTAAGAATATATAACTTTGCATAATGTCAAAAACTAAGATCTAGGAATCTTGGGGTTTCAACTTTCAGGTTAATTCATTTACAAAAGAAGATGGCAGAGAGGGAAGGTGGCAGGAGAGCAGTGGGTTAAGTGCTCATGTCCTAAAACGCACATGGCCTGAAGCACACAGACCAGCATAAGGATCCCAGTTTGAGTCCCCGGCTCCCTCCCTATCTGCAGAGGGTTGCTTCACAAGCAGTGAAACAGGTCTGCAGGTGTCTATCTTTCTCATCCTGTCTTCCCCTCCCCTCTTAATTTCTCTTTGTCTCCACCCAACAATAAAAATAAATTAAAATATTTGAAAGAAAAAAAGATGACATAGCTATGAAATGACTGTATCTCGCTGACACCAGAACTCTTACTACTAACTGATTACAAAATGTAAATTTTGTAATCACAAAACTATTTGGCTACCAGGTGCTCTCTCGGAGTGAATAGTAATTAGCTGAACATTTTCAAATTTTACTGCAATCAATTTTAATCTTCCCCACTAGACTGTAAATTTGAAAACAGGCACTATTTCTTTCTATTATTGTTCACTGCAAGGTCTTCCAAAACACAGATATAAGTATTTGCTGAGTATCTGTGTTTTTTTTTTTTTTTAAATCTTCTTTTCTTCTTTCTATAGAGCCAGGGCTTGATACATGCAGGTTTTCGTTTGTTTGTTTTGAAACTAATCCAGGCTACTTTTGCATTTAGCTGAAGAGACAGAGTGAGAGAGGCACAAAGTGCCCCCTGTCCTACTAGAGCTCAAATCTGGGTCATGTCCATACCATGTACTCTTGGGGTAAGCAATCTTTCTGGCCCTGAGTATTTTCTATTTAATTTTCCTAATAACCATATGCAACAGTAAACTAGCTAATCACATTTTTTTTTTTTACTTAAGATATTAGTTCCATAATGCAGGCACAAAAAACCCAGTATATACACTTACCATTATTAGGTATTAGCTCCATATCCCAAGGACTCATTTTTTCTGTATCTCCATTGTCCCAGCTTAGAGGAAAGAAAATATTTTTTAAAAATAATTATACTACAACATTATGAAATCATATTACTAAAGATACGTCATTTCAGTGTTTAAGCTACCATTAAATCAGTAATTAAAACCAGGAAGAAAAAAAGAATATCACTTTATTAACAGGAAAAATATTCATAGTAAGTCCAGATGAAGTAAAAACACAAACATTATTTCCTTACCATACATTATAGCACTGAAATAAACTATCAGGGTACTCAGGTTGAAGAGGTTCCTGGCTTTCAATTGTTCCAAACCACCAGGCATCATCTATGACTGATCTGAAACGGTCACCTATATAAAAATAAAGACATCTCATTACTCTGAAAAGTACTGCTCCAATTATTACTCCTTGTTCCCAAATTATACCTTTAAGGTACCTGAAATGCCTATATAATTTCAGGGACATTAAAAAGGGACTTACAACTCCAAAATTAATAAATAAAATCAACATAACTGAGAGGAAAACACTATTTAATAATACCTAATGTGTGACTTACCAGCTTGCACATACTTTGTGTATCTTAAGGATTTCAACTAACATTTAACATAAAATCCATCACTAGTACTGTACTCACTTTTTATCAAGTAAAATAATGCAGTTTCATAATTTATGCTCAACAAAGATTATAGTCTATCCAAGTATCTTCCTGTATTTGTTTCCCAAAGCAAAGACCCCAGTCCCACAATAACCAATACACAACAAAAAAATCCAAACTGCCTTCCTTCAAAGTCGTCTTTGTTAGGCTACAACACACACAATACATATTCTCACTTTCCCTTATTATAAACTCACACACACACACACAAACACACACAAATTAACTCTTAAAAAGCGCCCCTCACGTCCTCCTTGCTAACCAATTGCATTCTATCACTACATTATTGAACCTGCTTTGTCCAAAGACCTTAATAAGTTAGCTATGTTCTATTTTCTCAACATTCCTGTGTGTCATACTGAAACTACATTCTTTTCCTCTCCCCATCCTCTGCTAGTTTAGGTTAGGGTACAAAACACCTAAGTAACCTGCCCAAAGATTAAATGAATTTATCTTGGAGCACAACTAAATACTGGGCTGTCAGAAAAGTCATGACACATTTTTACATAGAAAATCATAGCAGAATACACCACAACTTTTCTGATGACCCAATAGTTTCTCTTTTCAATACATAACACAGTATTTATGCTCTTAGGTTTTCTTACCAATAAGAATTTTAAAGTTGGGGCCAGGTGGTGGCACACCTGGTTAAGTGCTCACATTATAGTGCTCAAGGACCCAGGTTCAAGCCCGTGGTCCACACCTGCAGGGGGAAGGCTTCACAAATGGTGAAGCAGGTCTGCAGATGTCTCTCTGTATCTTTCCCTCTCTACCCCTCCTTCTCCGAACAATCTCTGTCTCTATCCAATGATAAAAACATTTTTTAAAAAAGGGTATTAAAGTTAATAGAGACATAGTAGCATAAATTAAACACTTAACAAAACAAATGTAAAAGTACGGTAGAGTCAGGCATAAGTTAATCGAACACAACTGCAAACTAATTACAGATGTACTGTGTGGATACACACTTGGACTTATGTTTAGTATCAAGTACTCTAATAGTCAGCAATAGTAGAAGGAAATATGATATACTACATTACAAAATTAATGGCTGCCATATGTTTATTAGTGGTACTGAGCTTAGTGAGAAGCTACTACATAATTTAATAAACAGCATTCTGAGATCACCACATCCTCAGAATACATATAATAGCTTCAAAAAGCTATTCAGAAAAACTTGTGTGTCTAACTATATGAATCATATTATAAAGTAACAAAGAAGCTAAGATAGGAGAGTTCACCATGCAGAGTAAGCTTTAAACACTTCTAATGGCAGGCTTAGTTATTACCATTAATATGATTTTAAATAGTACTTGGTAGTTAAGACCATTCACCTGAAAAAAATAAAGATCAACTAGCACCGACATCCAAGAAAAAGTATTCACCTATACATTTAGAAATAATACAAGAAATTTTGATATACATTCATTTGAGTTATCTTAGTGTTCAATGTTTGCCCTATTTACCTAGTTTTTAATTTTTAAAGACAAATCCTGTCTCCCGCATGCCATAATTCTTGGTGTGGCACTGGCTGTAACTAGTTTGTCTCTGGAAAATTCTTCGCCTGCCTATTAATATTTGTCCTCTACAATTACTGAAGTTTCACTCATGTGGAATATAAATGATTGAAACAAATGAACTTACAAGAAATCCATGAAATAGATTAGCTACCACTTTCTTTCCTTTTTCCCTCTTATTTTTATTTATTTATTTTTGCAAGTTTGTTTATAGGCATGGTCTGGCGTAGGGAACCTCGGAACTTTAGTGGCAGCTTGGGGATTTACACTCATCCTGTAGAATGGGTGTGAAATTATAGCCCTGAAGTCCCATAATCTTGTAAAACACTGGTAAATTGCTAAAATGAAGTGCAAACAATATTATCCTATAATTAATTGGCAGATGCTTGTTCTTAGAAAAATATATATTTATCTTGTCAAGTGGTATATGAATATTAACAGAAACACTTGAAGTTCATAACTGTATATTCTTGAATTCATACACAGATTTTATAGAGTAGCTCTTTATAAATTTTAGACATGGGCGTACTGAGATTCTTTTCAGTTAACTGTATAAACGCTTTTATGTATATTTTATTTAAGCCAAATTCAGGTTATCTAAAATCATTGCCATGAAAGTAATAATGCTACTGAGCCAAAGAGGATACAATTTTATTCTTAAATGATCTTGTTTCAGCTAAATTTAGTACTTATTTAATTTTTAATGCTCATTTTTGTCCCTGAATATCTGATTCTGATGCCTTTTCTCACTCTCTAATAGCTCAAACTACAAAATGATCTTCAGTATAAGTTCCCTCTAAGTCAGATAATAGGCAACTTATCAATTTCATATTTATCCTTTGAAAACATCACTCTTGGAGAAGAGTCTTCTAGACTGGCTGTCTACAGATACTTGCTAGACAGATACTGAAGTTTCCAATGAGTGACTATTATTTGAAATTCCTTTTATTATTTCTTGTGCTAAATTTTGTGTCTCTATGTCATTAAGTTACTCATGTATCTGATGAAAAATGTTTTAGACTTTAAATGCGTTTCATGTCACTAAGTTTGATAGCATTCAATTCCGTAGTTTTTATTTTTGGGGCACATGTATAAATTTGTAAGTTTACCAAAGACAAATAAGATAAAACAAACCATCATTTCAATGCCATCTTCAGGTACTGGAAGAAGGGCAGATAGACCTATGAATTGATATATTTACTCAAACCAAATTTGCCACATGCACACCATAACCCAAGCCAAATGACAAAGAGCAGCTTTGTTTTGAGTATGAAAAATGCAAATGAACACAGCCTTCTGTACATAAATTAATGAATCTAAGTATTAAGATTTTCAGTTTCTACATCCTTTTTTTAACTAACATTTTTAATTTTAAAGATGGGTTAGTCAACTAAAAAAAACCAGTTTAGTTTTAGTCTCAGTTCCATTTATTGAAAACTTTGAAGTGGAGGATTTTTTTTTTGCTTCAAATCTGAATTGTTATCATTAATAATTATGAGATAAAAATTCAATTAAATTATGTGAATAACTGAAAGAAAAACATATAATTCTTTAAATTTCTTTTTTATTTGGAAAAAAGGAAATATTGACAAAACCATAGGAGAAGAGGGGTACAATTTTGCACAATTTGATATAAATAATTTTAACTTACCAAATATAGAAGAGAAAAATGTTTGATATTCCAGGGTCAACTAGATTAAAATTAGACTATTCATAAAAAAAAAAAAAAAAAACAGCCACCAGGTTCCTGATGCCATCAGGATGCCGGCCAGGCTTCCCTGGACTGAAGACCCCACCAATGTGTCCTGGAGTTCCACTTCCCCAGAGACTCACCCTACTAGGGAAAGAGAGAGGCAGACTGGGAGCATGGACCGACCAATCAATGTCCATATTCAGCGGGGAAGCAATTACAGAAGCCAGACCTCCCACCTTCTGCAACCTACAAGGACCCTGGGTCCATGCTCCCAGAGGGATAGAGAATGAATGGGAAAGCTATTGGGGAGGGGATGGGATATGGAGATTGGGTGGTGGGAATTGTGTGGAGTTGTAACCCCCCCCCACCCTATGATTTTTGTTAATGTCTCCTTTCTTAAGTAAATAAATTTAAAAAAAAGAAAAAATTTTTTTAAAAATACTGACACAATAACTTACTTTGCTATTAATATTACCATAAGTCGCAAAATTTATCTGATTATTTTTTATAAATTGTGGGAAAATAGCAAATCATTTATCAAAATATAAAAAGAAATAGTCAACATCTATGGCTTCTAAATAAATTACCCACCTATATTCCAACGCCTATATTTTGCGTCGTCAAATTGTTGTCTCAAGACTAGGAAATCTATAACATCAGGCATATCATGGTATCTAATTACAAATAGAAACAAATAGATTAGGTCACATACCTAAAAATATTTAAAAGCCGTTCAAATTTATTTGAATCTTGAAAAACAATCTACAATAATAAGAAACCATTGCCTCTTTCAATAGTTCTTACTTCATGGTAAATGATCCGCCAGTCAGTTTACCAGTATCAGGATCTAGAAAAGCTAGTTTAAGGCAGCAAAGTGTAGGCAATCCCACTTCATACTTTATACCAACTATTTTCATCAGTTCTTGTTCCTAAAGAAGATCAAGAAAATAAGAAACCATCTTTACCAAACAAGTTGCCAGACATATTCAATAAAACACCCTTTTATCAAGGTGGCAACTGCTATTTGCTTATATATGCTTATTGAACTGTGTCTGTAATATCTGTGCACGTTCTAGTATGCAGTTATATCTCTGTAGAGTAAAAATGAAAAACAAGCATCGTTAAAATGTTTTTAACCATTTCAAAGATCTGTAATTTTGAACTGCACTAACACATCTAAAAATTATCATTAAATTTCAAACTAAGAAGTTTACTCAGCACATTAGTGTTGCTTAGTTTTCACATTTTGTGCAACTCTTATTTTTTTTCCACTAAAGGTTATCACTTGTGCTTGATGCTTATAGACTCCAGCAGTCAACATATTTTTCCCTCCATTTCCTCTTGATAGAGAAGAAGTGGGCAGGTGGGAGGTCAGCACTACTGCTCCACTGTTCATGAAGCCTGTTCTACATCTGGGGATAAGGACTCAAATCCTGAGTAACATGGGAGCCAACATCTGGACCTCTGCTTTATCCAATGTTTAAACATTCCCAGACTATACAGGCAGTCAAACTGTTGGACTGAAAATTAAACTCTCTCTTCTTCCTAGAATGATTTCATTAAAAAAAAAAAAAAAAAAAAAAAGTATCTTCATGTAAGAAGAAAGTAAAAGGACAACTACCGGGACAGTTTCTCTCATATCTGGAATATAGAGAACTGAAACACATGATGTCGGGGGAAAAAAGTAGTCAACCCATCTATCTCTAAGACTTTACAAAACCGTGGTAGTTGTCATTTTTGGGAGGGTTGAGTGGGGGCACAGAACTTTGATGATGGGAGGGACATGTAACTATACCCCTATTATCATATAACCTTGTAAATCACTAATAAAAATATTTTTAAAATATGGTTATATTAAAAAAGTATTTTTATTACTGTTTTTTAAAAAATCATGTTAATAAAAAAAGGAGCATGTGTTATAGAACTCTGAAGGTGGGTGCACTGTACCCTGTAGTTTTATAAACAGTATGCCATTATTAAAAAAGACAAATGCTGTCTTGGGGTACGATACTTTATCTTCCCAAAATATGAGCCAGCACATCTTACCCATTGTAAAAATTTTTTTCTTTTGATTTCAAAACATCTTGAATACTGCAAAATAATAATAATAGTAATAATAATACTATTTCTTATAATAAAAATAGAAAGGTGAGGGATTCAGGCAGTAGCGCAGTGGGTTAAGCACAGGTGGTGCAAAGCACAAGGACCAGTGTAAAGATCCCAGTTCTAGCTCCCAGCTCCCCACCTGCAGGGGAGTCACTTCACAAGCAGTGAAGCAGGTCTGCAGGTGTCTATCTTTCTCTCCCCCTCCTCTCACCATTTCTCTCTATCCTATCCAACAACAACAATAGTAACTACAACAATAGAACAACAAAAGGGAATAAATATTTTTAAAGAAACAGAAAGGTGAATGCAATTTTCCAAAATCCATGGTTTTACATGGGGGTGGTTCTTAAATAATAAACACTGTACCCGTAACTCCATTT
This sequence comes from Erinaceus europaeus, assembly GCF_950295315.1. Classification (NCBI taxonomy): domain Eukaryota; kingdom Metazoa; phylum Chordata; class Mammalia; order Eulipotyphla; family Erinaceidae; genus Erinaceus; species Erinaceus europaeus. Next base: position 21,815,299 of record NC_080174.1, read on the forward strand.
TATGCCATGGCTGTTTTTTGGGATTGATACTATAAATTTTATTTTTCCGAGCCATTTCGACATACGCTTCATGTCCTTGTCGAAAATAATAAACCTAAAAAGAAAAGAAAAATTGTAATTTAAAAACTTGAGTGTATTTCCTTTAACATAGATGAGAGGAATCAGCTAATACTACAAATAAAATCTAATGTCCTTGAAGTAAAAAATAAAACAGTAAAAAAAAATACTGTTTTATTTCTTCTTGATGTTGTCCTATGTCCAAATAACAGTTTTTTTTAAATTTTTTAAAAACTTTTTCAGATAAAAAGAGTGTGATAGAAGAAGAGGGAAAGAAACCATAGCACAAGATTCCTTCTGTAGGGACTATAGGGACAGGTAGAGAGGGACAGGCTAGAACCTGGGTGTTGAATATAGCAAATCATGCACTAGTCAAGTGAGCTATTTTGCCAGCCTGTAACCAAACTACTGAAATAGCTTTAATTATATACTAAGAAATAAAGCCAGCCATTTGGTGGCATTGTTGTTTTCTCGGAATAATAAGCTAATGTATGTTAGATAATAAAATTAAACTGCAAGTTAATTATACAGGTCGTGGTCACTTCATTGCTACTTGTCTAGCAGTACGAATGCCGAATATATTTTTTTAAATAAAAAAGCATTTCGATATATATTTTATTTTTATGGACTAGATAGGCAGGATGCCAAGATACCTCATTGGGAGCTGCCAACTATGTCTGGTTTCCACAGCACTGAAAAAACAAAAAAACAAAATAAAAATTCAATGCTGTGGTGTTTTTTCCCTTTCTTCTCATTTCTCTATTTAAGAGAGTTGGTTCAGAGTGGTGAAGACCGAGGAAGGGTGTGTGTGTGTGTATGGCATGTGCATCTTTACCCCCATTTTATGAAGGTCAGTGTTAAAACAGTGACTAACATTCTGCAGAACTGGTGAGCACAAAAAGTCTGACAACAGGTATCTTCTCAAAAACTTAAAAAAAAAAAAAAAAAAAAGGTGTGTATACCAGAGCATTCCTAGGCTCTGGTTTATGGTAGTCTCAGGACTGAACCTGGTACTTTGGATCCTCCTCATGGATGAAAGTCTTTTATATATTAAAGTCTTTTAAGGTATCAAGGTATCTCCCCAGTCTGGAGCTAATCACTTTTAAATTTACTTATTTAGTAGTATTTTGGGACTGCCAGTATTTCACATACCTTTATTCTATTCATTAATATTATTATTGCTCCAGCTGTCCAGTATATTATAGGACAGGAAAGTGATGAATAAGAACAATTTACTTATTTAAGCATGAACTGTTAAAAAGATAAACATTTTTAAAAGGAAATTATTCAATGAGGAAATATAATTTTTATAGCACCTTATTAATGAAATGCAATTGAATTGAGCATACTCTTGATGCAGCACGGTGATGTGCTAAGGGGTTTCACTATATTAAATTTAAACAAAGTGGTAATACTGTGCTTTTCAAGTCTTCATAAATGGACAAATGAATTATGTTCTTAGATAAATTCTAAATAATTTCAGACTGAGTTCTTTAGTTCTTTCTTATTAACAAGTTTTTGCTTTCCATTTTTTACTATCAATTGCCATCCACTACAGTATGTTGCTAATTAGTATATTTTGCTAAAGAAGTTTTTATGTTCATTCGTAATTTACTACTGCACATTAATGTGTTAGACACCCCCGATAATTCAATCTCCTAATATCTATGCAGAAAGAGAAAAATATTTTTAAATTTATTATTATGTAGTCCACAATGGTCAATTTGTTACATTTCCTTAAAAAAAAAAAAAACTTCCTTTTTTCTTGCCACCAGAATTATTGCTAGAGCTCGATACCTGCACAAGGAATCCACTGTTTGTGACCATTTTTTTCCCTTTGATTTTCATCTTGTTATTTGATAGGACAGGGGAAAATTGAGAGGATAGGAGGAGACAAGAGCAAGGGAGAGAGAAGGGAAACATCTGCAGCACTTCTTCACCACTTATAAGACTCCCTTTCTGCAGGTGGGGACCAAGGCCTTGAACTTCAGTCTTTATGGTACTGTGTACTCAACCGGATCTGCCACTGTCCAGCCCACCAAATGAATTGTTTCTGATTCTAATAGATTTAAAATAGATCTAACTAAGTCGTGAACATTGTAGGTATTTAAATGAAATATCTTATGAGACAAAAGTAAATGGGAACAAAAATACTGATTTTTTTTCCCCTTAGCATGCTATATAGTCTTCAGCTATGAAATAACCATTAAAAACTTGCTACTAAAAACCTTGTTAAAAACACATACTAGCTTATAAAATGCTAACAAAATTTCTGTTCTCTTACAATATTTGATTTCCATTGCAATGTTTACAGTACCCTCAAAAGATTAACATTAAAGCATTTCCCCTAACTATACTTTTTCCATATTCAGATAAAGATATCTAGAATGGGATACTTCACAAAACATCTGTAACTTTCTGGAGTTATTTCAAGACCTAGAAATAAGACAAAGTTATTTGAAAGAAACAAATGTAGGATGTATAATAAAGTTGTAAAAATACCTCATCACCCATCTGTGGCACAAAAGGACATCTTCGTGGAATAGTATCTGTAATCCATGTTGAAGGTAACCACTCTTCTAACGTCAAACCATTTTCTGTTAGTTCTCCTACAGCCAATCTCTAAGAGTTTAGAACATTATAAAGTAATATTATCACAAGATCATTCATCTATTAATCTTTACTTTAGCGATAAAGGCAGTGAAATAAAGAACAAAAAAGGGGAACCACTGTAAAAAAAAAATGGCTTATTGGCTTGGGAGGTTACATGTTAGAAAGTCATTGGATTTGTAAGCATGAAGTTTCTAGTTCCATTATTAGTATGCTCTGGGCTTTTTCTCCCTCTCTCATTTAAGCAGTCTTAAAAAAATTATTCTGGAAACTGTGCAAATTGAATATATTATTCAATTTCTCCAAATGAATACATAAAAGGATAATTATGAGCTTTGTCACAGATAAAACTCATAATTAATCCAAGTGACAAGCTATTCTCACAAATCCTGAAGTGTTATCTCTTTGTATTCTTTCCTATAACAGTTCCTATCAGATTTATGTACATCCCATGTAACAAACCAAGACATATTAAAAGTTTACTTTGGGAGTCAGGTGGTAGCACCGTGGGTAAAGCACAGGTGACACAAAGCACAAGGACTGGCATAAGGACCCCGTTCGAGCCCCAAGCTCTCCACCTGCAGGGGAGTCGCTTCACAAGTAGTGAAGCAGGACTGCAGGTGTCTATCTTTCTCTCCTCCTCTCTGTCTTCCCCTCCTCTCTCCATTTCTCTCTGTCCTATCCAACAACAACAACAATAATAAAAACATTGAAAAATCTTTACTTAAAAAAATACTTCATGGTTTATAAGACTATGATATTCTCATATGAACTGAGATATAGAAAGTTAGATATAGAATGCTAATTATTTCCATGTCACAGATTTTGTACTCCCACATAGCCCAAGTATTCCCTCTCAATTTTAAAGTGACCATTTCACATAATTGTCTTACAATTAGCTTTTAACAAAAAGGGAATTATTTTCCAGGTTTTTCTCTTTCAAACAAAATACAATCAAGTTCCTTACTAAAAAGATAAATACCTAGGTAACTGAGATAAAAGTATTTTTTCACTTTACTGGTCACTTACAAAGGTGGGCATAACAATTTTGATGTTGTACCTAAGACTAGGGAAAAGTGAGTTAAGAGACTTTAAAAGCTAATGCTGTTTATAAATAGGGAAACTTCATGTGGTTAAAATTTTGGTTCAGAGCATACTGAGACTACTAAATTTTCTTTTTTAAAGAAGGTAATTATTTTTAAAAGGGGGCATTTTTCACTGTGAATTAATATAAGTTTACTAAAATGAACTTAGAATGCAATATCATAAAATACTATTTGCAGGCAGTGACTACTATAATTCATTTCCATTTCTCTTCCATTAATAACATTTTGATTCTTCCTAGTCAAACATATGAGAGTAATGTAGGGGCAGAGAATTTTACCACAAACTGAATATGAGAAGATCCATAATAGTATTTTAGGCAGAACATTGACAAGGATTGCTATTGTAAAAGGATCACCGGGTACATCAGAGCAAGGATTTGTACATTATGGCTGAAATCCATACACACAATTATCTGCTTTTATAAACTGAATTTTATTAGAACAGTCATACCTAACTGCAGATGTGTTATTTGTGGCTATATTTCAGTTATAATGGCAGATCTGTTAGCCCTCTATAGTAAAATCACATTAATCCCTACTTTGGCGAAGAGTATAGAGGGATTATGGGTAGAAAGGAAGTAATTAGAAGGTCACTGCATAACACAAAAGTAAGAGTTCATGTTGGCTCACACTAGCATGGATGCTGAAGTGACAAGAACAATTAATTGGTAAATATATGCAGAAGACAGTCATGATAACTCCCTAGTGAACCGGATATGGAATAAGAAAGAAAAAGTAATAAAATATAGTACCAGGGTTTTGGTAAAAACAACTGTAAGAAACCACTGATAAGACAAAAGGGGACAGCTGACACTACACTCATAGGGAAAATTTAGCAAACAATGGGTCAGCCTACATTTATCAACACTGAAAAGGCAAAAGAAAAAAACCATTGGCAAATGTGTGACTATCTCTTTGAATTATCTTCTGTAGACAAAAGCACGGAAGCTGACAAGAAGAATAAATAGGCTATGTATCCAAATTAAAGTAATTCATAATTATAAAGCTGAAGCAAACAAGTATTCAACTGTTACAGATAAAATAAAAGAGAATCATATTCTTAAAATTTGCAAAGCTCTGGGGATAAAATCCCTATGACCATCGAACTATATAATTCAACAAATGACAGCTTACACTAAATACTAAAAATGGGAATGATTTTAAAAATCCCTTTGGTTTAAGAAAATAGACTTTCCCATTTAGTCTTTAAAGAAGTAGAAAATATGTTCCTTGTGTTGGAAAAATAGCATAACAGTTATGCAAAAGACTTTCGTGTCTGAGGCTCTGAGGTTTCAGGTTCAATCCCCCAGCACCACCATAAGCCAGAGCTGAGCAGTGCTATGGAGAAAGAAAATAAAGGAGGGAGGAGTGAAAGAGTTGGGGGGTTGGACAGCAGAGAAAGAAAAGGTGCTCCTTAGACTTCCCTGACAGAATACAACCTGCTCTATTATTATTTTAAACATTGATTTATTTACTCCCTTTTGATGCCCTTTTTTTTATCATTGTCGTTATTGTTGTTCTTGTTATTGATGCTGTCGTTTTTGGATAGGACAGAGAGAAATAGAGAGAGGAGGGGAAGATAGAGAGGGGGAGAAAAAGACAGACACCTGCAGACCTGCTTCACTGCTTGTGAAGCGACTCCCCTGCAGGTGGGGAGCTGGAGGCGCAAACCGGGATCCGTATGTCAGTCCTTGTGCTTTGTGCCTCCTTTGCTGAACCCGCTGTGCTACCTACCACCCGACTCCCTATTATTATTATTATTATTTTTAAATAGAGCACCGATCAGATCTGGCTTATGGTGGTGCGGGGGATTGAACCTGGGACTTCGGAGCTTCAGACGTGAGAGTCTCTTTGCGTAAACACTATGTTATCAATCCTTGCCCTCTGCTCTTATTTTTAAGTCATTTCAATTTCATAAAAGTTTTCATAGCACTTATCTCTTGTAATCTGTCTCAAATTATCCACAGATTAAAGATTTACTAACACATATACTACCAGCAACATAAGGGCCAACCAGTTATGACCGGCATGCTCTGTAAATTAATAAAGGTCTATTACAAAATGCTGCTCCAGAATCATGTTGCCAATTACACATTTTCCTATTCTTAGTCTAGGTGATGATGTCCATATGATTTCAAATTTACTGTTAGTTGTAATAATAATGATGGCTTTAAAAAAATAAAAGCATGGCAAGCAAAATATTAATAGCTTACTTGAATATTGAGTTGTTTTTGCCATTATGTGTGACCCAGGTTTGAGCCCAGCTGTCAATGGTGTGGTTTCATCACCCTCTGCAATCCCCAAGTCCCCCATCTCAATCCTTCTATCTGAAAAAGTCAGTCCAAAGCCCCAGAGATAGGACTGAAACAAAAATAAATTTAAAGAGCAAGCAATTAAAAGATTAAGAAACTCTTGTTTCTTAGTGTTTTCTTTCACACAAATAAATGCCACTGATTATTAAGAAAATATTACTCAGGGGCCAGGTGGTGGTGTACCTGGTTGAGCACACATGTTACAGTGTACAAGGACACAGGGTCAAGCCCCTGGTCCCCACCTGCAAAGGGGAAAGTTTTGCAAGTGGTGAAGCAGTGCTGCAGGTGTCTGTCTCTCCCTCCTTGTCTCCCCCTTCCCTCTTGATTTCTGGTTGTCTCTATGCAATAAAGATATTTAAAAAAAGAAAGAAGACAGTACTTATAAGATTAAATGTTCAATATTTAGAATGAGAATTCTACTAGTGTATATACTCTCACTTGGTAACTTTAAAAGGAGTAAATAAGCTATTTCAATATACTTTATTTCATCACTATGTACTTTTTTCTTTGCTATTACTGCTACTCTCTTGCTTTTTACTATTCTATTGTTACTACAGCTAACAATGTTTCTGTTCATCAACTGCTCTTTTAAAATGTATACTTTGTTTTCATAGAAAACAGTTTATGTTTTAAAAAAAAATTAACCTTTTGTTTTCTTTCTTTGGGCTTCTTTTTCTTTGGTGATACTGGTCCATCTTTTTCTTCAATTACTTTCTTTCTTTCCTTTTTAATCTGTTTTTGCTTCTGTTTTTCAGATTCTTCTTCTTCATCTGAACTACTTTCTGCTTTCTTGGTTTTATGTTTGGGGATTTTCTTTGGTGGCTGCAGATTAATTCCTGCATCTGCTGTCCAGTCAGAATAATCACTAGAGTAGTCGCTAAAAAGATTTAAACAAATGCTCACATAAGATATGCTTTTATACTTTGCTTTATGATAATGTAAAGAAAAATTAAAATAATGATCGAAAAAATGGTAAATACTAAAATAAAATCAAAATATTTCCTTAACTTTGAACTCATCATATAAGTAGGTAAAAATTGTCTATGTTTAACTTGAATTATTTTGGGTTACACATTTAATTGAAACAGCAAACTTAGCAATTTATGATTAAATCTATGATTTTAAGAACACTGCTTTCTGAGCACTGCACACAATCAAATTATTCTGTGGTATATAAAAATAAAGGGCAGTCCCTTCCTCAGTTCTAGCAACAGAAACTGAGAGCCCTGGAGAGTACATGAGACAACAATACTGAGGAAGAGGCATAGATTCTTTTATAAAGGAAAGTTCAAGGTCTTTAGAGTGAACTCTCATGGTGCCCTTCTGGTGACTAAATACTGACCTGACACTGGTAAGGTCAGAAGGCTTTCTACCAGTGAGAACTTGTGTTTGTAAACTTCACCTAGCGTCTACACATTACTTTAGATCCACCATAAATTTCAAAACACCACAACCAAATATGTATGTCATTTCTTTCAAATTTACAGTCAGTATCCAAATTTTCTGAACTGATGCTATAAAAAAGAATCTCGTTATGTTACCTTCTGTTTTAACTTTAGCACTATGATTTGTACTTGATTGCATAAGGTTTTATAAATACAAATGCTTTCAGGAATCTCAGTTGTAACTTGTTAAATCACCACTGTGCTTAACTTATAGTGATTCATGACCTCACTATAAAAATAATGCAAATACTCCAACAACAAAAAGGCAGACTTTTCTAGAATTTATTTTACTACCATCACCATTTTCTCTATAAGCACTTAGCTGAATCTCCCCAAGAATAATCTCCACATATGAGGGCCAAATAATAAATGTACTTGATAGCATAAGAGTTCATGACTTCATTTTAAAATCTGAAATGATTTTAAAGAACTGAGATGGACACATTACTAACATTATTCTAGATACACTTATTGAGCAAATAACTATTTAAAAAAAAATATATATATATATATATTGTTCTCAGGGGCCAGGAGAAATGTTATTTTACCAGGTATATGAGGACCCAGGCTTGAACCCCCAGATGCCATGTGAAAGTACCACACAGCAGGGGAGGCTTCACAAATAGTGAAGCAGAGCCGTGGTGTCTCTCTCCTTTCTCCTCTCTCTATTTCTCCTTTGTTTTCACCCTTCATGGGGGTTAGGGGTTGTAGCGAGAGGTACGCTGAAAGCAGTTCTGGTACCAGTGAAACCCTGATGGCAAAATAAAATAAAGCTCATGATAGGGGGCCAGGTGGTGGTGCACTTGGTTAAGCGCTCATGTTACAGTGCACAAGGGCAAAATTCAAGCCCCTGGTCCCTGCCTGCAGGGAGAAATCTTCACGAGTGGTGAAGCAATGCTACAGGTGTCTTTCTGTCTCTCTCCCTCTCTATCTTCCCCTCCCCTTTCAATTTCTCTCTGTCTCTAGCCAGTAAATAAATAAATAAAATATTTTTAAAAAGAAAAAATAAAGCTCATGGTACTCAATTTATAAGCATTTATATTTACAGTAACCAGCCACAATCACTGAAAATGGGACCTACCGATAACTCTCAGTAGCAGTCAGCTCTTTCAGAAGACCTGTCAACAACAGCATGTTATCTACCTACCAATTCCAATGACCTATCTCCCTACAAATGTACCCAGCTTAAAGCCACTGTAGCTCTTTCATAAGTACCTCAATGCTACTTCATAGTTTTGCTGTTTCCATTGAGCCAAAAGGAAGCGAGCTGTTCTTCATTACACTTTTTCAAATATAGATATAATCTTGGGTTCTATCATTACTGGAAGTCAATGTTGTATGAATAGTTAAGTCCTTGAGCCTAAAACTGGCATAAGGTATTCTTATAAACTCCACCACACAGTTTCTTTGACAATTTAAATAGAGACTGTCTTTTAAAACCTGTCTAAGGACATAAATGTAAGATAATTTCATAATTTCACCTACATGGTTAAGTGAGTGGGGCTAACAATAAAAAGAGAAGTTTATTTCCATAGTGGAAATAATTTGCTGAAACAGATTATTAGTATTTAATAAATTTTACTGTGTGAAAATAATAGTATTAAAATTCCACTGTTTTCATAAAGTAAAATACTAGGCTATTTCCAAAACCAGTAATGAAGGTAGTCTGTTCAACACTGTATTTAACAGCATTCAGAAGATATATGTCAATCAATAAGATGTTAAAACCATCATCTTGCAGATTTAGTAATAACCATTTTTTTTTTTTTTTACTAGAGAAAACATGTCAGAAAGAAAATCTAATAATGGACAGCTATCTAAACAACAGCAACTCTGAAGGACCTATATTATGCCCCAATACATTTTGAACTATGATAAAAATACTTTAAGTATGATAAACAATTCTTCATTTTCTGAAGACTTTCTATTACATTTGGAGAAGTAAAAAACTCATTAAATCACCTAGAACTGCCATCACTGTGCCATGCTCTCTCCTCTTCTTCTGATGTTCCACCACTGACAGCAACAACTTCACCTTCCTAAGAAACAATGGATACATATTTATTGTGTAATTTTACATAATAAAATTCTATGACTATTGAAAATAGCAGTGATAGTTAATAGCACCATACACACTAGGAAATTTAAATTCACTATAAAGCATAGGTTGTGTATTTTTATATAAAAACAATGTATTCAACAATGAATTATTTATAAGAGAGAGAACATTGGAGTACCACTCTGGCACATGCGAGGCTGTGGATGGATCTTGGGAGTCCATCTTGAGAGTTAGAAGCATTATTTACTGCACCACCTCCTGGGCCATGATTAACATGATTTTTCAAAGTACACCAAGCCAGCTTCTCTCGCTGTTGTATCAAGCGCATAATCTAACTGGGATGTTTCTCCTGTTCTTTAACAATACTCACTCTCTACTCATTTTGTGCTTTTTTAGTCAATCTTTTCTAATTTTTTAATATCCAGTCCACAATACTACTCCTTTTGTATGTGCCTTAAAAAAGAAAAAAAAAAATCTATACTCTTTTTTAATGAATACATTAAGCTGGGGTCAGGAAATAGCTCACCCTCAAGAGTGCACCATGAAAGGTATCAAGGAAGCACCAGGGATAATGCAGTGGTATCTTCCTAAGTTTCCAGCTATGTGAAACACACACACACACACACACACACACACACACACACACACACTTGAAAAGCTGGCTCCCTCTTTTTAAAATTCTAACAGACAGGTATATTCTATTGCTCTACCACTAAGCACACTTTCCTGTCTCTGCTGTTTCTCTTAATCTCATTGACTGGATAAAAGAACCCACCATTAGCATTTGAAGTCAACTTTTGCTCCTTTAAAAAAAAGTTAAGCCTCCTTTTAAAATAGATATTTTGAGAACTTTAAAAATGAGAACTTTTTTGTGGTATATATACCCAATAAAACACAGCTCACTCATTTGTTTAAAATGATGATATCTCACCTCACTTTAGCTAATACCTGAAGGAATCATGTTAAATGCTATAAGCCAAAAAGAGAATGGTAGATACTGGATGATCTCACTCATGGGTGGAACTTGAGAAACAAAGACAGGGGCCAGGTGGTAGCGCACCTGGTTGAGTGCATGTCATAATGCTGAAGTACTACCTAGGTTCAAAGCCCTAAGCCACACCTGCAGGTGAGAAGCTTCACAAGTGGTGAAGCAGTGCTGTAGGTTGGTTGATCGGTTGCTCACTCTCTCTCTCTCTCTCCTCCATTCACTTTCTATGTATGTCAGATAAAAACAAAAATCTAAAAAATAAAACTAAAAAAAAATGTGCAGCTAATATTAAGGGGAAAAGAGAGAGGGGTTAGGGAGAGAGAAAGGACAAAAAGGGAAAATACAAAGTAAAACTTGAACTGAGTATGATGTGTTGCACCAAGGCAAAGGACTCTAGAAGAGGGGAGAAGAAAGGGGAGTAGGGGGATTTGGGGGTCCTGTTGACATGATAGTGGAAAAAAGACTTAAGTTGGGGATAAAACTGTTTCGCAGTTGCCTGTCACTGGGAGATGAGAAAGCATACCCGTATCTTACCAACTGTACCGTAAAACGTAATCAGCCAATAACATGATAATGAAAATATGTAGGGACTTATTACTATTCTTAATTTAACATAGCTTTTTCATAGAGATATTCCCATCCTGATCTTATTTTATCAGAAAAATAGCAGAAGATTAAAACTATCCATAGTGTTTCTCTCTTTTGGGATTTTTTTTTTTTTTTTTGCCTCCAAGGTTATTGTTGGGGCTCAGTGCCTGCACTACAAATCCACTGCTCCTGGAGGCTATTTTTCCCATTTTGTTGCCCTTATTGTTGCTGTCGTTATTATTGCTGTTGTCACTGCTGTAAGACAGGACAGAGAGAGGACGGGAAGACAGAGAGGGGGAGAGAAAGATAAGACACCTGCAGACCTGCTTCACTGCTTGCGAAGCGAGCCCCCTGAAGGTGGGGAGCTGGGGAATCGAACTAAGATCCTTACTCTGGTCCTTGCGCTTTGCACCATGTTTGCTTAACCCGGTGAGCTACTGCCCAACCCCCAGAAATGTTTGTTTGTTTGTTTGTTTGTTTTACTAATAATAGATAAAGATGCTGAGCATCACTTTGGAAATATACTTTACTAAGGTTTAAACTCAGGACCCCAAGCTTCCAAGTTCTGGGGTCAATATCAATGGACTAGCTTCCAGACTGTCAAACACATACGGCCCGCCGCCCCCACAAATAGTCAGCATAATATTGCCAAGCAAATCTCTTCTTTTAAAAGTTGTTTTGGTGGGTTACAAAACCTTATACAACTTCCCTCTTGCTTAAATAAACATTATGACCTAATTAAAAACAGGAGCTTACAAGAAATAAGCTTTTCCTATGCCTCAGTTTATCTAATTACTCTGCACATGCCACTCCACTTGATATGCTGATAATGGGGAAAATTCCATATAAAATTAAAGCTTCAAAAGTAAGAAACTTACCCAAAGTAGCACAATTCATGAGAAACATAGCCTTGTTTAAACACAAGGTTATATTATTTCAAATCTTAGGTCACTTTGAAAGCACGATTTCAAAAATATATAATAATCACCATTAAATATGGAAACATCTTTGACCCATGAGGGCAAAAACAGTAGTATTTTGAATGACTGTTTACAGTTGGGTCATAGAGATAACACAGTGTCTATTTACCAGTATTTCACGCCAGAGCCCCTAGGTCCTAAGTTCAATCTCTGGCACTACCATAAACCAAAGATAAGCAATACTCTGGTCTCTTATGAAAATGAAACAAACCAGTATGTGTTTTTAAAAGGACTGTTGATGACTGCAAATAGATTGCTTTTGATGAAATATGTAATTTAGTAGACTGGGATATTTATGGAAATAGTTCTATAATGAATATTTTTTTAATCATACCAAGAGGGCTAGGGAAATAGAAGAATGGTTATGCAAAAGGCTCTCATGCCTGAGACTCCAAGGCTTAGGGTCCAATCCTCAGCACTACCAAGTAGGAGCCTAACACTGCTCTGGCATAAAAACAAAACACAAACAAACAAACAAAAAACCCAAGAAAGCTAAAACTGTTGCAGAGGTGAAAACTAACCAAAACTCAAAGGTCTGTTGGCTAATTAGTTGCATGCTATTGATTCCAAATTTTATTTAAAAGCTTGTTGTTACAGTAAAAGGAACTTGGGTTTCCCTACTACTCTATCATTTGTTAGTTGAATATAAAATCTAAACATACTGAATTTCAGCGTGCCTACACATTAAATAGGAATTTATTTATTTATTTGTTTGTTTATTTATTTTTAAACCAGATCACTGGTCAGCTTTGTTTTATGGTGGTGGTGGTGGGGGGGGATATTAAACCTGAGACTTCGGAGCCTCAGGCATGACAGTTTGTTTGCATAACCATTATGCGCTCCATCCTTGCCCCCAGGGATAATTTCTTCAAATGCATTTTTTTTAATCTCAGATTACAAATTTGTGTCATTCCTGGGATAGTGATCACTATCATAAGAATTTGAAATACATTATTTCAGTCACATGTGCAAATATATCAATGAATACAGAGAATCAAAGTTTTGTTTAAAAATTAAGTAAAAATGGAAACAAGTGTCTGAATGTACTGAGATCTTACATCTGAAGAGCTTGTGCCATTTTCTATTTCTTCCGAAGGTCTAGGAGTTTCCTCCAATGCAGATCTTGTACGATAATTGTGTTGATTTGCCTGCTGTTTTTTGGATTCTCCAAGATCCAGGAAGTTCTCATGAGCATGATTCTAGAATAAAATAAATTCATACAATTTAAAAAGCACACTTTGTAGTTGTTTAAAAACATTGTTTAAAGTTGTTTAAAAACATAAACATGGTGACAGAGGATGAACAAACTCAAGGAACGAAGAATTAATACCTAGGAAAAAAATAAAATCAACTTGAGATTATCAAAAGAATAATAATATTACCTAAAATAGAACTATAACTGACATTAGACTTATGAATACAAGCTCACATCATAAATCCTATAAAGGAAAAAGTACTAGCTTAAAAATATTTTTAGAAAATACTTACTACACTTTAAGTATCAAACCAAATCTACTGCCAAAAATTAATTCTATAAAACAGTTGTAAACAGTACTTTTGTTTACGTGTTATATGAGTGAAACTAAATAGATGAATGAACTAAATGCCTGAGGCACCAAAGTCTCAGGATCAATCTCCAGTACCACCATAAGCCTTAGTTGAAAAGTGCTCTGGGGAAAAAAAAAAAAAAAAAAAATTCTCCCAAAGTTTGATTTAGCTGGTCTCAACAACGTGTTACAGATTTTTAGTCAAATGATTTCCATGAAAAAGCACTACTTATAACTCACACATACACATTTCCCCATTATCTTATCTTGTTAATCAGTATTAAATCACTGCTAAAAAGAATAAATACATGTCTCATTTTTTTCCATTAAGGTTTTATGAAGCATATCATCATCAACCTCTACTATTCAGTTTAAATGATCTACTGACACAAATAGTCCTGAAATCATTTCTCACCACTGATTAACACAAGGTGGTAGGTATTAGAGGTAACTGTCATTAGCCTACTTGTCTATGACATTCCTTCACCATTCTTTTTTTTTTTTTTTGTCTCTAGGGTTACTGCGGGGGCTCCATGCCTGCCCTAAGAATCCACTGTTCCCAGAAGCTATTTTTTCCCATTTTGTTGCCCCTGTTGTCTTTATTATTCTTGCCATTGATGTTGATGTTGGATAGGACAGAGAGAAATGGAGAGAGGAGAGAAGACAGAGAGGGGGAGAGAAAGACCTATCTGCAGACCGGCTTCACTGCTTGTGAAGCGACTCCCCTGCAGGTAGGGATCCGGGGGCTCGAACCTGGATCCTTATGTCGGAAGATAGACACCTGCAGACCTGCTTCACTGCTTGTGAAGTGACCCCCTTGCAGGTGGGGAGCCGGGTGCTCTAACTGGGATGTTTACATCAGTCCTTGCGCTTTGTGCCACGTGTGCTTAACCCACTGCGCTACCGCCCAACCCCTTCCATCACCATTCTAACCATAAATTGAAACAAATGAAATTATTTTAGGGTTATAATCGATTCTCCTAGTGCATATGCTTCTTGTGGCTATGGGGTTGCTCCATGAACTTAATTTTATTTATTTAACAATATATGTAGTTACCCATTAGCCATTTCATTAAAACTTGCTGCACTTTGCAGAGATTTAACCACAGGTTTGCACTGCTTTGTGGTAAATTCCTTGTCAAAGAATAAAAGATGTCTCTACTGTCATAAATAATACAGTTGGAGGGAAAACTGGCTCTTGAATTAAAAATTAAGTGTTCTTTCACAGAATATTGTATGACTAAATTCTGGCCAATGACTTATCTGACAAACTGTTGCAGAGGATAATGATTAGAGTATATGTGTCCTCTGCATTTTCTTCATGAACTAGACTTTCAACTCTGCAGCCTTTTAAAAAAGTACATTACATTAGAGTACATTTACATTAGAGAAAAATATTTTTTATACTTCAAGTCACTGTAAGTATCAAATCAAACCTGCCAAAAATTAATTTTACAAGAACGTTGTAAATAGTAATTTTATGTGTCATCTGAGTGAAATTAAACAGATGAATGACCTAAATAAAACAAAAACAAACTTTGAATATATAGTGGTTACCGAAAGATGAAAGGAATGACTTCTAGAGTGAAGAATGACATGGGTGTTTAATGGGTAGCATGTACAAATACTGATTACAATAATGCAAACATGAAGCTTTAGTGTTATAACATTATTTAAATAACATTTTATAAACAAAGTTCTGTATTAATTTATATTACCACTTCTATATTAAGTACCCTATTATTAAAAGGAAAAAAGTAGCAATGTAAAGATAGCAACTCATAATTTGCACACTTGTGTTTATCAATGTTCATAAGCCGGTACGTTATCTTCAAATATTTCCACATTATCCTAAAATTTTAATAGCAAAATTAGGTCATGTAATACAAACATTACAGTTTTACCCTTTATTAGCAAGCACTATTCTAAGAGAATAGAGTGAGCACCAACTCATTAATTTAGAAAGAAGTATACCGAGTAAGGGAAATAGCTCAATGGATTAGAATACAGTATTAATACGCCTGAGGCTGCAAAGTTTCAGGTTAAATCCCTGGTATCACCATAAGCCAGAGCTAAATAGCGCTAAAATAAATACATAATTGACATACAGGGTTTGGGTGGTGGTGAACCTGGATGAGCACACATACTACAGTGCACAAGGACTGTATTATTTATGCTTCTAGCCCCTGCATGTAGGGGAACACTTTATGAATGGTGAAACTGTGCTACAGATGTCTATTTCCTTCTCTTCCCTCTCAATTTCTCTGTCCTATACAATAAAATAAATTTAAATAATAATGAAAATAAAACAAACACTATTATATATAATAACAACAAGTAACATTAAATAAAATAATGATAATAAAAAAGCTTCCCCACCTGCAGGGGAAAAGCCTCACAAATGGTGCTGCAGGTGTCTCTCGTCTTTCACCCTCTCTACATACCCCTTCTTCTCAATTTCTGGCTGACACTTAGGTAGGTAAAAGATTAAAGCATGACTACATATAATCCACTGGCTCAAACTTTTTCCAGTTATAGTTCCCATGCTGTAGGGTATTTACCAACTATGTGCTAAGCCCCTTCACAATTATCAGAGCTGTAGTCTCTCTACTTCTATCTACACTGAAGGCAAAGAAAATGTGAAGGAGAATGGGCTGAGGATGTGTGAGGTTGTGTAACTGCAAAAACAAACTTTTTTTTTTTTTCTCAGAGTAGGATGACAGAAACCAACAAGGCAAACTAGCAGAGAAAAATTACCTTTCTGAAGGGACAAGGAGAAATTACTCTTTACAGCAGTATATCTGACTGTATTACTGACAATTGCAAAGAGCTTCAGACAAAAAAAAAAAAAGATTTCTGACTGTAATTAGTTTCCAGGGGGCACATAACATAGCAAATGACATTTGGGGAAGAAGCAAACTCTAGAACACGAGATATGAAATTAAAACCTTAAGAGGTCAGAACTAGCTCATTTGGTTGGAGACACCTTGTCACACAAAAGTCTCAAAAGTTTAAGCCCTACCAGCACATGGGGACATCATAGCAACAGGGGATGATGTTCCACAGATGGTAGACCAGTGCTGTGGTATCTCTTCCCTAACCCTGTTGCTTTTTCTATGCCGACTTGAAATTAAAAAAAAAAGACAAATGGAAAAAATATATATATCAGCCCAGGAATGGTGAGATCACAAAAAGATAATCAAGACTTAAACTATATTAATTTTATTTGATCGAATAAACATTCTATCTAAAGTCTTATACTTCTTAATTATAAAAGCACCTTAAAATAAGTATACTTATGAAACAAATACTAAATTACCAAGTAATTACTATTTACCTTTGCAATAGTGGGTACTTTATTCTCTTTTGGAACAGTAAAGTGTTTTCTTTTCTCTTCTGCCCTATATGTCTTTATTTCTTCTTCTCCCTTTGCAGTTCTCCATTCTTCTTGCCTACTGTGGAGCATTAAAAGCCATGCATGTTAATTCAGAATATTTACAATTGAGTTCTCTATTAAAAGAATTTTAGGTGTCAGAATGGAATGATACTGATAATTTCTTTTCAAAGAGAACCATCTGACAAGTGAGTTTAAATTCATAAATTATCAAAGGTAAATTCAGATTGTGAGGTCTGGATATATGGCATTAAATGAATGGAATTTGGAATGACTACATAAATTTGATATAACCCTTCTGCTACAGATTTTACTAAAATCAAATACTAGGTTCTAAAAAATGGTTATACCTAAGGTACCTACTTCAAGGGCAAAACAACTGACTCCTTTTTAAAACACTATGTCAATGTAAATCTTGTGCAATTGATCTTATATGCCATACTGATACCCAGAATTGTAAAAGTAAAAAAAAAAAAAGAAGAAGAAGCACAACATAGTCTTAAATCTGAGTTAATATAACTCCTGAAGCCCCGTGAGAGCTGTATTTCCAGAGAAAGCTAGATCAAACTTAAGCAACTAAAAAATTTCAACTGTATCTAGTTGAAACAGCAGCAGAAGACATTGAAGAAAACAATTTTGAATTTGAATTTCATGGAACCTGAAGTAACAATCACAAGAGAATTTTATATTATACTTCATTAAGTTTTACATTTACATATAATATGTATTTACTTTATTAAGTTTTAATAAGTTTAAACCTTTTTTAAACTGCAAGGGCCTTTAAACTTGGAATTTTTATTGTTCTCTGAAGAGTTCATAGTTGGGAGACAGTTAATATTCAAACCTGAATCAGTACTACATTGTTGGTATTTTAATGGGGTTATTATTATCAGTTTACTTAACTGAAGAATCTCTCATATGGCTGATTATAATTCTGAATAAGAAATAAGCTTAAATCTTACTAAGAGAGTGTTTTTAGATTCACTGTTTTTTATTTGTAGTTAAAACTACTTTTTATTACAATAGTTTGAGTCACACACAATTGTAAAAGAAATAATACAGATTCACTCCTTCAATTCTTTTTTTTTTAAAGATTTTATTTATTTATTAATGAGAAACATAGGAGGAGAGAGAAAGAGCCAGACATTACTCTGGTACATGTGCTGCCGGGGATTGAACTCAGGACCTCACGCTTGAGAGTCCGATGCTTTATCCACTGCACCACACTCCTTCAATTCTTTACCCACTCTAGCTAGATGGTAACATTTTGCAGAATTATTTAGATGCTGACAAAGACACAACCCAAAATACTATTCAGAACTCCACAACTCTTCTATTTATGTGTGTATTTTTAGTGTTATGAAAGTTCATCACATGTATAGGTTTGCGTATCTAGTACAAAAAAAAAAGTACATGCCATTTCCAACATCACCAAGGTTCCCTTGTGATATCTCTTTTAGTATTATTAATTAAATTAGCCATTGCCAGAACTTCATCACTCCAGGCCTATTTCTTCAGACAGAAAGAAAAAGACAGAAGGACAGACACCACATGATCAGTTTCCTCCACTACAGCAGGGGCCAGTTTTTAACCTGGGTTACACCCATGGCAGAACAGGTGCAACTATCAAATGAGCTATATTGGAGGTCCTTTTAGTTATCATATCCACCTTTACTCCTTAGCCTTTTGTCCTCTCTCCAGCTCTAGTAATCACTAACCTGCTCATTTCTACCTTTGCTGTTTCAAAAAAAATAATCCACAAATAGAATCACAACTTGAAGACTTGGAGAATATTAATCATTCAAGTGATTCTCTCAGAGTTTATTTAAGCTGTTATCAAAAGAAGTATTACATGATGTGGATATACTACTATTTACTTAACCCATTCAAGGACATCTGGATTGTTTCTGTTATTACAAATAAAACTGTTATACATTCATATATAGGTTTTTGTGTGAGCACACATTTCTTTTTTTAAGTACTTTCTTTTTTTTTCTTTTTTTTATATTTATTTTATTTATTTATTCCCTTTTGTTGCCCTTGTTGTTTTATTGTTGTAGTTATTATTGTTGTTGTCGTTGCTGGATAGGACAGAGAGAAATGGAGAGAGGGAGGGGAAGACAGAGAGGAGGAGAGAAAGATAGACACCTGCAGACCTGCTTCACCGCCTGTGAAGCGACTCCCCTGCAGGTGGGGAGCCAGGGTTCGAACCGGGATCCTTATGCCGGTCCTTGCGCTTTGCGCCACCTGCGCTTAACCCGCTGCGCTACAGCCCGACTCCCAGTACTTTATTTTTTAATATATATATATATATACTTAACTTATTAATGAGAGGGGTGTAGGGGGGGAGAGAGAGATGGAGAAGGAGATGAAGAACCAGCCGTCATTCTGGTACATGTGCTGTCAGGGATTGAACTCAGGACCTCATGCTTGAGAGTCCAGTGCTTTATGTACTACACCACCCCCTGGATCACTGAACACACATTTCTCAAGAGACCCATCAATGGATGATACAGAAATTATATGTTTAGGTTTTTTACAAAGTGCCATGCTGTTTTCTAGCATGGCTACCTCATTTGACATTCTCACCAGCAAAGCATGAGTGATAACAGCTTATCTACACAATCTCCAGAATGTTGTTAGCATTACATTCTAGTCATTATAGAAATTTCACTGTGGTTTTAACTTGCATTTTTCCAATGGTTAATAATGTTGGAGAACTTTCCAACATTTGTATATCTTTTTTTTTTTCCTATAATACTTGTAGGGACAGAGAAAGTCAGAGGGAAGATAGGGAAAAAGAAAGAAAGATACGTGCAGACTTGCTTTACCACTTGTTAAGTACACCCTGCAGGTGGGATTCGAGGGTTCGAATCTGAGTCCTTGCAGATGGTGATACATATGCTTAACTGAGTGTACAACTGCCCAGCCCATGTATATCACCTTTGATGGAATGTTTAAGTTTTTTCTCATTATCTGAGTGGATTTTTTTTTTTTTTTTTTACTGACTAGTTTCTGACTAAATTATTTTTACGCTATGAAGTTTCATACAGAGGCTAGGACACTGAATTCAACTGTATTCACTTCATTTTTTTAGATAGAGGTAGACGGGTAGAGAGGGGAAGGGGAGGGGAAAAGAAGAGGAGTAGGAAAGAGTGAGATATTTGAGTCTCCTTCAGTGTAGTAGGAGCTGAGCTGAAATCTGGGTTGTCACATGGCAACGCAGCACACTATCTGAGTTATTTCACAGGCTCTGGACTACATTATAATTAATGTACCAGTTTGGCCAATTTTAAAGATTTCTAGGGGCAAACTTTAAACTACCCATTGCCAAGGGGTAAACCTAGAAAGACTCTCAAAAGAAGAATATTATGTATTAGGGGCAAGGTTCAGGAAGGCTGAATAGCCTCTGAAGCAATGGTCACAGTCTCAAATGACCACAGGCTCCATGAAAAATATAAAAAAGTAAAGAATGTTTGAGGTGGGGGGGGGAAGGTTTTACTCTTGATGTTTCCTTCTATGTGCAGAGACATCCAGTATTAACTAGAATCTCATTCATGGCCTCAGTCACTTGCTCATTCTTCTCTGGTAGAGGAGAGAACTAATAAATTGGTGTGTTCTAGAAGGAAAAACCAACTTTAGCAAGACCTAGCTCTAGCCTCTCATTTGCAATGTACACATTTTGTTCTGCATTGCAAAGAAGAATCTGTTGCTTCACAAGGAAGAAAACACCGGCCAGCGTTGCTTGCCTTTGGAGTTCAGTATCAGGCTATGCAGATTAATAGTCACATACTTCACGAGTCTGTCATAATAAAAATATTCTAGTTATTTTTGTTAATGAAACAACAGGAGTTCAAGTAACACACACTATAAAAAAAGTTCATTAAAAAGTAAGGACACTTGAGCGTATTTCTCAACAAAGCTATAGTTAAAGTACATACTTCAGGTGAATATTTAATTCAGACACAAATATACCCAACAAAAATCATAGTCTGTAATATATGCTCAATTAAGAAATTAATTAACTATATTAATGTTTATGAATTTAAGAAAGAAACATAATCCTAAAAACCAGGTTTGCATTTTATTTTATACTTTAAAATTACAGTATGCAGACAGTATCAAAATCATATCTGCAAATATTTCATTTTAAACAATCAGAAGGAATGGACATAAAAGCTCTCTCACTGCACAGAATGAGAGTATAAGTGTATCTGATTACTTTTAAAGCTATTTATTTTTTAAATCAAAAGATTTATATTTGTACTTATGAAGTTACCACCAAATAATAAAATACAGTTTCACTAAGCCATAAAAAAATTATGCAAACTTTATAAAATGATTTTCAAAGGACCAGGCACATCAGATTGGGTGCACAATTTGCTATCGCAAGGACCCAGGTTCAAGCCCCTGGGCCCCATTTCACAAGTGGTAAAGCAGTGTGCTACAGGTATCTTTCTGTCTCCTCCTTCCCTCTTTATTTCTATCAAATAAATGATATTTTCAAAAATAAGTAAAATATATTTCAAGATCCAGCTAAACAAGGCAAACTAAGAGTTAAAGATATAAATCAATAAGATTTGTTTGGCCAACATAAATTTATGATTTCCTCTTATAACTTAGTAAATACTCTTTCATATCACTTACATTACTAAGAGACATTTGGCCCCCACCCCCACCAGAATTATGTATAGTTTAAAATACAAACTCTTCAGGTAGCTTTAAAATAAATTACAGGGCTTATGAGGCACTTTGCAGATCATGTCAAATTCAAACAGCAACAAACAGGCATACACAAGAATTTACCACGCCTTACCTAGCTACACCCGCCGAAAGCTCAGGCACAACCACTCTTCGACTCCAAGCTACAAGATCCCGTTCTGTGGCTATTTCACTTCTTGGTGCATTACTGTGCATCTGTCGTACTCCTTCAATCTGCCCACTCCGCCTCAGTCCTACATTTGGTGGGGAATGAACTTCTGAGGTAGAACTTATAGAGCCTAAGTAAAAATAAATAAATAAATAAATAAATAAAGCATATTCTATTTAGAGATACTTCTTCATCAGTTTACAATAGGGAAATCACCTATACTATTGTCTACATGTAACTCTCATTGTGGCAAATATTAAATCACCAAACCAACAATTAAGCCATAAACAAAAGCTCACTGAAAACAAAGCATGACTATTCAGGAACAACAATAACAAAACAAAACAAAACAAAAACATGCTAAGATGGCAACAGCAGTCTTCCATTTACCTTCCAGGTAAGACCCTCAATAAAACCTACACAGAAAATATGGAGTGGTGAATCAGAAAAAGAAGGGGCAACTGTGTATAAATGTGGACAGATAGTTGTAGAGATGATGGCTGGTCCATGTCTACAACCTTATGGGAACTGTGTTGGATTGCAGTGGGGAGGCTAAAGATTTAGAACTCTGGTGGTGGGAATGGTGTAGATTCAAAGCCCTGTCTACATGTAAATTCTGGAATATAAAAATAAATAAAAAGAAAAGAGAAAGAAAGAAAGAAGAAAGGAAGAAAGAAAGAAAGAAAAGAAAAGAAAAGAAAAGAAAAGAAAAGAAAAGAAAAGAAAAAAGAAAAGAGAAAAGAAAAGAAAAGGTGGAATGGAAACAATCCCAGAGCTCAGATGAACTAACAACAAAATAACAAAGTCCAGAATGCAGGTGGTGAGAATAGAGGGACTCACAACTAAGGTAAAAATCTGTTCCTTGTTCAGTCACTGAGCCAGACTCTTAGCACTGCAGCCAGCAGCTTCTACAGCTGTTGCCTAGGTAGTCACCACCTCTGCTGCCACAGCCACCATGAATAAGCTACAGCTATAGCGGTTTATATGCTCTGCCTGCGTGGCTTTGGTTCGCTCGGTTCAAGCTACATCCTCTGCTGGCAGGTTTAGCCTGTACAGGTTAACCCATGTCCACTGATGTGCCTGATCCAGCTGGTCCGCTGGCTCTGTGACTGCCACCTGGCCTCAGTGTCTTAGCAGAAAAATCACATAATGGGAAGGAAATTTAATTTGCCTGCCATGTTGGGACAAGATAGCAGCTTGAAGAAAATCTTAAGTTCAGCACAGCTATATAAACCTCGTGATCAAGCTTTCAAAGTTATGGGCCTGGAAACGTTCAGTGAGTTATGAAGATTCAAAATTGGAGAAATAATGAGGAAATCTGTATAAATACTAGTCATCAGAGGATGAAGAGTGTAGTGACAGAGTAAAAAACAAAAAAAAAAAAAGGAAGACAACAATGGTATGAAGACAGAAAACAGAGGTCAAAGGAGAGACCAAGAAGCTACAAGGCCAAAAATAGCAAAAGGAAAAAACACTGTAAGAGCTAAGGGACTACATGAAGAGGAACAAGATTTCTATTTGAAGACATTTTAAGTGCAAAATTTCCACCAAAATAAAGGAGGCTCAACAGGCTCCAAGAATAATGGATCCAAACCTAAGTTCACCAAGGCATATAATAGTCAAAATATGCAGAGATCAAAAGAATATTCTGAAAAAAAAAGATAATTATAAAAGTTGTAAGAGATTAAAAAAAAAGTTATGTGTAAAGGAAATCCATTACTGGATTTCCTGTAAGTTGATTTCTGTTGAGGCTACAAAAAAAAACTGGCATTACATATTCAAATTACTGAGTAGAAAAAAATCTATTCAAGAACACTTTATCCTGAGAGGTAATGAGTCAGGTTGGGAGGAGGCATTAAGAGCTTTTCAGAGAAGCAACAACAGAACAAATTTATCACCACAAAACCAGACCTACAAGAGATATTAAAGGGACTCAAGTGATAGAAAGTATTAAATGACTTCACTCATGGGGGAAAAACAATGTCAGGAAAGTAAGTAAAAAAAGTTTTATAAAACAAGGTTACCTCAAAAAAAAAAAAAAAGGATTTAAAAAACATAAAAAAGTAAAAGTGTGTCATAATTTAAAAAGCACGAGGTACTTTTAGGAAAACTAAGAAGTAGCAAAAGCAGACACACCTAGAGTTAGGTGACTTAAAGTTCTTATTATTGCTGTAACATTTAAAGTTTAACAATATACAACAATAATGGTGAGGAGATGTTTGAGAATGTGGCTTTGATTATAATCCATAAATCACTGAGTAGGTTTTTTTTCCATAAATGTTCTAAGATCTAAATGCTTATTATAGGAAATTTGGAAAAATACACAACAGTAAATAACCCACTATCTACAAGTTGGAACATTTTCTTATGTCAATGAATACTCTTCAAAAACATCATGATAGCCTAGTTATTTCATTTCATGGGCACACCATCATTTGGTTAATCACTTTCTTACTGTCAAAAGGTTAGATTTCCAATTTCTAAAATAATCTCATGAAAAGAATCACTACTTACCTCTACTTAAACGACTGGTATTACTGATACCTGCTTCACCAGAACGTCTTAGGTCTTGCTCCTGTTGTAGTCTTTGAATCATGCTGTCCAGTGGGCTGATGTCCTGATTTGCTTGTTGACTTAAAACTTGGTTCAGTCCTATGTAAATGCCATATAAAATGATAATACCACTTTAATCCACCATACAAACCACCTTACACACCAACCTCAGTGAATCCAAATTAAACACAGAACTTTGAGAAAATAATAAAGTTATTTGACAGCAAGGACATGAGACGGGGATCGTGAAAAAGGACCAGAATGTAGTTGCTCAGCTCTGCATAATGTCGTGGTGTTTGGATTACACCCACAGTCTCTGGGGCTCCAAGCACGAAGGCTGGTGCACTAACAGGCAAAACTCAGTCTATCTTCTCAGTTCATAAATAAAAGAACTTAAAAAAAAAATACCACCACCATAATCTTAGTTTATTGCAATTTTTATTAAAGTGATGGTGAGACAATTTTCTGAGTATCTGCTGTGACTCAATCACTCATAAACTTATAAAACTACTAGTGCAGTACAGTTACTGTATCAACTGTATATAATATGTTACTTCACATTATGACAGAAAACTGAAATTCATTTTATAAGAGGAAACAAAGCTTAGGGTGAAATATAAGTCACAAAGCAGAAAGTAAAAGTAGAGATTTAAAAGTTATAGATGCCCTTTTCCTAGCAAGTTGCTAAAAAAAAAACAAACTCATTTTAATAGTGATGAGTAAATCTGACATTGTGTAAGTAAATTAAGGAAGCATATTTAAGATATATTGAACAATTTTTTTTTGCTCTATATGTTAACTCCTTTTTGAGCCACCAGGTTCCAGATGCTAACATCATGGCAAGCGGACTTCCCTGGGCAGATGACCCAACCAATGTGTCCTGGAGCCCCGCTTCCCTACTTCCCCAAAACTCTGCCTCACTAGGGAAAGAGACAGGCTGGGAGAAGGATTAATCTGCCAATACCCATGTTCAGCAGGGAAGCAATTACAGAAGCCAGCCCTTCCATCTTCTGTACCCCATAATGACCCTGGGTCCATACTCCCAGAGGGATAAAGAATTGGAAATCTATCAGGGAAGGGAATGAGATCTAGAGTTCTGGTGGTGGGAATTGTGTGGAGTTGTAACCCTCTTATCCTGTGGATTTTGTCAGTGTTTCCTTTTTATAAATAAAAATTTTAAAAAAAGATATTGAACAAAGCATTTAAGGCATACTGTTCTGCATAAATTAAAAAAAAATAAACAACCTACATTTTAGTCAACTAAACAATTATAATTCTTAAGGGATTTCGCCAAATAAACTGCATGATAGATCAGGATTTACAAACAGTTATATGGTGAGCAGCAGTGGTATTTCTTTCAAAAATAATTTTCGTGTTGCATTTTTATAATTTGTTGTTTATTCTAATAAGAGAAATTTACTTGCCCTATGAGCTAGAATTCTATGATCTACAATTGACATCTATGAGCTAGAATTCCCTGATATTCTGTGAAGAAATTATTTAATGCTATGAATTTTCTTAGGCTTCAGTACTAAAAGTTGCTGCCTATTTTCATTTTCAAGATTTAAGTCTATAGTTTTGTATAATGAGAACTTAGTACAGAAGAATGAAAAAAGGACTAGTAATCAGAGCTAAATCTGAGACCTTGCGGTTCCTTATACTTTAATTTGAACAAGATACTGGGCTGTTGGAAAAATCAATTTGCACAGAAAAACCTAAGTCATGACTTTTCTTACAACCCAAAACAGTTACTTAAAATTTATTTTCTCAGGTGTCTGGCGGTAGCGCAGTGGGTTAAGCGCAGGTGGTGCAAAGCGCAAGGACTTCCATAAGGATCCCAGGTTGAGTCCCAGCTCCCCACCTGCAAGGGAATCGCTTCACAGGCAGTGAAGCAGGTCTGCAGGTATCTATCTATCTTTCTCTCCCCCTGTCTTCCCCTCTTCTCTCCTTTCTCTCTGTCTTATCCAACGACAACATCAACAACAACAACAACAATAATAATAACTACAACAATAAAACAACGATGGCAACAAAAGGGAATAAATGTATAAATAAATATTTTAAAAATAATTTTCTCTACTTTTAGGAGTGAATAAGTGAAGTGATTAATTGCATAAGAAACATAGGCACTTATCCTACTAGTTGTCAGATCATAGAAACAGATATAAACCAAAATCTGCCTTAAATATTGAATGTTTCTTTCTCTTGTAATATTGAAAGCACTATTCAAACAACTTTAGACAAATATAAAAGTCAACTTTACTTTTCAAGCAATTAAAAAAGTATCACACAGATCACTATTTTCTAAGAGTTTGGAAGAAAACAGAAAATCTGTTCACAAAAATGAACATTTACCTGAGGAAGTTACTCCCATCTGAGGGATGAGTTGCTCCTCCCTGCAATTTTCACGACCAGGAACTAATCTCTGATATCTTGATGGATGAGGGTTACCATCAACATCAACCAAAAAGGGAGGAGGCATGAGATGAGGTGCTTGCTGAGTCTGTTCATCTAATACAAAATTGTTGGCATCACGGATAAGAGGCCGATAATCACTATGAAAGAACATCTGATCTGCTATCTGTAGAAAGAAAAGTTCATGAAAGATTGGAAAAATTAACACTTGTTACATATAAATATGGAAATCCTTTTGTAAATGACTTATCTATTAATGAGAAAGAGACAGGAGAAAAGAACTAGATAATCAGCACATGTGAGACTAGTGTTTTATTTACTGTGCCACTATACACTCTGCACAAATGTTAATAAAAATCATTACATTAAGCAAAAGCATCAATTAAAGTTCTTTCCTTGATCTGATTGTAAATAATTTTCAGTTTTCTACATTGACCCATATGATTATACAGTTAACAGCTATGATTTTTTTCCCCTTTCTGGAAGATATTGCACACATCAAAAACTGGCATTAGATCAGGTTATATAAAATCAAATTAAATGGCAAAATCAAATCTAGACATACATCATTCAGTGACACATTTATTTTCAGAGTTGTCATGCTGCATTTTTTTTTTAAAGATTTTATTTATCAACTAATGAGAAAGATAGGAAGATAGAGAAGAAGACCCAAACATCACTCTGGTACATGTGCTGCCGGGGACTTAACTCAGGACTTCATGCTTGAGAGTCCAGTGCTTTTTCTACCTTCCAGACCACTATATTATTCTATAAAAATTACTACATATGGGGGCTCAGCAGTAGTGCAGCAGGTGAAGCACATATGGCGCGAAGGGCAAGGAACTGGCAACTGGCTACCCAGCTGCACGGGAAGGGGAAGTGTCGCTTCACAAACAATGAAATAGGTCTACAGGTGTCTCTCTCTCTCCATCTCTTGTCTCCCCCTTCTCTCTCAATTTCTCTCTGTCCTATCCAACAACAATAGCAATAACAACAACAAGGCAACAAAAATAGGGGAGGGGGATAGCCTCCAGAAGGAACAGTGATTAGTAGTGCAGGAACAAGCAGGCCCCAGAGATAACCCTGGAGGCAAAAACAAAACAAAACAAACAAAAAAAAAAAAAAAAAAACTAAATACGGCAATTATTTGTTCATTATTTTGTAATGCAAAATTATTCATTAAATTTACTTTAAATTAATGAAATCACTTATACAATGTAAAAAATTTAAAAATATATACTAAGTGTGTCTTGACCTTTCTGACAACGTAGGTAATTGAGAATTACCACCACTGTCCAAAAAGTCATGATACATATTTATACAGAAAAACATTTTATTTACTGATTTTAGATAGAGACAGAAAAATTAAGAAGGAAGGGGGAGAGACACCTGCAACACTTCGTTTTACCACTCATGAAGCTTCTACTCTGAGGGTGAGGACTAAGGGCTTGAACATTGTGCATTGTAATGTATGCACAGAACCAGTGTGCCACCACTCAGCCCCCTTTCCCTCTATTTTTTTAAGAACACAGAGCTACGAATATGAATGCATGCCTGACATTCCAGTGACCTCAAAATTTTACAGGTTAATTTAGAATTTTAAAAATTAAATTTCAGGGAGTCGGGCTGTAGTGTAGCGGGTTAAGCACAGGTGGCACAAAGTGAAAGAACCAGTGTAAGGATCCCAGTTCGAGCCCTGGCTCCCCACCTGCAGGGGAATCGCTGCACAAGTGGTGAAGCAGTTCTGCAGGTATCTATCTTTCTCTCCCCCTCTCTCCATTTCTCTCTGTCCTATCCAACAACAACGACAACATTAATAACTACAACAATAAAACAACAAGGGAAAAAAAGGGAATGAATAAATAAATTTAAAAAAACAATGTTAATATAAAAAATTAAATTTCATAATATCCCTTTTATATCACTAATAAACAATTTAAGTATATTTTTAAATTTTGATTTATAAAATGGAAACATTGACAAGACTATAGGATAAGAGGGGTACATTTCCACACCATGCCCACCCCCAAAGCTCCATAGCCAATCCCCTCTCTTGACAGCTTCCCTATTCTTTACCCCTCTGGAAGTATAGACCCAGCATCATTATTTAAGTCTTTTAAGACACTAATCGGGAGTTGGGCTGTAGTGCAGCGGGCTAAGCACAGGTGGCGCAAAGCACAAGGACGGGCATAAGGATCCCAGTTCGAACCCCGGCTCCCCACCTGCAGGGGAGTCGCTTCACAGGCGGTGAAGTAGGTCTGCAGGTGTCTTTCTCTCCTCCTCTCTGTCTTCCCCTCCCTCTCTCCATTTCTCTCTGTCCTATCCAACAACAACAACAATAATAACTACAACAATAAAACAACAAGGGCAACAAAAGGGAATAAATAAATAAAATAAATATAAAAAAAAATTTTTTAAAAGACACTAATCTTAGATAGGGGTTTTAATATTTAATAGTTACCTACCTTCTATGGATCACACAGACTTAGTAACTACATGAAAGTTTCAAATAAGTACCCCAGATGTATATATTAATACAACAAATACTTTAAAAATTTCAAAGAGGTCCTCTCTGATGTCTCTCATCCCAAGATTCTATTATCGCAGTATAAGAACTCCCATGTAAATCGCCGAGAAGTTTATTGTTCATTGCTTCTGAAATAAACATTTTACTATGGTATCATTTTAAAAAAAAAAAATCTAATGTCTATTTCAGAAGAGATATAACTGCTATCTTGACTTGCTTTCCAAAATGAGTCCTGACTACTTAAAATGCTGAAAGTGGGGGCGGGCAGCGGCATTTTACTATGTGCAAGGACCTAAGTCTAAGATCAAGTCCCTAGTCCCCATCTGCAAACGTCTCTCCCATTTTCTTTCCCCCACTCCTCTCAATTTCTCTTTGTCCTATCAAATAAAGAATAAAAACAAAACAAAACGGAAGTGGTGGTGGTCAAAGCAGTGAATTCTGTGGAGGCACCAAACCCCAGCGATATCCCTCATGGCAATAAAATAAATAAAATGTTGAAAGTATAGATTATCTTCATCCCTGGGGAAGAAATATACAACTTTTACACAGCCATGAATTTAATATATATATATATATATATATACACAAAAATATATAGTCATCATACTCTACCTTGTCATACTTGCTACTTGAGCCAAAGCCAAAAATTAAAAGATGTCCATGAGAGTCTGTGCATGCAAAATGCTGACCATCAGGAGAGCATTTGCAGTCAAACACTGCACCATGTCCTTGGCCTTCAATCTGAAATATAGTTAACCAATAATCAGAGTATTGCCTTTTAAATATAAAGAATAGACCAGGTCACTATTATTACTGGAATTTTATGGTAAGAGATATTATAAGTATATATACCCTAATGAAGCATCACACTATAGTAATCAAAACTTATGAATATTCATGAAAAGGGCCAGACAATAACCTTGAAAACCAAAGTTTGCTCTTTATCTGAAGACCAAATACAATTTATAACATAAAGTAACACCAATGTCCCCCACCCACAAAGTTCAGCTTCATATCTTTAGTACAGATTTAAAATATAATTGCTCCTTACATTCCATCTTATCAGTATTAATCAAGCCCTTTCAACAAAGGCTGCCAGTGTGTAGTAAAGATAGTGATGTAATTCTTGAAAGTAGTAGCCAGAGATCACTGCTTACAAACAAGACACTTTTTTTTTTTTTGGTACTAAGTTCCCTTGATGGCCTGATTCTTCCTTTAAACGGTGAATTTCAAAGGTTAAAGAAAAGGTTTTTTTTACCTGATAATTGTTTTCTGTTTTCCAGTTCCATTAATCCAGAACGAATGGGTTTCTCCCTGCAACCTGTCAATCAAACAGAGGTGGCCAATCACCACTCTGAATTTTTTTTTTTTTTTTGCTCTCAGTGTTTCTTCAGACTATGTTCCAGTTGAAAACTTCTTTAGCAGTGTTCTGAAAGAGGTAAAAATTCTACCCTTTCTAAAGCGCAACTAGGGACTGAATTTCAGAAAACAACTAAAATAGGGAGTTGACTCCCTAACAGCTAAGGATGATTTTCAACAAATGCAACTGGATTTCTGGATTAGCAGAATCGGAACACACACACATTATCAGGTAAGAAATACCACCTCCTCTCTGTTCCGTTATCCACTGATCTAGAACAAACTGAGTTTTATTAGTACATCCCAAACCAAGAGATGATATGAAAAGAGAAATGATACTTGCCTCTTGAGAGCAAAAGATAATGGCAGAGGAATAGATGTACAGTTTACCAAAAACAGAAGTGAGACTAACATTCAGAAGTAAATAACTGATTTTGCAAGGAAAGTCTTGCATTTAGATCAAGAGAAAATAATGCTCTAAAAGGGTTCTGACTAAGAAATTTATTTCATATTACAAATGAGATTAACTCAAAAAGAAAACTAGACTTTGAAAAGGAATGAGCACAGCGATGTTCAATAATGCTGTTTGAATACAGAGAGAATGGAAGAAAAAAGAGTAACTTCACATATGAAAGAAATCTGATGAAATATTGCTTTAGCAATATACCTGCAAGAGTTATAAAATCAAGAAAACTCTTTATAAATTAAATTTTTCTTAGTTATGAAGATAATCAAGAGATAAGAGAACAAAGGATGGAACTAATTTCAAATCTACGTTATAAGTATTTCAAAATAAAAATACTATTTTCTCCAACTTAACAGTGCAATGTAGCTCAGTATTTATCTTAAAATAAAAGACAAGTAGAAAAAAAATATATCAGGATGTCTTTATTGTTCAATGTTTTATAAGCAAACATGTTTCATGATTGTTTATTATAAAGCAATCTTTATGAGTAAGTTTCCTCTATACAATTTTATAGAATTCTATATAAAAAATGAAAGTGATATAGCCATGTGTTAATATTTTATTTTCCAGTTCACTAAAAAAATTTCACAATATGAGAGAAAACAGAAAAAGCAAACACTTTATTAATCTCTAACAAATGTTTCCAGACCTGTAGCACAAATATTGGGTTGTCAGAAAAGCTATGACATGGCTTTTATTGGCTTGTTTTTCTTCCTGTTTTTCAATGCAAAAATGCATCATGACTTTTCCAAAAACTTAATAATAAACAAAGATCACATTCCTAGACATACAGTAGACTAGAGAAGAGACTTGAAATAAGACTGGCATAGCAATGTCTAAGGACATATGATAAATGTTTACAAGCAGGGTTGAATATGCAACAGAAAATAGTGAGACTTAGCTTCAAAAAGAAACCAAAAAAGTGATGTTTAGATAATTCTGCTCTAAGTTTTTCTCCTTCCTTTTTTTTTTTAGGGTGAGGACTAATCAAGCCTTGGATACCATGCCGTGTATCAAAGCTTTCACAGTTACAGTTGGCAGTGTTCTTCTAAACCACAAAATTCAGACAATGCCAAAAAATATATATATAGTGATCCCTATGAAAATCACTGCTACCTATACAGCACATCCTAGTGTATATGTCAGGATGGCATATCCACAGTACAAAGCATCTATATAATACTAAGTGCCTTGTAACAGAATTCCAATTCACTCATGAATCAATTTAAAAAGATGTAACTTTGCTCATACTCTTAAAACTTATCTTTGGTAATCACTCTTCAGATTAAAACACACACATACACACACACACACACACACACACACACACACAATACAAAATACAGACCAGGAAATCTAGGTGGTAAAGATTTTCACCTTCCTAAATTAGGGTCAAGCTACTTATGAGCAAGTTTTCTCAAAGAACCAGCTTAATAATAAAGGCACTATTTGATTATGAATATGCAACAGAAAGTAGTGAGACTTAGCTTCAAAAAGAAACCAAAAAAATTTTGTTAATATTTATTTTACAAGAGACAGGTAGATTGGGGGCTGGGGGGGGAGAGAGAGAGAGAAGCCAAAGCAGCATTCTGGTATTTGTGATGCTGGGGATCAAATCTGAACCTCATGACTGTGAGTCCAGAACACTGCTTTTATGCTACCTCACAGGCCATAGAAAATATCTCTCTATATTAAAGTCATGTGGGCCTAATATAAAATTAAATATTGTACTAATTAACATGTATTAGTACTTATTGCAGGTGGTAGTAAATTACAAAATAGAACTTTAACAGTTTTTTTTTAAAAAAACTCAAATTTAAAGAATCTATCCCTGTAGCAAAATCAAATATACTTGCCAAATTTGGGGACATGTAAATAAAAATTACATAATAAAAGTCATATATTAAATTACAGTAAAGAAATTTGCTGAAATAATTCCTGAGTCTGAGTTCTCTGAGCATAGCAGTACTTACTTACTAATCAAAGTGTCCTTGACATTCAATCTCCTCTTTGGCTTTGACATTTTAGCATGGCATCCTCCTATTATAATGACTAAAGACTGTGATCTCTTCTCCATTCTCCTAACTATGACTATTTCTAAAAGTGTGAAGTCTTTTATGCTTAATCTCAAGGGGGCAGCACCAATTCACATGAAAAACTTCGACTTCTTTCTCTACACTTCTACCTAGTCCCTATGTATTCTATCTGCAATTTGCTGGCTGGACATGTCTACAAAGGTAACTTAACACTACAGCACATACTATTGACTACAACATACTATTGACTACAACATACTACTGACTTATTTCAGTCAATAGTATCAATGTTAAAGTCACCTAGACTCACTATTCGCTACACATTTACTGACTCTTCCTGTCACTCTTATGCCCTGAAGCTTTTATTAAACTCAAAGCATCAAGTCCTTTCTTATTCACAAACATCTTACTAGCCCTAAGATTTTCATTATCATTTTGCTGGTGAAAGTAGTACTCCCACATTCAATGTGCTATCTGAAATGCCACTGACAACCAAATTGTTTTTCTCTACAAGTGCTTGAAATAAAAATTTAACGACCCCCAAAAAGTTTGACTTTTCTTTATGTTTACAAGATAATTTGAGACCAGTGACACGCCACTTCAACTTTTATTTTTCATATTATCAACCCATCTTTTAGATAAATGCTCTATACTATTCTACGAATAGCTTTGTTTTTTTAAAATATTTATTTCCTTTTGTTGCCCTTGTTATTTTATTGTTGTTGTTGTTGATGCCATTGTTGGATAGGACAGAGAAAAATGGAAGAGGGGAGACAGAGAGGGGAAGAGAAAGAGACACCTGCAGACCTGCTTCACCACTTGTGAAGCGACTCCCCTGCAAGTGGGGAGCCGGGGGCTTGAACTGGGATCCTTACGCGCGTCCTTGAGCTTTGTGCCACGTGCGTTTAACCCTCTGTGCTACCGCCCGACTCCCTACACTTTTTTTTTTTCTTTTGCCTCCAGGGTATTGCTGGGGCTTGGAGCCTACACCACAAATCCACTGCTCCTGGAAGCTATTTTTACCCCCTTTTGTTGCCCTTGTTGTTTTATCATTGTTGTGGTTATTATTATTCTCATCATTGATGTCATTGTTGTTGGATAGGATGGAGAGAAATGGAGAGAGGAGGGGAAGACAGAGAGGGGGAGAGAAAGACATCTGCAGACCCACTTCACTGCCTCTGAGGCAACCCCCCTGCAGGTGTGGAGCTGGGGGCTCGAACCGGGATCCTTACACTTGTCCTCCCTTGCGCTTCGAGCAGTGTGTGCTTAACCTGCTTTGCTACTGCCCGACCCCGAGCTCTTTAAGTGATTATGTTGTTATTTAGAAAATTATTTTTCTTACCAACCTTTTTCCTATTTATCTTTCAAGCCTAAGTCCAATTTTTTTTTTTTTTTTTTTTTTGGTCAACAAAATCTTCTCTTAATTATTCAATATTAATTCCTATTATCTACAACTAGCCATTTCCCCCCTCAAATGCCATTTAAAACAATCTATCCTTATAGGTGTATTTCATCTCAGCTTAATAGTTAACTCTGTAGAAACAAGGATCATGTGTTGCTCTTCTTTTGGTATCTGTATTGTGTATATACAAGTATTTGCTAATCAAAATATCTTCATCTACACATTTACATTTTGTGTATCTTTTAGATATTCCCTTAAAACTATCAAATTCTAAACAACCTATGACAGCAACTCAAAGACCATGTCAAAGAATTACTAGATAATAGTTATGTACACAGTACAGCATATGGTAGCAATCTAATATCCATGGAACACATTTTAAGATGTCTTTTGATAGTAAGACACAGGTAAGAATCAGAATCCAAAGCACTCCATAAATCAGGAAGAAAGTGACCATAACTGAAGTCTAGCATCAGAAGACTAAAGATACATCCTTAATTAGAATGAATGGAACAAGGACTGGAAACATCAATGAATCTTTTTAACACTCCAAATACAGACATGTCATCTCAACAGATGATGACAGGAATGAAGGAGGTGGAAGAGAGAGAGATCTAGATACAAATGAGAATATGATATGAGATAAACCTGTTTAAAGTTACTTTTTTCCCCCCATTTTCTAAATACATGCAGCTATAATGGTCTAAAACTAAAATAGAGATCACACTGAGAACAGGTTAATGCCAGAAGTATATATGTAGAAAAAATTCTGAGTGGTGGATTGGCAGTCTCTGCTTGTTTGGAACACGTTGCAAGGAGGAATAATAAATACAGTTCTGGATTAGTGGACACTGGAACATTTTAAAAAATATCTTTCAAGTAAAAGAAACATTAAGAGAACAATTTCAAAAATAAGGAAATCTTTAATTAAATATTGTTATATGGAATTCAACCGTGAAACAGCAAGAGTAAAGCGAAAATCAAATTCAGTAAAATTGCTTCCTATTTCTAGCAAGAGACATATTATACTCTTCAATTAAAATAAAACCAGACAGAAGACAACTATTGCTTTAAAATAACATGACAGAAATAAAGATATGGAGCAAGAAAGTCATAGGCAAAGCTAGAGCATTAGATACAGAGAAAAGAAAGATAATGCAAAAGTGCCAGAAACATGGGCAGAGCTGCTCATATGCGTGGTTACAAACCCAACAACTTTAATTTACTTTCAAATAATTGTTAAGAAATTTGAAAGTCTTTTCTTATCTTTTTTTAAATTTTATTTATTTGCTATTGGATATATAGAGAGAGAAATTGAGAAGGAAGGGGAAGATACAGAGGGGAAAAGACAGAGATACCCGCAGCCCTATGGCACCACTTATGAAGCTTTCTCCTTATGCACTGTAATATGCACATTTAAACAGGTTAGCCACCACCTGGTCCTGCTTTTTCTTATCTTCTCAAATTAATTTAATATTCACTTACAACTTGTATTTAAAGCTTAGCTGTACCATGGTAATTTAATGGGGACAGGGCTACAGAATAATTCTTTAGTAGCATTGATGGTTACATTAAACATTTGAAGCTCTCTACTTCTTTGAGGGAAAGGGCCTATTATAATAAATGTGCTTTACCTCACTGCAGAGTTTGCACACATTTCCCAGTTATTTCTGAGAATGATTTCTTAGCCTCGTAACATTTAATTGGGAGTTTATAACCCTGAACCTATAATTTATAGAAAAACTCTAGCCATAACAAAGTGATGTTTACTTTCCACCACTGTCAAAGGCAGATTGTGGGCTTGCTAAACCGAAACCGTTTGAAATATTCTCCATAAGCATTATCTGCTTACAATTAAATATCCAAATATATTTAGTGTTTAACCCCAAGAGTGATATAATCAGGACTGTTCACCTGGAACAAGTTTTAGAAAACTATGTATATAAACCACATCTAGAACCAAAACTTGTTCTCATAATGAGTAATTTCATATTTTAAATGCTTTCCATTGAGAAAAAATATAGTCTCACAAGACTGCTATTGTCTTAGGGGCACAGTTTCACATATACCTTACGTATGTGCAATACATCTCACCACCACAAAGTGCCATCTCCCTAAGGTTGGTCTGACAAAATAGTTGTTTCATAGTCATAATCAACTCTATAATATTCTTTTAAATGTCTTTCTCTTATACAGTTTTAAGAAGAAAGGAAAGACTTAAAGTCCAACTGATTTTTATCATTCAGATTCTCTAATGAGAGAAAATGCTAACAAAAATATAAGGAAAACAATTTCATTGGCTTCTTTTAAAATAATATAACTAGCAAACTGAGAATCTGGTTATAAGATTTTGAAATAAATTAGGCTAGTATGCAAGCAAAATATTAAATATCTTTTCTCTGTTCTTGATCTCAATCAATTTATAAATTTAGGTAGTCCTAAAATACAAGTCATGGCTGGTTACAGAAACAAAAACTTAGAATACTCATCTGAATGATCATTATCAAGGAAATGCTTAAGTACTAATCTTTCATTTTAATACTATTTAAGTGTTATTAAAAGATATTCAATAATTGCCATACATGAGACACTGGCATTTAAAAGAATTCAACCTTTCAGCTCCAAAAGACATTTTGATGTAAGATTTTGACTATCCCTAGCACTGAAAAAACATTTTTATTTCTGTAACAGGCAAGAAAAGTGCACCAAAATGCAGATTAACACAGTTATTTTAAATTTTAATGGAAAGTTTAATTATCATAAAAAGACAGGCACATTAAAGCCATACTCTCAATTCTACACATTTCCTAATGAACTGTGTTTTTAAGAATCTATATATACATTAAAGGTATGCTTTATGCTTTCCATACCTTTAGGCAATGTTTAGTGGTGAATCTATAATAAACTGCCATTTTAAAATGTACATGAAATATTTCTAAATCTTAATAAACCCTTTCTGACCTGAAGATGGTGTATTACACTATATTTAATTCATTTTCTAATCTTTCAAAGAACCACAACTGGTAATTCTTTATGGTACTCAAAATATTTGATAAACTGAATTAATAATAATTATCACTATACTACCAGGAGTTAAGTCTGTACTTAAACCATTCTGGCATTTAGTAATTCAAAAATTTACTTATTAGCAATGCAGAGCCAACCAGCAGTCAGTATGGCCAAAATTCAGTATTCATCATAGCAGACAGTGCATAAAGCTTTAACTACTCCCTATAATTGTTATTTTTCTTAATAGAAGTGCTGAATGCTTTTATTTTTCATGTGTCCAGATATAAAACGATGAAATGAACTAAAGTGTGAACAGCAAAAAGTAGAGTACTTAATAAATTAAGAGCCAGAGAGGAAAAGAAAAAAGCATCTAAGTAATATGATCGTAGGTCTATTCAATGCCATCATGAAAAATTTCCCCCTGAACATATCTATGCCTGAGTACAGATGAAGTTAACTGTGCAATGACCAGTAATAAATGCAGCCAGCATCAACTATACATTAGCAATATACAAAAAATATGTATGCTTAAATGCCAAGGAGCTTTATACCTATATAATGTATGTAAACCGGCATGAAGCACTTCATCTCTATAATGAATAGCTTCTCCATTGAGAATACCAGTCATCCTATGACCTACCCTGACGACATCACAAAGTTTTCATGAGACTCAATGAGGTAATATGCAGAAATTATTAAAAATCATGCAAAAATATAAAATGAATTTGTTTTTAATGAGATAAGGATTATTTTGTAGTTTCTTTTTAATATGGGCTATATATTTTTAATCCTTTTCCAAAAGTTTTTCTCAGTTTGAAGATTCTCTGACTACATTAAATTCTATTTATTTGTTTTTTTCCACCCTCTAAAAATACTTTTTGGGGGGCCAGCTGGTGGCATGCTTGGTTGAGGTGACATGTTACAATGCATAAGGAACCAGGTACAAGCCCCTGATCCCCATCTGTAAGGTATACCTTTCTACACTTTCTTTCTCCCTCCCTTTCACCTCCTCCAACCTTGATTTTTCTGTCTCTATCCAATAAATAAGTAAACACTAAAAGAAAGATGCTTTTCTTAAGATTCATTATAAAAAAATAGGAAAAACCATTGTGCAAACTTAATAATTTTCAAGGCAGTGATACAACCAATCTTTTAGCTAGTTTCTAAGATTATAACATGGCTGACTTCTAGTTGTATTACTAATTTGCAATGGTTTATTAGAATCTGAATTAGAATGGTTTATAATCTCATGATACTGCAATTTTTGAATCCACTGATTGGTAATTAGAATGATGACTTACCTGATGACAAATTCACCTTTTTAACTTCCAAGGTGAAAGCAATATTCAAGTAAACTTTCCTCCATCCTACTAGTATTAATACACTAAATCCCTTTGAAATTACCAAATGAAATCACCAACATGTGTAATTCACTGCGATTTCTCAAAGCTATGAAAACAGCCTGATGTAACTAATTTCTTTATTTGATAGAGGAGTTTCAAAAAGGAACCAAAAGCACAAGAACTGAAAAGCAGAAAAGGAAATCCTTTACTAGTATATATGTGGACTTGGTTATCTAACAGTCTCCTCTATTTAGAGAAACTTTATATTGGTATCTTATAATTTTGCAAACCACTATTAAATCAAGAATAAACCCCCAATACTGTACTTTAAAAAAAAATGCAAATAATCACTATGGAAATCCATCTGTCATTACTGGTACTCCAAACAGCCACACTTTTAAAGAGTCTTCACTTAATAAAAATTCCTCTTCTTTATCATCAAGAAGTACAGTATTAGTCTTATGAGATTTTTTTCAGAAGTCACTAAATTACTGTATTGTGAAATAATTTTTGCAAAAATATTCTGACCACACTGAATCGGACTATTCATTACTAGAGGTATTTCACTCAGCAAACTATGCCAAATGCCCTTTGCAAAATATGGAGGGCAATGCATTTTTCCCCAAAATAAATACAGAAAATTTAATTAGATGAAAGGCAAGAATTGCTAATTCTTTGATTTTATTATCTGTTTAATAAATAAAATAAAGAGTTTCACATCTAAGAATTCTGAGCAACACCCCAATGCAAATAGCACTGGGAATAAAACTGAGAGACTCAGGTATAAAGAATTGTGCCCCACCACTGAGCCTTTTCCCAGGCAGCTGACTTAAAATTTAAAATGGTTGTACTTGAGTAAGCACTACAGGGCTACTGATAAAAGAGTAACAAAATGTAAATATTTAAAGATAAGATTTCCACATGGCTTTCCAAATATTTCTTCTATGCTGCATCTTCACAAAATAACCAGTAGGAAAAAGAAAAAAACCTAGCTATTAGAATATATTGGCATTATAATATTTACAGTAATTTTCATTTATGTTTACCATTCAACAAGTGTGGAATAGTCTTTTTTTTTTTTTTTAATTTCAAGCCAAGATAGTATTTAAACCAATTCATAAATGGATTTCCTTAGTGATATATTGACTAACCTACAACAAGAAGGCCCCAAATTTTTACGATTACACAATTAAAGAGATTGATAGTTACCATATTGAAATAAGATCGAATTTTGACTCCTCTTGCTAGATCCCACACTATCACATTTCCATCATGACCAGCAGAGAAGAGAACTCTTGGATCAAATGGGTGTGGCTCAAGAACAAATACTTCATCTTCGTGACCCTGAATATTTTTGAAGTGGCAATGAATTATAAATGTCAAAAAAGAAAAAAAAAATCTAGCTAAGTGCTAATTAACATAGCAACATCTTTTTTTAATTTTAGTTTTAAAAACCACTAAAATGACCCAAGCCTCCCATTTTATTGGTATACAATGACAGATCTGAGATAATTACGGTTGTCTAGATATTTGCTATGTTCCAGTAAAACCTGAGGGCATTATAATAATGTTGCAGTCCTACGTTGGTGTTCATTTCCAAACTAAGTGTGTTTAACAGCATTTTAAGATTATTCTCATTCTCCCACTAAAGCCTGTAGCCCACACCTAACATCCAAAAAGTTTTCAACTTACATTCTTTATTTCTTAATGAAAACATCTCACTCTATGTTTTCAGTTATACAAAGTTTAAAGTAATATTTTTTTCTCACCATCAGGACATGAATTAGTTGACCGGTGTAAGAGTTCCAAACTTTAAGAGTCATATTATTAACAGCTGTTATAACTGTATTATCATGCCGATCCCATGCAACCATAGTCACTTTCATTTTTGTGATTTTATCTTCTATTCCTTGAAGGTTTTGGCTGAAAGTGAAGGCAGTATTTGTTTATACCGATGCTGCTGAACTTCAGTCTATTTTGTTATGACTTAAACTCCTTCATCAATGTGGGTAACTATCACTTAAAAGAATTTTTTTTAAAAAAAGATTTGATTGGGGGCTGGGTGTTAGTGCACCTGGTTGAGCGCCCATGTTACAATACACAAGGACCTAGGTTTGAGCTCCCAGTCCCCACCTGCAGGGGGAAAGCTTTGCAAGTGAAGCAGGGCTGCAGGTTATCTCTCTTTCTCTCTCCCTATCTCCCACTCCCCTCTCAATTTCTGGCTGTCTCTACCCAATACATAAAGATAATAAAAAAAAAATTAAGTTTGATCAAAGGAAATCTGCATTTAATAAAATAAAAAGTTTGACTCAAGAATGAATGACAGCAAACACTACATTGCTGATTAACAAAACCCAGGTGACCAGCACTCTCCAGAGTCATTAGCAGTAGGTAGATGACCTTGAATAAATAGCATTGCTGTAAAACTCCCAGAAAGCTGTACAATGCTGGTCATCCTATCATCTTTAATGCTGCAGTTGTGAGGTGCTAAATGGTTAGTTCTCCAATCAGACCACTGCTCACAAAAACAAGTATTAAATACTGATGAAAACAATGAAATCACAGCCGTTGTAATATGCAATGAAAATTGCTTTTAGCCAAAGAAAATCATTAGCTACATCAGATCAATCTTCTTTCTTGAGAAAAATGTGTTCTATATTCTAGAAACACTAAAAAGTTACTATTCTCACATCATTACCTTCTCCTGAACAAA
This sequence comes from Erinaceus europaeus, assembly GCF_950295315.1. Lineage (NCBI taxonomy): Eukaryota > Metazoa > Chordata > Mammalia > Eulipotyphla > Erinaceidae > Erinaceus > Erinaceus europaeus. The sequence continues at coordinate 21,857,078 of NC_080174.1, forward strand.
ACTGAACTTTGCAACATACCTTTACATGTCATATATTCAAAGATGATTTCTTACCCTGCTGGGCGAGTAGCCATATCCAATAAAATGCTCTTCCACTCTCTTCGTTTAAATTGCCATATACGTGCTGTCCCATCACGACTTCCACTTACAAACCTATATGAAAAGTAACCCAAATCCCCAAAGAAGAATATGTGCTTTACCAAAATGCACTTTCCAAGACTTTTGTTTTTAATAAAAATACTACATAGAACAACACTCAATGTTACTAGCACAGAATTCTAAAACAACAGAATACTGCATATCCTTTACAAATGTAATGATGTTTTAAGGTGCTTTTTCTTTTCCTTTTTGATTGGCATGAAGGTTACTGATCGGGCTTGGTGCAAGATTAATCCACAATTTCCAAAAACCATTATTTTATTTGAAAGGACAGAGAGAAACTGAGAAGAAAGGGGGAAAAGGAGAAATTCCTACAATACCACTTCATTACTCATGAAGCTTCCCCCCAACAGGTGGGAATAGGAGGCTTGGAGGCAGACCCTTGTGTGTAACATGCAATCTACTGTCTGCACCATAACTCAGGCCCCGAAACTTTAACTATAAATTTCATAAACACATCTCAAAACAGAACTCAAAAGTAGTTCAAGCCCATTAATTTGAACCATTAAAAAATACTGATTTCCTTGTCAATATTAATGTACCTGATAGGGCCAGGTGGTAGCACATATTACCAAGGGGCCCAGGTTCAAGGCCCAGCTCCCCAATTATGAGTGGGGGAAGAGGGTGCTTCACAAGTGGTAAAGCCGATCTGCAGGTGTCTTACTCTCCCTCTATCTCCCCTTCCTCTCTCATTTTCTCTATGTTCTATCTAGTAAAAATTAGAACGAACGAACAAAAAAAGGGGAAAAAATGGCCTCCAGGAACAGTGAATTCCTAGTGCAGGCATTGAACTCCAGCAATAACTCTTAGAGGAGGGTGAGGGGCTAACATCTGTTGAATTCAAAGTTCTTAAATAAGCTTTGCTTAAGTTTATAACAGTAAGATTCAAACAATACTACCAAAACTGATGACCAACAAAACAATTCTGCTCCAACATTAAATTGTGATATATTTGTAAACACCAATGAAAGTCTTGCTACAGACTGATACGTTCAGAGAATATGTGGACAGAAATCTCGTTTATATAAAATGGCCAGATAAACCTGCAGCATTTCAAATATAATACAAAGAATTGGATTCACATGTATGTGAAGGCAGGTTAGTCACTTTCTATTAAACTTGGCCAAGATCTTAATTTTAAGAAGTTAATTTGGATACAAATTCTAGTTAACATCTTATCTTTATTTAAATCTGACCAGCAAATATATATATATATATATATACATATATATATACTTATATATATATTACCTGTTACTAGTGTTGGAAAACTGGATACTGTCAACTTTGTCCTATATGTGAATAAAAAAAGAGAAGATTCTAAACATAAGCTGATAAGACTTATTTAAATCATACTCATTTAATTATTTACACCAATACTTACAGTATGAAACTCCAATTCTGATATTTTCTCTGGCTGACCTGATCCAAAAAAATAAACTCTAATAATATGATCTGTGCTTCCTGTGGCCAGAAACATTCCACCTAAAGAAAAATTACATTTATAAATGAAACACAATTTCCTATCTCTGAAAATTAGATGATAAAAAGCAACCAACATTACCACAAAACATATTAAATGCTTACTGTCTTACTAAAACTATTCATGTAACGGAAATACAATCTGTAATAACGTCTAATCTACATTTATGAAAGACATTTGCTAACAAATCTTAAAAGTTTTCCTTCTACAAATTATTTAACTAAATGACTTTATAATCTTATGTTAAAATCACTAGTCATCCTCACTAGAAATCATGTCTTTGAGGTGATAATGTACCTCTCTTGGGATGACAGATACAGGTCTCTATTAAGCAAAGCACTTGCATGGCTGAGCCACCAAGTTCAATGCCCAAGCACCAAATATGCTAGAACTGAGAAGCTCACTTGCTCTCCTCCCTCTTCTGTATTGCTCATAGAAATAAGCAAGTATTTTGTTTTTACAAAGTTCTGTTCTAGGCTGGGGGTATGGTCGAACTTGTCAATGCTCATGTCCAGTGGAAAAGTAATTACAGAAGCCAGACTTCCCACCTTCTGAACTCCATAAAGATCTCTGGTCCACACTCCTTTTAAAAAAGGGGAGGAGTGAAGCTGCTAATGGAGAGGATGAGATATGAAACTCCAGTGGTGGAGACTGTGTGGAACTGTACCCCTCTTACCCCATTATCATTATTAAAATCACTCATGAGAAAATAGTGAGTCGGGCGGTAGCACAGTGGGTTAAACGCAGGTGGCACAAAGCGCAAGGACCTGCGTAAGGATCCTAGTTCGTGCCCCCAGCTCCCCACCTCAGGGGAGTCACTTTACAGGCAGTGAAGCAGGTCTGCAGGTGTCTTTCTCTCCTCCTTTCTGTCTTACCCTCCTCTCTCCATTTTTCTCTGTCCTATCCAATAATGACATCAATAACAACAATAACAACTACAACAATAAAACAATAAGGGCAACAAAAGGGAACAAATAAATAAAAATTAAAAAATTAAAAAGGAAACACACACACACAAACTTCTGTTCTACTTCTCTCCACTTAAAATTCTGTAAGCTTTTAGGACATAACTTATCAGTGCGTCATCTGTGCAAACTGGGCAATCAAATAAGCCTGCTTTCCTCTAAACTCTCATTAAGACTATCTTGTAGCATATACAATCTAATTCACATTCCAGTGACTACTGTATGCAATTTATGCTTTTAGAATCAATACCTCCAGTGTTGGAAACAGTGTTGTTTGGCTCAGGGTACTTTGCATGCATAATGGCAGTGTTTGTGTTACTACTAAAAGAAAAATCGCCAAAACAAAATGTATGTCATCAATTTGCAATCACTTATCCTAAGTACAACACAGCTATAAAAGTCAAAGATAAAAGTATGAATGGAATAAATGTGGGAAAGAACTGGTATTGAAATCACTAAATATGGGGCCAACGTGCTAGTGTACCGGATTGAGTGCACGTGTTACAATGGCTAGTGTACCGGGTTGAGTGCAGCACGTTACAATGTACAATGACCCAGATTCAAGTCCCCAATTCTCTGTCTGTAGGGGGAGAAGTTTTGCAAGCACTGAAGCAGGGCTGCAGATGTCTCTCTTCCTATCTCCCCTTCCCTCTTGATTTCTCTCCTATCAAATAATGAAAAAAAGTAACATTAAACCTATCATATTTCATTCTCATTAATTTTCAACTCTCCACAGATAATTTTCTTTTTTTTTATCTTTTTTTTTTTTTTTGCCTCCAGGGTTATTGCTGGGGCTCAGTGCCTGCACTAGGAATCCACTGCTCCTAGAGGCTAATTTTTCCCCTTTGTTGCTCTTGTTTATCATCATCGTTGTCATTGTTGTTGCTGTCATTGTTGTTGGATAAGACAGAGAGAAATTGAGAGAGGAGGGGGAGACAAAGAGGGGGAGAGAAAGACTTGCAAACCCACTTCACCACCTGTGAAGAGACACCCCTGCAGGTGGGGAGCCAGGGGCTTAAACTGTGATCCCTGAGCCAGTCCTTGAGCTTTGTGCCATGTGCACTTAACCTGCTGCACAACCACCCGACCCCCCACTTTTTCTTTTCTTTTTTGATACAAAGTGAGACAGAAAAGGATAGGAAGAGAGAGACAAAGAGTAAAGACACCTGCAGTATTGCTCCACTGCTCACAAAATTCTGTCCTCCCCTCCACTGCACTCATGAGCATGGTAATGCATGTATTCATCCTTCAATGATAGTGATGATAATGCTCAAGCAAGGCTCAACAACTTGGCATGGCAGTACACGACCCAAATGAGCTATTTCACCAGTCTGAGATAACTACTCCTAAATATTAACTAAGAACAATATGGAGAAAAATAATGAATAAAGGTGCTTAAGTATCAAATTTATTTTACCTACCTAGGAAGTACCTCCAAAATCTATAAAGATATAACATTTAAAATACCTCTCTTTGACAGGCTGGGAGTATGGATCAACCTGCCAACACCCACGTTCAGCGGGGAAGCAATTGCAGAAGCCAGACCTTCCACCTTCTGCACCCCATAGTGACCCTGGGTCCATACTCCCAGAGGGATAAAGAATAGGAAAGTTATCAGGGGAAGGGATGGGATACGGAGTTCTGGTGGTGGCAACTGTGTGGAGTTGTACCCTTCTTATCCTACAGTTTTTTGTCAGTGTTTCCTTTTTATAAATAATATTTTTTTAAAAAAATACCTCTTCCAAAAATTATACCAAAATTTATTCTTAAACAGTCTCCATTTTGTTTATTTGATTCTATTGTTTGATTTTATTAGTGTATTACTTACTGATTTCTAAAAAACAAAAAAATTAGCTACATGTACATAAAACCTGAATTCAAATGTTTCTAAATTAATTCAAGATCATCCTCTAGTATCTGTATGAGACTATAATTTGTAACATAAGAATATTTTCCTAAATTTTGTTTCACTAAAATCTTTATGATTAACAGTAAGCAAAATATTGGGGAGGGGGGAAAAAAATCTTACCAGCGCTAAATGAAGAACAGATCATTTGAACTCCAGGCCGAGGTCGTTCTGTAAATTTTGTAGGTCTTGGACTACAAAACAAACAAAGGAATTTAAGATGTCATCAGGATAGGGTCAGATGGTCCTATGCCTGGTTGACCACACGTCATAGTGCACAAGGCTCCTGGTTCAAGTCCCAGTTCCCCATCGCCAGAGGGAAAGCTTCATTCTCAGTGATGCAGTGCTGTAAGCCTGTCCTCCCCCCCACCTCCCTCTACTACTTTCCCTCCCCTCTTAATTTGTCTCTATCCATCAATAAACAAATACAAATTAAAATATATATACATAAATGTTTATCACTAGAAATTATCTTCTACAAAAGTTTACCACAAAAAAAAAATCAAAAGTAAAATAATCTAAGGCTACCTTCAAAAACATATTGAAGCCACTATGTCATAATCAATATATTCGGCAGGAGCTCTAGATTACACAGAAATCCACAAATAAGAGAATCCCAAAGTCACTATTACACAAGGCATGTAGCTATTAATTACACTTCTAACCAAACTTAGCAGCTTCTTGAGGTTTTCATACAATAGTAATGCAGAGTCATATGACAAAATTATTTGTAAATATGAACACACTACCAAAATGTGAGCTTCTCTGAAGAACTGTATATAGCTAAAACTTTTCCACTACTGTTAATTAAATATCTCCTCCTGTTAGCTTCTAGTATAACAAAGAATGGCTGTTAAGACTACAAATAATAATAATACTCCCAGATTTATCCTAATGAAAATTAAAGGCTATTTGACTATAATGCTCACTCAAAACACTCATTCACAGAATAAAGGTCACAGTTATATCTACTCTGCATATTTGTATTATAAACTACATATATTGACACTAATAACATCAAGTTCTTAATGTCACAGTCAACCATATTAAAGAAATTAATTACAGATTTTATAGGTGATCAGCACCAATGCTAGTGATCGTTACAATCACTAGCCATTTATCACTGATTAAGTCCTTCTTAACATACAGTTTGAGGGGGCCAGGTGGTGGCGCACCTTTAAGCACACTTGTTATAATGTGCAAGAACCTGGTTTGAAGCCCCGCTCCCCACTTGCAGAAGGAAAGCATCGCAAGTGGTGAAGCAGGGCTGCAGGTGTCTCTGACTCTCTTGCTCTTTCTCTATCTTCCCCTTTCTCTCAATTTCTGGCTGTCTCTATTCAATAAATAAATAAATAAAAATACAAAAAATATACAGTTTGAGTTTTTCTCAGAATACTAACATCAACAACAAAAAAACCCAGAAACTCAAAAAAATTAGTCCTCAGCTGGAGAATACTGAACATTTTTCAGAGTTCATAGTATCCACCATCAGTTTTAATCTTATCATCATTCAGGAAAACAATGTATAAATTGTTTCATATCAATTATATATTCTGAGCAATAGGACTATTTTTTTCAGTGACACAGAGCACAGCAAAAAACAAACTATTAGCTGGGGCCAGGAGATAGCTTACTAGGCAGAGTGTGAACCTGTGCTCTAATTCCAGCAACACCTAAGAGTATCAAGGATAATACTGATGAATTTCCTTCGACAGTAAACCAATACTGTGCTGTCTCTCCTTTCATTCTGCCTATCCCTTCGCTCTCTCAGAGTAAAAAACATGAAAAGCACCATTTAAGACTCATAGGATTGGAGAAGATCCAGTGCTATGGTTTCTCCCTACCACCACCACCACCCTTACTCTCATTCTGAAAGAAAGAGAATGAGTTAAGTCTGTACAGAAGTGATGGAACTACACATGTGCAGGGTTCTAGTACTCCTCCATTGCCCCCACACACCCCTATTAAAATTACTATAAATTCCTATGATAAAAACACTAAGTAGAAGACAGAAGGAAATTCATACAGATTTCCAGACTGATTCTATATAAAAAACACATTTATGTGTGTGTGTGTGTGTGGGGGGGGTGTACCTGTTAGGATGTATGGGTGATTCTACATAAACAATTCTGAAAAACATCATCTTACATAGAAAAATTCATTTTTCAAGAATCAGGAAAAAAAATATTACACTTCTTAATGTAATCCTCAAAAAGCTTAAAATGAGTGTAATTTCATAAAGCAATTTTTATTTCTATTTTAATCTGAAGATTGCTAGTCATATTTTCTGCTCTCAGAAAACAAGATGAGGGGGCCCGGATGTGATACTCCTGACTGAGCACACAAGTTACCATGTGCAAACAACCAGGTTTGAGCCTCTGCAACCCACCTATGGGGGGAAACTTTGAGTGGTAAAGAAGGCTGCAGGTGTCCTTCTTTCTCCTTCTGTAACTTCCCCCTTTCCTCTCAATTTCTATACGTCCTATGAAATTAAAGGGGGGAGGCTCCCAGGAGCAGTGGATTCATAGTGCTAGCAACAACTCCCTACAAAAACCCTGATAGTAAGAAAAAAAAATGACATGAAAACAAGATAGGAATGGACATAAGTTAAATCAGAAGGAAAAAAAATTAACTGCTACTACTGTTCACTCACATTAGTAAAATATTTAAATTTTTATCTAAATATAAAAATATTTTAATATTCCAAATATTCAGAGTGAAACCAAAGTGAAGATAATTTGCTTTCTCCAAGAATATTTTTTAATTGCAAACTGCTTCTCAAACCATTTACCAAGCCAATTTATGCTACGCGAATTGCCATTATCTCTTATTTTTCTCTACAGATATATACACATACATAAGCTATTATCTAAACACTACTGTTTAAAAATATCAAAGATATATAAAAATTATTTTGTTAGATAGTTCAACTTGGGTTGAAATTTTTTAAGAACTAATTGTTAAGATATACTTTCTAATCTAAACTGTAACTCTAGGGTCAGGAACATGATACAAAAGTAGAAAGCTATCCTTCCATGCATGAAAATCTTGGTCTGATCTTCTCAGCATCATATGAGAGAGTAATAAAGCCAAAAAAAAAAAAAAAAAACCTGAATGAATAGTGGAGAAGACTCAGGTCTTGCTCATAGAAACTGAACTGGGGACATGGCTCAGTGTCAGGAGCATATGCCTTGCATGAGCAGGGCAGACCTGAGACCTGATCCCTAAAAATGCAGTAAATAATAGTAACAATAATAAATTACATTCAATCTTTAGAGCATAGAGATGGCAATTTTAACACTGTACAACCACTAGACACACCATCTCCTGATTCATAAACTATCTATGGCTAAGTTTAGCACTATTCCTTACTAGATAAACAGCAGAGATAGCCTGCGACAAATAGAATAGGGCCAAAGAGCAGAGAAGAGTTCCATTTCTGGTCATTAAAGCTTTTTTGAGGGCCCAAGTGGTGGCACACCTGGTTGAGCACACACATTACAGTGTGTAAGGACTCAGGTTTGATTGAGCCCCTGATCCCTACCTGCAGGGGGAAAGCTTTGCAAGTGCTGAAGCAGTGTTGCAGGTGTCTCTCTCTCTCTCTCGATCAACCCATTCCCTCTTGATTTCTGTCTCTATCAAATAAAATAAAGATAATAAAAACAATAAAAAAGAAAAAACATATAAACTTTTTTGCTTTAAGTACAAGAAAGTCATTTTACCATTTTTTGTTTCAGTTACATTAATCCATGGATATGCTGACCAGTCATCTCTCTCTGTCTCTCTCTCTCCATATATATATATAATAATTGAGGTGAAAGCACAAATATACCAAGATAATAACTGAGGTGAAAGCACAAATATAAAGTGCTAATATGAGTCAGAGGGGAGGCTGAATTAACCTACATTGATATGATTAAGAACTTATTTTGAGGCATGAAAAATCGGAGGAACCATGAAAATCATGGGGAAAAAAGGTCAGTTAAGAGTCAAGATGAATTTCTACTATTTACTTATAAAGAAAAAAGTTAATTTATTCCACTGCTGATTCGTTCATATTTTCACAATGTCAATCACTAATTAAATCCATTTATTATACATAATAAAAGAACAACTGACTTTATTTTGAGGGTTCCAGCATCCCACAGCCAAAAGCAAATAGTGCCATCTGCTCCAGTAGAAGAAAGATATCTCTTTGAGCCATTGCACAATGGTGAGAACTGCAAAACAATCAAAAGGAAAAGAGTCTGTATGAATGACAGAGTCTAAATAATAATAAAATTAGATTTACCCTGTAAAGAGCAATTAGCAGTTAAAAAATATCCAGAATTGCCAAATGCCATGACAACTATATGAATTTCTACTGTAATGTCCATATATTAATAAAGAAAGCAGAAGTGTTCCTTTGTGACTTTTGTTGGTTTCATACAGTTAATTATAAAATTAACTTCCTAAAGGATGCCTTTATTATAAACACAAAAAAGACATTACAGGGATTAAAACAATTACCTGTAGTGATGTTATAGATGCACTGTGGCCCTGAAGAACAGCCAAAGGAGCACAAGTTCGAAGACACCACACTCGAATCATTTTATCGCAACTTCCAGCTGCTATCATGGTATTTTCATAATTTACAGCCATGTCTGATATTTCAGCAGCATGTCCTCTTAAAGTTGCTAATAACCTCCCATCATCTGTTGCCCAGATTTTCACAAGGCAGTCATCAGAACCCTTGAAATAAGAATGGATGTCACGAAAATTAACTCTACACACTTTTAAAAAAAAAATTATTTCATATGAAATTGGCTCTGATCATGAAAAGATGAAGAGACAACCTACTGTAGTACCTCTGAATAGACCAGAGTCAAACGTTTACCTTCTAAGTGCTTGACTTTAGGCAAGTCATACATGCTTACTGTTCCTCTGCAAGATCTGCATACCTGACAGGGGTGTTGGTTAAAAGCTATAAATGGATTACCTACTATTGTTACTTCTGTAGGTGGTAGCATCTCAATCTTACTCTAATAATGCTTGTATTTTTTAACAAAGAACAAATATTTCATGTGGCAATTACAGAGTAAAGTGTGATGGAAGGCATGAAAATGCCAACAAGGACCATACTTAAGAGTATGAAGTGAAGGGATAAAGATGAAATCAGGAGAAAATCTGAAGGACATTTAATGGCATATTAAGGAAATGATAGTTTAATAGTGATCACTTAAGATTACCAAGCAGGTAGTTATCAGGATCAGATGTGTTGCTTCCAAAGACCATCTGAGATCAGTGTGAATTAGGCTACAAAGTATGACTATTTGATAGCTGAAAATAGCATAGGCAGGAGAGAATGAGTGCCAGAACTGAGGCTATATCGAAAAACAAAGATCAGAATAGAACAGCTATCGTGGAGATGAGTGTGATCCTACTGTGAGCTATGATAAGGAGCTGTACTAGGCTATGATTTCAGAAAGCTAATCTGTAATACCACCTAGGATATGCGAAGTGAAGTGTATTAGGTATTTGCTGAATCAAAAAAAAAAAAGTTGAAAGCACTTATTCAACTATTTCTTTTATGTAATCATAATTAGGTTCAAAATTTAAACTGTTTCTTTGAAAGTCACTGTTTTAAGTAAGTTACATACTAAATTATGATTAATCACCAAACAAATAAATCTGCACTGGATCACTATCTTCCTTTTTATTACTATAAAATTTGTAGGATTACTGTGAAAAGTAATTATATGCTATAATGTATGAATTTTCTTCTTTTTTTATACCACACCTGAACAACAACAAAGAAATCACGATGAAATGAATGGGTATTTTCATGGGTATTTAATGATGACCAAGAATGTATAGGTTTAGGAACTTAAAATTCTCAAGCAAAATTTTACTGTAAATTTACAAAATCTTTGTGTTAAAATATCAGGTCAGTGCAGAGCAACATAGCTCTACCAAGAGACAAATCAGTATAATTATTGTTTGTGGAAGAGTTAGTAAGAAAGGGCAATGTTTCTACAAAACAGGGACTGACATATCTATAGAGAGACAGATACAATGGTAAAACCATGTGCCTTTAAAACAATATGCTCTATAGCTTTGGACAGAGAAACAAAACTAAATCACACATTTACACTATTATTTCTCTTAATATTTTTTTCCCCTTTCCAAAAAGTTCCTATTTTCTGGATCCTTTTGGAAAACTATAGACTCTTAGAAAGAAAAAAAAAATTCAGATGAGTAAGAACAAATATTGTCATTCTCTCTGTACAGAGACTATGTAATGTCTTGCATATTTAGCTTTGATGTTCTTTCTGGTAAAAAAAGTTTCCAGTTCTCTATAACATAGCTTTCTACTTGTCATGTACTTGACTATTAAAATTCACCTTAAAATCTAGAAGGGAAAAAATTCTCCTACCCAATCAGTAGTAAGAAATAGTAAGCAAGCTTATGAAACAAGTTCAGTGACAGGGTATTCAAATCACTCAGATGGTACGTACAAGCTGAAGCAAAACCTGAAATCTATAAACACCAAACACAACACTTTAGAAAAGGCAACATGAAAGGGAGGAAATTAAATATTTATGTATTTATTTATATTAGAAGATAAAAAGTGACAACAATTTGAACTGTTCACTAGTGAAGAAAGTACTTTATATGACAGAACAGTAAATGTTAAGGGTTGACTTCTGCAAGCAGAAAATTATATACATTTGGAAACAGTACAAGAGGTTACTTCTGCTCACATAAACAATTTACACAGTAAGAGCTGGAAACCATTCCTTGGTAAAAAGGAAATATCAAAAATAGAAAAAAAGAACAACAGAAATTACTACTTTGTCATAAAAATATTTAAACATAATGTCTTGCTTTTGGCATTCCTTGTAAAATAAACAAATTCTAATTTTACTTGTTACTTATTACTAACAGCTGCATACATCAAAAACTTTAATTATTTGACAGAATTAAATGTTAAATATATGTGATTTCTTTCTTTTTTTTTCCTATTTTTAATGTTTATTTATTTATTACTGGATAGAAGCAGAGAGGAATTGAGGGGAGGGGGGAGTTAAGACAGGGAAAGGGAAAGAAACCTACAACCCTGCTTCACTACTCATGAAGCTTTCCCTTTGCAGGTGGGGATCAGAGGCTTGAACCTGGGTCCTTGGGCACTGCCTGGCCCCTCAATGCGATTTTCTTATTCTAGCTAAAAGGTAATCTTCTCTTAATGCAGTTAGAATTGCTTTTAACTTTAGTTCAGTATTTCTTCAAGAAGAGGCCATTGATTTTCTTTTTTTTTTAATTTTTTAAAATTATTTTTATTTATTTCCTTTTGTTGCCCTTGCTTTATTGTTGTAGTTATTATTGTTGTTGATGATGATGTCGTCATTGTTGGATAGGACAGAAAGAAACGGAGAGAGGAATGGAAGGCAGAGAGGGGGAGAGAAAGACAGACACCTGTAGACCTGCTTCACCACCTGTGAAGAGACTCCCCTGCAGGTGGGGATCCAGGGGCTCGAACCAGGATCCTCACTCCAGTCCTTGTGCTTTGTGCTACTTGTGCTGAACCCACTGCGCTACCGCCCGACTCCCTGATTTTCTTTCTAACCAATCACACTTCTCTGCCTTAGTACCCTAAGCTTCAATGTAAATCATTTTTATATATGCCCAATTGTCTGTCACCCTTTTTACCTTACCAACCATGACTAACCTTGTATCTTATTCATCATTTGCTATAATCCTACTCCCAAGATGTCAAGTAGCTTTATAGAAAAGAAGACAAGCCCACAAAATCAGCAACGTGAAAACTCCGAAATCCACTTTTTATTTTCTACACACTACCTACATCATTCTTCTCCTATTGAGTTTTATTTTTCATTTCTAGAATCCAGTCCTATTCCCTAAGTAAGACCTTCAAACAATTTCATATTGAAAAATAAGATCTGTTTGCTATGAATTCAATTAACCATAACTGCTCTCGATATACCTAGCTTCATCTATTCTTCTGGAAGATCAGTGCCTATCAGTGGTCTCTTCTCATACCTTAAGTTTGTTCTTAACTCCTTTCCTTTGACCCAGTTTTACATACACTTTTCTTCCTCTAAAGTATCATACTATAAACTGTTCCCACCACTACCAAATATTCATGACTGAACATTTTCTATTATTCAGACTTTATCTCCCAGAACTTACAAAAACACACAATTTTCGGGAGTTGGGTGGTAGCGCAGCGGGTTAAGCTCGTGGCGCAAAGCGCAAGGAGCGGCATAAGGATCCTGGTTCAAGGGCCCCCGCTCCCCACCTGCAGGGGAGTCACTTCACAGGTGGTGAAGCAGGTCTGCAGGTGTCTATCTATCTCTCCGCCCCATTTCTCTATCCAACAACGACGACAACAACAATAGCTACAATAACAATAAAAACAAGGGCAACGCACAAGGACCGGCATAAGGATCCCGGTTCGAACCCCGGCTCCCCACCTGCAGGGGAGTCGCTTCACAGGCAGTGAAGCAGGTCTGCAGGTGTCTATCTTTCTCTCCCCCTCTCTGTCTTCCCCTCCTCTCTCCATTTCTCTCTGTCCTAGCCAACAACGACAACTACAACAATAAAAAAAAAAAAAACAAGGGCAACAAAAGGGAATAAATAAAATAAAATATTAAAAAAAAAACAAGGGCAACAACAAGAAATTAAATACATAAATATTTTTTAAAAAAGAAACAACTTTCAAATTACACTTTCAAAAATAGTACCAAAATTTTTATTTTCACATTCTTCTATATCCAAAGTATATCTTAAGTTCTAAATTTACCTTGGGTTTTGCTCATTCATGAAATATTACTCCTCTGGTTTTTATGAAACAACACATATTAAAATTAATGTTTCAATGCTTTCTCAGGCAGCGGCTTCTTTTATTTACTTACTTATTTATTTGTTTATTTTATAAAAAGGAAACACGGACAAAACCATAGGATAAGAGGGGTACAACTGCACACAATTCCCACCACCAGAACTCCGTATCCCATCCTCTCCCTTGATAACTTTCCTATTCTTTAACCCTCTGGGAGTTTGGAGCCGAGGTCATTGTGGGATGCATAAGGTGGAAGGTCTGGCTTCTGTAACTGCTTGCCCGCTGAACATGGGTGTTGACAGGTCAATCCATACTCCCAGCCTGCCTCTCTCTTTCCCTAGTGGGGCGGGGTTCTGGGGAATAGGAGCTCAGGACATTTGTAGGGTTGTCTTTCAAGGGAGGTCTGGTTGGCATCATGCTAGCATCTGGAACCTGGTGGCTGAAAAGAGTTAATATATAAAGCCAAACAAGTTGTTGACTAATCATGAACCTAAAGGCTGAAATAGTGCAGATAAAGAGTGTGTGTGTGTGTGGGGGGGGGGGGTCCTCCATTTTGTAAATAGCTAGTAGGCATATTTTAGTTATATTCCAAAGGGCCTGTGGCTATACTAGTTTTTGTTTTTTTTTCCCCGAGCCTGAAATCTGATATGCTGGTGGATCCAAGTTATGGACTGGGGAGATGATATTGTTATGGTTGGAAAAGGGATCAGAAAGCTGGATCAGGGAAGAGAGTAGCTTCCAAATATGAGAAAGGTGTATAAATATTGTTGACTGTAAACCCTATCGATTTTATCTGGTCTGGGGCTCATATTCAACTTAGGAGCCTATGTGACCTCTGCATCCCTGTAGGTTTGAGCTCACATTCTGTGGTCATGAATAGGAACATTCCAAGCTTTCCCAATATCAGGACCCATCTTCCTCAGGTGTAGCACAGAGTTTGCTGTCTGACCTCCCTTCGGAGGACGGAACATTCTCTACTGTTGTTGATCCAAGTTGAGGGCAAGGTCCTATGGGGGCCCACAAAGGGGTCTATTTTGTTGTTCCTAATAGAGATGACCAGTAACAATGGAGAAAGGAATTTATTTGAGGTCTAGGCCCATCATGTATGTTTGGGAATCTCAAGACTCCCAGACTAGGGCCCCAGTAGGCAGCTATTCCTTATTCTCAACTAGTGGTACTCCTCTCTTGCTCTAAATAATTAAAAAAAAAACAAAACTCTTTTTTATGCTTTAATACAATACTACTGACACAAGGACCAAGGTTTAAGCACCCATTCCCCACCTGCAGAGCGTAAACTGCAGAAGCAGTGGAGCAGGTCTGTAGGTATCTTTCTTTATAACTTCATCTCTATTTCCCCATCCCTCTTAATTTCTCTTTCCTAGCAAACAAAACTGAGAGGAGGAAAAATGGGGGGAAATGGCCACCAGGCATGGTGGATTTATAGTGCTGGTATCAGGTCCGAGCAATAACCCTGGTGGCAAAAATAATAAATAATAAATAAAATACTACAATCAGCTATCAGAAATAATAAACAGCTTCATGAGTAGTACGTCAGTGTCTCTCCTTTTCTCTCACTCTCTCTCTGTCTCACCCCTTATCAAAAGTGAGAAAAAAAAATTCATAAGATACATTTAAAAAAGAGGGGGAGTAGAAATACAGGGTGAAACTTTTAACTAGATGTTGTGCCATCTTACCTCTACTATGAACTAGCAATGGTAAAGACTGCCCCACTCTCCAAGAGAGGATGGGTCACCCTATTCTGCCACTTAAAGAAGGCTGTTCTTAAAATGAGCACAGCCTAGAAGGTTCTGACCTAGGACTCTGAGCTCAGACTGACAGGGAGGGACTCAGGTCTTAAAGACTCCTGTATTAAATATGAATATACATGGGCCCCAGGTCAGATCAATGCAGAGCCCTACCTGACTCCTACAGGCCGGGGTTATGGATTGACCTGTCACCTCCCTGTCCAGTGGGAAAGCAATTACAGAAGGCAGAACTCTGCTGTAATTTTGGTTTAAAAGCCCCCCCTGGGAGTGTGGAAAAAATAGGGGGAAACTGGCCAGAGAGAAGGATCTGGACCACAATTTCGTAGGGACCTGAAATATTTGTCACCAAGATTCTCTTATACCATAACTGAAAGGAATGCCAATCTGGAAAACACCAGAAGAAATCCAGCTCTATGTCCCTTATATGAGAAAAAAGAGGAAAGAGAGAGGTTACTTGACAGTAGTAATAGGTGTAGATGTGACTTAGGAAGTAAAGGCCGTAGGGGGAAAAAAGGGTAAAAATAGATAGATAGATAGATAGATAGATAGATAGATAGATAGATAGATGATAGATAGAGGTATAAAGTTAACATACATCTGTGAACTTAATTGCACTATCTGCTAGAGAGGGGATAAGGACACAGAACTCTGGTGATGGGAACAGTGTGGAATTACAACCCATGATTATAACTGTGCAAATCCCTAGTATTTTTTTTATTAATTAAATTAAATTAAAAAGAAAGGGAAATACAAGGTGAATCTTAAACTAGATGTAGTGCCACCCACTATCAAGTGATTAACAAAAAAAAAAACTTCAAACATAAAGAAAGGGGGAATGCAAGGTGAAACTTCTGCAGCACAGTCAAGCACCCTAAAAAGAGGGGAGGCAGAAGGGGATAGAGGGGCTATTCGGGACCCTGTGCATAATGCTGGAGGAAGGCGTCCACTGGTAGTGGATGTGCTATGCAGATACCTATCACAGAGAAATAAGAAACTATATTCTTATAAATCATTTTCCTCAATAAGGTGATTTAAAAAAAAGTGAAGTTCAGCATTAATATGTAACACAGAGAAGATAATATAACCAATTTCCATATTCAGTGAGTAACAGGACATTCTAACCATTCATATATTAGAAACATGATCCCCATGTATGCCAAGAGACCCTTATGGCCGAGGCTCTGAAGTCCTCAGGTTCAATCCCAGGCACCACAAGCCAGAGCTGATCAGTGCACTGGTTTAAAAAAATTAAAATTAAAAAAATTAAATAAAAACAACCAGAAACATGATGACCATGCAGATACCTCTCAATTCTTTCTACATTCAAATGAATATCTTAAATTCTAGAGATTTAGTTTTAACCTAGTAATTTCATCCCTTACAGCCAATGTGACACTTGACTATTCAGATAATCATGATTTCTCTCATCGATCAATGCTAAAACCTTTTCAGCAATGCCACTGTATGTAGACTTAGTTTCAATATAATTCTATAATAGTGTCAAAGGGATCATTAAAAAAATAAATTCTACTCACTCGTCTGTCTAAATCTGTCATTTTCTCTCCATGGCCTGCAGGAAAGAAACCCATTCCTTAGTATGTCAGAGAAAGCCTGGTGTTTTGTCCCCACCAACACTTCAGAGTTTGCTTACTGATGATCTTTTATTCATTCTTTGCCTCTCCTACATTACACGTTGTTAAGCTTTCCCAAAATTTATAAATGTCTCAGCTGAGGCACTGCTTCCCTAGTAAATTTCCTACCATACACTGGATTAGGTACCTCACTCTCTGCTACTTCAGTATGTAGTGTAACCTCTATCAAACTTCTGACCACACTGTATCAGTATTTTCTGCTGAACACATGTGAATGCTCTGGCAACAAATATTTTGCCTTTCATTTCTACACAGTAAATTTAGAGCATTGTCCTGCTCATAAAAGATTAAAGTTCACTAAAGGGATGCCTAAACTATCCTTTAGTTTAACTTATTGCATTTACAAAAAATAAAATATACTTTTGCCTTAACTCTTAAGAGACACATTTTAATGTTTTTTAAAAAGGTGGGGGGCAGGCTGTCTTTGTCTATGGTCCTCAACATACATCTATGTTAGAACTGAATGACTTATTACTGAGAAAAAGTCATTAACTCTGCTTTCTTTTGGTAGATATTACTGGAGGCAATGATTCTAAAAACAAGTTAATTTCTTTTTTTCGCAAGAGAATTAATGTACCAATCTGATTTAGTAGTTATACTATCTCTCTGGGTACGGGGTGGGGTGTGTTGAACCCAGAGCCTTGCACATGGTAAAATGTGTACTTAACCAGGTGTGTCATGGTCCAGGCCATGAAGAAGTTCTTTTAAAAATCAGGAATGCAAACTTTATTTTATGTTTTGGTAGAGGAATTTAAGTGTTAGTAAGCTGAACTTGAAAGGTTAAATGTAATTTTTAATTACTAACTGAGGGAAATTCATTATTGTGATACCTATTCTCCACTCTGAAAATACAAACCTGTCAGAAGGTTCTAAAATTTTCACATGCTTCATACAAAATAATGGGATATAAGAGAGGAGGTCAAAGAGAAGAGTATTCATGTGGAAAATTGTCTATAAATGTCTGAAATGCATCAGAGCCAAGGAATAGATTCATACAAAAATATATCCCACATAGTCAGGCGAGATAGTATAATGGCTATGTAAAATGACTTTTTTAACTGGGGCTCTGGACCTGAAGTCACAGGTCAAGTCCTCCCTGCATCACCATAAGCCAGAACTGAGAAGTGCTCTGGTCAAGAGGGGGAAATAAGGTTTCCCAAATCCTACTGTTTAGCCATCTTACAAATTATCTAGATATATGGATACAGGAGATGTAGATAAAACTAGATCTCACTTTACAAACATATTGACTGAAGAGAAAAACCTATAATTGTCACAACTGGCTTAAATGTGCAGCTCCTCTCTTCAAAATGAGACAGGAATTTCCAATTTAACTTCCATTCCTTTATTTCAAAAGAAATTAAAGACCTTGTGAATGAGTACATACCTTCAACAATCAAGGCAGTACTTAATTACAAGTACAATGATAATAGTGAAGCAAGCAGTATGCTCAGTGGATATAGTAGTGAAGGGGTCTAAAAATAAATAGAAATATTTCCTGCCAGGGATTAAACTCAGGATGTCATGCTTGAGGGTGTAATGCTTTATCCACTGCACCACCTCCCAGACCAAAATATTTCCTAAAGTGATTTTTCTCCCCTAAAAGTTGAAAAGCCCTGTATTTTGCCATTCAACAAGTTAAAAACAGTGAATAACAGATAAACTCAAGGAGCTTCTCTGACAATTAACATCAGATATATTAAAGGAGGTACAAGGTAGACTAAATAATCAAAGCAAATTAAATATGCTCAGAACATTTCCTACCATCACTCATAGAAAAATTATCCTAGGGGGCCGGGCGGTAGTGCACCTAGTAGAGCATACATGTTATAATGCTCAAGGACCTGGGTTCAAGCCCCCAGCCCCCACCTGGAGAGGAAAGCTTCAAAAATGGTGAAGCAGTGCTGCAGGTGTCTCTCTGTCTCTTTCCCTCTCTATCTCCCCCTTCCCTGTCGATTTCTGGCTGTCTCTATCCAATAAATAAAATAATAAAAAAGAAAAGAAAAGAAAAATTCTCCTATAGACTACCAACATATATGCTGCCTACATATAACAAGAAGATACACATAATTCTTTAGTATAATTGGATGAATGCATTTTGGAATTGCCCTTAATTGAGAACACAGGACATTTTATAGAGTCAAACTGCATATCTGATATAATACTGTGAATTATACTTATTCATGATACAGAACTACAATTAACTGAGATTATGCTACATGTTTTTCAGGAACTTTCCAGACTTAAATAAAGTTCTACGACAGTAAATTGTTTTACCTAAATTCCTGGTTTTTTTTTAAGTGACTAAATATTCTACTTCAAGATTAACTACACGTACTATTTTACTTTCATACATGAATTAAGAATTAAAATTACTTACAGTAAATATTCGTCTGCCAGTTCGGTCGAAAGTTACACAGTACACAGATGACAAATGCCCAAGAATACGTTTATGCATTTTCATGTGCTGATAAACTGCTGTTGGAACAAGTCGTTCAAGCCTGTATTTCCCATTCAGCTTCCTTGAAAACAAGGTATCCGCTACCAAGAAAAAGGGAGAAAATACATATAACATAAAAATTCATTTCATCGAATATGTTCTAAGAATTCACATTTTCCTGTTTCTCATACGTTGGGTACAAACAAAGCTGTGCCTAGGCGATACAGCATAGTGGTGATACAAAAGCCTTTCATGTTTGAGGCTCTGAGGCCCCAGGGTTGAACCCAGACACCAAAATACAACAAGAGATGAGCAGGACTCTTGTATAAATAAATAAATAAATAAATAAATAAATAAATAAATAAATAAATAGCTGTTCAGCTAAGAGCTAACTCTGGTGGAGAGCACACTTAACCAAGAGTGAAGAAGCAGGGTTAAGGCCCACATGATCACATGGCGATCATGATCACAAAGAGATGAAACTTCATGAGCAGTTACAAAGTGCTGTGGTGCAGGGCTCTCCCTGCATCTCTCCCTCCATCTGAGGGAGGAAAAAGAGCCCACATGGAGTTGTGTAATCATGCAAATCCCAAGTTCCAAGTACCAGCAACTGTGGAAGCAAAAGTAAAAATAGTAAAGATGCTCTCTCTAACATATATGGTCCCTAACTAAAAATCTTCAAAATGATCGATGTAAACACATACATTTCGCTTGAAATTTACAGAATAAAAGAATAAGATAAGCTACGCATAGTTACCTTCATTTTATAAGCAAGGAAACTTAGCTAAATGACCTTGTCTGCAGTCAGAAAGTACGGATTAAAAACCCTGGTTTCCAAAATACTGTGCCCTTCAGGACAAAATGGATAACCCGAAGTGACTAGGCTTAGCGGAGTAAGGAGATGAAAGGCAAGTGCTGGATGGTTTTTGCTCCTATGAGAAATATGTAGAAATGAAGCATTTGAACTTCAAGTAGCCAACTTGTCTCTACTGTGGTTATTATTAGGGGGTGGGGTTGGAGTTGGGGTACAGAACTTCAGTGCTGGATGTGACGTACAACTACATACCTGATAGAATATTGTAAATCAATAGAGAGATGAGAGGAGAGAGAGAGAGAGAAGCAAGTGAGCTACAAAACTAGCCTTCCAAGGGTCAGGTTGTGGTGCAGCTAACAGACCTTATCATGTGTAAGGACCAAGATTCCAGCTTCTGGGTCCCAACAGTAGACAGGAAACTTTTGAGTGGTGCAGCAGTGCTACAGGTCTCCCTTTCCTTTCCCTTCCCTCTGTGTTTCACACTCTTAAAAAATATATATATTATAATAGAGCCACTGGAAAAAGGTGGAATCACTGGTCCCCAGCAATAACTCTGGTGGCAAAAATGTGGAATATAAATAATGAAATTACCTGAACTTAAAAAACGACAAAGTAGGGGCTGGGTGGTGGTGCACCTGGTTGAGCGCACATGTTGCAATGTACAAGGACCCAGGTTTGAATCCCCAGTCCCTACCTGCAGAGGGAAAGCTTTGTGAGTGGTAAAGCAGTGCTGCAGGTGCCTCTCTCCCTCTCTGTCTCCCCCTTCCCTCTCAATTTCTGGCTGTCTCTATCCAATAACTAAATAAAGATAAAAAAAAAAAAGTAGTAGTAGTACAGTCCTCATGTCTTTGCACCTAATAGCACCTTTGGATAAATTCAATTCTATGTCTTTGTAATAAAATAGTTTGAAATTTGCACTTCTAGGGGGAAAAAAGAAGTAACCAAACTGTCTCTAAGACACTGTGCGACCTATGGGGGTTACTGCTGAGGGAGGGATACAGAACATTGATGGTGGGTGCACTGTGGAACTACTCTCCGTAGTTTTGTAGTCTTGTAAATTAGATCAAAACACTGCTAAAATCTGGTATAAGGCAGTGCTGGGAATTAAGCTCTTTACCTCTGGGCTCAGGATGCAAGTTCTGGCCTTTAAAAGGCCGAGTTATCTCCTCAGTCCTGGATCTAGTGCTTTTCAATTTATTCAACCAGCAATTATTGAATACTCTAGGCCTGACATGCTAATTGAAGACTCAGAAATAATTCACTGCATTATGCAAAAAAAAAGGAAAAGAAAAAAGAAGCTAAAAATCCTGTGAAACACCTACATTCCTTCTCTATAAAGAACATTTGCTCACTAGCTCTATCCTTTTTTTTAAACCATTTTTCAAGATATGACTGAGATTCATCTTCTGCTCCAAAGTCCAGTGTAGTGACTCTAGCACAAATGTTTCCTCCTAAGTAAGCTACTACTGCACTTATTTTCGATACTGGTAGTTATGGACAAAGAGTTGCTTGATAAATATGCTGACTAATCTGTATGTCCATTATGTACCTAGAGAGTAAAGGGATTTTCCTCCTTAACAGAGATTGTTATGATTGTTGAATGGTAAGTACAAAACTCTTACTGGAATTTAGTGTGAGAAATAGGGAGGTGTGTGTGTGTGTGTGTGTAAGTAACTAATACCATTTAACTTATATGAAGAATATAGATATTATGCCCCCAACTTAATAAGATACAAATATCTCAGGTGTATTTCATAGGAATCTCTTCATTCTTTAATTTATTCACATAAATTGTTATTTGGCTCATTATACACTTAAAAGTCAGTTTTAACAATTGGGGGACTTGTGAGGAGGTATGTAAAAAGTGTTCTGCAGGCTCTAAAGCATTATGGCACGGAGTATTAATAATTGTTCTTTTACTACATTAAGTCATTTTGTTTCCGTAGACTGTTGCTCTTACTGCTAGTTTGTAAATTCTATGCTACAATCTAGTTCAAGATCTGGGAAGATTAAGATAAACAGTTGTGGACTAGCATATTTAGATGTACAATAGTTATGCATTACCAGTGTTCACTAAATTCCTAATATGCCTTGACAGACGTTTCCTTAAACACACAAATGGTCTGGTTGCAAATTAATGTTAGGAGTGAAAAATCATGCAAACCAGTTATCAACTGTCCTATCCAGTGAGAACACAAACCACCATATCTAAACATCACTATTCAATGAGGTCTCAAACTCATTCACTGATTACAAGACATAGTTTAATTCCCTCATTCAAAATGTACTACATTCTCAAAATATATAAACTATAACTCTCAAAATGTCAATTTATTAAGCTACTTAATATTTATCCTTCTCCTGGAATAAAAGTTTATAGGGGAGATGTACAATATCACTATGAATGATGAGTGGGTACTTGTACATCAGGATTTCTGAAGATGAACTTGTATAGAGACTATTTACAAATTATAGTTGAACTGAGAGGCAAAATGATCATGCAAAAGACTTTCATGCCTGAGGCTCCAGAGATCCCAGATTAAATCCCTAGCTACACCATAAAACAGAATTGAGCAATACTCTGGTCTTCTCTCTGTGTCTTTCTCCCTCACTAAAATAAAATAAGTAATATTTTATAAAGCCAAAACACCATAGCTGATAAATTATTCTAGGCAAAGAATAAGTCTGCATAGAAAAACAAGTCCTGAGATTTCCAATAACCTAATAATAGCTCCTTAAAGTGCAAAGATAGTTTACTAGACATTTACCTAAAATAGAATAAAATGTTATTTTCTTTTAGGGAGTCAATTTTAAAAAAGAAATAATATCCTTAAAAAAATTATTGTCCATCAATAACAACAGTAATAACTACAATAAAACAAGGATAACAAAAAGGGAATAAATAGATAAATATAAAAGAATTTAAAAGGGAGTCTGGTGGTTAAATGCAGGTGGCACAAAGCCAAGAACTGGAGTAAGGATCCCAGTTCAAGCCCCTGGATCCCCACCTGCAGTGGAGTGACATCACAAGCAGTGAAGCAGGTCTGCAGGTATCTATCTTTCTCTCCACTTCTCTCTTCCCCTCCTCTCTCCATTTCTCTCTGTCCTATCCAACAACAATGACATAAGTAACAACAATAGCTACAACAATAAAACAACAAGGGCAACAAAAGGGCAATAAATACATAAATAAATAAATATAAAAAAGATTACTATCACTTTTTCAAGTAAGACTTTCCAGATACCTCATGTTAAGTGAAATATATAGTTAAAGCTACCTTCTACACTGCTCTCTGAAATGTTTACAAATTAAGTTAAAGCTAGCTTCTACACTGCTCTCTGAAATGTTTACAAATTAAGTACTTAATATCTATCTATACTATGAGAACATCTGGGAGCAAGCCCTTCCTTACTCTCAATCAACTTACTAATGTATGCAACAGAGAAATAAAAGAAAGCAGTGTTCTCAGATAGTAAGCTGGTAGTTCAAATTATAGAGGGAGTTAAGAAAATATCTGTATGTTCTATTAGTTGAAGATCAACTGAGGAAACTGAATTAGCAGAAGGATGATCAGATCAACAAGGCTCTAATTTTAACCAAGAGGAGGATGTTGTAAGATACTCATTCAATGACCTTAGATTTTCTTTTTTTAAAAAATATTTATTTTATTTATTTATTCCCTTTTGTTGCCCTTGTTGTTTTTTATTGTTGTAGTTATTATTGTTGTTGTCGTTGTTGGATAGGACAGAGAGAAATGGAGAGAGGAGGGGAAGACAGAGGGGAGGAGAAAGATAGACACCTGCAGACCTGCTTCACCACTTGTGAAGCGACTCCCCTGCAGGTGGGGAGCCGGGGTTCAAACCGGGATCCTTATGCCCGTCCTTGTGCTTTGCGCCACCTGTGCTTAACCCGCTGCGCTACAGCCCGACTCCCGACCTTAGATTTTCTTTGTGACTTACATATATCTCCTACCATATCTTAAATAATTTAAGAAGGGAAATACCATCTTACTTACACTTCCCATAACTGAATGTAAAACTTTTCAAAGATGAATTTTAGTAAGGTACAGAAGATGTTCAATCTGACTTAGGGCAATTGGATTTCTGAACATAAAGGAAATGTTTCTTGTATTATAGGTACTCTAACTCTTACTAAGTTTTAGTAAATTGGAACATCAGTTTTTCAAGTGGTTAAACCGATTATCAGAAGTCACAAAGGAGCAAATTTTATATGACATTATTATAATTTTAGTCATCAAATAGCACCTACGACTTTAGTTTAAATGTCCATTTATTTTCATAGCCCAGGAATTGGCACAGTGGATTAAGTGTTGAACCCTTAATTATGAGTAATGCTCTAATTCTCTTTCCTCTCTTTCAGGAATAAACGATGTTTTCCTCTAAGGAAAATACATAAAAGCACAATTTAAGTACGGGCATGGCAAATGTTCTTCTATAATGACTGCCAAAATAATCTCTTTTTTACTTGGCAAATTTTTTCATACCTTTTGGTGTCTGTCAAAATGTTACATTCTCTAGAAAGCTTAGTGAATTTCAAAACCCAAGAGTTACCCTGTAACATCATTACTCCTCTATTCAAATCTGCAATGATCTCCATTTCATTCAGATTATCGAATTACTTACAAATAAATCTCCTAATTCCTAAGTATCTTGTTCCCTATTACCTCTGTGACTTTTGCTAAATCTCTTCCCACCAGTCTAATTCCATCTGCTCTTCCAAAAACACCAAACAAGTTCATAGTTCAGGGCCTTTCACTGAACAGGATACTGTCCCAACATGAGGATAATTCCAAGATCTTCTTCAATTTTTTTTTTTCCTCAGAGTTTGCTGCCCTCTCAAATGGAACTTAGCATGATTAGCCCATTGAAGATTTCGGTCCATTTACTATATACTACCACCTGTAACTCTTGATCCCCATTTATATAGTTCTACATCTCTTCTTTTTTCTATTGCTTAGCACCTGATACTAGACATCTATTTGACTATTATGCCCATTGTTTATTTTCTGGCTGCCCCACCTACTGAAATATAACAATGTTGGTTGATACTCAAATGATCAATATTTACTTCTTGAATCTATTTAAGGAATAAACACATTAATGGACTACTACTCAAATGTTGAAAAGTTAGCTCCTTTGCCTAATCTAGGATAGAACTTGAAGGAACCATGTTAAGTGAGATAAGCCAAAAAAAAGACGAGATGAATACCAGATGATCTCACTTACTAGTAGAACTTATAGAAACCAGGTCAGAATACGCCAAAAGATATCTGGTTAAGCACACACATTAAAATGTGCAAGGACCAGGGTTCAAGCCCCCATTCCCACCTGCAGGGGGTAAGCTTCACAAGCAATGAACCAAGTACTACAGGTATCTCTCTGTCTCTCCCCTTCCTCTCTCAGCTTCTCTCTGTCCTATCAAATAAAGGAAGGAGAGAGGGAAAGTGGCCACTGGGAGCAGTGGATTCATGAGTGCAGGCACTGAGTCCTGGCAATAAGCCTGGTGGCAATAACAGAGGTAGAGATAGAAAAAAGAAACAAGGACAGAATGAGAAAACACTATGTGAAAGTTGGACTGGGTGTTCTGTATTACACCAGAGCAAAAGATTCTGGAAAAGGCGATAAAAGGAAGGAGTAGGGAGGACATTGAGGTGCATGATGGAAGAAAAGGACATAAATGTGGGTGAGAGGGTTCTACAGACAACCTGCCACGGCGAGATGAGAAACTGTACCCATGTGTCATTAAATGTACTGTAAAGCATTAAACACCTCCCAAATAAAAATAAAACACACATTAATAATAATAAATTTGGGAATAGTTCATTTTAGCTGCCCTGATAATCTGAAGGGAATGGGAGAAGTAAACATATTTACTCATTTTTTTTTTATTTCACAGTAGGTGAAATAAAATTTCCAGCAATCATAGTTATTCATCTAAAAGACTAGTCCCTTTAAAGTCTGAAGTTTATAGCACACATCAATCAAGCCAGTTTTTGAAACAAAACTTAAGTACGTAAATCAACAGAAGTAATTACTGTAGGTAGGAAGCGGGGGCTGGAACTCAGGTCCTTGAGCTTGCTGTATGTGTACTTAACTGGCTGAGTTGCCGCCAAGACCTGGCCCCCAATACTCATGCATTCTGAAAACTAGATATAACTAAGTGCGTGACCTAGCCAATGGGGTTTTATTTACAATTAACCTAAGTATCATTAATCGAATTCTCCCACATGGCACTTCCTCCTAGCTAAGTTATAAATAAGCTAAATTATTTCTTTAATAATTCTAAGGTGGACTAAATGTAGAAAACTAGGAAAATCCATTATTTCATTATCAAAAGTAATCACTTATTGTTGTAGATTTTCTTTATACATTGTATTTAAACAATTTACTTCCTTAAATAACTAGGCTTGTAAAGTCAACATATTTTCACTCAAACTTGACTTGGTGGAGACATTGTACAAGTTACTTTCAACTTCAATTCTCTGGTTATTTCTAGATATATTTTCCATACTATATGTTTCTTGAAGTTATTTCACAAATTTTATAGTCAATGCTAGCAATATATTTGCTTTCTTTTTTGACTTCTTTCTTTCCTTTAAACTGAAGAATTTTCTTGTTAATCAATAGTATATTAAATATCTATTTACATCTCTTAATTTTTTAAAATATTTATTTATTTATTCCCTTTTATTGCTGTTGTTTTATCGTTATAGTTGTTGTTATTGATGTTATCATTGTTGGATAGGACAGAGAGAAATGGAGAGAGGAGGGGAAGACAGAGAGGGGGAGAGAAAGATATAGACACCGGCAGACCTGCTTCACCTTTTGTGAAGCGACTCCCCTGCAGGTGGGGAGTGGGGGTTCCTTGAACCAGGATCCTTACACTGGTCCTTGTGCTTTGTGCCACCTGCATTTAATCCGCTGCGCTACCACCTGACTCCCTTTTTTTTTTTTTTAATAAAAGAGATGGACAAAGGAAGAGAGAACCAGAGCATCGTTCTAATGCAAGTGTCAGAGATGGAATTTAGAACCTCATGCCACCTCCAAGGCTGGTGTTTTTTGGTTTTTTTTTGTGGTTTAAATATATCTAACTTTATAACATAGCTAGTTTTACTATTTATTGTGAGGTTTATGAGAAAATACTTTCCCAAATAATCTGGTCAACAGCTTACTG
Source organism: Erinaceus europaeus (assembly GCF_950295315.1). NCBI lineage: Eukaryota > Metazoa > Chordata > Mammalia > Eulipotyphla > Erinaceidae > Erinaceus > Erinaceus europaeus. Next base: position 21,884,300 of record NC_080174.1, read on the forward strand.
TTATTTTTCATTAAACTGTGACTTAATTATCATAGATATACATGTAGAAAGATATACATACATATAAATAGCTGATGGAAACCACGGAGGACATGTCTATATGCCAGTGCCAAAATTCAAATACCATAATGTTAATTTTATCAAGTTTTTCTTTATTATGTATCTATTTCAGAATATCTTCTTGATTACTGCACCTAATTGAGGTGCAACCTCAATTAGGTGAACCTTTTTTTTTTTAGTGAATCTTATTGAGGTTCACTGAAAAAGTTTTCAAAATAACAGTCAGAAATGCAAATGCACTTTCATCTACTTCTAAACAAAGTGACATGCTTACTCCTTGTAACTGGACCCAAGTTTTTAATGCAAATGGTTTTAAAGAAAGGTCAACATACAAAGTTACTACAGCTTTTCTCAAAATACACAAATTTCCAATTTTAAAAACCTGTATTACCTGAACTAATTGCATGGAAAATCTATACTGTGAACCCTTCATGATGGAGAGAAAAAAAAAAGGTAGCTGCTAGGAAAGAACTTCTGCATCATAGTAACAGCATTTTGAGAACATTAAATAAGTAAGAAAATCAGCAAACAAGAGGACTGAAGCTCTCACCCTCTTCAAAAATGTCTTAGTGGGCTTTTTTCCTCCTATAAATGAATACAAAAATGCATCATGACTTCTGACAACCCAATACTTTGTAAGTAAAAAGATGAAATAAGAAGAGTTGGGAAGAGAATTAAAAGTGATTTATCAAAAATACTGGGGTTAGCTTGTCCTTGCTATTGCTTTAATTGTTAAGAACATATAATGTGCTTGCTATACAAAGCTCACACCAGTGCAGAAAAGCCTTTCTCCCTTAAAAATCTGAATCCAGAGTGCCCTATAGTTTCTAAATCTAAGAGAATCAATTTTTGTGACAGTAAAAGAATTAGATGAGAAAACTCAGTATACCATGTGTTTTCTGGCTCAGAAAGAGGAACAATCGGATAATTATCAAGATTATTTTAACTAATTTTTATTAAGTGCATTCTCCTACATTTTGACTAATTCTATTCCATGATTCTCTATAAAACAAACACTTGGGGGAATCGGGCTATAGCACAGCGGGTTAAGCGCAGGTGGCACAAAGCACAAGGACCAGCATAAGGATCCCTGTTCGAACCCCGGCTCCCCACCTGCAGGGGAGTCGCTTCACAGGTGGTGAAGCAGGTCTGCAGGTGTCTATCTTTCTCTCCTCCTCTCTGTCTTCCCCTCCTCTCTCCATTTCTCTCTGTCCTATCCAACAACGACAACAACAATAATAACTACAACAATAAAACAACAAGGGCAACAAAAGGGAATAAATAAATAAAATAAATATTTAAAAAAAAACAACACTTGGTGGGGGCCAGGCAATGGTGCATCAGGTTAAACGTACATAGTACAAAGCACAGGATCCTGGTTTGGGCTTCTAGCTCCCCAGTTGCAGGAGGGTTGCTTCACAAGTGGTGAAGTAGGTCTGCAAGTATCTTTCTCTCTTCCCCTCCTCTCTCAATTTCTATCTGTCCTAGCCAATAAAATGGGGGAAAAACAGCCTCCACGAGCCGTCATAGTGCCGGGCACTGAGCCCCAGCAATAAGCCTAGAGGCAAAAAAAAACAAAAGAAACACACATCTGACTAGCTCCCAGAATTTCTTTAAATAAAGTAAAAATGCTGTTACAGGTCATAACTAATAACTAAACAATCCATAAATTAAAATATGAGAGCCAATTCTAAATAAGTAACCAAAGTTTCATTTTAGTTTTCTCAATCCATACTAGTAAAATGTTTTCTAAACATAAGATAATAATGCAAAAATCACAAAATAAAAATTTGTCTATCTATAAAGCTAACCTTGAGTAAACTACAAAAATAGTGATAAACATGTAAACAAATACCACACACAAAGAAAGCAAGATCGCCAAGACACAAATTGCAAACTGATTTGCCCCTTCTGACAATAACTAGTGTTCTCAACAAAATAATGCTACACCAGATAGTCAGAGGCTAATCTCTTGTTTAAAAAAAAATGAGATCAGGTGGTAAGGAATCGAGTCATGTATACATGACACCAGGCTTAAAGCCCCCTAGCCTCCACCTGCAGGGGTAAGTTTCATTAAGTGGTGGACCAGTATTGCGGACTGTTTCTTCTTTTTATGTCTCTCTCAATCCCTATCAAAGAAAAGAAAAAAGAGAGGGGCACTGGGAATAATCATTGTGTCAACACTGAAACCCAGCAATAGTCCTACTGCAATAAATAAATAATAATGAAATAAAAGGAGAGAGAGAGGGAAAGAGAGAGAGAGAGAGAGAGAGAGAAAATATTAACTGGCACATGCAATGCCAGGCCTCTAGAGACTTCATGTTTGAAAGCTCACAGTTTTATCCACTGCACTACCTGCCAGGCTGCACAGGTCACTTAATAGATGTTCCAAGTACATTCCAAGTCCAAAAAGCTTTCTGCATGTGGTGTTTGGAGATTTCAGAATTTGTATTGTGCAACACAGGTATCTGATAAGGCATAAATTATAAATACAAAATGATGCTGGCTGGGTGGTGGCGTACCTAGTTAAGCACTCATATTACAGTGCACAAGGCCCTGGGTTCAAGCACCTGCAGGGGGGAAGCTTCACGAATGGTGGAGCAGGGTTGCATGTGTCTCTCTGTCTCTCTTCCTATCTCTCCCTCCTCTCTCAATTTTTGTCTCAAATAAATAAAATTTGTTTTAAAATGATGTTATAAGAAACCAAATGTTTCTGATGTAAAACAGACACAGGCTGGAGGAACACAAACACACTACATAATTTCCTAAGTGAAGCTAAAGTCAAGCTTCAAAGTGCTTTGAAAATATAGCTATAAAGGATGAGAAATATTGCTAGGGCTTGGGGGTGGTGAATTCGGGGTGGGGGGAGAGTCTCACTAGAAGCATTTCAGTCTGAGAGAGAAATACTATCTGCTACAATTAATAATGTAGGTAAATGTTAAAACAGAAACATATCTGGGCAGAAAAAAAAAGCTAGGGAGCTTTATCATGATGTGTGATGGATTGGGAAAATAATGGCTAATATTTACTAAATTCTTTACTACAATATAGATACCATTCCAGGCATTTTACTTTTAGGCTTCCCTTAGTACTCACTCATCTTTTAAGATAGTCAGTAATACTATACCCAGTAATAGAATTTAATAGAAATAACAGAATAATTTCTCACTAGTAGAATAATTTCTCACTAGTATAAGGAAACTTCAGAACAAACATGAATTTCCCCTGAGGTGAAATTTAAGTTTGTGGCACATATGATTCTCAAAGTATACTTTTACGATGTTGCCCAAGAAGACAAATGCTAGGAGGGCAGGGGGACACGGGGACCAAAAAATTAAGGGAATTAGAGGACTGGGGGATTGAACCCAGGTCCTTGTGCACTGCAGTGTGTGGGCATAAACAGGTGTGCCACTGCCTGGTCCCTCAAGTTATTTTCTATTACCTGCTTTTTGTTTGTTTTTGTATACAGTAGCACTGTTCACCTCTGGCTTATGATGACTCTGGGGATTGAATTTGGGGCCTTGAAGCATCAGGCACAAAAGTCTTTTGCATAACCATTATGCTATCTCTGCATCCCATCTCACTCCTTTAATTGTTTTCTCTTTCTTTCTTTCTTTCTTTCTTTCTCTTTTACTTCTTATTTTTTTGTATTTTTATTAATAGAAAGAGAGGGTTAAAAGATAGCACAGTACCAAAACTTCCTTCAAAGCAATGGATGTCTGTCACATATGAACCCTAGGTCATGCAAATGGCAAAGCAGAACACTAGCCAAAAGAGCTATTTCACTATCTCTTGATCAATTAATTGTTTTTCAATGCCAAGAAAAGTAACTGGATTCAAAAAGTCTAATATATCTCAAGCCTGATAAATCTCAACCAAGGCATATTACATGCTACAGAAAACCAACAGGAAAAAATATATGCAAAACTGACTAAAGAAAAAGTGATTACCTTCCAATAATGGCAATCAATGAATGACAGATTGATACCCAAGGTATCAAATAACTATACATAAAAACAAAATGCCCCAGATCAAACACAAAGATTAGAAGTATTGTAAAATTATTTAGGCTGTTTTAACATACAGAAAATAAACATTCAAAAAGGTCAAAAGCCAAAGAGAAAAAGGTAAACTATAAAAACACTACAGAAAAGTTATACAAAACTGTAAGAACAATGAGTATAATAAGCACCCAAAAAAGAAAAAGTAGGATTCCACTAGCTAAAAGAAAATTAATATCCCTGGATAGTTAGAAGAATAGAGGTGGGAAAGCAGACTATGATTAAAATATGAAGGTCTCTGAAAGTTGAAAGTTTAGATTTAGTGGTAGAAGTACAATACTACTGTGATAGCGAAAACCACCACTTCACGCTACCTAAGCAGAAAAGCAACACAGCAAAGGCAAAAACTGAACACTGTAAGTGTTAATTATGACTTGGAATGGAGAGAGAGAAAAGACACTGGAAGCAAGGCTAGTTTGGAGGATACTACAGTAAGACAGGTGAGACAAGACCTGGTAGCAGTGGCACTGAAAGGGATAATTTTAGGAGGCACGTCAACATTTGCATCAGCCAGGCGGTGGCACACCTAGTTAAGCGCTCACACTACAGTGCGCAAGGACCCAGGTTTAAGCCCCTGGCCCCCACCTGCAAGGGGGAAGCTTCATGAGGTCTGCAGGTGTCTTCACTGTCTCTCTCCCTCTCTATCTCCCATTCCCTCTCAATTTCTCTCTGTCTCTACCCAATAATAAATAAATAAATTTTAAAAAATAAGAAAAATGAAAATCTGAAGACAGACATTTAAAGAAAGCGTAGGGGACTGGGTGGTGGCACACTGGGTCAAACACACGTGCTGGCATGTGCAGGGACTTGGCATGGATCCCTGGCTCCCCACCTGCAGGGGAGTAAAGCAAGTACTGCAGATGTCTCTTTCCTTCCCTCCCCTCTCAATTTCTCTCTGTCCTATATAATTAAATTAAAAAAAAAAATACACCACTTTATTTTCCAGCATTACAACTCATCTGTATTATGATACAATACCCACTTCTTCTTCTAGCGTTTGCCCCACTAATATCAATCTAGTAATACTGACGTGGCAGCCAGGGAGGTGGCATAGTAGATTAAGCATCGGACCCCCAAATATCAGGTCCTGAGCTGAGTCCAACCTCTGCATTGCATATGCCAGAGTGATGATCTGGTTCTCTCTCCTCCTCCTAATAAGTGTTTTAAAAATTATTTAAAAAAAAAAAATACACACACACACACACACTTTAGTGATGTTCTCAGCCAACAGTGCTTATTATTCTCTATTAAGTGCAATATATAAAATCCGTATTATGACTTCTCCACTAAGATTACTAACTAAATATGCATATATATTTTTTCTTCATTGAATGCAAACCTAAAAAAATCATGTAAACTTTTACTTTCACAAGTTCTTTACCAAGAAGATATCAACTTAATAATGAATTCAAATAACTCACCAATGCTAGGAGGACTGCCATAGTTAATTGGTGACTCAGGGGGCCTTCCACAATGCAATGCGGCCAGAGCAGATCCTTTCCACACAACATGCTTGCAACCTATTAAATACACATGGTTAAGGAAACACAGATAAGGTACTAAGAAAAAATATCAACAAGTTCTATTAGAAATTATTCTTACTCTTATTTGTGCGTAGCAATGACTGTCTCCCAGCTCCTAATAAAGTTTGTACTCCAGGAACACTCTGTGGAATTTCTTGCTCAAGAAGGGGTCCTAGTCGATGACAGATTTGCAGCAAGTGATCAGGTGCTAAATGTCTGTAATACTTGACCTATTGTGTGAAAGACATGTAAATTATTTCCTAAAGTGATACGATTATAGTAAATACAGTATACTTTTAAAAAAACATTTTTTTCCCCAATTAGTCAACACTTCTGCAGTAAGGGTGGAAGGAGGGAGCATAGACCGTAATCCTGTGAAATCACTTAGCTAAGACTTGCTCCAACCACGATTTCCAATGAGAAAAGATGCTAAAAAATTAATGTAAACTAAATATAACAAGACATATTCTGGTTTCTCTTCAGATTGCATAAACCTTTAGCCTTTTACTAAATGTAACAAGACAAAAACTAACAAGTATTGGCCAATGTAATACTGAACAATGGGAAATATAAATAGTGCTATAACCTAAAATAGTATGCTTCCATTTAATATTTTAACAGATTACAAAATAAAAAAACATAACATCAATCTTGAATGTTATAATTTATTTAGCAAAAATATAGAAAAAGGTTAAATTCCAACCATTTGCATAAAAAGTTGTTTTGGGGTATCTGGCAGTAGGTAGCACAGCGAGTTAAGCTCAGGTGGCGCAAAGCTCAAGGACTGGCGTAAGGATCCTAGTTCGAGCCCCAGGCTCCCCACCTGCAGGGGAGTCACTTCACTAGTGGTGAAGCAGGTCTGCAGGTGTCTATCTTTCTCTCCCCTCTGTCTTTCCCTCCTCTCTCCATTTCTCTCTGTCCTATCCAACAATGCGACATCAATAACAACAATAGTACAACAATAAAACAAGGGAATAGATATTTTTTTCAAAAAGTTGCTTTTGTTTTGTTTTGTTACTAGGTCTTAACTGCTCTGGGATGACTTTTTTAGATAGAAAGAGACAAAGAGAGAGAAGGGAAAGACATGATAGCAAGAAAGCCTTCCCTAACATGGTGGGAACTGGGCTTGAACCTTACTTATTATGAGAAAGAGAGACTGTAGAGAGACAAGAGCACTGTTTAGCTCTGGCATACAGTGATACCAGGCATTGGATCTGTAACCTACTATCCAAGATTTGTTCTCTTCTGAATTTCATGTAAACAAATTTTGATTATAAAATAAATCTACTTTCTACAAAGCTTGAGAACTTGTGCAACATTCCTAAAATGCTGCTTAATTTCTGCTAATATTTGAAGCCCAAATATGAAGTTAATATTTGTATTATCCATTCTAAAATCAGTATAGTGATTGCATGATAATGTAAAGCTGACATTAAATAAAGCATTTTATCACTCTAGATAAGAGTAAGAAAGAGTCTTACTATAGTACTAAATACTTCTGCTGCTCTCAAAGCATTTTCTAGGTATAACTGGAGATGTCACACAGGTAATATAATTAATAATACTAAGACTTTACTTATTTGTGCACTCCTATTTTCTTTTGAGTACACAATGGAGTTCTCCTGATGCCGTGTAAGATATGAGAGCACAAGACTAAATAGCAAAAGCAAACCTAGAACCCGTCTTACTAAGCCAGATTTAAAGAGCTACAAAAATGTAAAAATAGCACCACTCCTCTCATTGTTTTGTTTTGGAAAATGTTGTTTAAAAATATTTAGAAAAAATATCTATTACTAAGAAGGCCAGTAGGTATCTCACATAGTACAAATTACCATGCATGAGGGAGGCCTGGGCCACCCTGAGAGTACCTGCAGGGAACTTCACAGGTGTTAAAACAGTGGTATTATGTCTTTCCTCTTTTTCTTTTCCTCTCCCTCTTCCTCTCTGGCTAAAAGAATGAAAACAAATAGGGGCCACCAGGAGCAGTGAAGTCATGCTTGGGAATTGATCCCAAGATATAAGCCCGGCGGCAAGAAAACAAAACAAAACAAACAAAAAAACAGAAAAAATTACTTATAGCAACATTTACTAAATGAACAAAATACTGTCTTAATTTTAAATATTATGTAGATATAAACAAGGAACTACAATAGTTTATTTATTTGATAGGACAGAAAGAAAATGTTGGAGAGCAGATAGAGGGAAAGAGAAAGGGAGACACCTGCAGCATTGCTCCACCACTCATGAAGTTTCCCATTACAAGTGGGGACTGGGGGCTTGGACCTGGGTCCTGTGTATAGTAACTTGTGTGCTCAACTGGGCCATGATGTGGCCTCAACTATAATAGTTGTTTTTTGTTTGTTTGGTTGGGTTTTTTTGTTTGTTTGTTTTTATCAGAGCTCTGACTCCGCTCTGATTGATGGTGGTGCAGGGAACTGAACCTCGGACTTTGGAGCCTCAGGCATGAGTCTCTTTGCATAACCAATATGCTGTCTACCCCTGCTAAAGGTTTTTTTGTTTGTTTGTTTGTTTTTACTAGAGCACTGTTCAGCTCTGCTTATGGTGTTGCAGGGGATTGAACCTGGGACTTTGGAGCCTCAAGCATGAGAAAGTAATAAAATAAAATTTAAAAAAATTAAAAAGAAAACTAGAATAGTATTCCTCTCAGTTCTAAATTTGTATAAACATTCTAATGTGACTTTTAAAGAAAAATCATCATTTCTTTTTAAATTTTCATTTTAACAAGTTCACTACTGATTTAGTTCTGTGAGGATCCTGTTTATTTTTGTAAAAGCATTTGTTAGTCAAGTCAACCTGAAATCCTTACTGCACAACTGCATCACGTAAGAAAATACGATGAGGGAGTCAGGTAGTAGCGCAGCGGGTTAGCACACATGGCACAGAACCCAAGGACCTGGATAAGGAGCCAGGTTTGAGTCCCCCGGCTCCCCACCTGCAGGGGGCGTCGCTTCACTGGCGGTGAAGCAGGTCTGCAGGTGTCTTTCTCTCCCCTTCCGTCTTCCCCTCCTCTCTCCAGTTCTGTCTATCCAACAATGACATCAATAACAATAATAACAATGAAAAAACAACAAGGGCAACAAAAGGGAAATAAAAATTAAAAAAGAAAATATGATGAATCAATTTTTACTGAATAAGACCACCTTTGGGATTCGGGTGGTATAAGGAACCCGGTTCGAGCCCCGGCTCCCCCATCTGCAGGAGCGTCGCTTCACAGGCGGTGAAGCAGGTCTGATGGTGTTTTTCTCTCCCTCTCTCTGTCTTCCCCTCCTCTCTCCATTTCTCTCTGTCCTATCCAATAACAATAACTACAACAATAATAAAACAAGGGCAACAAAAGGGAATAATTTTTTTTTTAATGTGTTAAAAGATAGGCAAGGAAAATCAACTGGACTTATTGATTGCTTGGTTATTGGGATGGACTTGGAAGGAGGAATGCGGAACATAAAAAACAGTGTCTCTGGGTTTTAGAATATTGACTAAAGCAGAAAACATTTTTTGGGGTTGGGATAGACTTGAGTTCAGTTTGCATCTGATGAAGTTGTCTCAACTCTGAAGTCTTTGGGATTGCAGAGAATGGTGTTCTTTAACTGAATTTGATGAGCAAACCTAGGTTATTAATAGAAATTTAAGAACCATTGACAAAAGGATTGTCCAAATACTTGAGAGTTTAGAACTAGACTCTGACACCCCAATTTAAAGGAGCTTCCTCATTTAATAATTTTGCATGTGTTCCTTGAATGATTTATTTAAAACTCTTTAAGTTCTACTTGAGATATTGGTAGATCCTTTAGTTCTGTGTCTTACTATGGATAGTTCTACGAAATGGATAGTTATAGCAGAGCTCAGGGAAGAGTCTTCTGACTCCTCATACTGGGGTCATCTGAAACTATCAATTAGAAGAAAAAAAGAAACAGTTCTTTGAGTGGACCAATATATTTGTATCCTTGTGAAACCAACTCTAGCATACTACCTTGCACAAACAACCATCCCTTAGTCTAGAAATTTTACTATTACTGATGAACATTATTATTAAAAAGTAAGTGGTATCAGTGAAAAGAGGAGAGCCTGGAAGTCACTACATTCTGTTGGATGTGTCATTAATTACTTTTCTACTAAAAATTTAGGGACAGGTCAATGGAAAGCCCTGAGGTACTTCAGCAGGTCAACTGCATCCCCTGCCGTACAGAAATATGAGGCCTTGGATTCAAACCATGGCACTTTTCATGACATGAAAGTGCCTGCCTTCCTTCTAATTTTCCTTCTTTCTCTCTTTTTAATGTATTATTATTATTATTATTATTATTATTATTATTATTATTATTATTATTATTTATGAGAAGGAGAAGAAGATAGAACCAGAGCACCACTCTGGTACATGCAATGCCAGGGACTAAATTTAGGACCTCCTGTTTAAAATTTGAGTGTTCAGCACAAATCCATTGTGCTACCTCCTGGGTCTCTATGGAAGCACAACGGATTAGCACCAGAAAAGCTCCGTGGATAGTGGAAGGTGCCCTGGTTGTCTCTGCTCTCTCTTCCACTCTCCTCCATCTAAAAAAAAATTGAAAATTGGACCGATGTAGTCCAGGAGGTGGCGCAGTAGATAAAGCATTGGACTCTCAAGCATGAGGCCCCGAGTTCAATCCCCGGTACCAGAGTGATGTCTGTCTGGTTCTTTCTCTTCCTTTCTCATAAATAAATAAATATTTTAAAAAGAAAAAGAGGGAAAGAAAGAAGGAAGAAAGGAAGGGAGGGAGGGAGGGAGGAAGGAAGGAAGGAAGGAAGGAAGGAAGGAAATCAGACTGACGAGGTTACTCAGCAGTGTTACATATGTGTGAGGCGGCACTGGTTTGTTCTGTGGCAGTAAAAAAAGGGAAGAATAGGTTACAAACAGGCTAGGTTTAAACTTGCTTGGGAAAGATGTATTCATGGCAGTATCATCAGTAAAACTGGAACATTTACCATAGGAGGCAGTTACAGACCCCGACAAGAGTAGGCTGTTATTTATATTCCACATTACATAACACATGTTGACTTTTTCATGTTAAAAGCAAACATTTCTAGATATAAAAAAAAGGAAAAAGAGGAAGAACCTATTAAAGGAAGCGGTCAGATCAATAAACTACTTGATTTACCTTTGAGACCTAGAAATACCAGTACTTGCTCTGGCACATAGTTAAGAAATTCCTATAAAATAAGATCCACCTAAAGTATGACACCAGTATGATCTGATGTGACGTGACTGGTCTCTTCCCTTCATCTGGGTTGTCAGGAGCTGACTGGTTTTCAAAGTGAGCTTTTCTGATCTTCTCAACTATTTTCACACAATGTTTAGATATAAGGGCTGGTTGCTCTATAAATGTTCTGAATTATAAAACAGTGTCATGAAAGAGTTCCACTTTTATGACCATTCTAGCATAGAATGAATGACATGATTTTTTAAAAGCCCTAATTACTAATCACTCAGAAGATCTACTATTCAATCTCTACCCCTAAAATCCTTAAAACTACCAAGCTTACCATTTATTACAAAGCCCAAGTAAACTATTCCTGCCATATCTGAAACAAGTTTACATTTCTGAACATATTTTTTACTAGGCTAGTTTCTCCACATAGAAAAAGATATGGAGCATTTGGTTTCTGCCAAGTATTCTCAAAATGTATTACTCCTTACATGCAAATAAGATCAAGTATTCTTCCCACTTCATCGGTAAAAACAAAAAGGAAAAACTGGAGTCAAACAGTATACAGCTTCTCCAATTACACATTTATAAACAAGGAGAAGCAGTCATCAAATCCAGATCTTCATATTCCAAATCTACTGGGATTATTATGATATGAATGTTTCCCTTCTCAAAAGGGTATTCTTTCCTTTATCACAGGTCTTATCACAAATTTAATAGCACCAATATATTTACTTTTCAAGTTAAATCTCTAACCTATATAGCTATTCTAGATGAACTCTCATATGCCTGCGAGTTCTGTATAGTTAGAAATATGCTAAAAATTAATACAGTCTCTTAAATAAGCATCAAATTAATCTAGGGCCTTTTTTTTTTTTGCTTTTAATTGTGGATAAATACACCTGAAAGACTATCTTACACATACAATTTAATCAGACATGTGAGAATTAAGAGAGGTAATAATATTTCATTAAGGTAACAATAACTTAATATCAACAATCATTTTAAAAACATATTGCTTTTATTCATCAAAATCTAACTACATCCCCCCTCCCAAAAAAAAAGAGAAGGCTATTTAGAATTAAGGTTTCCATGAACTACAAAAAAGTGCTCTGGGAAAGAAAAAAATTCACAAAATTTAACTAAAATACATTTGAAGGTTGTTTCTAAATTTAGCCATCTCTGCTAAGCAAAATATCTGTACTAAAAAATCCTCTTTAGGAGTTGGGCAGTAGTGCAGTGGGTTAAGCACAGGTGGTGCAAAGTGCAAGGACTAGCTTAAGGATCTTGGTTCCAGCCTCTGGCTTCCCACCTGCAGGGGGTTCACTTCAAAGGCAGTGAAGCAGGTCTGCAGGTGTCTATCTTTCTCTCCCCATCTTCCCCTCCTCTCTCCATTTCTCTCTGTCCTATCCAACAACGACATCAATAACAACTACAACAATAAAAAAAAGGGCAACAAAAGGGAATAAATATTTTTAAACCCCCCCTTTAAATATGTGTGGCATGATATAAAACTCAAGCCTATCATTCTTCTTAAAGTTTAATTTAAAGGTAAAAAAAAATTCTGAAGTGTTGTATTTTTCAAAAGTCTTCATAAAATAATCTTAAGAGAACGGTCAGTTTCATTTTTTTTATTAACACTTCTGTTTCAAAACACTTCATAGTGACACTAAAATTGTTTCAGAAAATGCAAATTTTAAGTTGCCTAGAATTTAGTTTATTTCTACAGCCCAAAATCTCAATCCTTAATTGCAGGACATAAGTTAAGGTGAAATATTGCTTGTGTCTATGCTATTAACCCCTGTCAAGACAGGACATATGCTAGTTCTCTATTGCTAAGAGACCAGATAGGTCACGTTGCCATGACCAGAGGGCTCTGGAGTTCAAAAGACATGGTTTCTTCATTTGTTTCTTTTGTAGCAAGGGATCATTCATGTTGCCACAAATAAACTAAGTCTTACACTACAAATTTCAATCCATGACCAGGTTGCAACCTAAATTTTCTTAGTATCGAAAACTTGTTATCCTGCCTTCCTTTTTCTTATTTTTGAGCCCTGAACTCAAATAAAGCTGCTTGTATGTATGGATGTAAGGCAAAAATAACTAAATGTGTAGTCTCTGCCTTCTCTGTGACGGCAAAAAATCCTCACACTTCTGTATTTCACTGTTCAGATCATAATTTATTTAATATGACCTTAAATTTACTTGCCCATACACCCTATATTTTTCTATATATTCCATATGCAGAATATCTTGTTACTTCAAAAGTAATTTGATTTTCACAGATTAATCAGAACCTCACATTGGATCTCATTTTTAAATGCATTCCTCAATTCACATTACATAATAGTCTTTATGACTTTTAGATCTAATTATAAAACAACTTAAACATCTTTTAAAATTGTCATTCATTTTCCCATGTTTTAATCTAATATATTTTAATGATTCATCTTCCTGAAGTCAATTAGAAGTACATTAAACACATTATTCTAAATGGATATGCTTAGAACTGCTACTGACTAAAGGCCACTTCACTTGTATTACAGATGTTTTTCAAATGTGACTTACAAACTATAAGCAAGAATGAAATGAACTTGTTTGGTATTACTTGTACACAATAAATTGTACAAGATATAATTCTATTTGCTTCATTCCTGTAGTAATGTGGTATGTCATCATAAAATTTGGGGCAACTAAGAAAGGCTGCAGTAAAGGACTTTCTAAGTAAATGGAACAAAAATTGGTCTATTTTCTAAAGAAATTCTGAATGGATTAAAAAAGTTGACATTCATTGAATTGATTTATCTTAACACTCACTTAAGGACAGGGAAGTAGCATGAAGATTATGCAAAGAGACTCATGCCAGAGACTCCAAAGTCAAAGATTCAAAACCCCCACCCCACCCCCACCCCAAACCAAAGCTGAGCAGTGCTCTCAAAACAAACTCACTCAAGGTAATTTTTAAAAGTCTTTACTAAACTGACAAAAAAAAAAAAATACAAATCAGGAAGCTATATTGATAAAACAAGTTAAAATACTTTTAGAGAATTTCCCAAAAGACAAACTGCTGCTGTGGTTCTAAAGCACACAAATCACTATTACAAGGAGCTGCTGCATGCAAGTTAAGCTCCTTTCACACCACAAATACTTGCTAACCACTACCAAAAGAAAAACCTTTCAACTATCTTCCCTTCAAGTCTGCATATTTCAACCACTGAAATGATTCTCAATGTCAACTGTTCCACAAAAAGAGTCATAGTCAGAATAATAATGCAAATCAGCAAAACTTTTCTAGAAGTCTACCCACAATGCTTTAAAAATGATAGATTTTTGATATTTGCTCTGCTTTTGATGTCTTAATTATTTCATCCTGAATGTACAAAGTAATTATACTAATATGACCTTGTGGATTTCAAAAGTTCACTTTTTTTATACTGTAGCTCAATGTATTGTCCACAAAGGTATGCAAACTTATTTTTCAAAACAAGACTTCCTTAAATTTCAATGAAACAGAAAACTAACTGGGATAACTGCTAGTATGACTGTCCTGATTAACAAAACCACAACTCTTCTACAGTACTTGGTTAATTCCAGTCACTTTTATCATTTCATTTTGGAGAGTAGGAGCCCATTTTTACAGACTCAGCAATAGACTAGCCCTGCTATAATATTCAGTTTAGTTTTTGAACATAGCTCCCTTTATGTTTAAGATACTTCACAATTAACCAAGAAAATTAAGAAATCAACAAGAATTTTATACTTCATTTAAGAAATGTACAGACCTCACACTTTAAAAAATAATGGTCTAAGGACCAATGAGAACACAACCAGCCCCAACTCTGGTGGAAGTCTCTAGAAAATCTTCAAATCTCATGAACATGCAATCACCACTAATCAAGATAACTATAAACTAACTTTGCTATCCAAATTAGGAACTCAATGACTAAGTTTCTGTTTGTCCAAAAAAGTTCAATGAATTTTCACATTTTATAAAAAGTTTGCCATAAATGCTTAGGATTTAAAAAAATTCTGACAAAAGCTTTTAAAAGTTCTTTAGATTTAATATCAACTTTTTAATTTAAAAAAAGCATATAATGTGAGTAAAATATATGCAAGAGAGGTGCACACACATGAGCACATACAGCTTTTAGCATCCTATCAAATTCTATTTATTGTTCAAAAATATATTTCTAGATGGTAATATCACAATTATGTTTTACAGTTATTTTTATTAATCACACGGCGTACGTTCATCCATTTTTTTTTTTACTCTGAAAACTTTTAACAATGCCTTTAAACAATGTCTTTAAACAATCACATACCTGTAGGTTAAAAGCAGATGCTGATCAATGCCTATTTTTAAACTCACAATTATACTCCCTCTAAAACAGCTACAGTATAAGGTCTTAAAGAAATTTCAACCTGATACATAAATTCTCCCATTTAAAACATACCTCAATTTTATTAACAGGCATCACATTTCCAAGTATAGGTACTAGTAAAGCCACAGGTTGCTATTATTTTCTTTCTTTGACCAAACATTTGAGCTTTACTCTTCCACCCCATATAAAATAAACTCAGTTTGGTAGGGAATGAACAACTCTATTTAAGTCACAAGTAAAAACACAATAAACAGTATGACAGGACTTTACATATACTAATCTAGACCAGATATCCAATGCTCCAAAATGTTCATAAAGCTAATTTAACCTCAACAAAACTCAAAGCTAAAGACCCACCTACCTACACATGAAGTTTGCGAAACATAAAAGCAACTGAAATGATGCCTTGTTTCCAGTTTATGTAGCGAGCAATATGCTGAATAACACACATACACACACACATGCACACACACACGCACACATGCACTATAAGAGAACTCTGAATTCTACAAGAACAAGTAACTGTCTCATGAGAATGCCAACATGACTGCTTAGGTCAAGGAGAAGGCATTTCAAGCAAGAAAAATCACTGCCATGTAAAATCGGTGGTTTTTGATACACACACTGATAAAGGTGCCGTCTACTGCATCAAGCCTGATAAAGAAATTAAGGATATAAATTCATTTAGTTTAATAACTGACCGGTGAAAAAATACAAAAATAAAAAACTCTACCAAAAACATTGGTAGCCCTGCTGTTCCTGAAAAAAACTAAATCATATTCCTACAAAGATTAAACAGTCCCATAATTTTGTCAGAAACCATTAGTCATTTGGGATAGGAAAAAAAAAATAAATAAAACTACATAGTTGTAAAGAGCAATCTTGAACAAAGTGTGTGTGGTGTGGTGTGTGTGATGTATGTGTGTTTTAAACAGATACAAGGGTGTATTTTGCTAATGTTCCTGATTCTCAAAACTGATCATAATCTTTATGCTAACTAATAAGACTTGGAAACCCATCATTTTTGTCAAACATTAACAACCTTATAAATTTAAAGTTACTAAATCTTGCAGTTTATTTCATACTCCATTACAGCCAAGCATCAGTCTGTTCACAACCTGAAAGCTAACAAACTGTAAGTCCTCTTTCAATTTACAAAATCCTCAACTTGCTGACGTCAACAGCTGCAGACACATACCAACAGCCTCTACTCAGTAACAGACCTCAGACTCAAAATGTTCTGCATCCCAATCAAACAAAAGCCGTTACAATCATGTCTTGTCTTCATTTCACAGAAGACATTCAATCCCAAACTAGCTATCACTTCTGAGCTTTCAAAAGCGCTGGTGAACATTAGCCGTTATCATCGTCTCAGACTTCGAGCAGCAAACGTGGCTGAGGACAGTCAATGCTCAGCATGGATCACAAAGGCCTGGTGCCGCGGGGTGACAGATTCAGTCGTCCAGCGCGCGCGTGCGCGTGCGCGTGCACACCCACCCACACGCGCACACCCACCCACACGCGCGCCCCCGCGCGCACACATACACACACGCGCAAGTACGCACACGCGTGCACACACACACACACACACACACAACCTCGCTTCGTCTCAGAAATGAACACAGAGACACACAGCTCCGCAGTGCAACCACGGCACTGCACCATCCTCCGCACTCAAGTGAACTGTAGGTCTACTGTTTGCGAGTCCCATTCCAGAAATGAAAATCTTTCATTTTTGAAACCCCACAAGAAATAGAAGTCATTAAACCAAACACATCCCAGTGGGAGCTGAAAAGACTTTTTTACTTGCCAAGTTCCACGCCACAGTAAAAAATATGGGTTACCAAAAAAAAAAAAAAATCAAAGCTCTCCAGCGACCTCCGATAAGAGCTCCACATGGGACACTGGGGCGTGCAAAAGAAAAAAAAAAAAAGAAAGAAAGAAAAAGAAAAAGAGAAAGAAAATAAGGAGCAGCCTGATAAAACCTGTCTTTGGAGTGTCACGTCGGGTGAAGGCCTCTTAAGGAAAAAAAAAAAGTCACGATGTGCCGCTGGCCGACTAGGATCACCCCCTCCAATAACAACAACAACAAAAAAAATTAACTAAGGACAAAAGCAGGAATTTCAGAGATGCAAGGAAAAAGAAAAAAGAAAAGAGGTAAATGGCAGGGGAGAGAGGGGGGCAGCCAAGAAATGTCTTGCTAAGGGTTCCCGGCGGCGCAACAGCCCGCTGGCGAAATGCTAATGCCACTTCAGAGCGGCTCGGCCGCAGCTATTGTGTGGGGCTGGAGGCCGCCGCGCCGGCCGCGCGTGCAGAGCGGAGCCCGAGCCCCAGCGCGAGCGCGAGCGCGAGCGCCCTCCTCCTCCGCGCCGCCGCAGCCGCCTCGCTCGCGCGCGCCCCCGCCCGCTCGGCCGCGCGCGCCGGCCCCTCCTCCTCCGGCCTTGCACTGCACAACACTCATGACGTATCTTTATTTCTAGCACATTAACAAAACATCCCAAATAAACTGTCGGCAGCCCCTGCGGGCCCGGGGGGCGGGTCCCCCCGACCCCTGTCCCCCGCCGCCCCCGCACCGGCCTCCAGACCCTGCCCGTGGCCTTCGGAGCTTTCACGTTCCGGGGCCAAGTTTTTGTCTCTCTAAAAAATTGCGGGAAATTCAATTTTTATTCGACTCGGGGAAAAGTTTCTTGGCTCCGCGCTGTGAACGTCTCACCAGATTCTGGTAGGTCCTGGGAT
Organism: Erinaceus europaeus; assembly: GCF_950295315.1. Taxonomy (NCBI): domain Eukaryota; kingdom Metazoa; phylum Chordata; class Mammalia; order Eulipotyphla; family Erinaceidae; genus Erinaceus; species Erinaceus europaeus. Next base: position 21,902,266 of record NC_080174.1, read on the forward strand.
GCTCCTTCCCGGTCCAGTCGGTGCGGCGGGGCAGCAGCTGCGGGGAGAGGGCGCCCCGTGAGCCCGGCCCCCCGCCCCGGCCCGCCCGGCCCCCTCCCCCGCCCGCCCCGCGCCCCGCCGGGGACCCCGCGCCCCGCGCCCCGCCGCCGCCGCCCGCCGACACGCAGCGGCCCGGGAGCGGCCCCGCAGCCGAGGGACGCGCCCGGCCGCCGCCGCCCTTACCTCCTTCTCGGCCACCTCGCGGATCAGCACCTGCAACAACAAAGCGGGACGACCTGAGCCCCGCGCCCCGGGCCGCGGCCCCGCCGCCGCCGCCGCCCTCCCCCACGCCCGCCAGCCGCCAGCGCCGGGCCGGCCCGCGCGGCGCGCCCGCCGCCGTACCTGAGCCGCCTGCTGACAGGGTCCATCTTCCAGGAACCGGGCGATGAGGAAGTAGAGCTCTGCGCGGGAGAGAGGGACGGGGAGACACACAGGCTGAGCGGCCGGGCGGCGGGGGGCGGGGGACCGCGGGCCGATCGCCCGGTGCAGCGGCCCCGGCAGCCCCCCGACTTACCCGATCGCAGCTCCGAGAGGCCTTTCCTCTCGCAAGACATGTTTAGGGGTCACTTCGGGGCCGCCGGCGGGGCACCCCGCCGCCGACGGGAAGCGGGGATGGTGCCGCCGCCTGCCCTATAGCTGTCACTGTGTGCTCACGAGCCGAGCCTCGGCTCCACCATTCAAGCAACGGCGGCGGAGGCGGAGGAGGAGGAAACAACAACTCTCAGGCAGCGGCTACGGCTGCCGCCGCCTCCGCCGCGGATCCCTCCGCCGCAGAAAGGAGTCCGCCGCCTTCGCGGCCCCGGGCTCGGCCGGCGCCCCAGCCCCCCGCCGCCACCCACGGCACGGGGTGGGGGGGCAAAAGAGTGCCTCTGCCCTGGCGCCCCTAGCGCCCCGCTCCCCTCCGCGGCGAGGCTCTCCCACCCCGGCCTCCCCGGCCGCAGGCGGCGATTTATTTATTTATTTCCAGTCAGAGAAGATGTCGGAGCTCCAGTCGCCGGTTGGCGGCGAGGCGCTTTCTCTGTGGAGGCCGATCGCAGGAGGCAGGGAGGGGGGAGGGGGGCCGGCGCCGACTCCGCGGAGGGATCTGACGCACACGGAGCCGCAGCACCGGCTCTATTCAGCGGCGCTGGCAGGGGCTTGAGATGGAAGTTAGTTTCTGTGTAGCAGAAATAGGAAACAAATGAAGCCAAACTGCCCCAAAGAGGGGGAAATGCCCCGACTGTAGGTCTCACTCTCCCGCGCGCACACAGGCACACACGCAGAGAGCGCTCTCACGCTGGGCAAAGTCGGGATCGCGCTAGCCGGCCCGACTTGAATGATAGTGTTTGGTTTCTGTCTCTTGCCATGTGCATGTGTATAAATGCTGCGGATTGGCATCTGTGTAAGTCTTGTCCTGCGTTCTTTCTGCAGCCTCTGCGAAGTGTTGTGTAATTTACCGGAGTGCTATATAATGCATTAGAGGGGGTTCGGGAGCTTTTTGTTAGGCAGATGGCGTTTGCAAGCCCGTTATTTGCTGAAGCCACCTCTTCGCCTCTCTTTTATTACTGTCATTGCCTGAAGCGTACATTTATTTTTTTTAAATGTGTTTATTGTTACGTGGGCAGCGCGAACTCCTGATCTGTACTTCACGTAGTCTTTTTTTGTTTTCCCCTCCCTGATTGCAAAAAGACTCAAGATTTAGGGACTTGGGATTAAAGAACCTTAAAGCTTTATTATTTTTTTAAGTGTTTACAAAAAGGAATAATGTGAGCCCGAGAGAAAGGAAAGAACGCTAATATTTATCTCTAACTGGTCGGGAGCTAATTTACTGACAGATCGATAACCCATGGAGGGATATCGAAAGAGTATAGTACAGTTTAGCCAAGGTGATTAGTGATTAAATAATTTAAATTATTTGTGTATCTTGCATTTGACTTCGTCATGCTAATTAATGGCTTCTAATTTGAGGTGTAAACCATTCCTCTTTACAGTTAATCACGGGAAGACTTCTTGAAAACTAACGAAAAGAGAAAAAAATCATCTTTAGTAAATTAGTATGTAATTACCAGTTTTATATGCTAAATCATACATCTGTGTTCAGCTGATGAGGCTAAGGGCCTTGTTTTTTTTTTTTTTTTTTTTAAGAACGAATATGGGTGAAATTAATTGAAACAATGGGGCCAAAGCCATTTGTTAGAAAACAAGGACACCAACTGATATTTATTTCCAGATGATTTAAGCACTTTTCAAAAAGACTTGAGAGTTGAATTTCTTCAAGGATTGCATTTTAAAGGAAATTTGGATAGTCGTTCTTTTGTTACCATTTAACAAAAGACTCTCCTTTAAATTGTTAGATAGTAAACTGTATTTTATGTGAATATGCTCTAAAAAGGTTATTTGTAGGAAAAGGACCAACAAGCTGTCGTGTGGTTTTCTAGATTGTTTCCTGGAGGCTTGTACCCTCTGAGCTTCTTACATTTCTTGTGAGAAATACTTGGTGCAACTGCCTTAGGCTGCAATGCAATATTGCACTAATGTAATGTCCTATCTTAAAAACACCCCAAAATCACAGTACTCGTGAGGAAGGGGGGGGGAAGCCTGAACCTTTATGGGGTAGTAGGATGCAACATTGTTTTGGGAACCCAATTAGATCATTTTTTTTCTGTAAGGAGACATTACTCTGACATGTCCTATTGCTTGCTGCCTAGTGACCAGATTAGCTGTTAAAATGATTATTCTTAAAATACTGAAAACATTTGTATTTTTAGACATTATTTCCATTCTAAGTCTCAAAGGTAAAGTAAGCTTGCTTCTAGATGATTAGATTTGAGAAGATAGACATTTCATATTCATATGTTGGTTTTTTTTTTTTTTTGCAATTCTACTTATTACTATGGATGGATGCTTTCTATTTAGCCTTAACTTTTTTTTAAGTCATATTCTTGAAATAATTGTGGTACTTTGCATTATCATGCTCTTGAAATAAATAGCTTTTAGAAACTAAAAATTATACTTAGAATCTTGTGGTATTGAAATCTTTGCATTCATCTCATTCTTACTAATAGATGTTTTCATCCTTCTGAAGGAAAATAAACCAAATTATGACATGGGATATGAAATTATCCTTCATAAAGTTGTCCTGTATACCGTGTGATTTATGTAAACATAATAAAGCTACTAGGATTATAGTATGTATCCTTTTCATTTAGTAGCCATAAGAGCACTTAAGTATGCTACTAGGACTTCATTACTTTAAAAAAAAAAAAAGTAATAATAAGGAAAATTTCCCAGGTTTTCTGAATATGTTCCATCATTTTGACTTAACCTTTAACAATGTTTGTGGTATCTTTTTCAAAGGTATGATTAGAAGATAGCTGTAACCCTGCCTTTAAACTAATGGTTGACTAATTATATCAATCTGTTATGAGAACATTTGAATTGCCTGCTAAAAGGTACAACTTTTCAGTCAAGTGAAGTATTTGCTTTTCAAAATAGATGTTAAAATGAAATATATTAAGTCCTTCAAAAATAGGCAAAAAAATGTTTTAAAACATTTTGATTTCTTTAAATGTGAAACCTATTTCAAGATTCTGGGATAATATCAATTAACTATAGGGTTTATTAAAACATTTATTGAGCATATGCACACAATAAGTCTGCCCATAAAATAAATCAGTAAATAAATAAACAAGCTTTACTTGGAAGTTCTGTAGGTTAGTTCCATAGTCAGTGACACATTCAGTTATGTTCTCAGCTGATTCTTATATATGAAGATCACATTCTAGCCACATCCTCAGAAATAAAAACTTAATTTGAAAAGATTGACATGCCTTTTAAAATAAGGTTAACAAAAACAATAAACAATTAAAAATCAAAGAACTGATATTTTGATATAATTGAATCTCTTTAGGAGAATTACAAACTTTCCTTGAAATATAAAAATTTCTATGAAAGTCACCACTTCTTTTAACTTAACATCTCTTGCACCCAGCTAACAAAAAGTTTGCATCTAGCATAATACACTGTGATTCAAGTGAAATTATCAAATATTGTCATTCAAATCCTTTATGAAACAAGATAGGACAGTTCTTACAAATGAAATAGTTTAACTCTATTTATGAAATTTGGTTCATTTCCACTAGTATGATGAAATGGTACTAAAATTGCATAACTCGGAAAAAAAAATCTCTCCAAATACAACTTCTTAAATTATATATTAAATCTTATTTTTATTTTTTGTTGTTATTAGTAGTAAAGCCTTTACACTATAAAGTATAGAAATGGAAATGTAGAAACACACTTTTATTTTAAAATTATCTTCCTTTTTAATACTAATATACCCTAGTTACAAAACACATGGTCAAAAGAATCCTGTTTGACAAACTACACCCCTTCTTCTGACTTGATCTCCAGTATTCTAGGTTTTGTCCATGTCCATTTGACTTTTTGTCTCACAAAACATGTCCTTTCTTCACAAGCCTTGAGTTATATGAAATTTGAAACATAGGAAGAGATATATACTATTTGACTTCTACAGAAAGACTTGAGGTAACTAACTTTTAAATCAGCTCGCTATTTAAGAATTCAGGTTCTCTATCATCTCACTGAGAAGCATTTTACTTACACAATTTCTTTTAACATGTAACAATGATTAATTGGTTACCAATCACAGTGTAACACCTTATCTATCTAAATGTTATTAGTGATGCACCACTCAACTTTCTCCCCCTCCAACCTAAATAATCCTAGTAATTTAAATTCTTTTAAATGTCTTAGTTTGTACAAGAAATGCATCTTCATGGTCTGAAATATGTTGTCTAAACATCACTTCATGAGTTAAAAGTACGATTATAAAGATTAAAGGAGAAAAACAATTTTAGAACATATTCCCCCAAGATTTGGAGCAACACAGTGGATGAAGTAGAAAAAGCTGTTCCAGATGGCAGAAAACTTAAAGGGGAAGTCTGTAGGCAAGTTCTGTCATATGAAGATGTCTGGTGTATCAAGAGTGGGCTGGACTGGAGAAAGCAGTGGAAGAGGAGAAGGTAAATTTGGAGGAAAAGATATGCAGGCTTTAGCAATTGGTGGCTATTATGAAAGCATACATCAATGTGATTTTAAGATGGAATTGAAGGAGTGTGGGATATGTAATTGCATTGCTTGACATGTCCCTGAATTCATAAACTTGAAGACCCTGCCCCCTCACGAATAAATATTTTATTCAGGCAAAGATAAGGTTTATCTGACAAGTTAGTGGATAATTTATACATTAAAAATATTCAAAATCAAAGTCATCAAAAATCGATTTGCTGTTGAGGAATAGGAATGGTTGGTTAAAAATATATTGTTGGGGGGGGGGTTATGGATCGACCTGTCAGCACCCATGTCCAGCAGAGAAGCAATTACAGAAGCCAGACCTCCAACCTTCTGCACTCCATAAAGATCTTTGGTCCATACTCCCAGAGGGATAAAGAATAGGGAATCTTCCAATGGAGGGGACGGGATATAGTACAGTGGTGGTGGGAGTTATATGAATTGTACCCCACTCGTCCCACAATCTTTTCTAGCATTATTAAATCACCATAATAAATTTAAAAAATAATGGGGGTCAGGCGGTAGCGCAGCGAGTTAAGCGCACATCACAGGAAGCGCAAGGACCAGCATAAGGATCCCAGTTCCAGCTCCCGGCTCCCCATGTGCAAGAGAGTCACTTCACAGGCTGTGAAGCAGGTCTGCAGGTGTCTGTCTTTCTCTCCCCCTCTCTTTCTTTCCCTCCTCTCTCCATTTCTTTCTGTCCTACCCAACAACGACGACATCAATAACAACAATAATGGGAGTTGGTCGGCGAGGACCGGTCAGGATCCCACTTCAAGCCCTGGGCTCCCCACCTGCAGGGGAGTCACTTCACAGGCGATGAAGCAGGTCTGCAGGTGTCTCTTTGTCTCTCTTCCTCTCTATCTCCCCTTCTCTCTGTCTTTATCCAATAACAAATAAATAAAATAAAAATATTTTTAAAAGAATGTTAAAAAATATGTTTTAAAAAACAACAATAATAATTACAACAACAATAAAGCAAGGGCAGCAAAAGGGAAAACAAAAATTAAAAAAACAAATTAATTAATTAAAAAGAGAACACAAAGCAGAATTTGGACTGGCTTCGGTGTATTGCACCAAAGTAAAGGACTCCGGGATGGGTGGTCCCATGTTCAGGTCCTGGCACATGATGGATGTCATAGGATATAGAGGGGGCTGATTTGTTATGTGGAAAACTGAGAAAAGTTATACATGTACAGACTACTGTATTTTATTTTTTGTTACTGTATTTTATTGTTGACTGTAAACCATTAAACCCCCCAATAAAAATATCAATGTGTTTTATCTTCACTTAGGGGAAATATATATGTAGTCTGCCTGAGTAAGTTTGATTTGGGGTTCAAATAGAAAAGTAAGACATCTTAACTAAGTTGAGAATAAAACCAATTCAGATTCAAACTGGCTTCATAATTAAAATGACCTTTGTATTTTCGGAATTCCTCCCATCCAAGTACTAACCAGTCCCGACCCTTCTTAGCTTCAGGGATCAGATGAGATCGTTCAGGGAAGAATGCCGTAGACTTTTTCTGAATTCCTATAGGAAAACCTATCTAGTCATATCACCTTATCTGTCCATTGCCTTTGTTTTTCTTCTCTTAACCTGACAAAGATCACCTTGACTTATGATTATGTTGCTTTATTCCCTTTGATGGGTATAGCCATGTTTATTGTTAAAGTAGTCATGAATCCAAAGAATGAGTTCTGCCATATAGTTTTAAATTTTGAAAATAAGTATGGAGAACAAGTAGACTGTTCAACTGAGATCTGTATTCAAAGTGTAAGTTTATCATTTGGTTTTGAGATTACATTTACATATCCCATTGCATTCATAGCTTCCCATGCTTAGATTTGAACGCATAAAAATAATAGCTGCTGGGAGTTCGACGGTAGCGCAGTGGGTTAAGCGCAGGTGGCGCAAAGTGCAAGGACCGGCGTAAAGATCCTGGCTCTAGCCCCGGGATCCCACCTGCAGGGGAGTCGCTTCACAGGCGGTGAAGCAGGTCTGCAGGTGTCTTTCTCTCCCCCTCTCTGTCTTCCCCTCCTCTCTCCATTTCTCTCTGTCCTGTCCAACAACAACAACATCAATAATAACTACAACAATAAAAAAACAAAAGGGAATAAATAAATATAAAAAAGTTTTAAAAATAACAGCTGCTAATAAATGGTGCTAGTACATTTGTAATGTTCATAAAACTGTACCAACTCACAATGGCTTATAGAAAAGTTAAAATATTATATGAGATTTCCTGCTAGAATGTATGCGTTACTTCCTTTCAACAGTTGTCAGAAGTCTTTATCAGTGTACATCATTAGGTATACTAGGGCAAACGCTAGAAGAAGAATTAGGTATACTGAGTTAGTGGTAACATGAAAAAGAAGAAATATATTGCCTTGCCATTTTCATCTCTTTAGTTTACACATATCACTCTTTGTATGTATGATGGTCATTCAGTTTTGGATTTTTTTTTGTTTTTTGCAGGTGTGATATATGAGCTTCCCATCTTTCCCCAAGTTCACATATTTTCAGTGTCTGTCTGTAGTAAAATTCTTCTCTTTCAACATTGAAACTTTTGTTTTCAATTTAAACTAAATGTGGAAATTAAGATGCGTGATTAAATGTATCCTAAGAGCTGAGAGAAATGTAAAGATGAATCTGTTGTTTGTTTCTTATATTTGAGAAAGGGTCAATAGTAAAAACTTTCACTATCCCCTATTTTCAGCTCCTCTGCTTAGTACTAGAGAAGTGTTTTACACAACTGAGGTGAAAAGGAGGGGGGAAGAGTCTTATTTCTTCCTCCATTTCTCGGTAAGTAATGAAATGCCAAGCACCATTTATTTTCTTTTTGTGAGTACACATATGTGTAATTACTCTTTATGTAAGCGTTTGTAGGCTTTACACACACGAGCAATCTACATGCTTTTTTTGTTACTAAATTGCTCTTAATGCAACATTTTTGCCAATGTCAGAGTAAAGCGTACCTCCTTAACGGGTGGGTGTTTTTCAAATACTTATCACAAAGACATGAGACATTGTATCAATGTGTCTAATAACACAATAATAACTACAACAATAAAACAAGGGCAACAAAAGGGAATAAATGAATTAAAAAGAAATGTAAAGTGTCAACAAATCAGGTCTTGTCACTCAGTTGTTTATCCTTCACACACACACACACAACACTCACCTAGGCAAGCCTTCGTATAAGTGTGAGTGAGACCCCTCAGAATTTATTCCCTGAAACTTTTTCACACTTTATCCATAGGACTAAGAACACACATTCCTCTCCTGTATAGAAAGTTTTCTAAAGGGAGTCGGGCTGTAGCACAGCGGGTTAAGCGCAGGTGGCGCTAAGCTCAAGGACCGGCATCAGGATCCCGGTTCGAGCCCCTGGCTCCCCACCTGCAGGCAGGTCCCTTCACAGGCGGTGAAGCAGGTCTGTAGGTGTCTGTCTTTCTCTCCCCCTCTCTGTCTTCCCCTCCTCTCTCCATTTCTCTCTGTCCTATCCAACAACAATGACAACAATAAAACAACAAGGGCAACAAAAGGGAATAAATAAATAAAATAATTTTTTAAAAAAAGAAAGTTTTCTAAATATGCCTTTCATTTTTTACACATCCTGGTTCCTCTTTCTAGAATCTTCATGTCCACACCAAACCATAATGTTATTTATAATAGCCCACCCAGGCCTCCCTTTTATGAGAAATCCTGTGTGCTTCTCCTTCTAACCAACAGTGAAGTGTTAATCCGCTGTGCTTCCAGAGTGCCATTTCTGTGTGTCTATGATAGCACACTATTGTGATATATTATAGTTCTATGATGTTCTGCTAAGCTAAGAAATATTTTAGGATAACCTCTGAATTTTGACTTCCTGTATTCCCAGTGTATTCAACAATTCAGAGTATAGAAGGAATTTAATGACTTAGTGATTTTTCCTCGGTGTATGTTGATTAGATAAACTATTATCACCTGTGGAGGTGGATTAGCTTGGATCCTAACAATGATTCCCATTTGCTATATTTTTACAGAACAGAAGCAGATGAGACTATTGATAGTTTTCCATTGAATGAAATAAAACAAATTACATTTGTATTCAAAAGCAATAGCAGAATATCATGTGACAATTGAATAGGCTCTGTTCATTCAGAGCCCTTTTTGTAATATTGTTTGTATATAAAATGGATAGTTGCATCACTAAAGAATAGTTAGTATTGAGGGCTGGGCAGTGGTGCATGTGGTTAAGCACACACAGTACTATGCTCAAGGACACAGGTTCATGCCCCACTCCTTACCTGCAACAGGGACACTTCCCAAGTAATGAATGGGGGAATTTTTCCCCCATTCTATCCCATAAGACACAGAGAAATTGAGGGTAGGGGGTGGTAGAGAGGGAGAGAAACAGAGACACCTGCAGACCTGCTTCATTACTTGGGAAGTGTCCCAGTGGATTCATAGTGTCAGTACTGAGACCCAGCTATAACCTTGGAGGAGGAAAAAAAAAAGTTATTTCCAAAAGATAAGTTGGTCACTGAATAACAAAGCAATGCCATAAACAGGGAAGCCCAGGACCAAGGAGATAGTTTAGTATTTCAAAACACAGGACTTGAATTTCTAATGGTCCAGGTTTGATTTTTGGTATCACAATATGCCACAGCTGAGCAGTGTTCTGGACTCCTCTCTCATAAAAATAAAGAAATCTTCTGCAAGGACACTTAAAGTGAATAATAACAAATTCCCCTTCCTCCCCTCAACTTCACTTTACTACTTAACTTTAACATGTTATAGTACATTTTACTTATGCTTCTTTTATCTCTGTTTTATATATCATGTTCCCCAAAGAATCCTAAGGAAATCAAACATACTTGTAAATAGAATCTCAAATAAATAGAATGGTGCGTCAGGGGACCACCTTAGCAAATGAAAAAGACAGTCTGGGTTATAACATCCATAATCGCAGTAATTCCACACATACAACCACAGACTTTTAGAGTTAGAATGACACCTAGGGATTATCTAGTCCCATTTTTTCTTCTTCTCCTTCTTCTTCTCCTCCTTCTCTTTCTCCTCTTCCTTCTCCTCCTTCTCCTTTCCCTTCTTCCTCCTGCTGCTCCTCCTCCTCTTCTTATTTCTTCTTCTTCTTCTTCCTCTTCTCCCTCTCTCCGTGTGTGTGTGTGTGTGTGTGTGTGTGTGTGTGTAATAAGTGTGGCTTATTATTATTACTATTATTTCATTAGGGAAGTAATGACTTATAAACCAATTGTTACATGGGTGCTTATCTCATCTTTCCATGATAAGAAGCTGATACCACTCCCACCCCCAGTGCACTCTCAACCCTCGCCTTGCCCAATGTCCTTGCTGCAGTAGGTCACATCTAGTCCAAGTTTCACCCTGTATTTTGTCTTTCTCTCCTAGTTCCACCTTTGAGTGAGATCACCTAGTATTCATTCTTCTCTTTCCTGACTGACCTCACTTAACATAATTCCTTCAAGTTCCACCCAAGATGACGCAAAGGATATAATTTTATCATTTTAAATAGCTGAGAAATATATATATATATATATATATATATATGTATATATATATATATATATATATATATATCACAGCTTCCTTAAACATTCACTTAGTATTGGGCATCTATGTTGCTTGCGTATTTGGACTGTTATAACTTGTACTTCTGTGAACATAGGTGTACATAGATGTTTTTGCATTCACTTTTTTTTGGTAGATGGCTATAAGAGGAGTTGCCAGGTCATATGGCAGATCCATTTTTAATGTTCTGATAAATATCCAGTGTGTATTCCACAGAGGTTGAGCTGATTTACATTCCTCTCAGCACTTACAAGTGTTCCTCTTCCCCCACTCCCCCCTCCTCCCCCACAGACTTGTTTCTGTCCTTTATTTTATATATATCTTTTTTTTTCCTCCAGGGTTATTGCTGGGCTCGGTGCCTGCACCATGAATCCACCGCTCCTGGAGGCCATTTTCCCCCCTTTTTGTTGCCCTAGTCGTTGCAGCCTCGTTGCGGTTATTATTGCCATTGTTGAGGTTGCTTTTGTTGTTGGATAGGACAGAGAGAAATGGAGAGAGGAGGGGAAGACAGAGAGAGAGGGGAGAGAAAGATAGACACCTGCAGACCTGCTTCACCGCCCGTGAAGCGACTCCCCTGCAGATGGAGAGCCGGGGGCTCGAGCCGGGATCCTTACGCCGGTCCCTGCGCTTTGCGCCACGTGCGCTTAACCCACTGCGCCACCGCCCGACTTCCATATATCTTATTTTTAATAAAAATGGACATAGAGAAGGGGGAGGAGCAGAGAGACAAGAGCTCTGCTCAATTCTGGTTTGTGGTAGTATTGGGGATTGAACCTGGGACCTCAGAGCCTCAGGTAAAAAGTCTTTTTACAAGGGTTGGGCAGTAGCACAGCAGGTTAAGCACACATGGCACAAAGCACAAGGACTGGCCCAGGATCCCGGTTCAAGCCCCTGGCTCCCCACCTGCAGAGGGGTCGTTTCACTAGTGGTGAAGCAGTCTGTAGGTGTCTTTCTCTCCCACTCTCTGTCTTCCCTTGCTCTCTCCATTTCTCTCTGTCCTATCCAACAACAATGACAGCAATAATAACAATAATAATAACAACAAAGATAAAAACAACAAGGACAACAAAAAGGAAAATAAATAAATAAAAAGTCTTTTTACATAGCCATTATGCTATCACCCAAGTCCCTTTTCTGTTCTTTCTGATGTATGGCATTGTCACAGGTATAAAGTGGTATCTCATTATTATTTTTATTTGGATTTATCTGATAATCAGTGTCTTTGAGCATTCTTCATATGTCTGCTGGTCTTTTTGATAAAGAATTGGTGAATCTTTTGGCGAAGATTCTGTTCATGCTCTCTCCTCATCTTTAATGGGGTATTTGTATTTTGTTGTTGAGTATTTCTTAAATTCTTTACTGTCCTTTGCAAATTTATACAACTTTAAGATCTTTCTTATATTGGTGAAAGACTAGGGTAGCTGAATAGTCAAAAAGAATAATGCAGGGCTAGGGAGATATCATAATGGTTATACAGAAGATTTTCATAATGGAATCTCTGAGTTCTCAGGTTCAATCCCCTACACCACCATACGCCAGAGCTGAGTAATGTCCTGGTCTATGTCTATCTGTTTTACTGAACTGCCCCTGCGGCTACAGACAGACTATGACCCACATAGTCAACGACTGCCACCTCTCCAGATTCAAAGGAGGTCTTGAAACTTTACATCAGGCTCAACCTGACGCTGTTGACTGGCTAAGGAAGAATGGCAAACGCTAGAAGAAGAAGAACTAAAAATAAATAAATAAATAAATAAATAATAAAATAAACTATTTTAAAACAAATAATGTAGCATGGAGGACCCAACGTCATTCTGACTTGGAGAGAAAGGATAAATCTGAATAGTTCATGACACAGACAAGAATCAGATCCTAATTCTATTTAATAATGTTGTTTACTGAATGTCCTCCGGGAAATTATTTTAGGTTGCTTATCATAATTTCCCCACAAATAAGATAAGAACAGTGTAACTCCAGAGGTCTGATATAGGCTGAATGAATTACTAATGCTGTCTATAAGAAAAATGAGCATATGTTAAATATTTATACAATATATATGCCAGGCACTGTTCGAAGAGCTTAACAAATATTATTTCATTTAGGCCTCATAAGCCCTATGAAGATGTTAATGATTTTTTTAGTAGCCTGGGATTTGCTGTGCCAGTCTGACAGTTTTAGATAAAGACATAGGGAGAGATGAAAAGGTCATAGTATTGAAGCTTCCCTCCAATCTGATGGAGGCTGGACTTGAACCTGAGTTGTGTGTGTGACAAAGCAAGCACACTATGCAAGCTAACTATCTTGTTAAGTGCCCACTTGAAAGATGAGAAAATTGAAGCATTAGAGCAATATAGTAATTTGTCTTAAATCTTGAGGCTAGTTACTTATTAAGTTAGGGTATGAGTTTAGGAAAGTTGTTTCTAGAACTCTTATTCTTAATCAAGAAATCTTCTGTCATAAATATACACAAACCACTTTTTATGCACAGATTAGGGACATAGTCTAAATAACTGTTAGTTGTTACTATTCATACACTTACTCAAATGGATTAAGAAAGGAAGTCTGACTGAAGACCTATTTTAAACCATGGAGATTCCTTTTACATTCAACTTAGAAGGTCATGGACACCCAGAGCAATTCCATGATTCAGCCACGGTCAGAAACCAAACCAGATCAGAACTGGGATTCAAAGGATGCTGGTCTTGTTCCAAAGCATGTTATGTGTACTTCATTTCACACTTTACTCTTGCTTGGATAAAAACTTGTGATATTCTCCTATCAAAACACACTTATGTATGAGTAGGTATGTATATAAGACATGGACATTTGTATAAGGCAGACATTTATGTAAAAACTTATTTTTAGTAGCTCCTATATTTTCTATTATTTTTCTGTCATCAGGTAGGGATATATCAACAGGAAAGGGAACACCTTTTGCACTGCTTCACCACTTGTGATCTTTGCTTTGCAGGTAGGGACTGGAGGCTTGAACCCAGACCCTTGCACACTGTAATGTGTGCACTTAGCCTGAGGCACAACCACCTAGCCCCTGTACATCACATTAATGTTTCATTTGACCTATAGGTGAGCAAAATTTAGAAAAGACAAACTGAAAAACAGTACGTTTCTGAACAAATGAAGCTGGTAGCACAGGAGTTCATCTAGGTTCATGTTTTAGAACATGAGAAGCATACAAACACACATTAAAATGTACTGACTTTCAGTTGACAAGAAGTTTTTATGGGAAGAAAAGTGTGAGGTCAATGATAATAAATAGTAGTATCCTAAAATGGCCCTGTGGATAAAGACCCCATAGTAATTTCAGATTATTTACCATAAAGCATTGTCCTAGAAGCTTTTGTTCTCAAAACCAAAACTAAGTACAGTAAAGGGTATTGAACATATGAACTATCGCCCCACAGTACTGTATGTCATTGATAAAAATATTCTGTGATTCTAACCACACCTCAAAGAAAACAATAGGCCAGAAGACTAGAGACCATCTAGGAAAAGGTAATACAAATAGCACAAAGATATGGAGAGCTGGCGGACAGGCAATGGCACACCCACTTGAGCACACACACTATCATGCACAAGGACCCAGGTTAAAGGCCCTGGTCCCCATTTGCAGGAGGGAAACTTGACAAGTAGTGAAACAGTGATGCAGGTGTCTCTCTCCCTCTCTACCACTCCCCCTCCATTTCCCTCTGTCCTGTCAAAAAATGAAAAAGGAAAAATGACTATCAAGAGTGGTGGATTTTCCATGCAGTCACCTAGCCTCAGAAATAACGCTGGTTACAATAAAAACAAAGTAAAATATAATATGCTGAAAGTTGGTGTACAGGAACTGAACAAAGTATTAATATCTTTGAAAACTGGAAAAATTATAATAAAATCAGGATGAAAATGGGTAGGATGAGCACAAATTCACTCATGAAAAATCAATAATCCTAAAGCAAGCATTTGATTGTTCTTATTAATCCCAGAGTACTACAGAATGTATGCCACAAGAGGAAATATATCTCTATTGAATCATCACGTCATCTATTTTATTACTTTTAAAAAATATTTATTTACTTATTCCCTTTTGTTGCCCTTGTTGTTTTATTGCTGTAATTATTATTGTTGTTATTGATGTTGTCATTGTTAGGACAGAGAGAAGTGGAGAGAGGAGGGGAAGACAGAGAGGGGGAGAGAAAGATAGACACCTGCAGACCTGCTTCACCACCTGTGAAGTGACTCCCCTGCAGGTGGGGAGCCGGGGGGCTCAAACCCGGATCCTTATGCAGGTCCTTGCACTTTGCGCCACATGCGCTTAACCCGCTGTGCTACCACCCAACTCTTTTTTTTTTTAACAATGGTTTTTAGTTATTTTGAGATAAGATCAGAAGTACAATTTTTCATCTCCTGAGAATGTATGACTGTACCACCATCTCCTAACAAACCACAAATAATCTTCCACCATGTTTCATTGGACAGCCGCCTCCAGCCCCCCCAACCCCACAATGCCTTCCTCCCCCACCTTTGTTAGAATAGGATGGCAGCAACAGAGGCAGGAACCTAGTTGGAATCAGGCAAGCTGACCTGGGTGTGGACAGAGCCATGCTTGAGCGGAACCATGTATAGAACTGAAAGGGCACAGATTGAACCTGCCAGCAGGGAGCCTAGTTGGAATCAGGCAGGTTGAACTGGCACATGTTGCACCAGGAGTTAGTTAAACCTGGCTACCACGACATGTGCAGCCAAGTCTGTAGCAAGTCACCATGGCAGAAAGGAAGCACATGAAGATGGTAGCAGTAGAAGCAGTCAGAACAAAGCAGCTGAAAACTGGCAGTCCCTCTGTCTTCTCTGCACAGATACTGGGATTTTTCCTTTATTGTTTGGTCCTCTGAACTCCAAGCTTATTTCTATTCTGGATTTTCATGTACTGTAGTTATTCTTGTGGTGGTGGCCACAAAACAAGCAGAGGCGGCTCCTCTGCCACCATCTTGAACAGATATGTTATCATACTTAGGAAATTGAACATTGACACTATTAAACTATTATTAATACTATTGTCTAATATAGAATCCTATCAACATTTCTCCAGTTGTTCTTCCAGGGTTCACTATAGTTCTTTTCCCTTTTATTTCTTTCCTTCTGTCCATTCTTTTGTGATCCAAAAATCAATCAGATATCTCTCATTTTCTTTATGTGACATTTCAATTAGCCCTTAATCTGGAAAAGTCATCTAGTCTTTTTTTGTTGTTGTTTGTTTGGTTTTTTTTTTTTTTTAGTTTTTACAAATTCAGGAAAATTCTTTTGTGTTCTATTTTTCAGTTGATTTTTCTTAATTATCTCCTCATGATTAAAGAAGAGATATTCTTTCAAAAATACTTGATAGGTAATATTGTATTATGGAAGTTTTCCTTCTTTTTTTCTTTCCTTCCTTCCTTCTTTCTCTCTTTTCTATTTTTTACCACAGGTTTTTTTTCCTTTTTCTTTTTTTCATTTTATTGTGGGTGGAAGAATGGGAGTTGATGCTTTACAGTATAGTTATTGACACATGGGTACATCAGTACCCTAAGGCCCTTTTCACATCTTCCTAACCCTCCCTCCCCAGAATCTTTTGCTTCAGTGTATTACACACCTCACCCAGTTCAAGTTTGGTCTTGTTTAAGTCCCGTCTACAGCTGATAGCACCTGGCATTTGTTCATCTGTTTTTGACTTATCTCACTTAGCACTATGCCTTCAAGTTCCACCCAATATGAAGCAAAGCAGTTGACTTCATCTTTTTTAATAGCTGAGTCGCATTTCATTGTGCATATATACCACAACTTTCTTTACCATCCATCTGTTGTTGGATATCTGGGTTGCTTCCAGGATTGGGCTTTTACAAATTGTGCTGCTATGAACATAGGTGTACTTAGATTTCTTCAGGTGGGGGGTTTTGTTTCCTTTGGATGAATCTTCAGGAGAGGAAGTGCTGGGTCTTAGGGTAGGTTCATTTCTAGTGTTCTGAGAAGTCTTTAGACTATTTTCCACAGGGGGTTGGATCAATATGTATTTCCACCAGGCCACAAGACATTTTTCACTGGGGTTTCATACCTGCATGATTCCACTCTTCCAATGGACTTTTTATTTCTTCTTTTTTTTGGCAGAGACAGAGAAAAAGGACAGGTATCATAGCACTGCTTCACCACTGGTAAACTATCCCTTTGCACAGTGTTCTCATATGGAGGCCTAAGGCTTGAACTTGACTCCTTGCACATAGTAAAATGTGAGTTTTACTGGATGTACTATATTCTGGACACCAAAGCACATCTTAAAACTTGAACTTTTTAAAACCAATTATATCCTATAGTACTCCCAAAGAGTATCTGTTATTTCTAAGAGAAAACAAAGGAAGTGATATTTGCTCAAAAGATTTTAAAGAACAGGTCTTAATACATAAAATTCTAATTTGTTTATTTTTCAATATAGTAGATACATGTGTGACCTAAGTTTGATCCCAGCCCCCACTGCACTGAAGGAAGCTTTGGCACTATGGATTTCTTCTCTCTCTCTCTCTCTCTCTCTGTCTGTCTGTCTCTTACTCTAAAAAGAACAGGTACTTCAGAATAACTTCTTGACCTTTTTCGCAGGTGACACTATGGGGCCAGTATCAGATGTCTCTTGATACTGCTCTAAAGAACAGAATGCTGACTGCGCTGTGTTAGAGTAACTTCAAAATGACATTTTCTGAAATCTCTTTTTTCACAAACTCAAATCCCAGTCTCTCTTAGGCATTGGTAACATTTATTATAAATGTTCCTTGAAGAATGTATTTAAAGGGATTTTCTCAGATCTTGAAGAGGAGGCATATATCAAGGCTAACTCTAAGTCACCTACATCCACAGTGACCTTCAGAGTAAACTTTAATTTTACAATTCCAAATCTCCCAAACTTGGGTAAGATGCAAGGTGCACACAATTGACAAAAGAGAAGAAGAATCACTAATGTATTTTTTCCAGAATTTCCAGACTGAAATTTACTTATGATAATAATTCATGAAAATGCAGAATAATAAAACTAACACTGGTTTTGAATGCAGAATTTAAGACCTAAAAGTGTAACTTTCTAACTTCATGACTATATGTTCATCATTTAGTATCCTGAATTTGCTATTGCACACGTTTGTAAAATAAAAGTGATAACATCTACCTCCCAGTGTTCTTATAAGAAATAAATGCAATGCAAATGCATGTGGCCCAAGTTTGAGCTTGGCTCCCACCACATTAGAGGAAACTTCAGTGCTGTATTATCTCTCTACACTCTATCTCCTTGTCTCTATGTGAACTTTAATTTGACCCAGGAGCAGAAGGGCACATCTGAACAATCATACTATCCTTTTTTTTACATGAACTAATTTATTGTTTGATTGTGTTTCCTACTTGCTAAGTTTATTTCTAAGTGAAAAGTGTTAGACCATATGTTCAACTCTCATGTTTCATTTGAAAGAAAGTTGCCAAAATTTGCTTAGGTAAGAAACTCTATAGCAATAGAAAACAATAAGTTTTTTCCATCAGGTTTTCTCTTTGGCTTAGTGCTTACACTTATGGTGATTTTTTTTTTTTTACCAGAGCACTGCTCAGCTCTGGCTTATGGTGGTGTGAGAATTTTAACCCAGGACCTTAATGCCTCAGGCATCAGAGCCCTTACCCAGTAGGGAAAGGTGTAGACACAGGCTAGGCCTATGAATCGACCTGTCCATGCCCATTTAGTTCAGTAGAGAAGCAATTATAGAAGTCAGACCTCTCACCTTCTGTGCCCCATAAAGATCTTTGGTTCACACTCCCAGAGTGCTGAAGAACAGGGAAGCTTCCAATGGAGAGGATGGCACTCCGGTGGTGGTAATTGTATGAATTGTACTCTCTCCTATCCCACAATCTTGTCTATCATTATTGCATCACTAATGATAAGTTTAAAAATTAAAGTTGAAAAAATAAGAAATAAAGTTGAAAAAATAAGAAAACACAAAGTGATACTTGAACTGGGTCTCATGTATTGCATCAAAGTAAAAGACTTTAGGGTTGTGGGGAGGGTTCTGGTCCTGGAACATGATGGCAGAGGAGGACCTAGAGGGGTTGAATTGTAATGTGGAAAACTGAGAACTGTTACATATGTACAAACTACTGTATTTTACTCTTGACTGTAAACCATTAATCCCCCCATCAAGAAAAAAATAAAAGACAAAAATTATAAAAAGCCTCAGGTATGAGAATCTGTTTGCATAACCATTATACTATCTCCCCTACATCAAATGTGTATCCTTTACTGAGTATACTAGCACCTAGATTTTGTTTTTCAAGATTTTTGTTTGTTTGTTTTACAGAATTTTATTTTCAAATTATAATTTTTTTTTATCTGAGCACTGCTCAGCCCTGGCATATACTGGCACTGTAAATTAAGCCTCAGACCTTAGAACCTCAGGCACGACAGTCTTTTTGCATAACCATTATGCTGTTTCCCTGCCCTTTAATAGTTTTTTAAAGTTCACAGCAAAAGTAAAATAAAAGTACAGAGATTTTCTACATACCTCTTGCCTTCATAGTCTCTTTCACTATCAAATATCCCCACCATAATGGTATATTTTATCACAATTAATGAACCTGCACATTATCATAACCATACAAAGTCCATTGCTTACATTAAAGTTTACTTTTATTGTCTTAAATTTTTTTTCTTTTCTCCTTCCTTCCTTCCTCCCTCCCTTCCTCCCTCCCTCCCTCCCTCCCTCCCTCCTTCCTTCCTTCCTTCCTTCCTTCCTTCCTTCCTTCCTTCCTTCCTTCCTTCCTTCCTTTTTGTCTCCAGGGCTATTTGTTGGCGTTTGGTGCCTGCACTACGAATCCCATGCTCCTGGAAGCTATTTTTATCCCTTTTGTTGCCCTTGTTGTTATTGCTGTCATTGGCTAGGACAGAGAGAAATTGAGAGGAGAGGGGAAGACAGAGAGGGAGAGAGAAAGACACCTGCAGATCTGCTTCACTGTCTGTGGAGCGACCCCCCTGCAGGGGGCAGTGGGGGGGCTCGAATCAGGATTCTTACCTGGGTCCTTGCACTTTCCACCATGTATGCTTAACCTTATCCCCTAACTTTGCCACCTCAACCTTTGACATGCCCCCAAAGCATCTTAAAGTTCTTCATAACCTTCTTCAAATATGTAGCTATTTGTGATCTATCCTTCATATGGAATGAAAACAGGGACTCAGATAGCATATTAACAAATGATTTTTGAATAAAAAGATCTGCAAATACACTTTGAAAGGATGGGATTAGTTCAGTTTACTAAATGAAACACATGGATTTCTGGTGCTCTCTATCCAATAAATAAAGATATTAAAAAGATACAATACAAGAGTAGATGATTTTTTATCATTGAATTTTGTCTCATTTTTACTTTGAAGCTTTCATTCAGAAAGATGCCTTGCTACTGGGATCCTTTTCAAAATATACTTGGCATATCATTAATATCCTACAAGTTAAACAAATCTTAGATACCCCAGAGATGCCCTTGGAAATTACCAGGAGTTTTATCCAGAACCAGGATGACACTTATGAGCTGTTTAAATCCCCCAAAGTGGAAGTTGAAAGTATAGCAGAAACTTATGGTCATATAGACAAGCAGCCAGTACTTTGACACTTGGAACTCAAAACCTTCCTCAAAGTTGGCAGCACTTCCCCAGATCGAAAAGAACCAACACCTTTCATCATTGAGTGGACTCCAGATATTCTTTCTCAATCCAAAATTGGTGGATTGTGGATCAAGTTTGAATATGGTCACCACCGGAATGGGCATATGGCAGAATACCAAGACCATAGGACCCCCAGAACAGCCTTTGGAACTTGCCCCTCTGATCGTCATCACATTCCCTTGATGTAAAACCAACTACTCTGTTGCTGCTAAATTTGCACATCCCATACCTTTGACTTTAATACTAACTGGGAACTTAAATAGTCCTGTTCATTAATGAACTGCTCTTAGCTAACGTGAAAAAAAAAAAAAAACAATAAAAGAAACACACATATATACACTAATTTTATCTCAATAAAATAGTCAGTACAAGCATTATTCAAAATAAGCATCCTTTATTCAGTTCCCAGTAGGAGAGGTTATAGTTATTATCATCTGCCTAGCAACTGGAATAGCATTTTATGTCTATGGTTAGCAATAAATTATGGTGAATGGAGTGACCTCAAAGAGCTATTATGGGCCAGTTAGAAAAGTCTTTCGTTTGGGAAAATCAGCCTTATAACATTAATGCTTTATTTCCCACTTACAAAATAGGAAAAGTCAGGTACCTCTTCCATTAATTTAGTCCTGATTTTGAATACTTATTAAACTTGATCTGAAAAGAGGACTATTCTGTTGCTCTTAATGATGAATTGTATTTTCCAAAGAGTGCTTCCAAAATACCTCTTACCTCACCTACTTTTCTTCAATGTGTCCCACCCATCAAGAGGTAAGACTGTCTCTTCCCTCTAAATCCAGTGGGACTAGGACAGCTTCAAACAATATTGAATGGCAAAAGTTATGCAACTTAAAATTTTTTAATTACCTGTTTCTAAAAGAATAAATTATTCATTTCTTTAATTATTTTTATTTATCTATACTTTAATTTTTATTTAAGTGATTTACAAAAATTATAAGATAAGAGGGGTATAATCAATTCCATACCATTCCCACCACCAGAATTCTGTGTCCCATTCCCTCAATAGGAAATTACAATAGTCCTCCCAAGGTCACAGATATGGGCTGACTATTATTTATTTCTGTATCTATCTATCTATCTATTTATCTACCTACCTGCCCATTTTTTTTCTATAGTTCTGTTTTCTCTTCCTTTGTAAGTCACACCAACAACTATTATTACTTCTGAGTGTCCCTCCTTTTCTCCGTTTCTCTCTTTGGGTTGGAAATGGGATTTCAGAGCCCTCTAGTCATCTTCCCCTAACCTTTTTTAACCCCCTGGGATTATGGAGTAAAAATTTTTATGGGGTGCAGAAGGTGGGAGTTCTGGCTTCTATAATTATTACTCTACTGGACATGGACACTGGGAGGTTGATCCATACCCCAAGCCTGTTTTTAACTTTCCCTAGTTGTGTGCAGCTCTGGAGATGTGAGTATCTGGGACACATTGGTGAGATCATCTGCCCAGGGAAGTCAGGATGGAATCATAATAGCATCTACAACTTGGTGGCTGAAATGCAGTAAGATGGAAAGTAGGATAAAATGTGTAATTAACAGGAACCAGAAGGTAGGAATAAAGCAGGTGAAAATAGGGATTTTTAAGGTGGAAAGAAGCTAGGGAGTCTATTTTAGGTACTTTCCTAGGGGCCCATGACTTTAGTAATTGTTTTCCCTACTTCAGCAATTTTTGCTTGAGCTTGAGCTTGATAGCTAACGTGGAGGTAAAACGAAAGTATTGTCTGGGAAGATAGTGTCAGAGTTGAGAATAGGACTAGAAAACTGGATATGGGCAGACAGTAGCTCTCAAATATAAGGAAAGTATATAAATACCATTGACTGGTAACCCCATGGATCTGACCTAGGGCCCATATATATTCCTATTTGGTACCGGAGCCTGTGTAACCTCTGAGTCCTTGTCAGTCTGAACTGTACTCATTTCAGGACCAGTCTTCCTTGAGTTGCATAGTAGGTTGACCCAGCTTCCCTTCTGAGAGGGGGGCAGTCTTTACTATTGCTAGTTTATAGTCAGGGTTAGGTCCTGGAGAAGCCCACAAAAAAGCTTATGATGTCATTCTTGATGGAAGTGACCAGTGATGGTAGATAGTGGGGTCTATTAGAAGATGTCTAGGCCTATTGTATCTATGGGTAAATTCTAGAATTCCCTGACTCAGGTCCCAGGCCCATCCCCAGAGTTCTGTGTCTCCATTCCCCCTCCAGCAGAACTACAATAGATCCCTCAAGGACACAAATATGGGTTGACTTTATAGATATCTTATGTCTACATCTTACTATTTCCTGTTTTTTAAATAAATATTTAAAATATTTTTATTTATCTATTTATTTAGGGTCTTGGAGCACCATAATGTGTTTACTTAACCAGGTGTAATACCACCTGGTCCCTACTTTTTTTTAAAGAGGAAGACACAAAGCCCTCTTTTAACTTTCGGTAACTAAGGCACTTACAATTTTTTATTAGTGTTCTAACAATAGTTTAAAAAATTACAAGAGTACAGGAGTATAATTCCATATAGAACTAACCTTTAAAGTTTCTGTCCCACTCTCCCCCGCACCCTTTCCCATAACCACGTTATCTTTCACAAAACTCTTAGAGTTCCTTTGGATACTTTTTTTTTTTTTTTTTGCAAATTTACATTTCAGTTGTCTACTAGCTTGTAGTTGTTTTTTCACCTCCTTATTTTTTCATTAAACTTAATCACCTCCAGTGTTGTGACTTAGCCCTAAAAATCATCCAGAATTTATATGGTTCTCTTGGAAAAACTAGGTATTCTCTTACTGTGAAAGCCTAAACCACATAGAAAGACCACCTGTAGTTATTCCCATCAATAGTTCCAGCTGAGTACACTCTTCACATCAGTCTTGCACAGCACCCAGTATATGAAGGAGTCACTGGAGGATTCTAGCTCCTTGGTATAAAGTCAGTGTCACCTACTGAAGTTTTTTGCAGACATGATGGAGCACATATAAGCCACCTTTAATGCAACCCTTCAAATTCTGACAGGGAATTTAAACAAAACAAAGTCATTGTTTATGTTCTAAGTTTTGTGTGGCTTATAATAAAAGTATTTAACAGTAGTTGATATAATTTGCTTTTGTTAAACAAGTACTCAAATGTATCAGTATTTGGGAGACAAAGATACCCTTCTATAAAAGATTCTTTGATAGATATACTTCTGATTCAGTTATTATTAAATCCTTTGTTCTTGTCACCCTTATAAGAATCCAATAAAGCATATAAACCTCTTCCCGGAAAAATGCTCTTGCACAGAAGTTTATTTCCACTCTCTTGCTCTTGTTCTCCCTCTCTCTAAATAATTTAAGTATCACTGGCCTACTCAGGCCATCCTCGATCTCCTGGGTCCTCAGGTCTAAGTGACAGTTTGTCTATTTTAATAGACTGGACAGTTGTTTTGATTAACACTCACTTAAGTGTAAATTAGACACGAAGATAGCTAAAGTTTTTTTTTTCTCAACCATTGACTTAAATATTTTCTGTCTATATTTACACTGAAAATACAGTGTAGCCAACAGCTTCAGAATTTTCATATTAACTAACCACATATTAAGCACACATAATTGTAGTTTTGATACTTGTGATATGTATAGGTTTTTTCCCTTGTCATTATTCCCTAAAAGATATTCTTAACAATTGCTTGCAAATTTGTATTGTATTAACTGCTACAAATAATCTAGAAATGATCGAAAGTACATAAGATATTATATGAGGGAGTCAGAAGGAAGCACAGTGGGTTAAGCACATGTGGCGCGAAGGATCCCCCTAAGGATCCAGCCTAAGGATCCCCACCTATCGGGGAGTCGCTTCACTGGTGGTGAAGTAGGTCTGCAGGTGTCTGTCTGTCTTTCTTTCCCCCTCTCTGTCTTCTGTCTTCCCCTCCTCTCTCCATTTCTCTCTGTCCTATTTAACAATGACGACAACAATAACAACAACAATAATAACTACAACAATGAAAAAACCAAGGGCTACAAAAGGGAAAACAAATAAATAAATATAAAAATTTAAAAAATATTATATGAATAGTTTATGTGAATACTGTGTAGCTTTATAAAAGGTACTTTAGCACTCATGTGGGATCTTGAACTGATAGCTAAACATGACTGCATTTTTAGCAAGATTAAAAGACATCTCAATCACAATTACTGAAATGACCAGATATTTTGACTGAAGACATTTCTTTAAAGTTAAGATTCACAGAAAATGGAAAAAACATGTTTGTTGTGAAAAAAGATTATATAAAAATTATAGTGTCTCAACTGGTAAAGCACAAGTTTCCTGGTTCTATCCCTGGTACCACATGTAGTGGAGTGGTGATTTGGCTTCTTGCTATCATCCTCTCTTCCTGCCTCATGGGAACAGCTATAAATAAAGTAAATCTTTAAAAAAATCATAATGCAATGGGAAAATAAATAGGACAGAGAGAAATGGAGAGAGGAGGGGAAGACAGAAGACAGAGAGGGGGAAAGAAAGACAGACAGACACCTGCAGACCTACTTCACCACCAGTGAAGCGACTCCCCGATAGGTGGGGATCCTTAGGCTGGATCCTTAGGGGGATCCTTCGCGCCACATGTGCTTAACCCACTGTGCTTCCTTCTGACTCCCTCATATAATATCTTATGTACTTTCGATCATTTCTAGATTATTTGTAGCAGTTAATACAATACAAATTTGCAAGCAATTGTTAAGAATATCTTTTAGGGAATAATGACAAGGGAAAAAACCTATACATATCACAAGTATCAAAACTACAATTATGTGTGCTTAATGGGAATCTGGGGAATGTTATGCATGTACAAACTATTGTATTTACTGTTGAATGTAAAACATTAATTCCCCAATAAAGAAATAAATTATATAAAAAAAAATCATAATGCCATTCAGGGCAACTAATTTCAAATAGTCTTAGATTATGTATTTAGGAATTGCATGTAGTGGAAGGATATAGTTTGCCATTTTTATAGGCTGACTTGTCAACCATTATAAGAGCCTGAAATATTACACCTATAACTTTAATAGTGTACAGGAAATTTGATACTATTTTATTTCTAGGTGAGGATTTTCTTCTGACCATTTTTTATAGTGATTGAGAGACAGAGAGGGAGAAAGAGAAGGTGGGGAAGAAAGAGAGGAGATACTGCAGCACTGCCCTACAACTTGTAAAACTTCCTCCCTGCTGGTGGAGCAAGTGGATTTGAACCCAGGTCAGTGCATAACTAATCAGGCCTCATAGATTCAAAATTAACTTTTTTAATTTAAATAGTTCCTATATCATTATGAAATGATGGATAATTATATGGGCTTTCATAAATTGATCTGTTTTCTAGTTTTCCACAACTCAATAATGAGAGTTTGAGTTTTAAAAACTTTTGAGGTTTAAATTAAAACAAATTGCACATAATTAAACTGTACATTCAAACATTTTGATATACATGTGCACCACTCTGAGAGACTTTATGTCCCTTTGTAATTTTCCCCTATTTCTATACTCACCATGAATGTTGTCATGTAACTTTCAATTCTTTCAGTTTCCATAATTGTAGATAATGTGTGTGTATATGTAATACAGGAATTGTATGTATATGATTGTGTATATATATATATATATATATATATTACACATATATATATGTGCCACCTGATTTTGAGATTCATTGGTGTTTTTGTATTCATCACATTGTATTTTGTATTCATTTCCTTTATTGTTTAGTTTTTGTTTTCTGTGTTGTCAGGGGATGAACTGAGGGCCAAGAGCATGCATAATACTATTAAGCATCCTCCCAGGTACAATTTTTTTAATTCTTGTTTTGTTTTTTATTTGTTTGTTTAGATAAAAATGGAAAGCATATATAGAGTGAAAGAGACCACAACACTAAAATTTCCTTGAATGTGGTAAAGGCCTTTAATACAGTGTCTTAAGCATAGCAAAGCACGTGTGCTGTTGGCTCAGTTATCTCCCAGGTCTTTGATGTTGTTTTGTATTTATACACTTTGTATGTATATTCTGCAAGTATCAGTTTACCTGTCAATGGACATTTGAGTTATTTGACCTTAAAGGATTGCTAAAAAGTTTTTACAAATACTCTAAACAAGTTATCATAGAGACAAATATTTTCTCTTGAAAAAACATTTATGAGTAAAGTGGATGGGCCAGATGGGAAATATATATTTAGTGTATAAAAAAAAAACTCTGCCGGGGGCTGGGTAGTAATACACATGGCACATATTAACATAATACAATGTTCAAGGTCCAGGGTTCAAGCCCCCAGTCCCCACCTGTGGTGGGGGCATCTTCATAGGTGGTGAAATGGGGCTGCAGATGTCTGTCTATCTCTCTCCCTCTGTATCTCCCCCTTCCTTTCAATTTCAGGCTGTCCCTATCCAACAAATAAATAAAGATAATTTAAAATATTTTTAAAAACCTTGCCAAATAAATTTTTGAAGTCGTTATATCATTTTATATTCCCATAAGCTCCAACAGCTCATCAATACATGGCTTGTAGTTATTCTTTTAAAAAATTAGTCTTTTGAAAAGGCATGGAGTAATGACTAGTGGTTTTGATTTGTATGTCTCTAATGGCCAAGAATGTTGCCCATCATATGATGTACCTATATGTTGTCACTATATATATGTATTTGTATGTATGTATATATACATACATCACATATTTTTTGGCAAAAGACCTATGGAAATATTTAGATCACTTACAGATTATATTCATATTATTGGTATCTGAGATGTGTTTAAAGAATGTTAGCTAGAACTTTTTATTATGATTACTTATTCATATTTTTGCAACTGTTAGATTATATTTTTATTCTCTTTGGAAAAGCAATTTTCATTTTTTTTTGTCATCACCAGGACTTCACACATAGCTCTGGATCAACTTTTTCAGATAGAAAGAGAAACAAAGAGAGAAAAGGAGAGCACAGCACGAAAGCTTCCTCCAATGCTTTGTGCACAGGCTCAGACCGCAATTTTCAATTTTGATGATGCCCATTTGATTCATTTCCTTATTTCATTGGTCTTACTTCTAAAATTATACTTACAAAATTTTTCCTAACTCAAGATTAAAAAATTTTTTTTAAAGATTTTATTTATTTATGAGAAAGACAGGAGGAGAGGGAAGGAACCAGACATCACTCTGGCACATGTGCTGCCAGGGATCAAACTCAGGACCTCATGCTTGAGAGTCCAAAGCTTTATCACTGCACCACCTCCTGGACCACTAACTCAAGATTTTTATGGTATTTTTTCTTTTGTAAGCCTTTTAGTTTTAATTTTTACATTGTCTTATGATTCATTTGAGTTGATCTTAATATCACATGAGAAATGGATAAATGTACATTTTTTGCATAGGAATATTCAAATATCTGTTGTCTTTCATTGAAAGGACAATCCTTTCTCTGCTAAACTTCCATTTCTTCTCTATCAGTTTTCATTTTCCAGACACTCATTAGCATTACAAAAAAACCTTTAAATTTTGTATAATGACCTAGCATACTTCCAACTCAGTATCTCTATTAGTTCTACTAGATTTTCTGTGATTTCACAAAATCTTCCCTACGAGAAGGTCAAATTGGGTGTAAATAACAGCACTTTCACCACCATATATATATTTTGCCCCAGCTTCCAGTAGAATGTTGAATAGAAATGGTGGGGACAAATTTACTTTGTGCCAACATTAAAGGAAAGTATTCCATGTTTAATCATCAGGTATGATATTAGCTTTTTTTTTTTTTTTATCTACAAACTTCCCTTACTTGAGGAAGTTCCCTTTTCCTAGTTTGCTGAGAGTTTTTATCAGAAATGTATTTGGATTTTGTTAAATAAAATCTTTTATGTAATAGCTGAGGTATGCTGAGGTAAGATGACCATATAGCTTTCTTTCTTATTTATTCATTCATTTATTTATATATATTTAAAATATTTGTTTATTTATTCCCTTTTGTTGCCCTTGTTGTTTTATTATAGTAGTTATTATTGTTGTTATTGATGTCGTCATCATTGTTGGATAGGACAGAGAGATATGGAGAGAGGAAGGGAAGACAGAGAGGGGGAAGAGAAAGACAGACACCTGCAGACCTGCTCCTCTGCTCATGAGGCTTTCTCCGCTGAAAGTGGGGACCAGGGGCTTGAACCTGCAACTTTGGGCTAAATCTTGCGGGTGTTTTATTTTTTAGAAAAACCTTACTTGAAATCCGATTTTTTACTAAAATTGCTAGAATTCTTTTTTGGTATCTATACTTATAACAACTTTGATCTCTTAGAACTCAGATAAATTTGCTGCTAATTAG
The DNA here is from genome assembly GCF_950295315.1 of Erinaceus europaeus. Classification (NCBI taxonomy): domain Eukaryota; kingdom Metazoa; phylum Chordata; class Mammalia; order Eulipotyphla; family Erinaceidae; genus Erinaceus; species Erinaceus europaeus. The sequence goes on from NC_080174.1 coordinate 21,931,007, forward strand.
GGGCCAGAGATCTGCTTCTATGGAGACAGGGTTCCAATATGATATCTACCAGCCCTGTTCTCAGCAAAGTCACAGAAATTTTCACAGTGCCTGTTGCCATGGCCCTCTCCTGGTTTATAGCTTTTTCTTTCTTGTCTCAGTGGAGCAATCAATGATTGCTCTATTGTACTACTGTAAGTATACAATTATGAAAGTATTTGTGTGTCATGAGTTTGGTATAACCTGCCCCACTCTTCCTAAACCCATGGCAAACATCTCCACCTTGCAGATTCTTCTTAATTGCACTTTGTCTTAAGGAGGAGTTTCTTCCTTTCTGAGGACAACTCTCTGTGTCCACAATGCCGGGAATGTAACCTGCTGTTCCTTGATGTGGACACTTACTACTCTGTGTTACAGGTCTCTTTCTAGGCAAAATTTCTTATGTATTATTGTAGATTTGCTGTTGTTTTAGAAGGAAAATGTAAGTCCTCCCTATTTGGGTATTTTAGATCCACCCTCTGATATTTAGTTTCTTGAAAATCAATGATTCATAGACTTAATTTAGTTTTTAAATTTGATTGAGGTAGGGACCAGGTGGTGGTGCACCTGGTTGGGTGCACGTGTTACAGTGCTCAAGGACCCGGGTTTGAGATCTGGGTTACCACCTGCAGAGGGAAAGTTTTGCAAGTAGTGAAGCAGGGCTGCAGGTATCTTTTTTTCTCTCTCCCTCTTTATCTCCCCTACCCTCTCGATTTCTGGCTGTCTCTATCCAATAAATAAAGATAAAAAATTGAAAAAAATCTTGATTGAGGTAGAAGAATAAATCCAGTATATCTTACACCATTTTGGCTGGAAACTTCAGCTTCTAAAATGCTTATCTAATTTTTTTATTATTAACTAATCTTTCTCACATTATGCTTGTTTCTTTAGTAATATTTTAAAACTTTGACACTCTGAAAATGTGACTTTTTTCCCCCAAGGGAGATAGGTAAAGCTTTTCATTGTTGTATTCATTTTGATGCTTGACTCATATAATTTTCACCCATCAGCTTTATAAAAGGTCTCTGGTGTAAGCTTTTGGGATCAATTTGACAGTAAGACTTTGCATGATGAATGCATTCCCTAACTGTAAGAAAGAAAGAATCTAAGCAAAAGATTCAACTACTGTGTCTAATTTTTCTTCACCACTGCACCACTTTGTAGGAAAGCTTGGAAACCAGCCATATTTCCTTTTGTATCCATTTTTTTTTTCTGTTATGGAGGATAGTCATAACAGCATAGACATATTTTTAGCTGTTTGAAAGAAGGAAAATATAAATTCTTCTGCAATTGCTTATGCAAAGCATACATTTGTCTACCAAATCTACCTACAGAGCAAGAGCTAAATTTTGAACATTAGACCAAGTTTAGGTTTGACTATTTTGGAGCTGTCAGTGATAATAGACTAATACTTAAGGATTGTTCATTCCTTTTGTGTGCTGGTGTATTTCCTTCTGAGGTTTACTACTGGCAGACAAATCTTACCAATATTCTTTTTAAAAAAATATTTATTTATTTATTCCTTTTTGTTGTCCTTGTTTTATTGTTATGGGTTATTAATGTCGTCATTGTTGGATAGGACAGAGAGAAATGGAGAGAGGAGGGGAAGACAGAGAGGGGGGAGAGAAAGACACCTGCAGACCTGCTTCACTGCCTGTGAAGGTGGGGAGCGGGGGCTTGAACAGGGATCCTTAGGCCAGTCCTTGCGCTTTGCTCCACCTGCATTTAACTGCCTGCATTACCGCCTGACTCCCATCTTTCTGATAGTCTATATTCTAGCAAGCACTATACTGATTGGCAGGCAAGAATATCATATTAAGGAATCTGTATAGACCAGGAACAGGGGAATGGTTCTACTCATTGCAAGTTCATAGTACATGGAACACTGTTTTTCAGTACTTTATTGCAAGTTCATAGTACATGGAACACTGTTTTTCAGTACCTGTGGCATAACTTCTTAATCTGGGACAAGATACAAAAAAAGCTGGGAGTGTGTGTGGGGGGATAGTGCAGCAGGTTAAGTGCACATGGCTCAAAGCGCAAGGACAGGCAAGGATCCTGGTTCGAGCCCCACCCCCCACCTGCAGGGGAGTCGCTTCACACGTGGTGAAGCAGGTCTGCAGGTGTCTGTCTTTCTCTCCCCCTCTGTCTTCCCCTCCTCTCTCCATTTCTCTCAGTCCTATCCAACAATGGCAACATCAGCAACAACAACAATAACTACAATAAAAATTAAAAAGCCAAGGGCAACAAAAGGGAAAATAAATACATATAAAAAAATAAAATTCAAACAAGATACAAAAAAGCTTTGGTTGGTCTGTGAAATCTTGAAACTGCATGCAGATGTTTTTGTGTATACTCATATTTATGTATAAATAATTCATATTTTACTACTCAATGAGTATTTGAACCCGTAAAAGATGAGTGCTTTACTTAGTCCCATTAAAGACTAGGATAACAGAACAACCAAACCAATTGTCAATGTACTATTGAATGATATCCCCATAAAATTGCCCTTTGATCAAATCGATGGGGTTACAGTCAACAATATTTACACCCCTTTCTCTGACCCCTACTCTCTTCCCTGATCCAGTTTTCTGGTCCTTTTTCTAGCCTTGGCATCATCTCCCCAGACAAAAACTTGGATCCACCTGTATATCAGATTTCAGGGTCAAGGGAAAAAAGAAAAAGGAAAAAAAAAAAACTAGTATAGCCACAGGCCCTTTGGAATATAACTAAAATATGCCTGTTAGCTATCTATAAAACGGAGGATCCCCCCAACTCTTCATCTGCAGTATCCCAGCCTTTAAGTCCATGATTGGTCAACAATTTGTCTGGCTTTGTATGTTAATTCTCTTTTGAACCACCAGGTTCCAGATGCTAGCATGATGCCGACCAGACTTCCCTGGACAAACAACCCCACCAATGTGTCCTGGAGCCCTGCTCCCCTAGAGCCCCGCCCCACTAGGGAAAGAGAGAGACAGGCTAGCAGTATGGATAGACCTGTCAATGGCCACATTCAGCAGGGAAGCGATTACAGAAGCCAGACCTTCCACCTTCTGCATCTCACAATGACCTTGGGTCCATATTCCTGGAGGGTTAAAGCTATCAGGGGAGGGGATGGGATACAGATTTCTGGTGGTGGGAATTGTGTGGAGTTGTGCCCTTCTTGTGGTTTAGTCAGTTTCCTTTTTATAAATAAAATAATTTAAAAAAAAGACAAAAAAATTGCCCTTTGAGGACAAATTAGATATCTACACCAGTCAGGACTCAGCATGGATGACCTTGTCTCAGTGATTTCCTGTCCCTTCTCAAATTATAGATGAGGATAAACAGTTATTTTGGAGCTTTGAAATATAACTCTTATAAAGCTACACATTAATAGGTATTTATTTATATTTTAGCATGACAGAAATACTAAAAACAGTATAAAGAAAAAATAGTATTAAAGTGTAACTTTATTTAGGACTGTAAGATATTTCTAGAAAATTGAGATGTACTCACCTGCTATATTCTTACCTTTAGATTCCTGATTATTAAACAATTTGTTCTGCTTTATATCTTAATGCTTTTCAGCCACCAAGTACAGGTGCTACCATGATGCCAACTTGACTTCCCTGGGCAGAGGACCTCACCAATGTATTCTGGAACCCCACCTTTCCAGAGCCCTGCCCTACTAGAGAAAGATAGAAACAGGCTGGGAGTATGGGTCAACCTGTCAAAGCCCATGTCCAGTGGAGAAACAATTACAGAAGCCAGACTGACATTCCACAATCTACTCTCCATTAAGATCTTTGGTCCATACTCCCAGAGGGATAAAGAACAGGGAAACTTTCAATGGATGGGGATGGGATATGGAACTCTGGTGCTGGTAATTGTATGAAATAGTACTCCTCTTATCCCACAATCTTGTCAATCATTATTAAATCACTAATAAAAAAAAAGTCAAACTCACAAAAAAATTGAAAACTGAGATTGAAATAAAAGACAAATTTTCTCACCTACCTATCAACTGTTCCAATAAAGGCAGTAGGGCACTGATTTACCAATGTCTACCCTGACTCATTAAGTCCATTTGATATGATTAATCACACTATATAATAAGACTCAAATACTTTCTATGTTATTCTTTCTCACAGTGAACTACTTCTTTGCTACTTTCCCTTTTCTAATCAAGCAGTATCAGATCTTATAATGCAATTTGGATATAGTCCCATTGGTTTAGTTTTGTTTTATTTATTTATTTATTGCTTTTGGACTCTAGTCTTGAAAAACATTTCAGAAATAGGCATTCTAAAGTACTCTGCCAATGTTTTCTTCTATGTGTTTGATGGATTCCAGTCTAATATCCATATCTTTATCTACTTGGAATTCATTTTTGCGCCTGGTGTTTTTTGGTGCTCCAGTTTTATTCATCTGCATATTTCAAAATTCTTTGTTTTTTCATACTGTGTCTCAGACTGAACTTATACTCAGTTTACCCTTTAATATGTTCCTATTTTAATAGCTTCAGTCCAAGAATTAGCCAGTGTATGTTAAGGAAAACAGTTAACCTGTAACAGTGGAGTCAGTGGTATTCCAAGATAAAATATATTTCAGTACAGAGGTACTTTCTGTTATCACTGAAGGATTTTCCTGCATTTTTAGTACTCAGGGATTATGATATAAATTCCATTTACTCAATGTTGTAAATAAAGCTTTGACATTTTCCTATTAAGTATTTTTTAGTAAGAATGACATTTACATTTTAGAGATATTATGAATGATTTTTTAAAAAACTATCAGGTCTCTCCCCCCCCTCTATCTCACCCTCCTCTTTCCATTTCTCTCTCTGTCCTATCCCACAACAATGACAGCAATAACAATAATAATAACACTGATAAACAACAAGGGCAACAAAAGGAAAAAAATACCCTCCAGGAGCAGTGGATTTGTAGTGCAGGCATTGAGTCCCAGCAATAACCCTGGAGGGAAAAAAAAAGAAAAGAAAAGAAAAAAAATTATCAGGTCTCACTTTTTATGAAAAATCATTTCTTATGTATGTTCTTTCTAAGATGATCACTTTTAATCAGTATTTAGTTTTGTCCATTATACCAATCATGTTAGGTATTCTACTTAAAAGAGAAATCTATGCAGTATTGATATATTATGTTAGGACTTTAAAAAAGGTAAATTCATGGCCCAGCAGGTGGCACAGTAGCTAGAGCATTGTACTTAAAATTAATGAGGTTGTGAGTTTGATCCCTGCCATTGCTTATGCTTGAGTGATGCTCTCTCTCTTCCTCTCTCTCTCTCTCTCTCTCTCTCTCTCTTCCCCCCTCTCCTTCTCATGCTAATAAATAAACAGAAACATTTTTAAAGAAAATGCAAATTTGTTACCAGCAATCATAATTTCAAAAGTAGAATATGGTTGTAGGAAATTCTTTTAGTCAATTTATGAATGATAAGGGTGATAAAGTTTGGTTGTGTTTGTGGCTTCTTTTGAATAATGGTAGACAGCTGGTGTTATCATTGATAAAAGTGACAAGATACAGTATCTTAATGTGATAGGGAGAATATTTTAAGATACCATCTCTATGGAAATGAATAAATCAAGGAAACTAAATTAGAGCTGTTAATATCAAACTATAATATTCCACAATTCTTTTTACTAGGGTCCTGATAAACAAAGATAATTCAATTACTTAAAAAATTTAAGCATCTTTACAGAATAAAACTTTTACTAACAAAGGTTAATATCGACATTAACTTGTCATAACACAATTGTTCATTACAACTATGAAAATTTCAAGAAAATTTGGTGTTATTGTTACAGAGCACAAATTCTAGAGATTTTGTAGAATTCAGTTAAATGAAAGATTTTACGATAAAAAGTCTTATGACTATCATACTTAACAGGCAAAGCTTACATGAGTGTCTTAGATTAAATAACACTAAAAGAAAATCAAGAGATAGAAAAACTTGTTTGGCTATTTGTCTTACTATTTTTCTTACTAATGATTCTATGATCTCAGCTATCAGTAGTGTGGATTAAAATATTGATTTACAAAACTACATGTCAACAGGTATATAATTTCACATCATTCCCACCACCAGAGTTCTGAATCCCAGGTCCCTCCATTGCAAACCACAGTGGTTCTTCCAAGGTTGCAGACATGGGTTAACTGTCACCTCTACAACTATTTGTCTACATTTGTACATAATTGCCCCCTTTTTCTTCCAAGTCTAGTCCTCTCTTTCCCTCCAAGCTACACATAACCTTATTACTACATCCAGTTATCTCTACCCTTTTCTTAACTTAAAAAAAAAACTTTTATTTATTTTCCCTTTTGTTGCCCTTGTTGTCTTTTTTTATTGTTGTTGTAGTTATTGTTGTTGTTATTGATGTCATCGTTGGATAGGACAGAGAGAAATGGAGAGAGGAGGGGAAGACAGAGAGGGGGAGAGAAAGAGAGTCACCTGCAGACCTGCTTCACCACCTGTGATGCAACTCCCCTGCGGGTGGGGAGCCAGAGGCTCGAACCAGCATCCTTCTGCCGGTCCTTGCACTTTTTGCTTAACCTCCTGCGCTACCACCTGGACCCCATCTCTTCCCTTTTCATCCTCTCTGGGACCTGATGGAGCTAGAGTTCAGAGCCCTCTTATCCTCTTCCTCCTATCACTTCTCCCCCACTGGAAGTATGGGTCAAAATAGTTTTTGGAGTTCAGAAAGTAGGAGTTCTGGCTTCTGCAATTGCTTCTCTGCCGGATTTTGGTGTTGGCAGGTCAGTCCATACCCCCTGCCTGTTTCTATCTTTTAGTAGGGTAGAGTTCTGAAAGGTGAGGTTCCAGGACACATTGGTGTGATCTTCTGCCCAGAGAAGTCAGGATGGAATCATGGTAGCATCTGCAACTTGTCTGGAAGGTGTCTGGAAGGTGGCAGGACATAAAGTGAGACAAAATGGTTAATGAACAGGAACCAAAAAGTTGGGATAGAGTATATGAGATTGGGGATTTTAGGATGGAAGAAGTCTTGGTAGTCCATTTTAGGTATGTTTCTTTTTTCTCTTTTTTAAAAAAACTTTTATTTATTTACTAATTTTTCCTTTTGTTGTCCTTGTTTTATTGTTGTAGTTATTATTGTTGTTATTGATGTTGTTGTTGTTGGATAAGACAGAGAGAAATGGAGAGAGGAGGGGAAGTGATAGAGGGGGAGAGAAAGAGAGACACCTGCAGACCTGCTTCACTGCCTGTGAAGAGACTCCCCTGCAGGTGGGGAGCCGGGGGCTTGAACCGGGATCCTTTTGCTGGTCCTTGTGTTTTGTGCCACCTGCACTTAACCTGCTGTGCTACTGCCTGACTACCCTTTTAGGTATGTTTCTTGGGTCCCATGACCATGGTAATTTTTGGTTGAATTTGATAGCATGAAGTTGGATAAAAGCATTGTCTGAGAAAACGGTGTCAGAGTGGGAGGAAGGGCTAGAAAGTTGGATTAGGGCAGAGAGTAGCTCCCATTATTGAAAATATTCTGTGGATAGAATTAACTATTTATGTCCATCCAGCTGATCCAGGGCCCATATATGTATTTATATTTAGCACCAGGCCTTTTTGTAACTTCTAAGTCCCTATTGGTCTGAGCTTGCAGCTAGCTCATGGTCACAGCTGGTAACAGTGGCATGTTACAGGTAACAGCCTACCTTTGGAGACTGGGGCAGTCTCTACCATAGCTTCTTTATAGTGAGGACAAGGTCGTGAGAGGGCCCACAAGAGGGCTTGTGATGATGTTCCTGATAGAAGTGACCCGTGGTAGTGCAGAGAGGGGTCCATTAGAGGTCTAGGTCAATCATATTTGTGTAGGAATCCAAGAATTCCCTTACTAGGGCCCCTGATGTTGAGATGGTGTGATATTGACCAAAAAGGCCATTATTTAGTGAACCACTCTCTTGCTCTTATCCAACTCTTGTATCCTCTCTTTGTCTAATGACCTTAGACTTTCTTCCAGTTTAAGTTTTGCCTGTAATTTGTTCAGCCTAACCAGAATTAGTTTTTTTGGAATCTATCTTCTTTGATTGCTAAGCTAATTTGGTGTCTCATCAGTTAGAGAATTTATGATGCCTTCTTTAGACACTACAACTAGGATTCCAGGTTTATTACATCTAAGTCTAATCATCAAAAACTATTGAATAATATTACTTTAAGTTATATAATTTCCCTACCTTATGGGTACCTGTACATCTGTACCTAGTACCCTAAACACTATCCCATACCTAGTGTCTGTAACTTTGTTAGATGATGTGCCATCGAAAGTAGATGTAGATAGTCTCATGTGTTAGGAAAGATCTCACCAGGTTTGAGAAGTTGCAAGGTTGACATCTCAGGCTCCGTATCTCTGGTTGCAGTGCACTGTAAGAATTCAGTAGTGGCATAATGTGAGATGGCAGAACTAGTAGCAATTTGGTTGAGGTTACCATAGATGGTATGGTGGTTCTTCTTTCTTCTAGCGTTTGCCCTTCTTCCATAGCCAGTCAACAGCATCAGGTTGAGCCTGATGTAAAGTTTCGAGACCTCCTTTGAATCTGGAGAGGTGGCAGTCATTGACTATGTGGGTCATAGTCTGTCTGTAGCCACAGGGGCAATTTGGGTCGTCTCTGGCTCCCCAGCGATGGAACATAGCAGCGCACCGGCCATGGCCTGTTCGATAGCGATTGAGGAGGGCCCAATCATAAAGTGCTAGGTCAAAGCCGGGTTGACGCTTGCAGGGGTCTGTGATGAGGTGTTTGTTCTTGACCTCAGCTGACTGCCAACTCTGTTTCCAAGAGACTGGAACAGAGAAGTTCAGTGTAGGCATAGGGGACCAGATTGGGTGACGAGATGTCAAGCCTTGGACAGGGTGGGCGAAGATATCCGCGTATATTGGCAGGTCCGGTTGAGCGTAGACGTGGGAAATGAACTTAGATGATGCCGCATCCCGACGAATATCTGGCGGGGCGATGTTGCTAAGAACTGGCAGCCATGGAACTGGGTATGGTGGTAAGGAGGCAGAGAGAAGAATTGTTGATAAGTGTGGGCATAGTCCTAGAGGCTCCAGGACTAGGAGGAATGAGAACCCCAAAGAGAATACAAGGGGTTTCTTGTAGTCTTGAAAGAGCTTAGAATAGGAATAATTAATTAAAACCAGGTTAGTTGGGGTTTTTTTTTCCATCATATCTTTTTTTTATTTTTAAAAAAGGAAACACTCACATAAAACATAAGATAAGAGGGGTATATAACACCATACAATTCCACCACCAGAACTCCATACCCCATCCCCTTCCCTGATAGCTTTCCTATTCTTTATCCCTTGGGAGTATGGACCAAGGGACATTATGGGGTGCAGAAGGTGGAAGGTCTTGCTCCTGTAATTGCTTCCCCTCTGAACATGGGCATTGACAGGTCTATCCATCCTCCCATCCTATCTCTCTCTTTCTCTAGTGGGCAGATCTCTGGGGAAGTGGGGCTCCAGGACATATTGTTGGGGTCGTCTGCCCAGGGAAGTCCAGTTGGCATCATCTTAGCATCCGGAACCACAAATAGATCCCTCTCTCCATTGTTACCAGTCATCTCCATCAGGAACAACACAATAGACCCCTCTGTGGGCCCCCATTGAACCTTTCCCTCAACTTGGATCAACAATGGTAGAGAATGTTCCATCCTCCAAAGGGAGGATGGACAACATACTCTATGCTTCACTGAGGAAGACGAGTCCTGAGACTAAGGCTGCTTGGAACGTTCCTACTCATGACCACAGAATGTGAGCTCAGATCTACAGGGATACAAAGGTTACATAGGCTCCTAAGCTGAATATGGGCCCCAGATCACATCAAATCGATGAGATTTACAGTCAACAATATCTATACCTTTCCCATATTTGGGAGCTACTCTCTTCCCTGACCCAACTTTCTGATCCTTTTTCCAGCCATGACATCATCTCCCTAGACAATAACTTGGATCCACCTGCATATCAGATGTCAGGCTCAAAAAAGAATTAATATAGTCATGGGCCCTTTGGAATATAAATAAAATAAGGGGTTTGTTTATTATATTAATCCAATGGTTAGCATCTATAGTAATATACTAGACTTCACTTTGCTTTGTGCCCTTTCGTGTTATCTGAACATCTTAATATTTTAGATACTGAGAGGGCCAAATGGTCTTGATCTGTCTGACCTAAAGTTGTAGTTGACTTAGATGCTTAAAAAGCTACATATGCAGATAATGTTTTTAGAGATCCTTGAACAGTTTAAGCCCAGTGTCAGAGTTTGATCATCTTACAAATGTGAGGTTTTGAATGCTTAGGTTAAAGAAAATGCTCGTATTTAGAGCTATGGGCTAGGCAGTTAGAGAACTTGAAGTATTACATCTATTTTCCCTCTGGAATGTCACATTAATAGTGATTTATGAAATGTAAATCAATAGTATTATAGTTTTACACCTTTCCTGCCACTGAAAGTCAACCCCTCCCCCACTCCCCAAGTAACCACTATAGTTTTCCACAGTCTAAATATGGGTTGTATTTGGTTTGTTTGTTTGTTTATTTCAAGTATGTGTGTTCAGTTCTCTAAATTCCACATGACTGTAACCATCCTGTGATTTTTTTCCCTTTACTTCCTTGCATACTTCACTAAGCATGATGTTCTCTAGTTCAATCCACTTCAACCCAAAGGATGTAAAAACCGTCCTTTTTATTGATATTTATATTGAGTCATTCAAATATTTTTCATTGAAAATTTACTCTTACTCTAATTCCAATGTATCACCAATCTCTATAAGACTTTAGAAAGAATTGCTAGAGGGAGGTTGGGGACCTAAGTCCCTATGGCAGATTAGGATGATGGCTTGGTTGAGGGTGAAATGTATTGCTACCTATCCTGGGGGAATGTGGAAATGCAACCTTGTGACAACAGAAATCTGTAAATCAACATTCTTCAAAAAGTGTGTGGATCTGGAAAAAAAAAAGAATAGTTAAAGTGCCAATAAAGTTTATTTAACTGGGAGTCAGTCGGTAGCACAGCGGGTTAAACGCACATGGCGCAAAGCACAAGGACCTGTGTAAGGATCCCTGGTTCGAGCCCCTACTCCCCACCTGCACGTGAGTTGCTTCACAGGGTGTGAAGCAGGTCTGCAGGTGTCTTTCTCTCCCCCTCTATGCCTTCCCCCCCCCTCCATTTCTCTCTGTCCTATCCAGCAACAATGACATCAATAACAACAATAATAACTACAATAAAACAACAAGGGTGGGAGTTGGGCTGTAGCGCAGCGGGTTAAGCGCAGGTGGCGCAAAGCACAAGGACCGGCATAAGGATCCCGGTTGGAGCCCCGGCTCCCCACCTGCAGGGGAGTCGCTTCACAGGTGGTGAAGCAGGTCTGCAGGTGTCTATCTTTCTCTCCTCCTCTCTGTCTTCCCCTCCTCTCTCCATTTCTCTCGGTCCTATCCGACAACAACAATAATAACTATAACAATAAAAAAACCAGCAAGGGCAACAAAAGGGAATAAATAACATAAAATAAATATTTAAAAAAAAACAAGGGTGACAAAAGGGAATAAATATTTTTTAAAAAAACTTATTTAATCACCAGTTGTTCCTGATAGACTTCTTGGTAGAAAACTCTCATAAAAACACTTAAAAGATTTTCTCAGGATTGAAAGTAAGCTCACCCAGTGAAACATAGCACACACCCTATGTACATGTGACCCTAGTTTCAAGCTGTGATAGCACATGGAACACTTTGGATGGTATGCTCCTCCATGGATGCTGGTTCTATGGAATCTCTTCTTTCTGTCTCTTTCTCTCTCCTCAAATAAAATAATGGAAAATTGTGTTGATGAGGACATTCAGCAGTATAGCACATAAATGAGGACCTACCTGGATACATCCCCTAGTGCTGCAGTTGATACATTTAAAAAATATATTTTTATAAAGGATATTTGAAAAATTATGCTAGAAGGAACATATAACCTTCAACCTGCAATTCTGCAACATGTACTAATTGATCATGTACAATAAGTTTTAGATGTGTAAGAGAATATAGTTATTTATTCAGCAACTTAATTGACTTGACTGTATTTAATTCAACCACATTTGTTTTAGACTTACATATTTGAAAAACAGATAATTAAACCACAACTTGCAATCTGTCAGAAGTACAGAAAGAATTATGAACCTCTGTTATAAATTGTCAACCATTTTGAGATACCTCATCCACTAAAGAGTAGCTTTCAAGGATGAAAACTATATTAGATGAAGTTAATTCATTTTAACATGCCAATATAACTACACACATTTTCCCCCTTTCAACAGTAAATTACAATCAGAAAGTAAATCTGTATGTCTTCTAAATTATATGAGACTATTTTCTACTATGGGTGATGCCGTAGTGGCCCACTGTATTTCACAGTCCAAGCTCAAACTTTGACTGCCTTAATATCTTTAAGACTTAAGGGGCCTGGTGATGGCACACTCTTGCCTAAGGACCTGGCTTTGAGCCCCCGCTCAAACCAGCGGTGAAGCAGTTCTGCAAGCATTTCTCTTTCTCTCCTTCTTTCTATCTCCCCATCCTCTCTCAATTTCTCTCTGTCCTATTTTTTTTTTTTTTTGTTCTCATTTTAATTTATTCTGTGTAGTTTAAAGTTAGAACATCATACAAACCACAGTTTAAAACAAAACAAAAAACAGTAAATAATCTTTTGCAGACATTCCTCACCTCTAATTTTAAATCGCAATACACAAAGTACTATTAGGTACTATTCTCATTCCTTATAAGCCTGTCAGTCAGCAATTTGACCACACGTCATAGCACAACACAGAATGGTTCCTTTAAGAAACCACAGCAGCAGTATTTGAATGGTTTAGAGAACTGAATTGCAGAATAATGTTAAACACTGGTCATAAAACAGGCAGCACACATACATTAACAAATGGAAAATATAAGTTAATAATACAAGACAAGCTATTCTTTATGCTTTAAGTTAAAAAATACAGGATACTCCACAAAGGCAGATAATAAAAGGTGCTTTAATGCTAGACTCCATAAAAATATTAATCTGTTACTTGCTGGAGTTTGTGTAACCTCTGAGTTCTGCTCATTGACTTTTAGAGCCAACTTCACAGGCAGGGAAGGTACTAAGCAGTAGAATGCAGGGCTTGTATGTGCAAAGCCCTGGGTTCAATCCCTGACACTGCATAAAAACAGGAGTGACAAAGTCGAAGACCATAAATGGCAGAGCAGTGCTCTGCACTCTCATATACAAAAACTCAATTTCAAATAAAAATTTTTAAAAAAGCACTTGAAGCTTACCTATCAGAACCTGAAGTTATATTGGTCACATGTGACAACATATATTAAAAAGATCTTAAACACTGGAAATTGACACACTGCTGACTCAAAAGTAATTTCAAAAATTGTCATTAGAAGTAAAAGCATATTACTTTCTTTTGTTTGTTTACAGCACATTTTGGTTTAAATGCCTTATTTTGTGAAGTCATTACATTTAACATATCCCCAACTTTGTACAAAAAATGTTTGAAGTTGTCTTTAAGTCTAATAATATCTAAGGAATGGGTGAGCATGTCTGAGTTTGCTATTCACGTATAAAAATGTTAACATTTAGGCTTCCAACAGGAAGTCACATCAAAATCTACTGACTGAATTCCACTTGTCGCTTAACAGTTACACAATAGATCTTATTCAATAGTGTCACAAAAGTATTGTTGATTTTTGGCATTTAGATCAGAGCAACGTTACCAATATACCTGATACAGACATTGTTCACAAAAATTTCAGAGGCAAGATGACAAAGATTTGGTACGAGTTGATTATGGAAGAAATGACAACGGGTACTATAGTTTTTAAGTCTATATTAATCCTCAAGACATGAAGTATTGGATACCTGATAGCCCTTTTAGAATCCTTATTCAAAAAAAAAAAAATTCCTCTCCTGGGGATATATCCTAAGGAACCCAACACATCCATCCAAAAAGATCTGTGTACACATATGTTCTTGGCAGCACAATTTGTAATAGCCAAAACCTGGAAGCAACCCAGGTGTCCAACAACAGATGAGTGGCTGAGCAAGTTGTGGTCTATATACACAATGGAATACTACTCAGCTGTAAAAAATGGTGACTTCACCGTTTTCAGCCGATCTTGGATGGACCTTGAAAAAATCATGTTGAGTGAAATAAGTCAGAAACAGAAGGATGAATATGGGATGATCTCACTCTCAGGCCGAAGTTGAAAAACAAGATTAGAAAAGAAAACACAAGTCGAACCTGAAATGGAATTGGAGTATTACACCAAAGTAAAAGACTCTGGGGTGGGTGGGTGGGTGGGGAGAATACAGGTCCATGAAAAATGATGAATGAAATAGTGGGGGTTGTATTGCTAAATGGGAATCTGGGGAATGTTATGCATGTAAAAAAAAAAAAAAAAAAGAAGTAGAAACACAAAGCAAAAAAAAAAAAATTTAAAATAAATGAATCCTGCTTCTCAAAAAAAAAAAAAAAAAAAGAAATTGAGAGAGGAGGGAGCCATAGAGAGGGAAAGAGAGAAGGTCAGGTGGTAGTGCAGCAGGTTCAGCGCACATGGCATGAAGCACAAGGACCGGCGTAAGGATCCCGGTTCCAGCGCCCTGCTCCCCACCCGCATGGGAGTCGCTTCACAGGCGGTGAAGCAGGTCTGCAGGTGTCTGTCTTTCTCTCCCCCTCTCTGTCTTCCCCTCCTCTCTCCATTTCTCTCTGTCCTATCCAACAACAAGGACATCAGTAATAACCACAATAATGATAAGACAACAAGGGCAACAAATGGGGAAAAAATAGCCTCCAGGGAGTTGAATGGTAGCACAGGGGGTTAAGTGCATACAATAAAAAATAAGGGCAATAAAAGGGAAAAAAAAAAAAAAAAAAAAAAAAAAAAAAAAAAAGAAAAACAATGGCCACCAAGAGTGATGGATTCATAGTGCTGGCACTAAGACTCAATGACTGGAGGAAAAAAAAAACAACAACAAAAAACCCGAAAGGATCTTTTGGAGTACAGAGAAGTATCAATGTTTTTCCTACACCTTTTTCTTAGCAAAATCACAGGTTTGAAATTTTAAATTAAATCATGTCATTGGGGGGACATTATGGTTTATGAGGCTGTTGTTGTCATGTGAATAGTTTCTTGTCTTCCATGACAGGTGTCAGCATCAATTTTTTTTGTTTTTTATAAATTTTATAAGTGATTTAATATTGATTTACAAATTTACATGTCAACAGGGGTATAATTCCATACTGTTCCTACCACCAGAGTTCTGACTCCCCAGTCCCTCCATTACAAGCCACCATGGGTTAATTATCATCTCTACAACTATCTGTCTACATTTGTATGTAATTGCCCCTTTTCTTCCAAGTCTAGTCCTCTCTTCCCCTCCAAGTCACACATAACCCTATTACTACATCCAAATGTCCCTCCCTTTTTCCTCCTCTCTCTCTGGGTCCTGATGGAGTCCCTCCACCAATTTGTTACCTTTTTCCATAGGACATTGGTCTTTAACTTCTTTTTAAGTCCCTTCTACCTTTCCCCTTTAGAGTTCTTGAGTCTGTTGTAATAGACAATAGCTAATTAAGTTTCACACTATAATTTTTTTGCCTTTCTTTGTTTCTTAAGTTCTATGTATGAGTGAGATCATTCAGTACTTATCTTTCACTTAATGAGATTCCACCAAGTCACAGAAAATGATAAATTTAATAATTTAGTTAAGAAATTTCATGATTTCAGAAATGTTATCAATTTCTTTTTCTTAAGCACTCTTAGTTAATAACACCTTTCACTGGGCATTTGGGTTGTTTCCAAATTTGATTATCACAAATAGTGCAACACAGGCTGCACAGATTTTTTAAAAATACATGCATTTTGGTTAGATACCTAAGAGAGGAAGCCCTAGCTTCAAGCTTTGGCAGTACAGAGGAGTACAATAGATGGCACTGGGGTACCTTCATGGATGCTAGCGCTGTGGTGTCTTTCCTTTCTTTCTACTCAAATAAAATAATGGAACATTGGATTGAGAAGCTATTCAGCAGTGTAGCACATATGTAAGCACCTGGAGACATTCCCCAGGGTTGCATTAAATGCTTTAATAATATTCTTTCTAGGGGTCGGGTGGTAGCTCAGCTGATTAAGTGCACATGGCGCAAAGTGCAAGGACCAACTCAAGGATCCCGATTCGATCCCCGGTTTCCCTACCTGCAGGGGGGCCGCTTCATGGGCGGTGAAGCAGGTCTGCAGGTGTCTTTCTCTCTCCCTCTATCTGCCCTCCTATCTCGATTTCTCTCTGTCCTATCTAACTACAACAGCAATGACAACAACAAGGGTAACAACAAGGGCAACAAAAATGGGGAAAAATGGCCTCCAGGAGAAGTGGATTCATAGTGCAGGCACCAAGCCCCAGCAGTAACCCTGGAGGTAAATATATATATTCCTGTAATGGATACTTTAAAATTATGCTAGACGCATATAACCTTCAATCTGAAATTCTGCAATGTGTACTTATTGACCATGTACTGGAAATTTTAGAAGAGGAGGAGAGATGATAAACCCATTTTTAACATTTTGAAGAATTTTAAGACAGTCTTCCACAGTTTTATTGCATTTTTAATCAGTATTTTTTTGGCTTTTGGCCTTTTTAAGGTAAAAAAAAAAAAACCTCCTTCCCCTTTCAAATCCTCACCAGCAATTAAAGTGGTTGTCCTTTATAATATATGACATTCTTGCAGATGTGAGGTGGTGATTCATTGTTATTTTGACTTGCATTTATCTGATAATCAGCAACTTTGAACATTATCTCATATGCTTGTTAACTATCTGCATATTATCTTTGGTGAAGAGCTTGTTCAGTTTTTTCCCTCTTTTTAATATGAATATTTTGTTAGTTTGTTTCAGAATTTTGTACCCTCATATAGTTTACCTGATGTATGATATGTGAAAATCTTCTTCTGATGTCTTTTTGTTTTGGTGATCATTTCTTTTCTGTGTAGAAGCTTTTCAGTTTGATATAGTTCCACTGGTTTGTTTCTACTTATTTTCCTTGCTGGTGGATTTGAGTCTCTGAAGACATTCTTGAAACAGACATTATGGAGTTTTCTGCCAATATTTTCTTCTATACTTTTTTTAATGGTTTCTGGTTTAACATGCAAGTCTTTGATCCATTTAGAATTGACTTTTGTATAGGGTGACACTTTCCTTGTTTCACTTTTCTTGTCACAATTCTGTTTTCCCAGCAATATGTAAAGGATTCCCCTTTCTTATTTATTTTATGTATGAGAGCTTATTTCTGGGCTAACAATTCTATTCCATTGATCTAAGTTTCAGGTTTTGTTGTAGCACCATATGGTTTCGACTATTGTAGATCTTTAGTGTAGTTTGCAGTCAGAAGTGTGATACCTCCATTCCTATTCCTTTTTTTTTTTTTTTTCAGGACTTCATTGGTGATTCTGGGTCTTTTGTAGCTCCAGATAAATTTCTGTAACATTTGTTCTGTTCCCTTAAAGAAGCTCAATAGCCTGAGAGTGAAAAACCAAAGGCTTTTATAAATCAACAAGTTACTTTTCCTAAAAGTTAATCTTGACCTCTAATAGTTTTCTCTTTCCACCGCCACTTCTTCTTCTTCTAGCGTTTGCCCTTCTTCCGTAGCCAGTCAACAGCGTCAGGTTGAGCCTGATGTAAAGTCCACCACCACTGGTCACATCCATCAAGAATGTTATCACCAGTGCCGGTGGTAGCGCAGCAGGTTAAACTGACATGGAGCCAAGCGCCTGGACTAGCAAAAGGAACCGGGTTAGAGCCCTTCGCTCCCCACCTGCAGGGGGTGTCTCTTCACAAACAGTGAAGCAGGTCTACAGGTGTCTATCCGTCGCTCTGTCTTCCCCTCCTCTCGCGATTTCTCTCTGTCCTATCCAACAACAACAACAGTAACTACAACAACAAGGGCAACAAAAATGGGAATGAATGGCCTCCATGAGCAGTGGATTCATAGTGCAGGCACTGAGCTCCAGTGATAACCCTGAAGGAAAAAAAAAAAAATGAATGCTATCACAAGCCTTTTGGAAGGCCACTTCAAGATCATACACTAAACTCGCAATGGTAAGGACTGCCCCACTCTCCAAAGGGAGTCTGGTTGCGTCAACCCACTGTGCCACTTGAGGAAGACTGGTTCTAAAATGAGTGTAGCCTAGAATGTTCCCAAATGTGCCATGATCTGTGGGCTCAGACTGACAGGAACTTGGATGTTATACAGTTAACTTCCTATGCTAATATGAATTAATATGGACCTTGGGTAAGATTGGTGTGGAAAACAGTTAATTGTATTTATAGATTTTTTCTTCAAGTTTGGGAGCTACTCTCTGCTCTAAGCCAGCTTTCTAACCTCATTCTCAACTCTGACACTATCTTCCAAGATAATATTTTTAGTCTACCTCCATGGTAGCTATCAAGCTCAAGCAAAAATTACCCAAGTCATGTGCCCTTAGGAATATACCTAAAATAGATTTCCTAGCTTCATTCCACCCTAAAATACCTATCGTCATCTGCTCTATTTCTACTTTTTGGTTCTTTTTTTTTTTCCCATTAAAAGATTTTGTCCTGCTTTGTATTTTACTGCTTTTCTGTCACCAAGTTGAAGATGTTGCTATGATATGATTCCATCCCGAACTCCATGGGCAGATGACCTCACCAATGTGTTCCGGATTTTCACCTCTCCAGAGTCCTACCCCCTTAGGGAAAGATAGAAATAGTCTAGGATATGAATCAACCTATCAATACACTTGTGCAATGGAGAAGCAACTTCAGAAGCTGTTTTGGAAAAAGCTAGTAGTTCTACTTTAGGTATATTCCAAGGGGCCTTTTTAAAGCTAGGTGTATCCAACTCATCACAGTGAAGAAAACCGAGAAACATAGTTTTATAGAGGTCATTGCATCATAACTAAAATGTTCATATCAAAGCTATTATTAACTTTATTTGGTCAAATAACTGCCAGTAGTAGAGCTAGAATCTGAATCCAAGGCCTCATCAGTAATTTAATATTTTTCTGTTACCATTATTGCCTCCTATTCAAGGAATTTTTTTACTTGTGTGAGGTTCCAGATGTGATCCTCAGCACTGCGATGCTAAAGCTGAGCTGTACTGGCTCTCTCAGCACACACACACACACACACACACACAAATGAACTTGAATAAAAGTCTACTCTAAATTTTTTTAATGTGCTTATAACCAAGCATCTTTTCTACACACTTAGAGTCAATAATCTTACCTTCAGTACCTATCAGTTAGGTCACCTCAGGTAAGTTACTTAAACCTTTTTGTATTTCACATTACTTATGTATGCTGTGAGAATCATAACATCTCCCGTCATCATCAATTGTTGGAAGATCAGACAAAACAATGCTTTGTAACTATAACATTTGTCCATATAGCAGATTATTATAATTAAAATGCAGAAAACAAAAGGCTTATGAGATTTCCAAGCCCCGGTTATTATCTAGAGAATCATGGAATCAGTATTTGAGAAACATTTATTTCTTGATAAGATACACACTAGAGTTAGTACTGCATCCAGTCTATGTTTCCTTGAGGAAGCTGTAAAGTTAGTTCAGTGCATGTTAATAATATGAGTAAAGTGATAAATAAATAAGTCCCATGAAAACAGATAGAAGGAGTTGTAGTTAATTACTCTGGAGACAATAGTTATTTCCTAAGCCATTAAGCAGTATGAAAAGAAGAATGTAGACCAACTATTAGATATGTTCTCCAAAAATTATGTGGGAGTAACTATGAAGATACACTGCAGATATAATAAATAATTTACTTATTGGGTTGTTTGTTCAATATTTAAGTGGGCTATTAAGAGAAGAGATGGAGTCTCCTTTGTTGAGGATTTTTCTAAAGAAAAATAGACACAAATCAATTTGAGATGGTTAGGGAAAAGATATAATTGCAGTCAAAGAACAAAAATGATAACAACAAAAATTTATTGAGATCTTTTATTTCTGGAAGATTGTTTATTTGACTAATTGCTAATTAATAACGAAATAGAAAATATTTCTAATTATCTTTGTTCATATATTCAGGTAACAGGAATCTATTGGTATCCTACAATATACATGGTTCCTTATGTTTCTGTTTTTTTTTTTTTGATGGATGTAGAGGTTGTTCATCTCTTTGGCTCACAGCACTATATCATCATTGATCAGAACAAGAAAAAAAAGTCATTAAAATGGATTTCCTCCTACTGTCACATTCTTCACTCTTGTCTTTCTTTCCCAACAGGTAATTGTTCTAATGTCTTTACTTTCTTAGATATATATGCATTTATATTTCAAATTTCAAAATGGATCGATAACTGTACATGTGCTTTTGGCCATGTATCGTTACTTTGCATGCACATTTTAATTTGCATAAAAGATCTTATTTTTCTTTTGCATTTTTATTTAGCATTGTGTTTTAGGATCTACTTTATGAGAGAGAAAAAACAAGACAAGTCAGAACAGTACTCTGTTATCTATGGTGTTGAGGATGGAAGACAATCTTTTCTACTGACCTATCTGCTCGTTTTAAGATCTGTTTTTAATTCAAATTTCTATTTTCCAGCCCTATGCTATTAAGGTCTGCGTATCTCTGATCTTAAGTGTTTTTCAGAAGATCTGTATGTGGTGCAAAGTGCAAGGACTGACATAAGGATCCTGGTTCAAGCCCCTGGCTCCCCACCTGCTGGGGGGGAGGTTGCTTCACAAGCAGGTGAAGCAGGTCTGCAGGTGTCTATCTTTCTCTCCTCCCTCTGTCTTCCCCTCCTTTCTCCATTTCTCTTTGTCCTATCTAACAATGATGGCATCAATAATAATTACAACAATAAAAAGGGCAACAAAAGTGAATAAATAAATAATTAAAAAAAGAAGATCTGTAAGATAAAATTGTATTCATAACAATCATAACAAAGCCAAGTTGTCATTGGCTTTGCGCATTCTGTTGACATTTGCACTGATGGTGCAAAAGTAGCAGTAGGTGGAACTACTGGTGAATTGGTGAGAATCAAAGCAGTGGCACCAAACTACTAACAGCCATGTGTTTGTTTCTGCCCTGCACTTGGGGAAAAAATTCCATGTTTATAAGAAGAATCTCATCACTGATGGAATACTATTAATCTTATTAACTCTGACTCTTCACTATCTTAACTGTAAGTCTATAATATTTTGTGAGAAAATGGAAGGTATGTAGACAATAGTTACTTGCAGGAAATGTACTTCTGCCATTAGTTGGAAGTTGAATCAATCATGTTCTCATGTGGAGCATGACTGATTGAAAGAATGACTGGCTGACACACTATTATTTCTACTCAGTCTTTGAGTATTTGGCCAACATTTTCTCCAAAATGAGAAAAGTTAGCATTTCATTTCGAAAGAAATAATCACTGGTGCCAACAACAACAACAACAACAAAAAGAAATGAGAGTTTCCAAATGGAAATTAGAGTTTTGGAGGAAGTTTAATCTAGCATCATGAGTGTGATAGCTTTCTAGTTAGTGCAGCTCTTTTGACCACCTGAATTTGTTCAATGTCATTCTGTTATGACACAGATGAGGAAAAGAAGCTGATTTCCAGTCATGGTGATGGTCTAGGTGAAGCTTGTACATTCTCTCTGCTTTTTAGTTTGTTTATTTCCTTGTTACTAGGGTTATTGCTGGAGTGCCTGCACCAGGAATCCACTGCTTCCAGGGCTAATTTTTCCTTTCTCTCTCTCTCTCCCCTCTCTTTCTTCCTTCTTCTTTTCTTTTCTCTTTCTTTCCTGTCTTCCTTTCTTTATTTCATTTCTTTCTTTCCTCTTTCTTTCTTTCTTTCTTTCTTTCTTTCTTTCTTTCTTTCTTATAATCCTTATTTATTTATTGGATACAGACAACCAGAAATTGAGAGGAATGGGGAGGTAGAGAAGGAGAGAGACAGAGAGACACCTGCATCCTTTTTTCACAACCTGCATAGCTTTCCCCCTGCAAGTGGAGGCTGGGGGCTTAACCCTGAGTTCTTGGGCATTGTAATGTGTGCGCTCAACCAGGTGCACCGTCACCTTTCTTTTTCTTTCTATTTCATTGGATTGTATAGAGAGAAATTGAGGAGAGGGGCGGAGATAGAGAGGGAAAGAGAAAGACAGACTCATGCAGACCTGCTTCACCACTCGCGAAGCATCACCCCTGTAGGTGAGAAGCAGGGCCTCAAACCCAGATCCTTGAGAATGATAATGTGTACACTTAACCGGGTACACCAACTCCCAGCCCCCTCTCTTTACTTGTGTGTACTCCATGTACTTTGTTTTCCTCTGGCATCCCAAAGATATGTACAAAGTTCATTGGTGTGTCTAGGTTGTCCCAATTTGAGTGCAGATGTCTAAGCAGTGTGCCCTTTAATGGAAGGACTTCTTATCCAGAGTTAGTTCCACCATGTAACCTGAGTTACCAGGATAGGCTTCAACTACTTGTGACCCTGCACTGCAGTATGCAGATTGGAAAATGGAAAATTAATGATAGCTTAGTGTTAGAAGTGCTTTGGGATTTTATTTAGAAACTTGGTTGATGTATTATGGTGTAGGAACAGTATGGTGTATAAACTCTAGCTTGTATCAATTAGCTTATGATAAACATGTTTTTGTTATCCACTGAACGTCACAGTTTCCGAGAACCCAAACCAATTAAAGACTTTTTTGATGCGATCAGAGCACATATGGTTATTTGATCATACCAATAGACTATGCAATACTTGAAAATCTGCATTAACTGGTTACCAAAGGACCAATGCATACAGTGACAAAAATCGTGCAGAGGGAGTCGGGCTGTAGCGCAGCGGGTTAAGCGCAGGTGGCGCAAAGCACAAGGACCGGCATAAGGATCCCGGTTCGAACCCCGGTTCCCCACCTGCAGGGGAGTCGCTTCACAGGCGGTGAAGCAGGTCTGCAGGTGTCTATCTTTCTCTCCTCCTCTCTGTCTTCCCCTCCTCTCTCCATTTCTCTCTGTCCTATCCAACAACGACGACAACAACAATAATAACTACAACAATAAAACAACAAGGGCAACAAAAGGGAATAAATAAATAAAATAAAATATAAAAAAATAATAATTGCTTTGTTTTAAAAAATCATGCAGAAGGTAAAAAAAAAAAAAAAATCAATTCAAATTTCAGAACAGACCAAGGAATTTTAATGCAGTGAGACAGATCAATGATACAATTTCAGATTCCACATCCTAATTTAGCTTTGGTGAAGTGCAATTTGAGGTTTTTGTGTAGTACCAAAGAAAATACATACCCATAGGAGTCTGAAACACCTTTAAATAGGCTTTCTTTTAAGCTGTGTGCCCCTGTGAGGACAGGCTTACTTCATACATTTAAACAAAACAACATATCACAGCAGGATGAATCCAGAAACAGATAAGAAAATTCATTTGTCTTTTGTGAGAACAGACATTAAAAATATTTTGCAAACATTAAGAATAATGTCACCCTTCTAAATTACTTAGGAAAATGTAATGGACTTAGATTAAAATGTTATTTATGTTAACATGTTATTCATTTATTAGTGTCTTATTTTAAGGTCTAAGTATTTTCTAAATTTATCAGTTTTAATTTCATGAAGTAGCTAATAAGAAATTCACTCATCCATACATAAGATTTTGGGGGTCTTGACTAAAAATGCAAATTTACTGAGGTAAATAAGTTTGAGAGCCATTGTTACAGGATTAGAAATGAGAACAGACACAAAGGCCTTGCCCTTCTTTTATTTTATTCTAAGATTTACTTATTTATTAGAGAGGTAAAAAAAATTAGAGTTTTAAAAATTTTTTTAAATTTATAAAATGGAGATATTGACAAGACCATAGCATGAGAGAGGTACAATTCCAACCACTGGAACTCCTTATCCCAACCTTCCACCTTGAAAGCTCTCCTATTCTTTAACCCTCTGGGAGTATGGAACCAGGGTCATTATGGGATGCAGAAGATGAAAAGTCTGGCTTCTGTAATTGCTTCCTTGTTGAACATGAGCACTGGCAGTTCTCTGTACTCCCAGCCTGTCTCTCTCTTTCCATAGTGGGACAGGGCTCTGGGGAAGCGGAGCTCCAGGACATATTGGTGGGTCGTCTGTCCAAGGAAGTCAGGTTGGCATCATGGCAGCATCCGGAACCTGGTGACTGAAAAAGAGTTAAGATATAAAGCAGAACAAATTGTTGACTAATCATGAACCTAAAGGTAAGAATATTGCAGATGAAGATTGGGGGGGGGGAGTCTTCATTTTGGGAAAAGCTAGTAGGTCTATTTTAGTTATCTTCCAAGGGGCCCATGACTTTACTAGTTTTTGCCTGAGTCTGACAGCTAACATGCAGGTGGACTCAAGGTATGTCTGGGAAGATGGTTTCATAGTTGGAAAAAAGGACTAGAAAGCTGGATCAGGGAAGATAGTAGCTCCCAAATATGGGGAAAGTGTATAAATATTGTTAATTGTATACCCCATCAATTTGAACTGGGACCCATGTTTAGCACAGGAGCCTATGTAACCTCTGCATCCCAGTAGGTCTGAGCTTGAATTCTGTGGTCACAGCTAGGAACATTCTGGGTTGTACTGATTTCAGGACCTATCTTCCTCGAGTGGTGGAGTATGTTGACCATCCTTCCTTTGGATAATGGAACATTTCCTACCATTGTTGGTCCACACTGAGGGCAAGGTCCTGTAGGGGCCCACAAAGGGGTCCATTATTGTTGTTATTGCTGACATTGTTTTTGGATAGAACAGAGAGAAATTGAGAGAAGAGGGTAAGATAGACAGAAAGAGAGACACCTGCAGATCTGCTTCACCACTTGTGAAGTGACCCCCCCTGCAGGTGGGGAGCCAGGGGCTCAAACCAGGATCTTTTATGCCAGTCCTTGTCCTTTGTGCTATGTGCGCTTAACCTGGTGCACCACTGCCCTCCCCCTTGATCAACAATTTTAAGGATGTATAAAAGTGAATGACTAAAGAACAAAGGAAGAGTGACCCAAATAACAGATCAAAGAATTTTATCAGTCTTAGATAAAATGAAACCAGAGTGACTGAAGCAGAGTAGGAGAGAAAGTACTGCTAGAGAAGGTTGAAGAAGTAGGTAGAAGAATAAACATCTTGGTGATCACCATTTCTAGCAGAATCCAGTGAAGGCCAAAATACAATATGATTACAGTGCAGAAGGCTGATTCTAGGTTTCTGTGTGGAGGACAGATTAGTGAATAGGCAAGGTGAAGGCAAGGAGGCCAGTTAGACAGGACTAACACCAAACCAGTGGTCACTGAAATTGAGATACAATTCCTAACATATATCGGAAGATATACAGATGTGGATATACAGTTTGGAATGAAGAAAGGGAGGAATCAAAGATGATATCTGAGTTTTCTAGTTGAGCAGATGACTGAATCATTGGCTTCATCAAATTTCTATCCCAAATTAGATCTCTTGTACTTATCCATTAAAGTTGACTGGAAAAATCTCAAATCCTGTCAAGTCTAAATCTCCAGTGATTCCTCATCTGCACCTAGGTATTGAAACACAACAAGCAAGCAAACAAACAAAACAGTAAGAGAACAGGCATTTATTTAGACATGTTGCTGAAGTCATACAATTTCACCAGTCCTGGACTTCCCCCAGCATTGTTACACTCCTATCTGTTCTAGGGGATGAACCTGGGCCAACTGTGTATTAAGGGATGTCCCCTGATTTCTCTTTATCACTTTATATTTCAGGTGAACTTTTGCTCTGCCATGAAATCCTACTATAATGTCCTAGTTCTGTCTCCTTTCAACTCATCTTTTCCTGTTAACAACCATTACCTCACCATTCTCCATTTTCTCATCTAATAATACCCATGTTTCTTATATCAAAACTGAGTTTCCACGGCTTTGGATACTACTGCCAAACTGAGCCTCCTGTCTTTTCTCTCATTGCAATAGGTGAATTGTTAGTCATCCTATGTAAAGTCACCATTTCCCTGTGAACTCTGGATCCTTAGTTTGAGCCTACTTGTCAACATCATTCCAGTTGATGATACCTGTCTGTACTGAGTCATCAGTGAGCATCCACAGCTTTCGGATTGGCTCTCCGTCATTCCACCCACTAAAATTATCCCTGTTGAGATCATCAGTGACATGATCAACAGGGGCATTGGCAATTCGATCCATACTTCTAGCCTGTCTCTCTTTTTTCCTAGAAGGGTGGGGATCTGGGGACTCGGAGCTCCAGGACACATTGGTGGGGTTGTCTGCCCAGGGAAGTCTGGTTGGCATATGGAACCTGGTGGCGGAAAGAGAGTTAACATAAAGTCAAACAAGTTGTTGACTAATCATGAACCTAAAGGCTGGGATAGTGCAGATGAAGATTTGGGGGTCTCCATTTTGTAGATAGTTAGTAGGCCTATTTGAGTTATATTCCAAAGGGCCCATGACTATTCTAGTTCATAATGAAATGGTTTCTACTTAGACTCAGATACCCTCCTCACCTACTTCCTATTACACTTTCCTCAGTCACTCCAAAGTTAACCTTATCAAAGTAAGGACTACAAAAGCTGAATAAGGGCAAGAGACTGGCATACTTTAACAATGACTCTTTAGTCAAGATCAGGCCACCCCATCAGCTGGTGACCTAATCAGGGAGTCCTGAGATTCCCAGACAAGATGGGCCTAGACCTCAAATAAATCCCTCTCTCCATTGTTACTGGTCATATCTATCAGGAACAACACAATAGACTCCTCTATGGGGCCCCATAGGACCTTGCCCTCAACATGGATCAACAATGGTAGAGAATGTTCCATCCTCCAAAGGGAGGATGGACAACATACTCTATGCTACACCTAAGGAAGATGGATTCTGAAAGTGGGGCAGCTTGGAATATTCCTACTCATGACCACAGAATGTGAGCTCAGATCTACAGGGATACAGATGTCACATAGGCTCCTAAACTGAATATGGGCCCCAGATCACATCAAATATATGGGGTTTACAGTCAACAATATTTATGCACCTTTCTCATATTTGGGAGCTATTCTCTTCCCTGACCCAACTTTCTAGTCCTTTTTCCAGCCATGACATCATCTCCCCAGACAATAACTTGTATCCACCTGCATATCAGATGTCAGGCTCAGGGAAAAAAAATGCAGAAGAATGAAACTGAACCACTTTATCTCACCAGAAACAAAAGTCAACTCCATATGGATCAAGGACCTGGATGTTAGACCAGAAACTATCAAAAAATATTTTGTGGTGTTCTTAATTACTCTGTAACCCTTTCTATCAGTAAAATCCTGTTGATTCTGATTTCAAAGTATGTCTAGAATACTGCAGTTTTAATCACATCATATCTTCCTCTGCCTTCATCTACCTACAGAATATTATGCAGTACACAGTATAAATTATTTAAATATCATTTTGGTAATGTCTCTTAAAAATCTTCCTAGGTTTCCCCCACTGACTGTGAATAAATATCAAAACTAGTACCATGATCTGTAACAAGTAATCTGACCTTTCTCTTCCCATCTTACCTCTCAATTCATCTTTCTTACACTAGACTGATTACTGATTCATGGACACACCAAGAACCCTGTAACATTAGGGGATTTTGTACCTTCCACTCCTTCTAGAATGCTAGTCTTGCGGAAATCAACAGTGTCTAGTAAATGTCAGAAAATCAGTCTTTACTTAAGAGCTCCATCACTTAAGGAAGGGCTCAGTCACTTAAGAACTCCTTTATTTAAGAGCTCCATCATTTAAGGAAGGGCTCAGTCACTTAAGAGCTCCATCACTTAAGGAAGGGCTCAGTCACTTAAGAGCTCATTTACTTAGGGGCTCCATCATTTAAGGAAGGGCTCAGTCATTTAAGATCTTGTTTACTTAAGAGCTCCATCGTTTGAGGGAGGCTCAGTCACTTAAGAGCTCATTTACTTAAGAGCTCCATCATTTAAGGAAGGGCTCAGTCACATAAGAGTTCCATCAATTAAGCAACGGCTCAGTCACTTAAGAGTTCCATCACTTAAGGAAGGGCTCAGTCACTTAAGAGTTCCATCAGTTAAGCAAGGAAGGGCTCAGTCACTTAAGAGCGCCTTTACTTAAGAGCTCTGTCATTTAACGAAGGGCTCAGTCACTTACGAGCTCCCTTCTTCTTCTAGTGTTTGCCCTTCTTCCGTAGCCAGTCAACAGCGTCAGGTTAAGCCTTATGTAAAGTTTCGAGACCTCCTTTGAATCTGGAGAGGTGGCAGTCGTTGACTATGTGGGTCATAGTCTGTCTGTAGCCGCAGGGGCAATTCGGGTCGTCTCTGGCTCCCCAGCGATGGAACATAGTGGCGCACCGGCCATGGCCTATTCGATAGCGATTGAGGAGGGACCCAATCATAACTTGCTAGGTCAAAGCCAGGTTGACGCTTGCAGGGGTCTATGATGAGGTGTTTGTTCTTTACCTCAGCTGACTGCCAACTCTGTTTCCAAGAGTCTGCAACAGAGAAGTTCAGTGTAGGCATAGGGGACCAGATTGGGTGACGAGACGTCAAGCGTTGGACAGGGTGGGCGAAGATATCCGCGTATATTGGCAGGTCCGGTTGAGCACAGACGTGGGAAATGAACTTAGATGATGCCGCATCCCAACGAATATCTGGCGGGGTGATGTTGCTAAGAACTGGCAGCCATGGAACCGGGGTGGAACGGATGGTTCCAGAAGTTATCCTCATGGAGGAATGTAATTTGGAATCGACCAAGTGGACATGGGGGCTACGGAACCATACTGGGGCACAGTATTCTGCAGTGGAATAGCATAATGCCAGAGATGATGATCGTAGTGTGGAAGCGCTCGTGCCCCATGAGGAGCTGGCCAGTCTTGCAATGATGTGATTCCTCGCGCCCACCTTTGCTGCAGTTTTTATGAGATGTTCGTGAAATGACAGAGTGAGATCGAGAGTAACGCCAAGATAGACTGGCTGGGCTTCATGCCAGATTCTCATATCGCCAAGCTGCACGTTAAGCTCACGCGAGGCCGAGGCATGGTGTAGATGGAAAACAGATGATACCGTTTTTGCAGTGCTAGGGATTAGTAGCCATTTTTTACAGTAATCAGATATCAGAGACATGTCTTTCGTGAGTGTTTCCTCGAGGATGTCGAACTTAGATGCCTGAGTTGCACAGCAGATGTCATCGGCGTAGATGAACTTCCTTGAAGAAGTTTCTGGGAGGTCATTGATGTAAATATTAAATAGCATAGGAGCCAGAACAGAGCCTTGGGGGAGGCCACTTGAGACAAGTCTCCATCTGCTAGACTTGTCACCCAGATGCACCCGGAATCTTCTGTTTTGGAGAAGAAACGATATAGTGTTGGCCACCCATGGAGGCAGGCATCTTGAGATCTTGACTAGGAGACCATGGTGCCAGACCGTGTCATAGGCTGCTGTGAGATCAACAAAGACAGCACCCGTCTTTAAGTTCTTCTGGAATCCATTTTCAATGTAAGTTGAGAGGGCCAGGGCTTGTTCGCAGGTAGATCTTCCTGGGCAGAAACCAGCTTGGGCGGTTTCTCTGTAAGAGGAGAAATACATGACAGAAGCAGCCTCTCAAGGAGTTTGTAACACACGGAGAGGAGAGAAATTGGTCTATAGCTGGCGGCCAGTGTTGGGTCTTTCTTTGGTTTCAAAACCACTATAATCTTTGCATGACGCCAAACTTTGGGCATAGACTCAGATTCCAAGATGTGGGACAGGAATGAAGTGAGCCACTTCTTTGCCACGGGGCCCAGTTTAAGAATGAGTTCTGGGGTGATGTTATCATAGCCAGCAGCTGTTCCCAGTTTAACCCTCTTCAAAGCGTCTTCCAGTTCAGACAGTGTAAAGGGAGAGAGTTTTGGAGATGGACAAGATAACCGGAAGTGGGATGACCACTCATGGGAAATTTCTCTTTTCCAGACTGGGTCGATCTTAGCACGTCCAACTTGAGTTAGGTGACTGGCCACTGAGTTTGGAGATACAGGAGGATGGGAGACGGGAGGGGGTTGGCTACCGGCACCCAGTCTGTGAAGAAGCTTCCAGGCCTTCCTACTTGAGTGGGTGAAGTTCAGACTTTCCATGAGTTGTTGCCAGCGGGCTTGGCGTGCTGCATTCAGGGAGGCAATGAGATGGTCAGCCACATCTGGGTCGCCCGACTCATCATACTGCTTTAGTAGTTGCTCGCATTCAGCATCAAGACAAGGCGTATAGTTAGCACGTCTCCCATGAGGAATGGCTTGGGAAGCTGCTTTGAAGATGGCTTGGTGGAAGCGCCTGTAGGAATCTTCAGAGGGGATAGAGTTAATTGGAATTGCAGGAATAGATTTGTTGGTAAGATCACTGAACAGACGCCAGTTTGCTTTCCGAAAGTTCCATCTTAGTTTCTCCGAGCACAGAATCAGTGGGAGCTGGTGACCAATGTGGATGATAGCTGGGCAGTGATGACTGTGCGGGAAGATCTTGAGAACGTGTCTCGTAGCGGGAAAGGCTTGGCCGTTGACTGTGCTAATCCAGCACAGGTCGGGTGACGAGTCTTTATTCCATCTAGCACTGTGAAAAGAGCCTGACTGTTTGGGATCGTATAATAGGGAGAGGTCATTCGCTGAAGCCCAGTTGGCTAAGATAGAGCCGTCAGCATGAGTGGAGGAATAGCCCCAGTCTTGGTGATGACTATTAAAGTCTCCAACGTAAACAGCTAGGTGATTCGGGCTAGGCAGGACCTCATTATCCCATGAGGCACTGGGAGGCTTATATACGTTGACGAGCTGAAAAATTCCAATAGTAATGGAGTCGTAGAAGGTCGAAGAGGCCGTGTGGTAAACGTCCGCAAGACACGATTTGGCGTAGATGGCTCGGCCGTGTTTAGGATAGAGATTATAGCATATTAAATCGAATCCACTGATGGTGAATTGAGCAGCTTCATAGACTGCTATATGTGTTTCTTGTAGGCAGATAACATCTGCCTGATGCTGTATCGCCAATTGACCAATAAGAACGCATTTGGCAAAGGACAGCCCCTCAACATTAAGTTGGAGGACTCGAAGAGCAGGACCAACAGCTTGAAAGCTTTCAGGAGCTGCTTGTTGCTGGCTTTGAAAGTGACTGGGATCCATGTGGATTCAGTCGGCTAGGAAGGATCGTCACTTTCCCCAATGAATGGGTACTCATGGGATGCACCACAGGAAGGTCGATCCAATGCACCCCAGCTCCCTTACTTAAGAGTTCCATCACTTAAGGAAGGGCTCAGTCACTTAAGAGTTCCATCACTTAAGAGCTCCATAATTTAAGGCAGGGCTCAGTCATTTAAGAGTTCTGAAAGAGCACTTCTAATTTGAACCCACACAAAGTGACACAACTTCCATGAGTGGATGGAGAATAAAAGTTTATTTGACATTCTAAAAGAATAAGAGTAAGGCCAGTGAACAAACTTACATGAACAGGTCAGAGACAAGAGGTAAATTTAAGCTGAGAGATCCCAGGCTAGAATTCAAGTATGGCCCCATTGCACTAAGATGTGGAAGTCTGGAACTTGCCTCATTTTGAAGGGCCCAAGGGGTGGGGGTGGTATTATCTTGAGCAATATCTTGAGCAAAGCAAAGGGCACAGATTACACATTACATCTTTATCTAGACAGTACATCCTAATCTCTATGGCATCAGTCTTTTATCTCAGAAAAGCAGATACACATAAGCAAAATGAGCTGGTAAAGTTGAGTGGATATTTCAAAAACTTAAACTGTCACATAAACACTTATTTTGCAATAACCATAAAACCCTCTTGCCCTTGGAGGGGAGGCAAAGGGGAAATTCCACAGCTATCTTGTTCTTTACAGACTATTTTTTTTGTTTCCATATAGGGGAATTCTAAAATGAATCAGGTAATTCTGCTCCTTCACAAGTTCTACCACCTAAGGGCTCAGTCACATAAGAGTTCCATCACTTAAGGAAGGGCTCAGTCACTTAAGAGCTCCTTTACTAGACTTCCAGAGGTGGAGCTATGGAGCAGCAGCAGTGGTGTTTCTCTCTTCTCCTCCCCTGGTTCAACTAGGAATACTGAAGGAGATAACCTGGGACTGCAACAAAGCAGGACTAGAATGACTTCAGGAAACCACAAAATCACTGGTGAGCACAAATACATGTGGCTTGTGGACAGAGAGGAGCCTAAGGAGAGACTGAGAAGCTGGTGACAGTCCGGCAGTTTAACAGTTGAGGCACCACCTCCAGTCTGTTTTACCAACAAAAGGACTGCTGAAGGGAGAAGACTCCCCTAAGACTCACCAAATGAGAGTCTTGACTGCTACTGCCCTCAGAGGCTGGAGCAGTAGGAGGGAGGCCCTGTGCTGATATTTAGGAACAGAGAACTGAGCAGGAAACTCAGGAGAAGAGCTACACTACATTGGCCTAGCAGTGGGGCTATACAGTGGGAACCTTTCCACATTGTTCTCCTAATGAGAACATGGAGAATAATTACCTCAGAACCTACAAACTATAAACTGGAGTTGTTTAGAAACTCACAGATCCCAGCAGTGCTGCCCAGCTTGGCAGAGAAGCTGGATTTAGCCCAAAGTTTTAGATCCTTGGGGTGTGAGAGTCTTTTTGCATAAACAACATGCTATTTCTCCCCCACCCAGCTTTATCTCTTGGTCAGGAGAGATTGATTAAGCTAAGAAGCCTACTTATAGTTTAAAAGTCTTGAGGGTCCCATAGCCTACAGGGAAGAAAAAGAACAAAAGAGGCTTTTAAGCTACTGTGCTCCAACTCAGGGATTGAAATAATACCCAAACAACTGTTAATTTCCACAACTTTGAACTCTTTAAGTACCTTACTTAGACACAAGCCAATCCAGGCAAGACTGGTCAGTAATTTGAAAAGTACTGAGAGTGGGACCTCATAACATACTATATAGAATGGTTAAAGCAACAAGAAGAAATACTGGAGAAATGAACTAGGACAAAAGTCCAGCTAAAAGCCCCCCATAGGTTGAACCACAAAATAGTGACGTCAACATCCAATGCTTGTTAAGGAAATAGTCACAGGAATGAGTGAAGAGTTTGAAAGAATTGTCATCAGAAATGCAGAAACAAGAAATGAGACTCTGGAAGTAAACACTAATTATCTCAAGGTTATCAGGAGCTAAAAGCTGAAGTAGCTGAGCTAAGAAAACAACTAGCTGAACAAGCTAAAACAGTATCAGAACAGGTTAACAAAATAGATGAACTCCAGAAAACAGTAGAGGGGAGAGAGAATATAATAAATGAGGCTGAAGCAGCATTAGCAAGATTGAGGACAAATTAGAGACAACTAAGAAAGAAGTAGGAGATCTCAAAAAGAGATTAAGAGATACTGAAAACAACAACAGAGACATATGGTATGATTTCAAAAGAAATAATATATGCATTATTGGCTTACCAGAGGAAGAAAGAGAGGGAGGGGAAGAAAGCATTCTTTGGGACATAATAGCTGAGAATTTCTCAAGTCTAGACTAAATAAAAGACATAAAGATTCAAGAAGCCCAGAGGGTTCCAAACAGAATTAACCCAGACTTAAAGACACTAAGACACATCATATTTAGAATGGAAAGGAATAAGTATAAAGAAAGGATCCTGAAGGCTGCACGAGAAAAACAGTCACCTACAAAAGAAAATCCATAAAATTAGCAGCAGACTTCTCCACACAAAAAATACAGGCCAGAAGAGAATGGCTAGATATCTATTGAGTGATCACTGAGAAAGGCTTTCAACCAAGACTACTGCATCCTGATAGATTGTCATTCAGACTAGATGGAGGCATAAAGAACTTCTCAGATAAGCAACAGTTGAAAGAATCGACTATCACCAAGCCTGCCCTGAAAAATTCTGAAAGGTCTCTTATAAACAGACACAACACCATAAATATGCCATATATAAGAACACTCTAAAAACTACAATAATAGTGTTAAATATCTTCAATCTATGATATCAATAAATGTCAATGGCCTGAATTCACCTATTAAAAGGCACAGAGTAGGAAGATGGATCAGAAAATACAACCCAACAATATGCTGTCTATAGGAAACCCACCTAACTCAACAAGAAAAACACAGACTCAAAGTGAAAGGATGGAAAACCATCATACAAGCCAATGGCCCACAAAAAAGGGCAGAAACAGTTATTCTCATATCTGACATGATAGACTATAAAATAAATAAAAATTTAAAAGATAGGGATGGACATTACTTAATGCTCAGAGGATCAGTCAATCAAGAGGACTTAACAGTTATTAACACCTATGCACCCAATGAAAAGTCATCTAAATACTTCAAACATCTACTGAAAGAGCTACAGCAACATATTAACAGCAACACAGTCATAGTAGGGGACTTCAAACCCCACTCTCTCAACTTGACAGATCATCCAAGCAGAAATTCAATAAAGAAATGAGGGAGCTAAATGAGCAGATAGATAAGCTAGAACTACTGGACATTTATAAAGTCATTCATCCCAAGAAACTGGAATACACATTCTACTCAAGTGCACATGGGTCATTCTCAAGGATAGACTATATGTTAGTCCACAAAGACAGCATCAGCAAATTCAAGAGCATCAAAATCATCCCAAGCATCTTCTCAGACCACAGTGGAATGAAACTAACACTTAACAATCAACAAAAGATTAGTAATAGTCTTGAAATGTGGAAGCTCAACATTACAGTACTTAACAAAGAGGTAATAAAGGAATAAATCAAAATGTTTCAAGAGTTCAATGAAAATGAAGACACAAGCTATCAAAATATTTGGGACACAGATAAGGCAGTACTGAGAGAGAAATTCATCGTCATACGAGCACACATTAGGAAACAAGAAAAAGCACAAATAAAACAGCTGATCTCACACTTTAAAGACCTAGAAAACGAAGAACAAAGGAACCCTAAAGCAACCAGAAAGACAGAATCACTAAAGTTAATGAAGAAATAAATAACATTGATAATAAGTAAACCATTCAAAAGATCAATGAAAGTAAATGTTGGTTCTTCGAAAGAGTGAACAAAATAGACAAACCTTAGCCAGCCTCACTAAACAAAAAAGGGAGAAGACCCAAATAAATCAGATCGTAAATGAAAGCGGAGATATCACAACAGATACCACAAAAAGTCAACATCTCATGCAAGACATCTATGAACTACTATATGTCATCAAGCTAGAGAACCTGGAAGAAATGGATGATTTCCTAGATAGCTACGAACTTCCAAAATTAAATAAAGAGGAACTGGATAATATGAACAGGCTCATCACAGCCAAGAAAATTGAAGCAGTTATCAAAAACCTTCCCAAGAGTAAAAGTCCTGGACCAGGTGCTTTAATAAATGAATTCTACAAAACTTTCAAGGAAGAGTTAATACCTCTACTTTTAAAAGTCTTCCAGAAGCATTTCCACTCAGATCAGGTACTAGACAGGGCTGCCCACTATCACCATTACTATTCAACATAGTGTTGGAAGTTCTTGCCATAGCAATCAGGCAGGAGCAAGGAATTAAAGGGATACAGATTGGAAGAGAAGAAGTCAAACTCTCCCTATTTGCAGATGACATTATAGTATACACAGAAAAACCTAAGGAATCCAGCAAGAAGCTTTTGGAAATCATCAGGAAAAACAGTAAGGTGTCAGGCTACAAAATTAACATTCAAAAGTCAGTGGCATTCCTCTACGCAAGAACTAAGCTAGAAGAAATTGAAATCCAGAAATCAATTCCGTTTACTATAGCAACAAAAACAATAAAATATCTAGGAGTAAACCTAACCAAAGAAGTGAAAGACTTGTATACTGAAAATTATGAGTCACTACTCAAGGAAATTGAAAAAGACACAAAGAACTGGAAAGATATTCCATGTTCATGGGCTGGAAGAATTAACATGATCAAAATGAATATACTACCCAGAGCCATCTACAGATTTAATGCTATCCCCATCAAGATCCCAACCACATTTTCTAGGAGAATAGAACAAACGCTACAAATGTTTATCTGGAACCAGAAAAGACCTAGAACTGTCAAAACAATCTTGAGAAGAAAGAACGCAACTGGAGACATCACACTCCCAAGTCTCAAATTGCATTGTAGGTCCATTGTAATGAAAATTGCTTGGTATTGGAACATGAATAGACACACTGACCAGTGGAATAGAATTGAGGACCAGAATTAAGTCCCCACACCTATGGACATCTAATCTTTGACAAAGGTGGCCAGACTATTAAACAGGGAAATGGGAGTTTCTTCAACAAATGGTGTTGGAAAAAATGGGTTGAAACATGCAGAAAAATGAAACTGAACCACCATATTTCACCAAACTCAAAAGTAAATTTCAAGTGGAACAAGGGCTTGGATGTTAGAGGAAAATATTGGCAGAACTTTTTTCCTCATAAATTTTGAAGTCATCTTCAATGAAATGAGTCCAATTACAAAGAAGACTAAGGCAAGTAATCATATGGGACTATGTCAAATTAAAAAGCTTCTCCACAGCAAAAGAAACCAATATCCAAACCAAGAGACCATTCACAGAATGGGAGATCTTAACATGCCATACATCAGACAAGAGTTTAATAACCAATATATATATAAAGAGCTTGCCTAACTCAACAACAATAAAAACACCCCATCCAAAAATGGGGAGAGGATATGGACAGAATATTCACCACAGAAGAGATCCAAAAGGCCGAGAAACATATGAAAAAATTCTCCAAGTCTTTGATTGTCAGAAAAATGCAAATAAAGACAACAAAGAGATACCACTTCATTTCTATGAGAATGTCATACATCAGAAAAGGCAGCAGCAACAAATGCTGGAGATTTTGGGGACAAAGGAATCTTCTTGTCTGCTGGTGGGAATGTCAATTGGTCCAACCTCTGTGGAGAGCAGTCTGGAGAACTTTCAGAAGGCTAGAAGTGGACCTACCCTATGATCCTGTAATTCCTCACCCAGGAATATATCCTAAGGAACCCAACACACCCATCCAAAAAGATTTGTGTATACCTATATTCTTAGCATCACAATTCATAATAGGCAAAACCTGGAAGTAACCCAGGTGTCCAACAACAAATGAGTGGCTGAGCAAACTGTGGTATGTATACACACAGTGGAATACTACTCAGCTATTAAAAATGGTGACTTCACCATTTTCAGCCCATCTTGGATGAAGGTTAAAGAAATCATGTTTAGTGAAATAAGTCAGAAACAGAAGGTTGTATATGGGATGAGCTCACTCTCAGGCAGAAGCTGAAAAGCAAGATAAGAGAAAACACAAGTAGAACCTGAGTTGCACCAAAGTAAAAGACTCTGGGGTGGGTGGAGGAAAGAGTACAGGTCCAAGGATGACAGAGGACCTAGTGGGGGTTGTATTGTTATGTGGAAAACTGAGATATGTTATGCAAGTACAGAGTATTGTATTAATGATGAATGTAAAACATTAATTCCCCAACAAAGAAATTAAAAAAAAAAGAAAATCAAATGCATGCACTTCCCTCAGCACTGATTCCAATTTCCACTGATAGTTAATGAACGTACGTTAGTATAGTTTAACTTAAATCTATTCATTTATTGCTATTGCCAGGACTTTATTGTGCTAGGCCAGTTTTTTTTTTTCTTCATATAGAGTGATAGAGAAACAGAGAAAAGAGGGGGATAATATAGCACTGAAGTTTCCTCCACAGTGGTAAAAGCTGGACTCAAATAACAAAGAAGGTCCCCTACTGAGGTAAGCTATTTTGCTGACCCATTGAATATATAAGCCTGTCTAGTCACAAAGATAGAAAGAACAAGTTAGGAGACACAGATGACAAAAATTTTGAAACTGAAAATAATAATAGAGCACATACATATGCACATTGTCATTATCCACTTCTCTTATGTAGCTTTCTCTTTTATTAAAATACTTAACCTAGACAAATACAAGATACATTTAAAAAGATGTTGTTATCCACGTAGATAGTCCAGTATAAAGCCCAGGGCTTGCATCAGGCTCCAGATTTGTTCCCTAGCACTACTTAGAACTTATGCTCTCTTATCCTATGTTTTTGTTGGTGTTTCATTTTATAAATAAAATAAAATGAGATAAAATAAAAAGAACTCATGCTCTGTTTCATAAAAATAAATCAAATTGGGGGTCGGGTGGTAGTGCAGCTGGTTAAGCTCATGTGGTGTAAGGATCCCGATTCGAGCCCCCTGGCTTCCTACCTACGGGAGTGTCGCTTCACAGGCTGTGAAGCAGGTCTGCAGGTGTCTTTGTCTCCCGCTCTCTGTCTTCCCCTCCTCTCTCCATTTCACTCTGTCGTATCCAACAACGAACGATGTCAACAACAACAATAATAACCACAACAAGGCTACAACAACAAGGGCAACAAAAAGGGGAAAAAATGGCCTCTAGGAGCAGTGGATTCATGGTGCAGGCACTGAGCTCCAGCAATATCCGTGGAAGCAAAATAAATAAAATAAATAAAAATAACTAAAAATAAATCAAATCAAAAAAATTATCCTCTACCTATCCTCATCCTGCGGAATGTAAACTGCATGCCACCAGTCTCTTCAGTTTTTTTAAAAAATTTTCTTCATTTATTTATTGGATAGAGACAATCAGAAGTTGAGAGGAAGGGATAAGTAGAGAAGCAGACAACTACAGCGCCGCTTCATAACTTGTAAAGCTTCCCCCACTGCAGGTAAGGACCAGGCATTTTACACCCAGGGCCTAGTGCTCTGTAACACATGTGCTCAACCAGGCACACCCCCACCTGCCCCCCCAAATTATGGTTGAACAGGGGAGATGGCATACTTATCTTTTTTTTTTTAAAATTTAATTCCCAGAGCACTGCTCAACTCTGGTTTATGGTGGTGATGGTGGGGGTTGGGCTGGGGTTTGAACCTGGGGCCTTTGAGCCTCAGGCATGAGAGTCTTTTGCATAACCATTATGCTATTGATCCCCACCCTTCTTCAGGATTTTTAGTGCTATATTCACAGGTATTTGAATTACAGGAGGTACTCAGTGCAGTTTTTAACTGAATTTTTTTGGGTGATGTGGGCAAAGACTGGGAAATTTGTAGAAGATTGTAGGGGTTTTGTGACTCAGGTGCTCTGGCTCAAATTTTAAATCTGGTATATTATACCTCTGAGGTGACAGAATACGATAGTAATTGAATGTAGAAGTCAGAGATAAGTGCATACATTTTGGAGTAATCAACATCGGGATGAGGTGAGATCACCTTGGGATAGTATGAAAACACAAACACACACACCTCCACTATTCAGAGGCCAAGTAGAACAAAATCTTCAAGACTTTGTAATCATGAAACATCTGTAAAAAAAAGAAAAGAATAATTTAATTTAAACAATGCAAAAGTAAGGACTTATAATTTATGCATTTGTTACTGTACATGCACATTATCTACATTATAAGACCCACAGGCATGGATATTAAAAAAGAATGAGCTGAAGAGCTTCCAGTTAAAGAAGGAGTATTGAACACTTGCATTTTTTTTTTTAGCTCCCTACTGAAGACCACTACAGTGACAGGAAATGTATTAAAAAATATATGTTATAAATCCATAAGGACAAAGAGTATGACAATATAATACAACAGTAGCACCAGACATAGGAGGTTGGAAAGAAGAAAAGCAATTGGCAACTGACTCACAAAACCCTGAAGGTTTCCAACTTCGATGAGAAGGCTCAAAGCAGTCTTGATTTACATAGTGAATCCAGTCCATACCTCCACTCCTAAAGAGTGATCTTAGTGTCTGTGCGTGCGCACCTCTGGTTGAGGAGGTAGATACCAGGTAATAATAACCTTGGTTGAAAGTCTGCTTGAGAAGCAGTTACACCCATAGACACCTCTGCCATTCTACACTACAAATGACTAAGCTTTTACCATGAAGCATTTATTTTCTTAGACTTTTATTTTCTGGAGGGGATAAAGTAGAAGGTGGGTCCAGACAGGAGAACTACATACACACTTGAAGATGAGATCACTGAACGGAAAACAGGTAACTGAAGTAAGAGTTGACATTAAAGTGCTTAAGACTAGAGAATCACAATGGAGCTCTGTTGTTGAGGTGGATGAAATGGCAGGAGAAATGGCAGGGGATGAAATGCTGCATGAGGAAGGTCAGCCTCTGGAATTCTGCTTTTCTGTAGATTGTGAGCTGGAACCGCCAAAACGTGACAGGTCAAAGCAAAAGCAGGAAAGGCAGACAAGCAGTAAAAGGGTTCTGTCCTTGGAGTCTGCGAATCAGATTCTTCAGATCGCGTTGAGTGACATCTAGGGTTTTGGGGGGTGTGCCACGGTAGTCGTGCCATCTAGTGAGTGACGTCAGGGTGTGCAGGGGTTCAGATGGTTTTTCCGGGATTCCTGTGAAAGAAACACAAACAATCTGCTTCTCGTGGTTAGCAGGGCATCTGATTTGAATGCTTTATAGAAGAAGAGGTTTGGTGCCTTGACCAACTGAGTATTGGGGGATGTATCTTTCCTATTCATTTATGATTACATTTTATATTATTTGTCATGGTAGTCAGCCGTTTATCTGGAAGGTCCTGGGTGATTCATGGGGAAAAAGACCTTATCTTTTAACAAAGACTCTAAGGTGTAGGGAAGAGGGAACTATCTTATCCCTTTTTTTTTTTTTTTTGTATCTTGCCTTTTGTTGCCCTAGTTGTTCTTGTTGTAATTATATTGTTGTTATTGCTGATATTGTGGTTGTTGGATAGAACAGAGAGAAATGGAGAGAGGAGGGAAAGACAGAGGGAGATAAAGATACCTGTAGACCTGCTTCACCGCCTGTGAAGTGATTCCCCTGCAGGTGAGGAGCCGGGGGCTCAAACTGGGATCCTCAAGCCAGTTCTTGCTAAACCCGCTGCGCCACCACCCGATTCCCAGGAACTATCTTTTAACATAAACTCTATGGCCATGCCAATAGCAACCTTGAGGGCACATGTGGCTCCCCACATGTCCCCCTGTCTTATATCATGTTTTGATGTTTGGCGGACTTTGTTTTGTGGCAGGGTGGACTGTGCCTGTCTTAGGTTGGGGATCAGCCTTCCGTCTTACCCGTCATTGGAACACCTGGTCATTTTTGCCCAGTAGTACCAGATGCCCTGTCTTAGGTTGACTGGATAGCGCTAGTTTCCTCTTACCCGTCATTGGCTAGCCAGCCCTCTACATGGTGGACGTTCTGATGGAGGGGGGCAAATCCTCCACAGCAACTCAATATTCTGCCATGTCCAGCCTATGATAGTGACTTTGTATAGGTTGCATCTTTATGGCATCAATCTGTTGCTGCAAAAGGCCATGAGCTTGTTAAGAATTATAGGACTGTGGTCCGGGAGGTGATGCAGTGACTAAAGCCTTGGACTCTCAAGCATGAGGTCCTGAGTTCGATCCCTGGCAGCACATGTACCAGAGTGAGTCTGGTTCTTTCTCTCTTTCTCATTAATAAATAAATTTAAAATGTGAAAAAAAAAGAATTATAGGACCTATTGTGAGCAGAAGAAGTAAAACAAGCTAGGGTCTCACAACTAAGGGTATACAGGTAAGGAAGGGGGAATGTATCCATTGATATGAAGAGGTAGGAGCATATCTCAAGTCTAAGGGAAGCAGTCAGTGAATGTGATGTCCAGGGGAACAGCCATTTGTCTTTGGGGGTAGTAAAGGATGTCCGTGGCATGGGTGATGTTATAAAGAGAAACATCTTTAAATTGTTGGCTGACAAAGGCAGGCCTATGGTGGCAAGACAAGATACACCAGTTAAGTTTACAAGAATATGTGAATGTTGCTAATTCACATAGGTTGGATATGGAGGAACTTCTTACAGTTTAATACCTTACCGTATGAACAGATGATTCCTCATATGAAGGCTTGATAGCTGTAATCACTTACTTGTGAAAAACAATAAAACTTGTAACAAGTTAGAGGTTTACTATAATTGACTTTGGACTATAAGCAGACTCAGGTTACTTAGAGAGTTAATGCATGTTAGTAACAATGGTTTTAACATTTAGAGTACTTCTGAGCAGATGGGTCATACAAAAAATTTTTGGTCATTCAGCACACTCACTCACAAAACACAACTGGCCATTCATAACATAAGACATTCAGGGAAGGGGTAGGAGAGAGGGCTCTGTGAGCCAACTTTTGTAGGTTCTGCCATGCCATATTATGGATCCTGGGATGTATCCTGCATCTGGTCCTCTTGTGTTATTTCTTGTTCTTCAGGAATAACAGCGCCATCCTGCGGGTATTGTCGGACATGGCGGGCAGGAACCCAGACAGGTTTAGAGAAATTTTGAGGGAAAATGCATGCGAAACCCCTTCCCATGGTCAATAATGGCTCAGGCCCTTTCCAAACTTTATCGAGTGGGTCTCTCCATTTGACCTTAATATATGGGAGGGTAGATGGTGTTTGCCATTGAAGAATAATAGGGGGTAAGGCTAAGTTATTGTAAATATTAAAGAGATTTAACGTAGTTAAGGCTTTTGCTAGCTGGATATTTGGGGGATATGTTCCTCCTTTATCTTTATTTAGTTGAGCCTTCAGAGTTTGATGGGCCCTCTCGACAATGCCTTGTCCCTGTGGATTGTAGGGAATGCCCGTGGTATGAGTAATATTCCAGAGGGAACAAAAATCTTTAAATTGTTTACTTGTAAACATATGTGCATTGTCTGTTTTCAAAAATAATGGGACCCCCATAACGGCAAAACAAGAGAGCATATGGCTTACAAGCTTTTTAGCACTTTCTCCTGTCTGAGCTGTAGCCCACATAAATTTAGAAAAGGTATCTATTGAGACAAACACATATTTTTGTTTGCCAAAGTTTGGTATGTGGGTGACATCAATTTGCCAAATAGCATTAGCTTTTAAACCTCGGGGATTAACCCCAAGGGTCTGGATAGCAGGTGTCTTTATGAGACTTGCACAAGAAGAGCATGTAGCGAGGATATGTTTTAACTGTGATACAGGAACATCAGGGAATCGAGCTTGAAGGCCTTTAAGATTAACATGGGTTAGAGAGTGAAAATTAGCAGGATCAGAGACAGAGACTGGGAAAGTTCCTGTGGAGGCAAGGCGGTCAACTGTGGCATTCCCTTCGGACAGGGAACCAGGAAGAGGGCTGTGGGAGCGAAGGTGTTGAATATACAGTGGTTGGGTTCGAGAACAGAGCATAGAGGCGATTTGAATCAAGAGAGGGGAAAGTGGGTTGTCATCAATTTTCACATACGAATGAGCAAGCCATGGAAGTAAGTTAACAGTATACACACTGTCAGAAAAAAGGTTGAAGGATTCTGGTACAGCTTTTAGTGCAAGAAAAACAGCATAAAGTTCTTTGTACTGAGGGGAATTATCAGGAAGCTCAGTAAATAGAGGTTTAGGAGATTGTTTGTCTGGGTAATATATAAGGGCAGCAGCTCCCCTTTTTCCGCCATCAGTAAAGATTGTAGGAGCAGAGGGAATGGGATCCCGAGAGAAAAGTTTAGGTGCTAGTAGAGGCAGAAGAGGTAAAGAAGCTATTAATTTATTAGAAGGAAAATGGTTATCTATTTGTCCTGGAAACCCCACGAAGCTTATGGCAAAGCGGGAATGATGGCGTATAAGCCACTCTGTATCTGTGAGAGAAAAGGGCAGAATGATTAAATCCGGTTCTTTCCCTAAGACCTGCACAGACCTATTTCTTCCTTGGCGAACAATGAATGCTAACGCATCGATCTCAGTGAGGAGTCTTGGAGCTCCTCCTACTGGCGTGTGAAGCCATTCGAGAACCCCATGGTCTTGCCACAGTGCCCCTACTACTGTGGGGGTGGAGTTGAAGATTAGAAGGTTTACCGGAGAGGAGGGGGAGAATCGAACAAGGTGCATGTCCTGGAGGGCCTGGTTAACCCTTTCCAGTGCCAAGGAGGCCTCAGGAGTTAATTTACGTTTTGAAGAGGGCTGTTTGTTTCCTTTCAACAGGTCAAACAGTGGTTGGAGGCAGCTTGTGGGCAGATAGAGATACTGCCTAAGCCAATTTAAATTTCCTAGAAAACTTTGTAAAGAAGCAAGAGTAAGGTTAGAAGGGAAGGTAACATTAGGTTTTAAGGGACGAATTTGCGTTAGAGAAATCTCTGAACCTAGGAAGGATATTGGAGGGATTAGCTGTATCTTCTCAGGGGCTACATTAAGGCCGCTTTTCTTTAATGCAGGAATGAGAAAATCACGTAAGGCATAGAGATCTGTATCTGATTTTCCCCATATTAAAATATCATCTGTATAATGAAAAATATTAAGGCCCTTATGAATATATGGGACAAGGGCAGATTTAACAGCCTCCTGACAAATCGTAGGACTATTGGCCATACCCTGGGGCAGCACCACCCATTCAAATCTATCAGCGGGGCTGGCATTATTAATAGACGAAACAGAGAAGGCAAAACGTTTACAATCTCGCGGATGCAAGGGGATAGAGAAAAAACAATCTTGTATATCAATAGCTATGATTGGAATTCCCGTGGGAATTGCAGAAGCAAGAGGCAAACCCCTTTGGGGGGAGCCCCAGACCTGCATGGTTTTATTTACTGCACGGAGATCTTGAAGGAGGCGCCATTTTCCCGAGCGCTTTTTAATCACAAAGACAGGAGTATTCCATGGGCTTCGAGAATGACGAATGTGTCCCAAGGACAACTGCTCTCGGACGAGCTCTTTTAAAATTTTTAGCTTATCCCTAGGTAAAGGCAACTGTTCCACCCAGACAGGCTCATTAGAAAGCCAGCTTAAGTGGGGTGTTTGGCTACGAACAGTGGCATTTAGTATTGGGGGTGCTGAATAGACCTGGTATCGCGGGAATGAGTTTTACGCTCTGCAGAGGC
Organism: Erinaceus europaeus; assembly: GCF_950295315.1. Classification (NCBI taxonomy): domain Eukaryota; kingdom Metazoa; phylum Chordata; class Mammalia; order Eulipotyphla; family Erinaceidae; genus Erinaceus; species Erinaceus europaeus. The sequence goes on from NC_080174.1 coordinate 21,975,938, forward strand.
GTCTGTGGATATCCTAACATTAAGACATTCCAGAAGATCCCTGCCCAGTAAGTTGGTGCTAATATTAGCTACCAAAGGGCGGAAGTGTCCAGTAGAACCTTCTGGGTCTTCCCACATAAGCGAGTCTCGTGTGTAAAATGCTCTCGTCATCCCTCCTATTCCATGTAAACTGGGTCCAGGGATGAGTTCCCAATCTTGGGGAATCTCTTCTTGCCTTAAAATCGTCTTCGCTGCCCCCATGTCAATCAAAAATTTAAAAGGAATGTTGCCTATCTTTACTGTCATAGAAGGGTGACCTTGTTCTAAAACAGGAGTAGTCCACAAAATCTCAGGCCCCGAATTTGTACTATTCAGGGGCGAACCATCTTTATGAAATTGGGACCAACAATCTCTCTTCCAATGAAACCCCTTACGACATTTTGGACAAACAGTACGTGGTCTCTGGCTCCCTGACTGAAAGCGGGGTTGCTCTGGCTGGAGGCGTGGTTTCCCTGACTGGAGGCGTGGTCGCAACTTATCAGGACATTGGTTACGCCAATGTCCTTGGCGACTGCACTGAAAACAGGCCCTGTTTTGCTTACGTGGGGCAACTGCATAGACCTGCGTCGTAGCGGGTGTCCCATAATTGCCTGATGTAAGTTCCTGTGTCGCTAGAATCCAATTATCTGGGTGTAGGTGTTTAAGATTAAGGCATACCTGACGGAATTGTGGTGTCATGCCTTCCCAGACAATAGAGCGCAGGAGTAGTGTGCGGACGTCAGGATTATAAACCTTTCTCTCTAAGCTTCTCTTCACCCTTGAGATGAAGCTCGCCAATGACTCATCAGAGCCTTGGTGAAAAGAGTTAATGGGAGCTGATGGATCTACATCAGGTGTGGTCACCCTTTCCCATGCTTGTGTTGCACAGATGCGTACCTGTTCAAAATAACCAGTTGGAAACCTGGCTTCTGCCTGCTGAGCTCCAGATTCATAAGCTCCTGCTCCAAACAAAGCATCAAAATTCCATTCTACCTGTTTGTTACTATTTTCCTGCGATTGCCTAGAGCACTCATCGCGGAAACATGCCTGCCACTGAAGATAGAGTGGGTCTGGGAGTGCAGCACGAGCCAGTTCTTTCCAGTCTTGTGGTATATTTAAATGATGGTAAAAGCTTCTCAAAACGGACTTGGTCCATGGAGAGTGCATACCATCCTCCCTGACTGCTTGCCTGAGCGTTCCAAGTTCTTTCGAGGAATATGGCTGCCACGGCTGAGGGTTTTGTTTAGAAGGGGCCAAGTTTACCGGGAATGTGTGGATTTGGTCCGATGGCGTGGGAGAGGGAGCTACAGAAGTGGAAAGTTCAGTAGAAACTGCTGTAGTGGCTGTAGGGGAGACTAAACGCATATCTACGGGGACGGAGCTCCCGGGGTGGACTGCACATGGTTTAAAATCCTTAAATGCTGAAAAAATATCCTTTAGCTCTCGTATCTCAGCCACTAGGTCCCTTAATGGTGACGTATCAGCAGGGGGCGGGGTCAGGGACGAGGAAGCCTCAGGCAGAGCTGAAACTGCGGCGGCAGGGGCCAGGGGCGGAGCTGAAACCGGAACGGCAGGGGGAGGGGCTAGAGAACCGGAAGCCTCACGGGAAGCGGGGGGCGGGGCCAGAGAAGCAGAAGGAACTGAACACGTGTCTGCCACAGAAGGGACCGAACACTTGTCTGCAGAAGGAGCCGAACACGTGTCTGTGGGGACAGCTGGGGGAGGGGTCAAAGGAGTGGCAAAACACGTGTCTTCAGGGGCAGTGGGGGGAGGGGTCGTGGAAGCAGAAGCTGCCGCAGGAGAAACCGAACACGTGTCCCCGGAGGCAGTGGTTTGGGGGCTGACTGCAGATTGCTTAGGGTGTTTAAGTCCTAAGCAAATATCCTTTAACTCCTGTATCTCAGCCTCAAGGTCACTTAACCTTTTGGCAGGAGGCCTTGTACATAACCTGAAAATAGTAAATATAGCCATGAGAACCCATGGTGTAGCAAAAATTAAAGCGTCTCTGAGATCGAAAGCCTGTCCCAGGAGAGAAGGATAGAATGTCTGGGACACCTCCTCATAAAACGGAAAAAATCCCATGGTGGAGGGAAATGCGGGGCCACAGAAGCGGGCGGATGCCACTTACCTGTGTCTGGGCGGTTTCGGAGACCTCAGGCCGGGCGTGGTGTGGGTACGGAACACGATGGGCGCCAGATGTTGTTGAGGTGGTCTGGTGTCGGGCTGCACCGCGGAGAAGAGAGCGGACGTCCAGAGCAAAGGGGTACACAGATCTTTATTATAGGATGGGGGGGAGGTTTGGTTCAGACCACGTGGAGCCAGCCAGCAATGGCCGACCACGGGGGGAGAGCAGGGAGCGAGACCTCAGAGAGGGAGAGCCGAGAGCCCAGAGAGAGAGAAGGGAGGGGTGAGGGGGCTTTTTATTGGGCGACAACCAGGGGTGACGTGTAGGGCCAGGATTGGTTGAAAGGGGGCACTCTAGGATTTAGCGGGGCATAGAAAAACCTGGGGGCGGAGCCAGGATTGGTTGAAAGGGGGCACTCTAGGATTTAGCGGAGCATAGAAAAACCTGGGGGCGGAGACTGCATCAGAGTAAGTCCTCAGCAACAGAGCTCAGTATGTTTCTTAGGGAAATAGAGACAACAACAAGATTATTTTGATGTGTAGTAATAGCTGTCAATGGAATACATCTGTACAAATGGCACTTTAAAATAATAGCTTAGTATATAATTCTCTATTTCTTAGAGCCATTTCAAATTTATTTCTATTTCTCTTAAAGTTCAGGAATTGTTTGAACATTATCTTGGTACATGGATGCAGGCATTTCAAAGTAATTGCATTTGTTGTATCTTGGATTGGAAGTAGATATAAATATCGATTTCTTTTGCTCTGTATAACTGATAACACAGAATCTACTTTGAGTACCATGGCATCACCAAAACTTAAATACCCATTTCACATGATCTAGAGAGAAATAGTCCTTGGAGCTGCAATAATAATATCCTGCTTTTATAATATTGCATTTTTTTATTTACATAGTTTGATCACCCAACACATTTATACTTCATTAACTATTAATTTGTCTCTATTCTGAAAAATCACAGTGCTTTTATCATTCATTATATGGAATGTACTTTCTTTCATTCAGTCATTATCCGTCTGAAAAGCTATAACTTACCTTTGAAGTACTATCTCAAATATAACCTCATTTACAAATATGGCTTCTTTAGCTCTTCTTAGTTGTTACTGCTTCTTGTGTTCTGGTGCCTTATTAGGGAAAAAAAACAGGCTGGGAGTATGGATCGACCTGCCAACGCCCATGTTCAGCAGGGAAGCAATTACAGAAGCCAGACCTTCCACCTTCTTCACCGCACAATGTCCCTTGGTCCATGATCCCAGAGGGATAAAGAATAGGAAGGCTATCAGGGGAGGGGATGGGGTCTGGAGTTCTGGTGGTGGGAATTGTGTGGAACTGTGCCCCTTTAATCCTATGATCTTGTCAATATTTCCATTTTATAAATAAAAATTTACAAAAAAATTTTTTTTGTAATATAGCATCTTGCCTAAACTTTCCCTATGGAGGCCCCTGCATTGTTTTATAATTGCATTTATAAGTCTGCTAACTATCTTGAGAGTTTGTTTGTAGGTTCTAGCAGGGGAGCACTGTATGCCCCCTACCAAAGACTGATCTTTATTCAGGAGGGACACATTTGGAGCAGTGAGGGAGGAAGGAGTCACCCACCTAGCCAGCCAGATTAGCTGAATGAGCCCTGGTGATCAATGCAGTGACAGGTGTCACAGTCAGATTGTCCTCACATCCAAGTCTGCTAACTCTCTTATCCCAGGTACACTGGTGTGTTTATATTTGCTATTTTTTCAGCTGCTGTAGCTCTGAGCACATAGTAGCTATTCAATAAATGTTTCAAAATGATCTTGGGTTTATTATCTCATTGATTTTTCTGGATTCAGGCATTTGATTCTAATTCTCTAAATATTTATTATATTTATAATTTCTTATCCATGTTAATTTCTACCAATAAGAGTTTATATTGAGTCTTGGTGATGGAGCACCTGGTTGAACTCAGGTTATAATGCACAAGGATCTGGGTTCAAATCCCTGGTCCCCACCTGTAGTGGTGGGGAGGAAGCTTCAGAAGCAGTGAGGCAGTGCTGTAGGCGTTTCCTTTCCTGTCTACCGCTATGTTCCTCTCTCAATTTCTCTCTGTCTTTATCCAATAAATGAATAAATAAATGTAAAGTTGTTCATGCTTTAAAAATTTATTGTTGGCACTATTAGCATCTTGATTTGATGTCTAGTTTCATTCTCTTCCAATTGATATTTTATTTGCAAACCAGAGTGATTCAATCACAAATTTTACCATGATCTTCATGCCTTAAAAACTTAGAGTAGACTATATTTATTTTAATCCTCCTATTTTAATAAATAGAAAATGGACGTAACAAGTTACAACTTCAGATTAGTAGATACAATACCCAAAATTTACAGTCTAGTAGAACGTATGTGCTCATTTTCACATGTAAATGTGTAAATATTATCTACCCCATTATCTTAAATATACTATCTTGGATTGAATAAACATTACTGGGCACAAAATAAGATTATAAAAAGCAATTACTTGTTTAATGAAAGCAAAACAGAGAAAGAGATTCAAAGGTAATCTAAAGGTTAGAAAATAAACAGGGAATTCAGAGAAATATTAAAATGCTGAAGGTTCTACTTGAAAAAGTGGGCAACATTTATAAACAAATAAAGTGAATCCTATCAGAGAAATGAAACTACAGGAAGGAATCAAATGAAATGTTAGAAATAAAAAAAAAACAGAGATGAGAAATATTTTTAATGTGTTCCTTATTTGACACAGAAATAATCAGTGAACTCATGAACAGATAAATAAAAATTATCCAGACTGACACACATAAAAAAATGAAATAAAAGTATACCAGAGAACTCAAAAGTGGAACAATGTAAAAACTGCACAATATACAATAATTGGAATTGCGGAAGGATAGATAATGAAATATCTTTCAGAAAAGGATGACCAGAATTTGAGAAGACAAACATAGATTCCAAAAATCAAAATATATTTTTTTAAAAATCCCAAAGTGTAAAAAAAATAGACTCTCTACCCACATCATCTTAAAAATGTGTAAACTGGGCTGGAAAAATAATGCTGTGGTGGTACACAGGATTTGCGTGCAAAAGGTTCCAGGTCTGATTTCCAGCACCACCATTAACCAAATGTAAGTGGCACAATGTTAACAAATATTCATAATGTGTAAAATCATAAAGAGTTTTGGGAGTATAAAAAGAAAAGCAAACACTTTGTACAGAGGAATAGAAATGGTCATAAAGCAGATATTGCATTAGACACTAAGCAAAGCAGAAGAAAATAGCATATCATTTTTAAAGTATTGAAGGGAAAAAAACCCTGTTAACCTGGCATATTATACTCAGAAAAAATTTTCTGAAAGTAATGAAAATAAATATTTTTGTTATAAACATGAAAATAGAATAAAAGCATTAACAATTGACCTCACTACTAGAATTACTAAAGGATTATTATTATTATATTTACCAGAGCACTGCTCAGTTCTCTTAGTAGTGGTACTGAGGACTGAACCTGGAATCTCCTAGCCTCAAGTATAACCATTATGCTATTTCTCCATCCTTAAAGGAACTTCTTAATTCAGATTGCATGACACCACGCAGAAATCTGGATTTATGCAAATACATTAAAAAGTTCAAAGATAATTAAAATGATGGCAAATTAACCATGTCTCCAGTTTTTTTTTTTTTTAGTTTTATTTATAAAACTGAAACACTGACAAAAAACATAGGATAAAAGGGGTACAACTTCACACAATTCCCACCACCGGAACTCCATATCCCATCCCCTCCATTGATAATCTTCTTATTCTTTATCCCTCTTGGAGTATGGACCCAGGGTCATCATGGGGTAGAAGGAGGTGGAAAGTCTGGCTTCTGTAATTGCTTTCCCGCTGAACATGGAAGTTGGCAGGCCGATCCATACTCTCAGCCTGTCTCTCTCTTTCCCTAGTGGGGTGGGGCTCTGGGGAAGCAGGGTTCCAGCACATATTGGTGGGGTCATCTGTCCAGGGAAGTCTGTTTAGCATCATATTAGCATCTAGAACCTGGTGGCTGAAAAAAGAGCTAACATATAGAGCCAAACAAATAGTTGACTAATCATGAACCTAAAGGCTGGAATAGTTCATCTGAAGAGTTGCGGGGGGGGGGGGGGGAGGGGTTCATAGATAGTAGTCCTATTTTAGTTAGATTACAAAGAGCCCATGACTACACTAGTTTTTTTTTTTTTTCTCCTGACCCTGACATCTGATATGCAGGTGGATCCAAGTTATTGTCTGGGGAGATGATGTCATGGCTGGAAAAAGGACCAGAAAGCTGGATCAGGGAAGACAGTAGCTCCCAAATATGGGAAAGGTATATAAATATTGTTGACTGTAGACCCCATCGATTTGATGTGATCTGGGGCCCATATTCAGCTTAGGAGCCTATGTGACCTCTGCATGCCTGTAGATCTGAGTTCACATTCTCTGGTCATGAGTAGTTGTTCCAAGCTGCCCCAATTTCAGAATCCATCTTCCTCAGGTGTAGCACAGAGTATATTGTCCAGCTTCCCTTCGGAGGATGGAACATTCTCTACCATTATTGATTCATGTTGAGGGCAAGGTTCTATGGGGCCCCCAAAGGGTTCTATTGTGTTGTTCCTGATAGAGATGAGCAGTAACAATGGAGAGAGGGATACCTGAAAGCAAAAGTGCACAATAGTCTGCAGTGGGTCAGTATAGGCAGCAAGCAAGTAGAAAGACCTAAAAATAAAACACCATATTAAAAAAAAAAGACACCATAAAGTTAGTTCATAATGAAATAGTGTCTACTTAGACTTAGATACTCTTCTCACCTAATTCCTATTACACTTCCCTCACTCACTCCAAAGCTAACCTTCAAAGCAAGAACTGAGAGTCCGGTGGTAGGATAGTGGGTGGTAGCACAGCAGGTTAAGTGCACATGGTGCGAAGCGCAAGGACCTGGGGAAGGATCCCCATTCGAGTTCTGGCTCCCCACCTGCAGGGGAGTCACTCCACAGGAGGTGAAGCAGGTCTGCAGGTGTCTTTCTCTCCCCCGCTCTGTCTTCCCCTCCTCTCTCCGTTTCTCTCTGTCCTATCCAACAATGACGATGACAATAAAACAACAAGGGCACCAAAAGGGAATAAATAAATATTTTTTTAAAAAAATATGTACCAGAGTGATGTCTAGTTCTTTCTCTCTCTCCTCCTATCCCTCTCATAAATAAATAAATAAACAAATAAATATTTAAAGAAAAAAAAAAGCAAGGACTGCAAAAGCTGAATAAGGGCAAGAGACTGGCATATTTTAATGACTCTTTGGTCACTATTAGGCCAGCCCATCAACTGGGGCCCTAGTCGGGGAGTCTTGAGATTCCCAAACATACATCTTCTAGCGTTTGCCCTTCTTCCGTAGCCAGTCAACAGCATCAGGTTGAGCCTGATGTAAAGTTTCGAGACCTCCTTTGAATCTGGAGAGGTGGCAGTCATTGACTATGTGGGTCATAGTCTGTCTGTAGCCGCAGGGGCAGTTCGGGTCGTCTCTGGCTCCCCGGCGATGGAACATAGCAGCGCACCGGCCATGGCCTGTTCGATAGCGATTGAGGAGGGCCCAATCATAACGTGCTAGGTCAAAGCCGGGTTGACGCTTGCAGGGGTCTGTGATGAGGTGTTTGTTCTTGACCTCAGCTGACTGCCAACTCTGTTTCCAAGAGCCTGGAACAGAGAAGTTCAGTGTAGGCATAGGGGACCAGATTGGGTGACGAGACGTCAAGCGTTGGACAGGGTGGGCGAAGATATCCACGTATATTGGCAGGTCCGGTCGAGCGTAGACATGGGAAATGAACTTAGATGATGCCGCATCCCGATGAATATCTGGCGGGGCGATGTTGTTAAGAACTGGCAGCCATGGAACCGGGGTGGAACGGATGGTTCCAGAAATTATCCTCATGGAGGAATATAATTTGGAATCGACCAAGTGGACATGGGGGCTACGGAACCATACTGGGGCACAGTATTCTGCAGTGGAATAGCATAATGCCAGAGATGATGATCGTAGTGTGGAAGCGCTCACACCCCATGAGGAGCTGGCCAGTCTTGCAATGATGTGATTCCTCGCGCCCACCTTTGCTGCACTTTTTATGAGATGTTTGTGAAATGACAGAGTGCGATCGAGAGTAACGCCAATATAGACTGGCTGGGCTTCATGCCGGATTCTCGTACCACCAAGCTGCACATTAAGCTCACGCGAGGCCGAGGCATGGTGTAGATGGAAAACAGATGATACCGTTTTTGCAAACAGACATGATAGGCCTAGACCTTGAATGGATCACTCTCTCCGTGTCTCTAATTTTAAAAGAAAGATTGTTTTGAGCAAAATTAAAACTAAGCAAAAATACCAGAAGTAGTGATTTCATAGAAGAGCTTTCTTTAAGGAAACAATGCAAGAGAACAAACAAAATCAAATGAAGACAGGCCTATAGGCTCAGGCAGCAGAATTAAGTTTACCAAAGGGAGAAAGTGGAAATGCCTTACAAGAACTCAATGGGCTCTGGGGGAGGGGGTTAAGGAATAACAGTATTCTTGAAAAATATAAAATATCACATCTTGATGAAAGAAAATAAATAGAACAGCCAGTGTTAACTCAATCAAGTTAATATATAGTTTAAAATTTTCAGCAAAGGAAACTCCTGGCCCAAGTGATTTCACTGGAAATTAAATCAAGTACTTAAAGATGAAATAATACAAATGCTACACTAATCCTTCTGAAAAATGTTGGTGGAAGCAATACTTCCCAGATCATTTTATAAAAATAGCCATACCCTGTAAACAAAATCTTATAAAGATATTGTAAAGAGAGGGACAACGCAAGGAGAGAGTTATTATAAGGATCTTGAGGAAACTAAGCATGAAATAAAATAGATTCAGTCTGATATAGGGAAGTTGCAACAAACCTGCAACTAATAAAACAATTCATGGGTCCAAGTCTACATACAAACCTTTCCTTTAGCTTTCTCTGATGTTTGAGAAAATAATAAGATCATTCCTAGGGGTTTACCCTAACAAAATGAGCACATATTCCTACTGAGACTTGTACATGAATGTGTCTAAAAGCTTATTCAAAATAGCCTTCAACTTTAGACAATCAAAATACTATAAATTTATGAATAAATAAACAGATTGTAATATATCCTATTTATGGAGTCCCATTCAACAAAAATTAACCAGTAACAGTGATGATTCTATAAAACCTTATATTTAGTGCAATAAATCATGTATGGAAGACTATAGACTGTATTATTTCATTACCTAAAATTCCAGAACAGGAGAAGCTATAATGTTAGCAAATTGTTCAGCATTTTCCAGGAGAAGGGAGTGTGGTAGAAAGTTATCTCAAAGGGAATATATAGTGACTTTTCATGAAGAAAAGTTCTATTATGTTATTGTGGTGGTTACACTCTAATATTCGATATAGCATGCGTGTATTATGCATTTAAACTCGGTGATTTTTATTCATGTAAGTTATAGCTCAGTAAAATTAAGGACAAGGCGGAGAGTTCATTGGGTAGAGTGTGTGCCTAGTCACGCCTACAGGCTGGTTTGTGAGCCCTAGCACCACATAGGAGTATCATACCCAGGGGAAAGTCCTGTACTGTGATGTCTCCCTGCTCTGTTTCTCTATCTGAAATAGAAAAGTGAAAAAGTTAGCCTGGGAGCAGTGATATGCATGCACAAGGGTCCAGCATTGCTGAACAAAACGAAATGAAACAAAAAAACACCTCCAAGTCTAATAACAATGTCTAACAGGAAAAAATGGAGAAAAAATAGACCTTTCAATGACTCTATAATGCAGTAAAGATCTCTACTAGAAGAGTAATTCCAAGGCAATGAGTGTGGAAAAAGAGGGAATAAAGTAAATTTCTGGAAGAGAGTAGAGATAAAAGGAATGAACTAATTTTGCAAGTTGAGAAGGAATGATAAAGAAACTGGGCTGATGAGAAATCCTGCACAAAATCCGAGGAAGCTGAAGGAGGGCAAATACAAAGACAAGTTGGTTGAGGCTGTCCTGTGCTAACACCTATTATGAGGAGACATGAGTCTATAATGTGTGACATCAACTGTCACCTACATCACCTCTTCTCTAATAAAATCATTAAAAATAAGATGTAATTGACAGATTTTTTTTTCTTGCCAGGGATCCACAGAGGCTTCCTATGTATGTGATTCTGTCACGTCTAGTCACACTAGTATATATTTTTCTTTTTCCCAGAGAGAGTTTGAGAGACAGAGGGAGACAGAAAGAGAGGGACAGATACCATAGCCTGCTGCACTATTTGTGAAGCTTCCTGTCTGCATGGTGCTCCCAAGTGTATAAGGAGACTCTAACCCCCATCCTCAGTGCGTAGGTAAAGTGTTCACTCTACCAGGTGAGCTGTCTCCTGGGAAAATTTTAATGGCAACTAAATGAATTTTGTTACGTAGCTAGAAATCTATTTTTTAAAATTTTATTATTTATTTATTTATTCCCTTTTGTTGCCCTTGTTTTTTTATTGTTGTAGTTATTATTGTTGTTGTCTTTGTTGGATAGGACAGAGAGAAATGGAGAGAGGAGGGGAAGACAGAAAGGAGGAGAGAAAGATAGACACCTGCAGACCTGCTTCACCGCCTGTGAAGTGACTCCCCTGCAGGTGGGGAGCCGGGTTCGAACCGGGATCCTTATGCCGGTCCTTGTGCTTTGTACCACCTGCGCTTAACCCGCTGTGCTACAGCCGGACTCCCTGGAAATCTATTTTGTGATTTGATGATGATTACAAATTGTGATAAACACAGTGGAGAAAATAATAGGGAATAAAAGAAAGTATTATGAAAAAGGCTTAAATGTAGGTTCTAGGAATCTTAAGTTGAAATCTGAGGAATGAGTTAGCTAAACTGTGTGTGTTCCTAAGATGAAGAACATTAAAAAAAAAAAAAAGATGAAGGACATGTGTAAGGGGTGGGGGTATGTGTAAAGTCCTAAGATGGAAAAAAGTGAGGTACACTTTTAGAGACTGAGAGAAGGCTAGAGCTGAAATTGGAGTGGTAAAGGCATAATGGTGTAGGACTGAATATGACAACACCATCAGTCTGGATTTTATTCTACTGCCATTGGAAGTCATTGAGGACTTTTAGCAAATAAGGAATATGTTTTTTTTAATATTAAAAAAATAGCACAAAAGACCTAGGAAAGGTATTTTTTTCCCCCTCCGCAACTAGATTGTACCAGTGAACAAAGAATTGACATGCAGGGAGTTCGGTGGTAGCGCAGCGGGTTAAGTGCACGTGGTGCAAAGCGCAAGGACCCGAGTAAGAATCCAGGTTCGACCCCCCTGCTCCCCATCTGCAGGGGAGTCGCTTCACAGGCGGTGAAGCAGGTCTGCAGGTGTCTAACTCTTCCCCTCTATGTCTTCCCCTCCTCTCTCCATTTCTCTCTGTCCTATCTAACAACGACGACATCAATAACAACAATAACAACTACAACAACAATAACAAAATGGGCAAGAATTGACATGCGGCTGGGAAAATAGCTGAACTGGAAGAGCATTGAACATGCCTGTGTCAGAGGGTTACTCTGGTTTGTTTTTTTTTCACTTTCTCTTGGTCTGGTTTGAAGCTCCCTCTCATAAAACAAATAATTAAAAAAACAACTGATGTTACAATTTAGGGCCTAGTCTCAGCTACAGCCAAGAAGATGTCCAATATATAAGGTATCAATGTAAATTTTGCACATCTAAAAAGGTGCATATATTAAAAGACCATGCATTATGAGACTCACTGAACTTGTTTTAATTTAACATCTAGAATAAAAATCACATTTAGCCAGGTAAAGAAGATGAAGTGGAAAGAAGGAAAATGAAAAAAAAAAAAATTCTTCTTTTGCCCATGATCCTATTTCCTCTAACTTATCTCTCTGTAAATTTCCTTGGCTAATTTAAGGAACCTATTCTTGACTACAAGAACCATATGTGGTTTCTAAATGTTATGCCCTTAGAAACAGCTTCAGTTCTTTTTTTTTTTTAAGTCACTCATACTTGATCTTTATAAAAAGCATCTTCATAATAATAAATAATATGAGTAGGAATATGAACTTTGAAATGCTTAATGGATATAGTAAAATATTCCACTTTTTCTTATTCATTATAATAATGAAATCCTGTTATTAACAGTGAACGTACAATATGATCTGGACTTCCACTCTATGATCATGTAATTCTGAAAATGGGCCATTTGATTCCAGCAATTAGCTGGCGGGGAAGTGGAGCAGTAAATAAAACACTGAATCCTCAAGAATAAGACTCTGAGTTTCATCATTTGCATCACATATACCAGGTGGATGCTCTAGTTCTTTCTCTCTTTCCTTTCCTTTCCTTCCTCTCTCCTTACTACCTGTCCTCTCCCTAACCTTATCCCTAATCCTAACCTTTGCCCTAACCCTACAAAGCCTAAATTGATACTTAATACATTATAATCAAAGTAGTCACCTATTACCTTTTATTTAATTGTCTTTAATAATTTTTTTAAAAAAATCTATCAAGTTAAATGACACTGTGGCCAAATTATGCATACACCAGAGACCCTGGTTATTGGGCTCTCTGTTAATATGTGCAGTTTGATAATGACTGAGAAGGGGGATGCAACCAAGATGTTTAATCCTTACGCCCTGTTCTCATCCCCAAAGATTCCTCAAATAAATACATGTGGATGACACAAATGTCAAACTATCATTTTTTCAGAACCAAGCAGCTTGAGCACAGATCTGTGACAATATCATCTATGCGCTGAGAACTTTCCTTTACAAGATGGATCCTATAAAGCAAACATCTTCAGGAAGTTATGGATCTGAAGATTGTTGCATATGAGGATGACTTTCTAATTATTTAAACTGTTAACATGATTTCTTCTGATAATTATAATCTAAAAATGATGTATAGCTCTGTCATGATAATGATATTGATGACTCATGACATGTTGTGAGTGATGAGTCACGTTGCACTTTGTGCAAACTCTGAGGTGAACATTCTCTTTGTAATATTTCACTCATAGGTCACACCAGTGCTATGAGCCAGATATTAACGTCCACACTTTACAGCTGAGGAAGTGGAGGCATTGTGCTTTTAACCACTACCCCTTAATGTGTCTCACAGATGATATGCTTCCTTAGACAGGAAATTGCTTTGAGAATATTATTTTCCCTACTCCTAGAGAAGGCAGTTTAGTATCTTTGTCAACTTCATATTCATTTCAACAATTTTCTCTCTGGATAACCTGAACCTACATGCCAGGATGTGCATTATGTTAGTAACAAGGTATTTCTGTTTTCTTCACAGCTGAAGGAATGGAGGCTCAAAGTAGATGCATAACCACCTTAGGTGATTATCTTAATTTGGATCCAGAGTTAGGTTTAAGTTAAGATTCACCATTTGTTCGCATCTTCATCTTGCTAAACTTTTAAACCTCTCTGAACCACTGCTTGTAATTACATCATGCTGATAGTAATGACTATTTAATGGGAACCTAATTGTTAGGATCGGATTGTGAAGATTAAAACAATAGCTCATGCGGTGCCCACTATAGAGCACATGCCCAGTGAAGGTAGCTGTCATTGTGACTTTGATGCTTCATTTATCGGCTAAACACAAGAGATCCAGTGTCCACTTCTCTCTATTCATTCACAGACACCAGCTGGGGTGTGCTTTCCTTGTTAGCTAAGGAAGGAGTGTTTCATGAAACTATCTTCACCATGGAAGCATTATTTTTCTAATGAGAGAGAGAGAGAAAGATAAATAGACGATAGAAAGATGGGAAAGGAGTGAGACATAGAGATCTGCATAACTAATGATCATTATCTTGCAGTTACTATCACCCTGGCAAGAAAGGAAAGTTCAGAGTTATTTCTAGGAGAATGTTGGGTTCAAGAATTCTTGAACCCATAGTAGTGTCCTGCTTTGCCATGTGCATGACCCAGTCTTGAGCTTGGTCCTCACGTCATTGAAGGAAGATTTAGTGCCTATGGTCTCCTTTCTCTCTCTCTGCAGAGTCAGGGCCTTACGTGATTCCATTATTCCCAGGATGACTTTTCCATTCAGGTAGAGAGACAGAGAGGAAGAGACACCACAGCACTAGAGTTTCACCTCCCCCAGGGCTGTGGCATTCCCATGTGGTACCAGGACTTGAACCAGAGCCATGAAAATGGCAAGGAATGAACCCTACCTGGTGAGCCAGCTCTTGGCCCACTATGTCCTTTTCTGAATTTCTCATAATATTTTATAAGACAAATAAAGTGACATGTTCCTATTTAATAGGAGAATAAATTGGTTAGTCAGAATAGAATATATAAATAATTGACAAGTATTTAGTTGCTATCATCAGGAGACAATTATCTATGTATAATTCTTTTGTAGCATGGAATTATTGGTGTTAAGCACACGTGGCACAAAGCACAAGGACCTGGGTAAGGATCCTGGTTAGAACCAGCTGAGTTTTTTTTTAACACTGAAGACTTGTTTATAATTTATATGTTTCACCAATATTCCATGCTACAGGCTCACGGGCAGTGAAGCAGGTCTGCAGGTGTCTTTCCTCCTCTCTCCATTTCTCTCTGTCCTATCCAACAATGACTACAACAATAAAAAACCAACAAAAAGAAATGTCAACTAAGCACTTTTAATTTTGGATTTTGAAATGTTTGCCCCTTGGAGAAAAAAAAAAAAGTGAGAGCTTGAAATATCAGAAACATGGGAGTCGGGCTGTAGCGCAGCGGGTTAAGTGCAGGTGGCGCAAAGCACAGGGACCAGCATAAGGATCCCGGTTCGAACCCCGGATCCCCACCTGCAGGGGAGTCGCTTCACAGGCGGTGAAGCAGGTCTGCAGGTGTCTATCTTTCTCTCCTCCTCTCTGTCTTCCCCTCCTCTCTCCATTTCTCTCTGTCCTATCCAACAACGACAACAACAATAATAACTACAACAATAAAACAACAAGGGCAACAAAAGGGAATAAATAAATAAAAAGAAAGAAATATCAGAAACATTTCTGAGCCTCATAGATCTTGGTTAACAGAACTTGGGGAGATAAAATAAGAAAAATTAGGATCAGAGTGACACATGCAGCAGAATTCTGAAGAGCCATGTTTTCTCTTTGAATAGTCTTTCTGTCATTAATTGCTAGCTAATTCCTCTGCCCCCTTAATTCTTTTTAAATTTCTTTATTGGAGGATAAATGGTTTACAGTCAAGTAAAATACAATAATTTGTACATGTGTAATGTTTCTCAGTTTTCTACGTAACAATTCAGCTCCCACTAGGTCCTCCTCCACCATCATGTTCCAGGATCTGAACCCCCCCCCCCCACCCATGCCACACTCCAGAGTCTTACTTTGTTTCCTTGATTCTTTTATTGTTTTCACTTATACCATGGTTATCTAGATTCCTTGTGGGTGTGTTTGCTGGTTTGCTTGTTCTGGTTATCTTTTCAGTAACTCTGCTAGGATCTAGTTTGCCTTTGATCCTTGGCTTCAGCTTCTGAATTTGGTCTGCACTTATGCTCAAGTGGATTCAACTGATTTTTCTTTTTGATTTCAGATTCTAGTTCAGAGTAAAGTCTTGTTGAATGTTTGCATGTGTATCTACTCCACCTGGCTGCATTTTGGTTCCTCCCTAACTACTTCCAACCAGTCTGAGTATGGACTAGGATATTTTAGTTTTTAAAAAGGACATGCTTATTCATCAGTTTCCATTTGGTGAACTGGAGATAAGATTAGTACATGAAGAATCCAAATTTTGTTGTCAGGAGGGCTTTACCGCTATGGGCTGACTTTTTCAGACAGATATCTAGAGATGGAAAGACAGGGAGAAAAACACCATGGCATCAAAACTAATTCTCTTTCTTTCTTTCTTTCTTTCTTTCTTTCTTTCTTGTCATTTAATAATGATTGACAAGATTGTGGGATAAGAGGGGTACAATTCCTCACAATTCTCACCAACATAGTTCCATATACGCTCCCCTTCACTGGAAGCTTCCCTATTCTTTATCCCTCTAGGAGTATGGACCTAAGATCTTTATGGGGTTCAGGAGGTGGGAGGCCAGGCTTCTATAATTGCTTCTCTGCTGTACTTGGACGTTGACAGTTCGATCATCTTCCCTTAACATTCCCCACCTCTAGGAGTATGGATCAATATTTTTTCTAGGGTGCAGAAAGTTGGAGTTCTGGCTTATGTAATTGCTTCTCTTGAACATAGTTGTTGAACATGGTTAATCCATACTCTCAGCAGAACCCAAGTTTTTGAAGAAGTATTGTGAACAGTTGGGGAGGTGGCTCAGTGGATACAGTGTAGGGTTTGCATGCTTGAGGCCCCAGGTTCAATTCCTGGCACTGAAATGGTTAAGTGGTTGTGAGCTCTAATTCAGTCACACACTCCCTTTCTCTCTAATGAAATAAATAGGATAAGTACTTTAAAAGTCTTGAACAAGAAAAATGTACAAAATGACTAAATTTTACCTGGTATGACATGATGAAAGAGTGACTAAAATACTGTCTTATTTGTTCAAGATTCAGTTGTCTATTTGCTTATATCTTAGAACAGCAGCGGTAGCAGCAGCAACAACAAAAGATTTAGATAATTTCTGTCCTGAACTTCAAGTCAAATGGTAGGGTATAATAACCAAGTGAATAAACATTATAGAAACAGTGATAATTAATGGTTGGAAATGTTTTAATATTTTATTTTTATTTATAATCTAAGTCATGCTATTACCTCAGATTAAAAAAGAAACTCTTGAGTAATTATAAAACTTCATAGGATATTTGCAAAGACTATTTCTTAAACATTTATTTACATATTGTGAGTAGTTTGCTCTTTTTTTAATATTTATTTTATTTATTTATTCCCTTTTGTTGCCCTTGTTGTTTTATTGTTGTAGTTATTATTGTTGTTGTCGTTGTTGGATAGGACAGAGAGAAATGGAGAGAGGAGGGGAAGACAGAGAGGAGGAGAGAAAGATAGACACCTGCAGACCTGCTTCACCACCTGTGAAGCAACTCCCCTGCAGGTGGGGAGCTGGGGTTCGAACCGGGATCCTTATGCCGGTCCTTGTGCTTTGCGCCACCTGCGCTTAACCCGCTGCGCTACAGCCCGACTCCCTAGTTTGCTCTTTTTTTAAAAGTATTAATAGTATATATTGGAGGGGACATTTATATTCTCTCAGGGACATGTTCACTTATAGCAATCTATACATCACATAGAAGTAAAATTCACGGAGTCGGGCGGTAGCGCAGCGGGTTAAGCACACGTGGCACAAAGTGCAAGGACCAGTGTAAGGATCCCGGTTGGAGCCCCGGCTCCCCACCTGCAGGGGCGTCGCTTCACAGGCGGTGAAGAAGGTCTGCAGGTGTCTGTCTCTCTCTCTCCCCCTCTCTGTCTTTCCCTCCTCTCTCCATTTCTCTCTGTCCTATCTAACAACAACGGCATCATCAACAACAACAATAACTACAACAACAATGAAAAACAACAAGGGCAACAAAAAGGGGAAATAAATATTAAAAAAAGAAGTAAAATTCACCTCAATATTATTGTTATAAGCATTATCACCAATCATGGAAAACATGCTGTAGCACAATATTTTTATTTCAAGGCATTATGTAATAAATACAAAGACAAACTGTAACTCTTTGAAATGAACAGTTTGTTCAGTATGTGTTTTGTGTTTATTTAGTGTGGCATAAATAATACATTGTGATACTATTAGTAATTTCTATACCTTATGCCACCTGTGTTACAGGCTGATTTTTTTTAAATTTATTTTTTATTTAAGAAAGGATAAATTAACAAAACCATAGGGTAGGAGGGCTACAACTCCACATAATTCCCACCACCCAATCTCCATATCCCATCCCCTCCCCTGATAGCTTTCCCATTCTCTATCCCTCTGGGAGCATGGACACAGGGTCGTTGTGGGTTGCAGAAGGTGGAAGGTCTGGCTTCTGAAATTGCTTCCCCGCTGAACATGGACGTTGATTGGTCAGTCCATACTCCTAGTCTGCCTCTCTCTTTCCCTAGTAGGGTGTGTCTCTGGGGAAGCGGAGCTCCAGGGCACATTGGTGGGGTCTTCAGTCCAAGGAAGCCTGGCAGGCATCCTGATGGCATCTGGAACCTGGTGGTTGAAAAGAGAGTTAACATACAAAGCCAAACAAATTGTTGAGCAATCATGGACCCAAAGGTTGGAATAGTGGAGAGGAAGTGTTGGGGGGGTACTCACTGCAAACTTAAGTGTACTTTTGCTTTTAGGTATATATTTTGCACTAGTTTATGGATATGTGTGAAGATATGCTCTCTCTCACAGAACCTGGTCTATATCTAGGTTTTGGGACTTTGTTAGAAAGTGAACCACCTGGGATGGAATTAGAGAATACTATGAAAGGAAAATTCTCATCTGAGTAATGAAGCTGAAGGGTTGTCATTCCACACCTGAAGTCTCTGGACACAGTATGAGCTGAAGCATGTTGAGGTGGCAATCGATGTGTTGATCAGGTTGTGATCGGCAGATGCAATATTATTTGATATGGATTGGGAGAGGCATGCGGCAAAGTGGGCCCTATCCTAAGGTTCCAGGGCTGGGGGAAATATAGGCTCTATAGTGGAGATGTGAGGTTCCTGCTGTCTTAGGGTTCAAAAAGACAATGAATAGTTAATGTTATCATCACATTATTTGGTAATTGGGTTAACTTTGAAAAGACCTTTTGTTAGGGTTTGCTGTATAGTACCCATTATCTTGTATATAGCTGTGCCATTGGTTGCTTCTGATCTACTTGGTCTAGGCTTTTGAGAGAGTCCACATATCAAATAAACAGCCTATATATTAAAAAGACTTAGTCTGTGTTTTAAAAACTTCGAGACATACAATTAATTTTCCCCCTCTCATATTAATTAACTAGTGATTTAGATGACTACACTTTACTAGGAGTGTACATAAACACCATTTCCACCACCAAAAGCCTGTGTCCCATCCTACCCACCTACCCCCACCCCCAGCCTCCACCGGCCCAGGAAGCTGCATGTCTGCCCCTCAACACAGGGTTTTTACTTTGGTGCCCTATACAGGCCGATTTTAAAAAATAAATAATTTTTATTGTCTTACCTTATTTTTTACCTAAAAAAAAAATAGAACCTTCATATGAGTACTTCAAAATTGTCAACACACATCCTAACATTTTGGAAATTTTTTTTTTTCCTCCTCCAGGGTTATTGCTGGGCTCGGTGCCTGCACCATGAATCCACCGCTCCTGGAGGCCATTTTTTTCCCCCTTTTGTTGCCCTTGTTGTAGCTTCGTTGTGGCTATTATTATTGCCCTTGTTGACGCAATTCGTTGTTGGATAGGACAGAGAGAAATGGAGAGAGGAGGGGAAGACAGAGAAGGGGAGAGAAAGATAGACACCTGCAGACCTGCTTCACCGCCTGTGAAGCGACTCCCCTGCAGGTGGGGAGCTGGGGGCTCAAACCGGGATCCTTACGCCGGTCCCTGCGCTTTGCGCCACATGCGCTTAACCCACTGCGCCACCGCCCGACCCCCCATTTTGGAAATTTTATCATCACTGATACATCCACTAAATTTTTACTACCAGTCTTTCATATGCCTGCAGTTGCTATTCAAGGTGCCACACATATGGATAAATAAGACAAAGATCTCATAGTTTAGGTGGAAGTTCAAGAAATGATGTATATAATTGTGATGCACTGGAATAAAGATATTGCACCAGAATAAGAAATTCTGGGTAAAAGTATGTAGAACACATAGACCCCACCAATGTGTCCTGGAGCCCCGCATCCCCAGAGCTCTGCCCCACTAGGGAAAGAAAGAGACAGGCTGAGAGTATGGATAGTCCTATCAACACCCATGTTCATTGGAGAAGCAATTACAGAAGCCAGACCTTCCACCTTCTGCATCCCATAATAATCCTTGGTCCATACTCTCAAAAGGAATAAAGAATAGTAAAGCTATCAGGGGAGGGGATGGGATACTGAGTTCTGGTGGTAGAAACTGTGTGGAGTTGTACCCCTCTTATCCAATGGTTTTTGTCAGTGATTCCTTTTTACAAATAAAAATTAAAAAAAAGAAGACATAGAGAAACCATACATACATATAAACAAATGTGTTGTAATTCAATATCCCCCTCATGCTGCCAAAAAAAAAAAAAGATGGTACATAATTGTGGAGAAGGACATAAGGAGTGAGAGTGTTTTGCAGACACTTATGATAGGGAGATGAAAAGTTGTACGCACCTGTTAACAACTGTACTGTAAGCCACAAACTCCCCAGTAAAGTGATAAAAGAACAAAAAACTGATCTGTGAATTGTAGATGTGAGCACCTTCCTTCCATCAAGCCTATAGAAAGCAACAGAATGAATAGAAATGCTTAAGTGAAAAAAAAAATGCTTAAGTGACAAGACATGTAAGAAACTCATTTCAGGAAAGAGCCCTTGCTTCAAGGAAGCTGGAGTCACATGTAGGGAGGCATGTGAGTCCATGTGACCTGTGGGGAACATTGAACAGAGCAATGTAGGCAGTGACTATATAGGAACTATAGCAAAGAAAGTATTGCAGATAAAGTGGTGGATGGACAATCTCCAAAATAGTTTAGGCTTGGTATAATTTATGAAAGACGTTAAAAAAATTCAATAAAGTAGGAGAGATGAGTGATACAAAAGGTGGGGAAAAAAACTACGTTATCCTCACATCCATTTCACATTTTTCCTTCTTTTCTTCCCATGCAAAAGGAAACTTCTCTATGTCTTGCTCCCTTCCTATAGGCAAGATAATGTGACTAGCTCAGGCCAATAAACTGAACAAAAATGTAATGTGCTACTTCTGAGAAGAGTGAAAAGCCCCTGTGTTGTTTTCCAATATCTCTCTTCCCATCTCATGGCAAACAAAGACATTTCAAGTTAGTGCAGGGACCCACAAGCACATAGCTGCCTCAAGTCACAGCCACTACATCAGAGACACTTGTCTGGAGAGTTTCCTCCACTTTAAAAGTAAGTTTTTAAAAAGTGAGTAGCTCGTTGGACTTAGGGGTTCCTGATATTGCAGCACAACATAACTTGTCCTTGTCAAAACACAACTTTGAAAATCAATAGTTAATGGACATACATTTCAAAAGGATGGATTCAAGCTAACCAGTTAAGAGATCTGGAAAGAACAAGGGCCCCTTCTTCCTCTGAAATATGTAGGAAAATTTAAGAAAGTATAGACATTTGAGACATTTGGGCATAGGAATGGATTTGTTTGTGATAACTACTAAAGAGTATTACAAATAAAGTCTTCTGCTAATAAAATGAATGATGGGACTGATAGAAGTAAAAGTATAAAGCACTTGCTGAAGGAAAGTGTGAGAAAGAAGAAAAAACCAGTTAAGGAGAGAAAAGGGAAAGAACTGCAGATTAGTCCTAGCTGGGTCGGCGGCTGACACGTTTACAGTGGGGCAGCCAACAGAATGTGCCATTTTTTACAACGTGATTGTCAGCCTGAAAAATGGAGTAGACTAAAACGAATAATTATAGCGGGACTTGAAAAATAGTTGTGATAGTAAGAAGAATCCTAAGTGATTAGAGATTCTTTGGTCCCACTGAAAAATGACTGACAATAGTAAGACAGTAAAGCTGGAAGGGAAATCATGGAGCAAGGAGTAAGACTTCTCTGCAAGAAACTGGATGTTTTAATGGAATTAAAGAAAAAGTTTATCTGGGAAGATAGCATAATGGTTATGATAAAAAGACCTAGGACCTATCAGGCCTGAAGCTCCAAAAGTCCCAGGGTCAGTCTCCAGCACCACCATAAGCCAGAGCTGAGCAGTGCTCTGGTATAAAACAAACAAAACGTAAAGTATCCAGTAATAAGGGGGCCAGGCGGTAGAGCACTGGATTAAGCACACATGGTGCGAAGTACAGGGACAGGTATAAGGATGGCCCTTACTGTTTGAGCCCCTGGCTCCCCACCTGCAAGGGGTCGCCTCACAAGCAGTGAAGCAGGTCTGCAGGCTTCTATCTTTCTCACCCCCTCTCTGTCTTCCTCTCCTCTCTCCATTTTTATCATTCCTATTCAACAACAACAACAGCTATAACAACAATAATAATAACAACAAGGGCAACAAAAATGGAAGAAAAATGGCTTCCAGGAGCAGTGGATTCATTGTGCAGGCACCAAGACCCGGTGATAAACTTGGAGGCAAGAAAAAAAAAAAGAATTAGAAAAAAATCTAGCAATAATATTGCTGTAAAAATAGTTAAAGCTATAGTTAAAAATATAATAGAGTCAAGAGTAAGTCACCTGGGTTTAAATAGTAATTCTACATTTAATAGCTATATAGTGTTAGCTAAAGTAGTCACTTTTTCCCTTATGCTTATATAAGTCTTATTCTCATCATAGAAAACTTTTTTCTTTTTTTATTCCTTTAAAAAAAATCTCTTTATTGGGAGATTAATGGTTTACAGTCAACAGTAAAATACAGTAGTTTTGGGAGTCGGGCTGTAGCGCAGCGGGTTAAGCGCAGGTGGTGCAAAGCACAAGGACCGGCATAAGGATCCCGGTTCGAACCCCGGTTCCCCACCTGCAGGGGAGTCACAGGCGGTGAAGCAGGTCTGCAGGTGTCTATCTTTCTCTCCTCCTCTCTGTCTTCCCCCCCTCTCCATTTCTCTCTGTCCTATCCAACAACTACAACAACAATAATAACTACAACAATAAAACAACAAGGGCACAAAAGGGAATAAATAAATAAAATAAATATTTTAAAAAAATACAGTAGTTTTTACATGTGTAAAATTTCTCAGTTTTCCACATAATGATTTAACCCCCAATAGGTCCTCCTCTGCCATCATGTTCCAGAACCTGAACCACCCCACCCCAGAGTCTTTTAAAAAATATTTTATTTATTTATTAATGAGAGGGGTAGGAGAGAAAGAAAGAACCAGACATTCCTCTGGTACATGTGCTACAGGGGATTGAACTCAAGACCTCATGCCTGAGAGACCAACACTTTATCCACTGTGCCACCTCCTGGACCACCAGAGTCTTTTACTTTGGTGCAAAACACCAGTTCCAGTCCAAGTTCTGCTTTGTGTTTTTCATTCTGTTCTTTTTTTTATATATAAGTTTCTTTTATTTATTTATTATTGAATAGAGACAGAGAGAAGTTGAGAGGGGAGGAGGAGATAGGGAGGTAGAGAGGGAGAGAGAGAGAGACAGAGAGACACCTGCAGCACTTCTTCACTAGTTGTGTAGCTTTCTCCCTTCAGGTAGGGACCAGGGGCTTGAACCTGGGTCCTTGTGCACTATAACGTGTCCGCATAACTAGGTGTGCCACCACCTGGTCCTCCTGTTCTTATTTTTCAACTTCTATGAGTGAGATTTGAGTTCACACACACACACACACACACACACACACACACACACACACACACACACATTTATTTACAACAGCATGATAAAATTCTCTGAAGTGAATATTGTTTGTTGGTAGGATTCATGCATATATTGAGAAGCAAAGCAATGTCCAACGCAGAAGAAAAGAAGTCAAATAGTTACAATGTTATGAATTTGGTGACTCTATAGTGTTTGTACAGCATATTCTCAAAAAGCTGAGAAGAAATAAAGAAGGTTGTGAACCAGTATGATATCATCAGTTGATGTAGTGATGTCATTTGGTAGTGATCTTAAGGAAGGAAGAACACAGTATCATAGCTGTTGTATGAACTTCAGTTTTGGTTTAGTGATTTAGAAAGTCAGTCCACACTCTCAACTTGTCAGACACAGAAGACATGAAAAAGTGAAGAGACTTTCCTTTCAAGAGTTTTCAAGAATTTTTATAATAAAATGTTATGTTTTCTTGAATTTAGGAGAGAAGGAAGAAGAAAGTGTAATTAAGTACAATCTATGGTTAGATATGAACAGTGAGTTTGTGAGTCACTTCAGAGGTGGGTTTTTTTTTTTTTTTAAAGAAGTAAGGACAGTATGGGAAGGAAAGTTAAGTTTCTTGAGGAAGAATGGAAAAGTACACATCTTGAGCCCCATTGTAAGGTCAAAGAGGAGAAATTAAGTTACTTATTATTAACTAATATATGTATATGTATGTGCATGCATATGTATATATTTACCAAAACACTGCTAAACTTTGGCTTCTGGGGGTGCCATGGATTGAACCTAGTACATTTAGTACCTCAGATGCAAAGGCCTTTCTGCATAACTATTATGCCAACTTTTCAGTTTATCATTATTATTCTTTTAAGATAGAGAGGGAAAGAGAGAGAGAGATAAAAGAGCCACCTTAGCACTGACTCACCACTGTGAAGTTTCTCTGTGCAGATGTTCCCATATGGTGCCTTGGGGCTTAAACCTGCATCCTTACGCATGGTAAGATACATACTCTACTGAGTGAACCATCCCCTTTTCAATCTTCACTTTTCTCAATTTAATATATTCATTTTCTCTTCCACACTTACCATTTAAAATATTTTTAGGATTTATATATTAAATGTAATTAAGCGAGGCGCTTATGGTGGGGCTCTTTTACTACATAAACAAAGCACAAGTATTTATCACACTTAAAATTATTGAGGAGGGAGTCCGGAGGTGGCGCAGTGGGTTAAGCGCACGTGGCGCAAAGCGCAGGGACCCGCGTAAGGATCCTGGTTCGAGCCGCCGGCTCCCCACCTGCAGGGGAGTCGCTTCACAGGTGGTGAAGCAGGTCAGCAGGTGTCTATCTTTCTCTCCCCCTCTCTGTCTTCCCCTCCTCTCTCCATTTCTCTCTGTCCTATCCAACAACAAAGCAACGTCAACAATGGCAATAATAACCGTAACGAGGCTGCAACAACTAGGGCAACAAAAAGGGGGAAAAATGGCCTCCAGGAGCGGTGGATTCATGGTGCAGGCACCGAGCCCAGCAATAACCCTGGAGGAAAAAATATATATATTGAGGAATAAATAATTCTGATATTATTTAAACTCAAGTCACAGAAAATTCTGTCAAGCTTATTACAACATTTAGGAAGCTTCCACACAGTTAGTACTAAAATTACATAAATAATGATATGAAAAGAAAGTAACAGTCCAATTCTTTTAAGAATATAGAGGCAGAATTAATTTTTTAAGTTAGTAAATAAAATCCAGCAGTGTATCAGTAATGACATAGTGAAGGTAATTGATAAAATGCAACGATAGTTTCATGTCAAGAACTATTTCAAAATATTTTACTACACTAATAAATTATTGGATTAAGATTGTATTTACTGATGTTAAAAGGTTTCTTTGTTAAATTTGACAGTCAATTCTACTAAAACTACTAATCAATGTATGAATAAAAAAATACCCAAATGTGATAAATACTTATAGGAAATTAAAAGTAAATAGTATTCAAGAAATTAACCCAAGAGATTCTATTTGAAAATCATCATAAGGTAACAAAATAAAATGGAAGAAACATTACTTCTTAATGCCATAAAATTCTATTTAGAAAAAAACAGTTGTAAGAGAATTTTGTAGCTATTCTAAAATCAACAATATAGCTCTATCCTTGAAATAATCAGTTTAGCAAAAAAAAAAAGTGATGGATGGGGGGTGAGGTATGCTGGGCAGTGGCACAACCAATTAAGTGTATCATGCTCATGGATCCAGATGCAAGCCCTCAATCCTCACCTGCTGTGAAGGGACAGAGGATGGCAGTTTTGTGAGTGGTGAATCAATTTCTCTCCCTGGTCCCTCCTCAATTTCTTTCTGTCTTACCAGATAGGAGCTGAGAGGAGAGAAGGGGAGGGGAGGGGAGGGGAGGGGAGGGGAGGGGAAGGGAAAGGAGAGAGAATTTTCCTCCTCTGTTCCCCCAGGTGGATTTATCGCACAGGCACCTACACCCAGAAATAACCCTGATAACCCTGTTGACAAAAATAAAGAAAGAAGAGAAAAGAAAAGAACAGAAAAGAAGAATAGGACAACAAACCCCGTTTCATATTTATTTATTATTTTATTTACTGTCATCCCTGGGATTATATGACTCAGGGTTTTTTTTTTTTTCTCACTGTTTTCAGACAGAAAGAAGACATAGAGACAGTAAGACAGAGCAAGGAAGGGAAATACAGCACAACTCAGAAGCTTCCCTAGTCCAGTGGAAATGAGGGTAGAGTCTGGCAAAAAAGTGCTTGGCAAAGTACAGTGCAAAAACTAAAATATTTTTTAGCTTCACAAGTGGTGAAGCAAGTCTGCAGGTGTCTATCTTTCTCTCCCCCTCTCTGTCTTCCCCTCTTTCCATTTCTTTCTGTTCTATCCAACAATGACGATGACATCAATAACAACAACAATAGTAACTCCAACAATAAAACAACAAGGACATCAAAAGGGAATAAATAAGTAAATAAATATTTTAAAATCTTTAAAAAAAACTAAAATATTTTGAAATAAATTTAATAAGAAAGGTACAGGGCCCACAAAAGTGTTAATAATAAAATATCATTTAGTTGAAAAAATGGAAAAACATACCCAGTTCTTTTCAGGGAAAATTTAATATTACAAATATGTCAGTTCTGCTCATATTGTTAATGTGCATTTAATGAAATTCCAATTAAGATCTCTATGGTATTAGAAAATTGAATTAGCATACCTTTTTATTATTACCTTTATTTTATTTATTGGATAGAGGCAGCG
The DNA here is from genome assembly GCF_950295315.1 of Erinaceus europaeus. Taxonomy (NCBI): domain Eukaryota; kingdom Metazoa; phylum Chordata; class Mammalia; order Eulipotyphla; family Erinaceidae; genus Erinaceus; species Erinaceus europaeus. The sequence goes on from NC_080174.1 coordinate 22,002,795, forward strand.
AGAAATTGAGAGGGAAGGGATGATAGGGAGAGACAGAGACTGTTTCACTACTTTCAAAGCATTTCCCCTGCAGGTGGGGGCTGTGGGCTTGAACCTGGGTCCTTGTGCACTGGAACATGTACACTCAACCAGCTGTGCCGAATTAGTATACCTTTTATGTGGAAGAATAAATGTCACAGAGAAGTTAAGAAATGTATGAATGTGAAAAGCAATGATGAAATTCTCTGCCAGACATTAAAATGTTGTAGGTCAGCATAATCAAAAGTACTGGTACTGGATATTAGCATAGGGAATAGATGAATTGATTAAATTGACCAAAACAAAAGTTACTGAACACCAGAGAAGTCAATATAGGATTAGGAGGATGCTTTAGTTTAAATGGAGAGAAAAATGGATAAGTAAATGAGCACATTTTAGTTTTAGATTAGTTAATAGCATCATCAGTTATTCAAAAGATTAAGGTTAGGCAAACCTCATCCGATACATAAAATCATTGCATGTATCTTAACTGTTAAAAACCAAAAATTTTAAGTTTAAATTTAAGGGACTCCGTATATTGAAATAACTTTTATTAAAAAAAAAAAAGAGCTTCCTTGGAAGGATGTATGCTTTGTTATGTACATGATCCAGGTTTCAGTCTGACTCCCAAGGCACTGATGCTGTAGTATCTTTTCTTCTATCCTCCCCTCTCTCTCTCTCTCTCTCTCTCTCTCTCTCTCCCTCCCTCCCTCTCTTTCCCCCTCCCTCTCTCCCTCTCTCTCTCATATTTTATTTCATTATTTAAAAATATTTTTTACTTAATGAGAAAGATAAAGAAAGAGAGACAAATGCACTGCTCAGGTCTGGTTTAGAATGGTGTGTTCTGTGGTGCCTCGGGCATGAAAGTCATTTTTTATTTTAAATATATTTATTTTCCTTTTTATCTTTTGCCCTTGTTGCTTTTTATTGTTGTTGTAGTTATTATTGTTGTTATTGATGTCATCATTGTTGGGTAAGACAGAGAGAAATGGAGAGAGGAGGGGAAGACAGAGAGGGGGAGAGTGAGACAGACACCTGCAGACCTGCTTCATTGCCTGTGAAGCGACTCCCCTGCAGTTGGGGAGCCGGGTCTCTGGAATTCTTATGGCCGGTCCTTGCACTTGGCGCCATGTGCGCTTAACCCACTGTGCTACTGCCTGACTCCAGAAAGTCGTTTTTGCATAGCCATTATCTCCCCCATTCACTTCTCCTGTCTCTATCTGAAAAAAAATCAGCTTGCAGCATTGAAGCCCTGGTGATGACTAAACAATTTTATTCATCTTTTATTGAGGTAACTTTGTTTTCCATAATTACGTAGGTTTTGGTAGTACAGTTTAAAATTTCTTCAAATAAGTTTTTCTTCCATTGGACTTTTCATGTCAGTGAGTATCCTGAGGACTGTTACTTTGCAGTCCCTTTAAAAGAACATTTACATAGCTCTTTTTATCTTGGGGCTTTCTCCAGATTGTCATGATTCATCAGCACAGGTAATTTCCTCCCTCTTCTCGTTATAGTTAGTGCTCAGTGGGAATCTAGGTCTGGGAATTTGTGCTTGAGTAATCCTGGACACCAGTAAGTGCCTGACAGAGACTATAGCACCAAGGTCAAGCCAGGGTTCAAAGGTGCAAGTGCTCAGTGACCACGAGGTTGAAGAAAATACAGGTCTTACATATTAGGCCATTTCATTTTTCTTTTAAGATATTATTTATTTATTTACTTATGCTGCTCCAGGATTATCACTAAGGCTCAGTGCCTGCACTAGCAATCCACTGCTCCTGGAGGTCATTTTCTCCATTTTGTAGCCCTTGTTATTGTTGTTACTGTTGCCATTGCTGTTGTTGGATAAATCGGGAGAGGAGGGTAAGATAGAGAGGGGGAGAGAAAGATAGACACTTGCAGACCTGCTTCACCCCTTGTGAAGTGACTCCCCTGCAGGTGGGGAGCCCTGGGCTTGAACTGGGATCCTTGTGACAGTCCTTGTGCTTCTTGCCATGTATGACTCTTAACCTGTTGCACTACTGTCCACCCCTCCCCCGTTTATTTTTTAAAAACAGTTTACTGGACCTGGGGAGACAGCATCACAGGTCTGCAAATGACTCTTAGGCTTGAGGCTTTGAGGTCCCAGGTTCAATCCCCAGCATGACCATAAACCAGAGCTAAGCAATGCTCTGGTCTACTTCTCTCTCTTTCTCTCCTCCATCCTCTGTATCTCTCTAATTAAAATAAATAATAAAAATATTAACTTATTTATTTACTATGAGATAAGAGGGAATGAGAGAGGAGGGAGGGCTAGAGCACTGTTCAGCTCTGGCATAAAGCACTGCTGAACCTGTGACCTCTAGTGCCTCTGTCATGCAAATTGATGCTCCAACAGGATAGGCTATCTCCCCAGTCCCCCAGGATAGCTTTACGAACAAGTTTCTAACACAGACATTGTTAAGAAAATACATGATTGACCTGAAAAATACTAATTTTTATGGAGAAAAAAATAAAAGTAAAGTTAAAAAAAACATTAAGATGCATTCAGTTTTAAGTACCACAAAAATTCAACACATATAAGCATCGGCAGTAAGGGACTTTTATGTACTTACTTGCCTAGAAGCCCAGATAGGTAGCATTTAAGAGTGATTTGGGGCTGGGTGGTGGTGCACCTGGTTGAGTGTACATGTTACAGTGAGCAAGGACCCAGGTTCGAGTCCCTGGTCCCCACCTGAAGGGGGAAAGCTTCACAAGTGGTGAAGCAGTGCTACAGGTGTCTCTCTGTCTCTCTCCCTGTCTATCATCCCCTTCCCTCTCAATTTCTGGCTGTGTCTATCCAATAAATAAGTAAAGATTTAATTTTTTTAAAAGAGTGATTTATCCAATATCTCTATCCAACTTACTTTCCTGTGTTTCTTACATTCTTATCCACTTTCTTGAATTGGCTTCCTTCTGAGGCTTGGTGTCAAGATGACTATAGCAGTTCTTTTTCTGGAAGTAATACCTATGCTTGACAATGGCCACGAGAAAAAGCCAATTTCTTCCAACAGGCCACTTTAAAAGTGAGAAAAAAAAAAACCTTCAGACAAGTTTCTTCTCACATCTCACTGGCTCACACTGGCTAAGTTTTTGAATCCCTATGGCCAGGACTTAGTTTATGCAATAGAAGGATTGTCACAAAATTCAATTTTCTCAGTGTGAGCTATTTTGTGTAATTTTTACTTTCTGCTTTATACCAGATTGAATTTTTAGAAGTAAATATGTATTGTTACTATCATCTGAAAAATGATAAAGCTATTATTGTGAGAAAGTTCTTTCATAATAAAAAGAACTGGGGAGTGAATGGATTTACATATATTTTCTCTTCATTGCTTCATTTTCATCTTTGTCCTAGCAAGAAGTCTCCTTTTGTTTCTTTAAATTCACCCTTTCAAATCGTCCCTCAAATATTATATACACAGGAGAAAAACTTTTTTCAAATAAGCTGAATGATTTTGTATTTGTTTGTTAAACATTGGCAACCCAATTGGCACTAAATTCTCATCAAGCATCTCTTAGTTGAAACACTAGTATAGTTGACAGAAGGGCCTGAATTATGTTTCTACTACAATGATTATACTTCCTTTATATCCTTGAAATAATAAATGTTGCCACTTTAATCAGAAAAAGAAGAAACACACTAATTCTTTTTGAGCTGATCAATGACTATCAACAAATCCCTTACAGCAGTCTGAGCATCTTACCAGTGAGTACAGGGTATTTCCATGTTCACTTCCAGAATTTGGTCATCTTATCTCAGCAGGCATTACCCCAGGAAATGTCACCAGTGTTACCATGCTTAGCAAGCTATTTTTAGCACCGGGTTTGCCTGGGGGAAACCCGAGAACTTGCATACTCAAGGACTAGAAAGTTGAAAAGAGCAAAGGCTTAAAGGGGAAAGATGAGATGCTTTATCTTTTCCTCCTGTGATTTCATTTGGCAACTAGTCATGCAGCTAGCAAGGTTTAGGAGATGGGGAGGGGTGTGTGGGAGAAGTGCTGAGGAAGCCCCTAAAGGACAGTTATAACTAATGATCAAGGTCAGTAAGGATGTGGGATATGCAGTCACCAGAAATAAATCCATTATGTTTGTACATGCTCTCAAGGAACAATTCAAAAGACTACTCTGCAATCAAAAAAGATAATAGTATATCTTTTTTTGGACAAAAGGGATGGAGCTGGAGGTGGTTATGCTTTGTGAAATGAGTAAGGAATGTGAAAGATGATTACTGGATGGTCTCACTCATTTATGGAATACAGAGAATTAGAGCATATGAGTTCAGGGGGGAAAAAAGCAGTCAAACTGTCCCAAAGATTTTGTGAGAATTGTGATGGTTATAGTGTGTGTGTGTGTGGGGGGGGGGGGGGGGTGGTGGTGTCATAGAACTTTAGTAGTGGGTGAAGTGTGAAACTATGCCCTTGTCATTTTATAGTATTATAAGCTATTGTTAAGCTACGAGTAATTTTTTTAAATCCCTTTAAAAAAGAAAAAAAGAGAGAGAAGGGAAGATAGTTGGCAGTGTGAAGGAACATGCAGTGCTTTTTTGTTGGAGAGGAGAACAAGCTAGAGGGAGTTAGTTCCAATAGAGATGGGAAAGAAAGTGCAGAGACATTCTTGGTCTGTTATAAAAGTCTTTGGAAGTTTTGAAACAGCGGTTTAAAATGTTGGGTATGATTTGGGATTGGTTAAATCTCCTCACATCAGGGTTTTTATTTGTTAAAAGTATGGATATTCAATACCGGCCTTAAAGGGTTATAAGGTTTTAATGATTCCATATACGTAAAGCACACAGTATGATACCTAGTGTACAGGGATCATTTAAAAAGACTGACTATTAATTACTATTTTGTTTTAAATTTCATGTTCTGAATAAAATTGTTCTAGTGCTCAGAAGGAGGCAAAATACTGCACAAAAAGGGAGGCACTCAAGCTTTGCTTCTCATGCACACAAAAAAGAAACGAATTACAGAGATAATTTTGTAATGTAATCTATAGGTGACAATACTCAAAAAAATTATTATTATACTTGACTTGGACTCTGTCCATGTCTGCTTTTTAAAAGAAGATTTATTTATTTATTTATTTACTTATTTATTTGAAAGATAGTAGAAGAGAGAAAGAACCAGACATCACTCTGGCACATGTGTTTCCAGGGATCAAACTCAACCTCATACTTGAGAGTCCAAAGCTGTATCACTGGGCCACCTCCCAGACTACTCCATGTCTGCTTTGTAGTTGTTCAACAAAAAGGGAGGACCTTCGTAACTATCATGAACATTGGTAAGTAGCGGTATGAGTGTGACCGTAAACTAAAGTAAGTGAATATGTATTTTTTTCAGACACCCTGTGCTGCGTATGTGTAATAGATTCCAGGGCAAAACTAAGTAAATGATAGACAAATGCATAAATATTAGTATAATCACAGAACAAGAAAAATCTAGATAGTGTATGGACCTCAGGTTGATATTTAGCAGAGATAATTAATCGTATTTCAAAGCAAGATAATATAAAGCTAGTCTTACTGATAGAAGACTAATTATTCTAAAATAGCTTATAGAAGATATTGCCATAGTCTCTGGGGCTTTTGTATGTTATTTCTTAGATCCTTCTGACTCTGAGGAGAAAGTGGTGTTATCATTGTTTTGTACTGAAATCACACACACACAAAGAAATATTTAGGGTGGGGTAGATAGCATGGTTATGTTAAGAGGCCCTAATGCTTGAGGCTTCAAAGTCCTAGGTTCAATCCCTCATACCAATAGAAGTCAGAGTTGAAGAGTGCTCTGGTAAAAATAAATGATAATAATAATAAAAATTAATTGGAAAACTATAGAATAAGTAAGTATTGGCTCAGTTGAAAATAAAAAGAATTTTCTCCCCCAGAAAAAAGAAGTAGAAATGGATGTGGCATGTTTTAGAAGTTGAGAGAAAAAATTTGTTGGACTACAGAAAGAAAATAAATGGTAGGTAATGTATGCAACATTTAGTCAGAATATCAGAGGAGCACTGGGGAACCAAATGGATTGGATACTTAGGAGATAAGAGTTGGTTGATAAGATTTGATGTTGATTTTAGGAGATAAGAGTTGGTTGATAAGATTTGATGTTGATTGCTGTGAGCAAGACAAAGCTAGTGGCAAAGATCTTGTAGGATTGCTGGGGAATACTAAAGACCAAGAATAGGATGATGACCATAAGCTTTATAATAGTGTAATTTGCCTGGGCATATGAACTGTATATTATCTCTGTGTTTATAAATGCCTGCAAATCAAGCTAATTTTTTTTCCCTCCAGGATTATTGTTGGGACTCAGTGCCTGCACCATGAATTCACTGCTCCTGGAGGCCATTTTTTCTTTCCCCTTTTGTTGCCCTTGTTGTTGTAGCCTTATTGTGATTATTATTGTTGTTGTTGATGTTGTTTGTTGTTGGATAGGGCAGAGAGAAATGAGGAGAGGAGGGGAAGACAGAAACGGGGAGAGAAAAATAGACACCTGCAGACCTGCTATACCGCCTGTGAAGCGACTCCCCAGCAGGTGAGGAGCGGAGGCTCGAACCGGGGTCCCTACGCAGGTCCTTGTGCTTTGTGCCACCCACTGTGCTACCACCCACCCAACCCCCTAAATCAAGCTATTTCTAAACACCTGTCTGTGATCTTTTAGTCCATATGGGCTTATTTTATGCCTCTTTATAGATTTGGTAAGATAGAACTATCTCTATGAGTCTGCTTAGGGTTTTCTCCAAATCTTAAAATGTGCTTTATATATAAAAATGAAGATGTCAATCTTACAAAAAATAGAAAAGTAAAAATTTAAAAATCCCACCAGTTAAAAATCACAGTGAGCTAACAGCAAACACTTAACTAAAGGAACACACACACACACACACACCCTTTTGACAAACCCCAAAAGCCTAGAATTTGAGGAAACCAGAGATCTTCTGAAAAATTTCACCCACTTATACACATTCATTATATATATATATTTTTTTATTTAAGAAAGGATTAATTAACAAAACCATAGGGTAGGAGGGGTACAACTCCACACAATTGCCACCACCCAATCTCCATAACCCACCCCCTCCCCTGATAGCTTTCCCATTCTCTATCTCTCTGGGAGCATGGACCCAGGGTCATTGAGGGTTGCAGAAGGTAGAAGGTCTGGCTTCTGTAATTGCTTCCCCACTGAACATGGGCGTTGACTGGTCGGTCCATACTCCCAGTCTGCCTCTCTCTTTCCCTAGTAGGGTGTGTCTCTGGGGAAGCTGAGCTCCAGGACACTCATTGTACTATTATCAAAAAGCTTTTGCTAAACAGTATACACAAAGTTCTGTCAACTCTTGCCAGAGACGTTATTATAGCATGTTCTTTATAGGCCAGGGTGTGAAAGTAATGGGGAAAGGAAATGGTGTCAGTTGCATGCCTTTTGTTCTGTTTAGCTGTAAATATTATCTAGGTAACTTGTGCATTGAAGAATAAATAAACCTAGTGTTAACCTTTACACGTATTTGTTTTTAAATTAAAGAATCTATCAAACAGGAGTCGGTCGGTAGCGCAACGCATGTGGCGCAAAGCGCAGGGATGGGTGGGAGGATCCTGGTTTGAGCCCCCAGATCCCCACTTGCAGGGGAGCCGATTCACAGGTGGTGAAGCAGGGCTGCAGGTGTCTATCTTTCCCTCTCTCCCTCTGTCTTCCCCTCCTCTCTCCATTTCTCTCTGTCTTATCCAACAACGACTACAACAATAAAACAAGGGCAACAAAAGGAAATAAATAAATATTTTTTTAAAGAGAATATATCAAGCATAGAGGACATTGACAAATTAATTATAGAACGTTCCCTAGATGATGTGAACTTGTAATGTATAAAATGATTATTACAGGCATTGTATTATAAAAATGTCTTGGGAAAATATTATATAAATTTTGCTACAATGATAAATACTGCCTCAAAATTATTGCCATTTCTTTTAAAATCTATTTTAATGAGAATATGCAGAGAGAGAGAGAGAGGAGAGAGAGACAGAAACCAGAGTATGCTCAGTTCTGATTTATGGTGGTGCTGGGGATTAAACCTGAGATCTCAGAACCTCAGGCATGAAAGTCTTGTGTTAATCATTGTGCTATTTTCCCAGCCAGGAATTCTGATGTAATATCTTGATGCTGAGTTTACATTTCCATGAAAAACAGTTAAAAAATACTGCACTTTTTTTTAGACTATACTTTTGAAAACTTCATACTCAAAAGGAGAAATTGGAAAAATCCCTGGAATCTATATATTACAAACTTTTATGCCATATATTTATAATTAAAAATCCAGAAACTGTGTGGTGGTGCAACTGATGGAGCATACATGTTTCTCTGCATAAGGACTGGGGTCAAGTCCCTGATCTCCACCTGCAGCCGGGGAGCTTCTCAAGGGGGTGATGCAGTGACGCATGTGTCTTTTTGTCTCTCCCTCTCTATCTTCCCCATCCCTCTTGATTTCTCTCTGCCTTTATCCAATAGCTAACTAACTAACTATATATATATATTAAATATTATTAAAAATAAATTCAGATAGAGAACATGGATAGTTATTCTTTAGGAGTTTTCCATCAATAACTTTTTAAAATAAACACAGCTTATGAGCTCTCTAGTTTAATTTATTAAGTGAAAAATAAAATTTGAGGCACAGCTACAGCTCATAATGAAATCAGTAACATGATTTATACAGAATCTTGCATATATCTGTGTATTCATAAAATGTAATGTGTTTATAGCTTAATGTAATAAATGTGAATAAATTAAGCTACAATTGCATATTATTTTCTCTAATATATGAATTTGACCAGTTTTATTACATTACTATTACTTGCATAAATAAGCTAGTTTAATTTGAATATTAAATTATAAAGGCAATATATGTCAGATCAGTTAACAAAGAACCCAAATTTAAAAGTGTATACTATAGATAAAAACCTGTGTTATTGCACAATGTCTTTATAAAGAATTATGACAACTCTTCACATTCAAAGAAAGCACTTACTTGAGTAATTAACATGCCAGACCATCTTAAAACATATATAGATTTCTATGGTAAAATCAAAGTTGACCTGCTTTCTTTATTTTAGCACTAAATTTATTTTCTCTTGTGCATTTCTATACTTAGTAGCTCACCACTCAACACACTCTTTCTACATTTATTTCCTTTTCTGCTTGTTTAGTTGATACCCACAAATCATAACTAATGTGAAACTTTCAGGTTCAAGCATCACTAGAATCTGAATATAAGCAATGACATCAATGTGTGTCTAATTTAACAAAAAAGAATTTTGTTGAGGGTGGGGGGAAGGGAGAGGGAGCTTGGGTGGTAGCATTTCAGGTTAAGCACACATGGTTCAAAGCACAAGGACTGGCATAAGGATCCAGGTTCTAGCCCCGGGCTGCCCACCTGCAGGGGGGTTGGTCGCTTCATGGGCAGTGAAGCAAGTCTGCAGGTGTCTATCTTTTTCTCCCCCTCTTCGTCTTCTCTTCCTCTCTCGATTTCTCTCTGTCTTATCCAACAACAACAAGGGCAGCAAAAATAGGGGAAAAAATGGCCTCCAGGAGCATGGATTTCATAGTGTAGTGTAGGTACAATAACCATAGAGGCAAAAAAAAAAAAAAAAGTAAAAAGAAAAGAATTTGTTGGAAGACTATGGGTTGGGTCACAGAAACGAAAGGAAAGCAGATGAAATAAAGTGGGGAGGACAGATCTAGAGCAGTTTCACTGATCTAAGTAGGAGAAATCAGTGGAGCTTCTTCACAAAATTCTTTGTAATGAATCTGCGGTCACCACTTTCTGAACTCACCAGTGCGACTTCACACAAGGTTTCAGATTCTGTGAGAAGGTATCTATTCTGCTTAGCCATGCACCTAGGGTCACACTTTTCCCTGGGGTGGTCTGAACAGAATCACTGAAATGACCATGAAGGAGATTGCCACTTGGAAAGACAAAGACTCCCCAAAGGAAAACTCAGATGTTATCGAAAAGGGAAGGCAAAAGCAGTATATATTCATAGACACTAAAATTATAGGATACTATAATATTTTTCTGTAACTGCTTTGTGAAGACTTAGGCAGGACTCCATTAAATGAATTAATTTTTAATAACTTTTATTGGGGGGAGGACGTAATGCATCAGGTCGAGTCCATCTTTCACTTTGTGTTCTCCTTTTATGTCCCAACATCTTTTTTTTCTGTCCCAACTTATTAAGCCTTGCAAATAAGGCCACTTGATATCTGTCCTTCTACTTTTGGCTTATTTCATTCAACATGGTGTCTTCCCAGGGTACAATTTCTTATCTCCCTGTAAAAGTTCTCTGCAGAACACTCTCAACCACAACTTGGTCCTTTTTCCATTGCCATGCACTTATACCCTAAGATTCTTGTCACCCTCTCCATCTCCCTACCTTCTCTAGTCTTTTGCTTTGGTGTAATATACCATGCCCAGTCCAAGTTTTGCTTTGTGTTCTTCCTCTCTGTCTGTATTTCTAAAGTCCCACCTATAAGTGAGAGGGAATGATTCAATTTGTTTATTTACCTACTCATGTAATCAATCACTTGTCAAGCCAATGACATGTGAAGCATCAAGGGGTGTCGGTGAGAGTCTCTGCACTCAAGAAGCTCATAGTTCTTCCTAAGTAATGAGAGCTTGTGATTGTTAAGAAATGAGAGTCATATGCACATTAACATATCTCAGTGAGTTTCTTGTAGTAGTTGGATATTTATAAGGATTTGTGGAAAAAAGGATGAAGGGGCCCTCTCTACTATATGGACTAGGGATGGTTCTATGGGACTTAAAGTCAGGAGTTCTCCTGAGAAGGTGCCTGCTTTGCTATGTGCACAACTCAGGTTAGAGCCTAATCCCGGCTACAGTGGGGGAAGCAATGGTGCTGTGATTTCTTTCTCTGTCTCTCTCTTTCTGTGTGAAAAAAGTCAGCTTGGAGCATTGGAATTCTATGGGGAAAAACAGTTACGAAGTACCTTTATGAAGAAAATTCATTAGGAATAGAAAATTGTTATAGAAATTAAATATAAACAGTCTAGAAGATGAGAGTAAAGGTGAAGGAAAGACAATATGTTTTAGGTAAAAAAAAAAAAAAAAGCAAGAAAGAGCACATCGGTACTTAATCATTTCATAAAAATGGACCAGTGCTAATGGTTATCAGGTCTTTGTTCTTGCTCTTTGCTGGGCACAATTTTAATTGCTTTCCATGTGGAAATTTATTTTTTAAGATCAGTACTACTACTGTCCCTGTTTTATAGCTAAGAAAATGGTAGGGAGTTACATGATTTACCCAGGATAATATGGTAAGAAAGCAGTAGATATGGGATTTGAACTTAGACGAGTCAAATGCCCAGAGTGTGGGCATTTAATCACCATGCTATAGACCACTTATCTGTATATCTGAAATAGTTGAACTGCCATATAGTGCAGATCTAGTAGGTTGGTCTATTTTAGACTAATTCAAGCTACTTAAAGAATAAGTTAGTGCCAATAGCTATGAATATTCTTAAAATTGCACCATCATTTCCTTTATATAGATTTCCTTGATTTTATCGTAGGGCTAAAACTCCCTCAAATTAGCAGAAATGAATACTTCAGAAATTAGAATTTTTATCTTCTAGGACCTTGTCAGCCTGTGAGGATGAGATATGGACAGGAAATCTGAATAGTCTGTATCTGCTAAACAGATTGAACATGTTCAATTTACCCACTTTAATACACTATAATTACAAATTAAAGAAAAAAAGAATATTGCACCCAGAAAAAAAAAGAATAGGAATCTCTTGTTGCTGATACAGCAAGAGACCAACTGTATAGACCAGCTGGAATTTAATGACGAATGGTATTAAATATAGATGCTTATATATTACAAAGCAATACGACATCAGTTGAGAAATAAAATAAATGTGATTATCTCTGAAAATGAAGATATTTGAAATAACTCACCATTAATTAAGTGTTTAATAAATATCAGTTAACTTTGATCTGTTGAAAATTTTTTATTAATTTAAGAATGATTGACAAGTCTGTTGGATAAAAGGGGTACAATTCCACACACTTCCCACCACAGAGTTCTGCCTTCCATCTGCTCCATTGGTAGACTTCCTGTTCTTTATCTCTGAGTATGGATTCAGGATCATTATGGGGTACAGAAGGTGGGAGGTCTGGCTTCTGTAACTGCTTTTCCACTGGACATGGGCATTGACACGATCCATACTCTTAGCATGTTTTTATCTTTCCCTAGTGGGACAGGGCTCTGGAGAGGTGGGGTTCCAGGACACATTGGTGAGGTCATCTGCCCAGGGAAATCAGGTTGGCATCATGGTAGCACCTGCAACTTGGTGGCTGAAAAACATTGAGATATAAAGCAAAACAAATTGTTTAATAATCAGGAAGCTAAAGGTAAGAATATAGCAGATGAGATTTGGGGGTCTCCATTTTGGGGAAAGCTAGGAACTCTATTTTAGGTATATTCCAAGGGCCCCATGACTTTACTAATTTTTGCCTGAGCTCAACAGCTAACATGCACGTGGGCTAAAGGCATTGTCTGGGGAGATGGTATCAGAGGTGGACAGAGAACTAGAAAGCTAGATCAGGGGAAGAGAGTTAACTTCCAAATATGGGAAAAGTATATACATAACGTTTCCTGTAAACCCCATTGATCTGATCTGGGGCCTTTTACCAGCATAACATTTTCTTTTCAGTCTTTGGGAGAACTTTAAAATGCATTGTTAGTTCCCTGCATACTAAAATGGAGCAAGTGAATTTGGCAAAATAGTTATTGATATGTCTGGCATCATTGTTAATAGGAGCCTATCCTGCAGCACAGTGATGTTTTAGAGCTCACTGACATGTCAAGAGTCTGTCATTGCACTATTCCACTCTATGAGAATTAAAAATTTTCAGTTATTGTGAAAAAAAAAAGCTGTTTATGTTGCAATGACCTTGGAAGACTTGTAACATTATAATGAAGCAGAAAGTCATACATGGCAAAAAACCTAGCTTCAGGGAGTCGGGCAGGTTAAGCACAGGTGGCGCAAAGCCCAAGGATCTGCTTAAGGATCCGGTTTGAGTCCCCGGATCCCCACCTGCAGGGGAGTCACTTCACAGGCCACAGGTGGGGAAGCGGTCTGCAGGTGTCTGTCTTTCTCTCCCCCTCTCTGTCTTTCCCTCCTCTCTCCATTTATCTCTGTGTGTCCTATCCAACAACAACAACATCTATAATAACTACAACAAGGGCAACAAAAAAGAACAAATAAATAAATAAATAATGGTTATTTAAAAAAAAAACCTAGCTTCTGTGGCTACATTTGCATTCAGTAAAAATCCACAATGAACACAGCATGCTGCTCTGTGTTTTAGCAAAAGAGTATGTCCTTGCAGTTACTAGGTTCATAGTTCAGCAACACCACATAGGAGCAAAGGCAGTGACTGTACTGTCCCTGACAGTCAGACAAGCCTCAGAGTTGAGAGACCTCTCCCCAACTCCACTGGCCACTTTGGCTGTGAGAAGGATAAAAATTAAAGCCATACTGAGAATGGAAGTTTGCTGGGCTTTAAACACAAGTTTCTACACATATCTATAAATTATGCTCCAGTCGGAAAGATCATGAGTGCTCCATGTAAGTATTTTCTAAAAGTATCAGTAATGAAAGGTTCTCAAAAGTGTAGTGCTTACTGAAACTGGGATGAAGGTGTATAGTAACAGAATGACTTCATATCCATTTTAAACTTACACAGTGTCACACATAGCAATTAATTCTCAATACAAACTGAACGTACAAAAGAAATGAATTAAAAAAGTGAAAGGACTTTGCAAGTTAATTCATTGTAATAAATAATTGAAACTTGGCTTGTGACTGAAAAAAGGACTATACTTGGCATTTAGTAACAATAATTAGAAATGAAATTGTTTTGATTGTATTATACTTGATCTTAGCAAAAAGACCAAGCAGTGACAAAAGCATTTTGATTTTGAAAGTGAATAGAGCTATATAAAAAGTCAAAGCAAATGTGTATCTTATGATATTGCTGAAAATATGTTATAGTGGGCTGTAGCGCAGCGGGTTAAGCGCAGGTGGCACAAAGTGCAAGGACCGGCATAAGGATCCCAGTTCGAGCCCCGGGCTCCCCACCTGCCAGGGAGTCACTTCACAGGCAGTGAAGCAGGTCTGCAGGTGTCTATCTTTCTCTCCCCCTCTTTGTCTTCCTCTCCTCTTTCCACTTGTCTCTGTCCTATCTAACGACAACAATAATAACTACAACAATAAAACAATAACGGCAACAAAAGGGAATAAATAAAATAAATATTTTAAAAATGTTATAGTGAAACCCTCCATTCAGTAAACAGTTTTTAAAAAATTTATGATGAACAGTTTTAATGCTAGGAATATAATTTCTAATTTCATACTTCAGATATATTTTGAAGCATTTTTATGGTATGTTATTTGAAAAACAAATACCACTTCATACAGCTATTAAAACAAAAAGAAGGATATGGATATTACTTCATACTGAGTTATGCAGACCACTTTCAAAAATTAAAAAATATATATTTTATCTTTATTTATTTATTGAACAGAGACAGCCAGAATTTGAGAGAAGGGGGGAGCCAGAGAGATAGAGAGACACCTGTAGCACTGCTTCACCATTCATGAAGCTTTCCCCCTGCAAGTGGGGACTAGGGGCTTGAACCTGGGCCCTTGCACATTGTAACTCATGTGCTCAACCAGGTGTGCCACCACCTGGCTCCCTGACCACTTTCAAATTTGCATGTCCAGTCCATACTTCATTTTTGAACCCCAATACCAAACAGTCAACCTCAGCTATAATACTCTGTGGAGTTTCAAATTCAGCCTGTTGTGTCCCAGCTGAACTCTGTGCCTTTACCCTGCTCACCTGCCTGCTGTGTTTCTGGAACAGCTTCTCCAGGTAATGGCACCACCAGCTGCTCAAAACCTGGGATGGTACTGACCTTCTCTTCATGTGGTGTGAAGTCTATCTGGTCCTCACATCCTGCCATTTGTATTTGTTAAATAGATCTTACAGCTCTTCTATCTGTCCTGCTGCCCCAGTCCACCAAACCATCTGGCCTTTCCTCACATCTCCTACCTTATTCCCTTCTGCTCATCTCATCTGGGCTCACAGGCACTCTGAGAGGTACCAAGCTCTCTCAGTGTGAATTCTTTTCCCTTCAGGTCTGCCTTCATTCTGCTCACACAGCCTGAAGCATCTAACCCACTTGTTCACTTAGCTGTTGCCTTCTCCTTCATATCTCATTTAGATATAGCTGTTTTCTTGAAGCTTCTTCTAGCCTCCCACCTTTACTTTTTTTAAACCCACCTTTTTTTTTAACCTCTAGTACAACCTAGCTCATTGTAGACCCTTAGGAAAGATATATTAATAAGGTATATAACTTACCAAATATTACACTGATTAGCTCAGGGAAAAATAAAAAGCAAAACAAAAACATTCAAATCAAATCCAAGCCAACCTGCTCCCGCTTCTCTGTCTCTGTAGTGCTCTATCTCCCTTTATCCCATGATTGAGCACTTGTTCAAGGCCCACTAACTTTTCCATGTGCTTACTGGATAATTAGCAAGAAATTCATTATTAACAAAGAACTTGGCACCTTATAAATATGCATGCATGAATACAGAAACCATCAGAATCCCTGAATCTCTTTTCCCCCATATATTTTCTTCTTTCCTTCCTTCCTTCCTTCCTTCCTTCCTTCCTTCCTCTCTTTCTTTCTTTCCTTCCTATAGCACCTTTCCTTTCCCATATAGCTTATATTTTGCATTTTGTGTCTCCCTTTCTTATTAGTGTTTTAGCAAAGCTTTACAAAATTATAAGAATTTATGGGTGAAATTCCACAGCAACATCTGGTAAGAGTAAGTCATCACACTCTCTACCAAGCTTGCCTGCTGCCATCTGCCCATAACCAGTCATTCTCACAAGCACTAAGAGATAATTTGGTTATCATGTTTTGCAAATTCATTTGTTTTAGTCACCTATATTCCACATATAAATGAAAACACTCTGTATTTGTCCTTTACCTTTTTACTTATTTCACTTAGAATAATCCCCTCCAGTTTCATTCATGTGTACTAAATAATACTAACTCATGTTTTTTGATTGTAGAGTAGTGTCCAATTTGAATATATATAACACAAATTCTTTTCAATTTTCATTTTTTTATCACCACCAGGGTTACCTCTGGGACTTGGTACTGGCACTATGAATTGACTGCTCGTCATTAAAAAAAAATTCTTTCTACTTTATTTGGTAAGATGGAGAGACATTGATAAGGGTGGGGAAGATGAGGAGGGAGAGAGAAAGACAACTGCAGACCTGCTTCGCTGCTCATGAAATGTCTTCCTTGCAGGGAGGGAGTGGGGGATGGAACCCAGGCAGGCCCTTGTGGATGGTAATGTGTGTTCTCATCCCAGTGTGTCACTGCCTGGCCCCTTTAAATAATTTTTATTGAAGGATTAATGGTTTTCAGTGCTGTTGGTGACATAATTTGGTGACATAATTTGAAGGATTAATGACTTCAGTGCTGTTGGGTAAAATTTCACATCTCCCCATGAAGGATCTTTGCTGAACACTCTCACCATAATGTAGGCTCTTCTCCATCATCATGGAACAGGACTCCAAGGTTCTCTTTACCTTTTCCCACTCCATCCTTTGCCAGAGTGCTTTGCTGGGTGCAACATAACACACTCAGACCAGATTCCACTTTGTGTTTTCTACCTCTGTTCTTATTTCTTTTTTTAAAAAATATTTATTTATTTATTTATTTATTTATTCCCTTTTTGTTGCCCTTACTGTTTTATTGTTGTAGTTGCTATTGTTGTTTTTGTTGTTGGATAGGACAGAGAGAAATGGAGAGAAGAGGGGAAGACAGAGAGGAGGAGAGAAAGACAGACACCTGCAGACCTGCTTCACCGCTTGTGAAGCGACTCCCCTGCAGGTGGGGAGCCGGGCGCTCGAATGAAGATCCTTTTGCTGGTCCTTGCGCTTTGCACCACATGCCCTTAACCCGTTGCGCTACTGCCCAACTCCCTTGTTCTTATTTCTTAAGTTCCACCTATGAGTGAGATTATTTGGTATTAATCCTTCTCTTTTTGGCTTATCTCATTTAACATGATGCTTTCAAGTTCCATCCAAGATGAGGCAATATTATTTTTAACTGCTGAGTAGTATTCTTATATTTCGTTCCCATTTTTTTCAGTTATTATAAATAGTGGAGCTATGATTATAGTGGTGTGTGTATATGTATATATATATATATATCCTTTTGAATTAATAATTCCCTCTCCTTTTGATACATGCGCAGAAGTTTTCCCATATTTTTGCTAATATTTTTTCTCAACTTGAACCTTTAGAAAACTATTTCACAAGTTAATTATCCTAATTTTACTTTGTTCTGTGTTTTACCCTTCTCTACCCTGACAAATGGTCATTTTCTTCATTTTTTATTTTATTTATTTTTTTTGCCTCCAGGGTTATCGTGGGAACTCAGTGCCTACACTATGAATCCACTCTTCCTGAAGGTTATTTTCCCCATTTTTATTGCCCTTGTTGTTGTATTTATTGTTATTGTTGTCATTGCAGCTGTTATTATTGTTGGATAGGACAGAGAGAAATCGAGAAAGGAGGGGGAGACAAAAAGGGAGAGAGAAAGATAGACATCTGCAGACCTGCTTCATCTCTTGTGAAGCGCAGGTGGGGAGCCAGGGGCTCGAACCAGGATCCTTACGCCAGTCCTTGTGCTTTGTGCCATGTGCACTCAACCCTCTGTGCTACTGTCCGCCCTGGCTCTCTCCCATTCTTCATTTTAAACTCATGACTCCCTGTGTGAGACTAATAACTGAACTCTACTGCATACCTTCAGTGGGACTGTTTTCACATATTCAGCTTTTGCATCATACATTCTATTCTGGAGAATGTCTGAGAGAGCTAGGTCTAGTGTCTTGGAGAATGTACCTCTATGTCACCTCCCATACAGAGAGTTTTTGTTCTGAGTTGGTTCTCTGTCATACTCTGTCAGCTGAACCTGATGCTCTTTTTTTTTTTAAAGAATTTATTTATTTATTCATGAGAAAGATAGGAGGAGAGAAAGAACCAGACATCACTCAGGTACATGTGCTTCTGGGGACTGAACTTGGGACCCCCATGGTTGAGAATCCAATGCTTTATCCACTGTGCCACCTCCCAAATCACAGAACCTGATGCTCTTTATCTTAGTTTCAATTACAGGCACTTGTAGGTAGCTTGGACTAATTTTCTCATATGTGTTCTCCATGTTCACTGGAAAATGTGCTTGCTACTTGTCTGTTCTCCATTCCAGGACACTCAAACCAGGGCCTGATGCTGCCACTGTCATTACCTGCAGTAAATAGTCTCATTCCAGTCACCTCCCATAAACTGCCCTGTGGGATCCTCACAGTAGCCAGGGAAGAAGAGACATTTATCATTTTCAGTTTTCAAACCCTTCTTTACTTGTAGCCGCAGATTTGCAGATTTGATATTGTTGTTTCTCTGAACCAAATTATTCTTTCTTACCTACTGTGTAGTGAATGTTTTTATATTTTACAAATTCACAGTAGGAGACATTTGGGTAGCTTAAACAGTCTCCTTGGGTGTTTTGATCTCTTTCAGTGAAAATGCTAACTCTTTAAGACTGTGTATGTTCCAAATCATTTTGCTGGTGAAATATGGTTTCTAGGACACGACCCATGAGTATAATCTCTCATCTACCTGTGATTAGTATCTGCACACCATTCCCACTACCCACCCCAATCTTTCTTTCCCATCATGTCCTGAATAGCTAACACCCTCTTGCACTCTCCCTATATTCCTCTAGTTCAGTGTCTTTTGCTTTGATACAATATAAACTCATCTAGTCCAAGTTTTTAAATAGCTCAAACCTGGAAAAAAAAAAACCACTGAAAATTTAATTTATGAGTTTACCTGGCTATTCAGAAAGTTCACCTTAAAAGATTTGTTGGGTGCATAGCAGGTTAAGCGCACATGGCACAAGGAATGGGGTAAGGATTCCAATTCGAGCTCCCTCCACTTCTCACTTGCAGGGAGGCCACTTTGCAAGCAGTGAAGCAGTTCTACAGGTGTCTATCTTTCTCTCCCCATCTCTGTCTTCTCCTCCTTTCTCAATTTCTCTCTGTCTTATCCAACAGCAACAACAATAATAACAACAAAGATAAGCAGGGACAACAAAAGGGAAAAAAATAGCCTCCAGGAGCAGTGGATTCATAGTGCAGGCACAGAGCCCCAGCAATAACCCTGGAGGCAAAAATAATAATAATAATAAAAGAAAGTAGTGATATAGATATATACTTCATATATGTCTTTAAAGACTCCAACAGTCCAACAGTAAGGACAAGAAAAACATAAACAAACTACTGGGATAACATTAAACTAAAAACCCTTCTGCATAGCAATGGGACACATTACCAAAACAGAAAGACATCCAGAATGGGAGAATGGGAGGTCATTACACACTGTATATTAGAAAAAGGACTAATAACCAATATATATAAAAGACTCATTGAACTTAGCAACATGAAACCAAAAACAACTCCAGTAAAAATGGAGAGAGGACATAGCCAGAATCTTCACCAAAGAAGAGATCCAGAGGGCCAACAGACATGAAAAAAAAAAAGCTCAAAATTGCTGATTATCCAAGAAATGCCAATAAAGACAACAAAAAGATATCACTTTTATATCTGTGAGGATAGCATACATCAGAAAGGACAGAAACAACAAATGTTGATAAGGATGTGTAGAAAAGTAAAAAAAATAATAATAAAATAACTAGTATAGTCACAAGCCCTTTGGAATACAACTAAAATAGGCCTACTAACTATCTACAAAATGGAGACAACTCCTCCCCCCAACTCTTCATCTGCACTATTCCAGCCTTTAGTTCATGATTAGTCAACAATTTGTTTGGTTTTATATGTTAACTCTCTTTTCAGCCACCAGGTTCCAGATGCTAGCTTGATGCCATCCATACTTCCCTGGACAGACAACCCCACCAATGTGTCCTGGAGCTCCAATTCCCCAGAACCCCGCCCCACTAGGAAAAGAGAGAGAGGGAGGCTGGGAGTATGGATCGACCTGCCAATGCCCATGTTCAGCAGGGAAGCAAGTACAGTAGCCAGAACTTCCATCTTCTGCATCCTACAATGATCTTGGGTCCATATTCCCAGAGGGTTAAAGAATAGGAAAGCTATTATAAGGGAGGGGATGGGATACAAAGTTCTGGTGGTGGGAATTGTGTGGAGTTGTACCCCTCTTATCCTATGGTTTTATCAGTGTTTCCTTTTTATCAATAAAATAAAATAAAAATATTAATTAAAATAATTCAGGGTTGAGTAGTGGTGCACCTGTTACAATGTGCAAGGACCCAGGATCAAGCTCTCAGTCCCCACCTACAGGGGAAATGCTTTGTGAGTGGTAAAATATTGCTGCAGGTATCTGTTTCTCTCTCTCATCCCTTTTCCCTCTATTTCCGGCTATTTTTAACCAATAAATAAATAAAGATAATAAATAAAAGTAAAAAATATTTAAAAAGAAAAGAAAAAGAAATCCTACACTGCTGGTGAAAATGCAGATTTGTCCAACCTCCTGGAAAACAGCCATGAGTCTTTGCAGGGCACTAGAAATGAATAAATCCTCTCCTGGGAATTGATCCAAAGGAAGCAAAAACACCTATCCAAAATGATATATGTACATCTGTGTTCATAGTGCACAATTCATAGTAGTCCAAACTTGGAAAGGGTGTGAATGCCCAATGATAGTTGTACACAATGGAATACTACTCCATTGTTTAAAATGATGTCAACTCTGACTTATGCTGGTTCTGGAGAATTGAAGCTGGGAGTTCTGAGCCTCAGGCATGAAAGTTGCTTTGCATAACCATTATGCTGTCTCTTAAGTTTGAGATATTTTTAAGTCAGAAAGTACTTAAGTACACACACACATACACACACACACACACACACACACACACACACACACACACACACACGGGGGGGGGGGGTCAATAGGAAAAAAAATAGCAAACTAAAACAGCTCCCAATAGTGGAAGCTAAAATATGAGTAACTCAAGAAATAATATAAGATTATAGCATGATGTATAAATATTGGCTAGAGACATAACAGGCTATATGGCACTGGGAGAAGCTCCAGTGCTATGATGTCTCCTTTCATTGTTATTTATTTATCTTTTATTATTAGTGATTTAATATTGGATTACAAAATTACAGGATAACAGGGGAAGAATTTCACCTTTTTCCCTCCACCAGAGTTTTATGTCCTTATTCTTTTCATTGGAAACTATAGTGGCTCTCCCAAGGTCATAGATATGGGCTATTATATCTGCCTGCCTGTTTGTCTATCTGTCAGTCTATATTTTTAGCCATATTTCTGTGGTCCTACCTTGCTCTTCCTTTATAAGGCACACCTATACCTATTACTACTTCTTAATGTCTTTCTTTTTTTCCTCTTCTCTCTCTGAGTCCAAATGGAATTAGGTTTAACAGCCCCCTAGTCATCTTCCCACACCTTTTCCCCCCTCTAGGAGTATGGACCAAAATTCTTTATGGGTACAGAAGGTGGGAGTTCTAGCTTCTGTAATTGCTTCTCAGCTGGACATGGGCATTGACATTGGTCAATCCATAGCCCCAGCCTGTTTCTAGCTTTCCCTAGTGGACTAGGGCTCTGGGGAGGTATGGGACACATTGGTGAGGTCACCTGCCCAGGGAGCTTACAATGGAATCATAGTAGCATCAACAACTTGGTGTCTGAAAGGCAGTTAAGACATGAAACAGCCCTAGCCAGACTCACCAAACAAAAAAGAGAGAAGACTCAAATTAATAGAATTGTAAACGATGGAGGAGATATCACAACTGACACCACAGAAATCCAGAGAATCCTGCGAAACTTCTATAAAGAACTATATGCCACCAAGCTAGAGAATCTGGAAGAAATGGAACAATTCCTAGAAACATATGCCCTTCCAAAACTGAACCAAGAAGAACTACAAAATCTAAATGCACCAATCACAGACAAAGACATTGAAACCGTTATTAAGAATCTCCCCAACAACAAAAGTCCTGGACCAGATGGCTTCACAAATGAATTCTACAAAACTTTCAGGAAACAGTTAATACCCATACTTCTGAAGCTATTCCATAAGATTGAAGAAACAGGAATACTCCCTTCCACCTTCTATGAAACCAACATCACCCTGATACCAAAAGCTCATAGGGACAGAACAAAAAAGGAAAACTACAGACCAATATCTCTGATGAACATAGATGCCAAAATATTAAACAAGATCTTGGCCAACCGGATACAGCAACATATCAAAAAGATTGTTCATCATGACCAAGTGGGATTCATCCCAGGAATGCAAGGCTGGTTCAACATCCATAAGTCAATCAATGTCATTCACCACATCAGTAAAAGCAAAGCCAAAAACCACATGATTATCTCAATAGATGCAGAGAAAGCCTTTGACAAAATCCAACACCCATTCATGCTCAAAACTCTACAAAAAATGGGAATAGATGGGAAATTCCTCAGGATAGTGGAGTCTATATATAGCAAACCTACAGCCAACATCATACTCAATGGACAGAAGCTGAAAGCATTCCCTCTCAGATCGGGGACTAGACAGGGCTGTCCACTGTCACCGTTACTCTTCAACATAGTATTGGAAGTTCTTGCCATAGCAATCAGGCAAGAGAAAGAAATCAAAGGAATACAGATTGGAAGGGAAGAAGTCAAGCTCTCACTATTTGCAGATGATATGATAGTATACATAGAAAGACCTAAAGAGTCCAGCAGAAAATTACTGGAAGTTATTAGGCAATATAGCAAGGTATCAGGCTACACAATCAATGTACAAAAACCAGTGGCATTTCTTTATGCAAACACTAAATCTGAAGAAGAAGACATCCAGAAATCACTCCCATTTACTGTTTCAGCAAAATCAATCAAATACCTAGGAATAAAGTTGACCAAAAAGACTTGTATGCTGAAAACTATGAGTCGCTACTCAAGGAAGAAACTGATACCAAGAAATGGAAAGATATCCCATGCTCATGGATTGGAAGAATAAATATCATCAAAATGAATATTCTCCCCAGAGCCATATACATATTTAATGCAATACCCATCAAAGTTCCACCAAGCTTCTTTAAGAGAATAGAACAAACACTACAATCATTTATCTGGAACCTGAAAACACCTAGATTGCCAAAACCATCTTGAGGAAAAGAAACAGAAATGGAGGCATCACACGCCCAGACCTTAAACTATATTATAAAGCCATCATCATCAAAACAGCATGGTACTGGAACAAAAATAGGCAAATAGACTAGTGGAACAGAATTGAAAGCCCAGAAATAAATCCCAACACCTATGGGCATCTAATCTTTGATAAGGGGGCCCAAAGGATTAAATGGAAGAAGGAGGCTCTCTTCAATAAATGGTGCTGGGAAAACTGGGTTGTAACATGCAGAAGAATGAAATTGAACCACTTTATCTCACCAGAAACAAAAATCAACTCCAAATGGATCAAAGACCTAGATGTCAGACCAGAAACAATCAAATACTAGAGGAAAACATTGGTAAAACACTTTCCCACCTACACCTCAAGGGCATCTTTGATGAATCAAACCCAATTGAAAGGAAGACTAAAGCAGAAACAAACCAATGGGACTACATCAAATTGAAAAGCTCCTGCACATCCAAAGAAACTATTAAACAAACAGAGAGACCCCTCACAGAATGGGAGAAGATCTTCACATGCCAGACATCAGACAAGAAATTACCAAAATATATAAAGAGCTCAGCAAACTTAGCACCAAAAAAGCAAATGACCCCATCCAAAAATGGGCAGAGGATATGGACAAAACATTCACTACAGAGGAGATCCAAAAGGCTAACAAACATATGAAAAACTGCTCTAGGTCACTGATTGTCAGAGAAATGCAAATTAAGACAACACTAAGATACCACCTCAGTCCTGTAAGAATGGCATACATGAAAAAGGACAGCAGCAACAAATGCTGGAGAGGATGTGGGGACAGAGGAACCCTTTTACATTGCTGGTGGGAATGTAAATTGGTACAGCCTCTGTGGAGAGCAGTCTGGAAAACTCTCAGAAGGTTAGAAATGGACCTTCCATATGATCCAGTAATTCCTCTCCTGGGCTTATACCCCAAGGACTCCATAACACCCAACCAAAAAGAGGTGTGTACTCCTATGTTCATAGCAGCACAATTCATAATAGCTAAAACCTGGAAGCAACCCAGGTGCCCAACAACAGATGAGTGGCTGAGAAAGCTGTGGTATATATACACAATGGAATACTATGCAGCTATCAAGAAGAATGAACCCACCTTATCTGACCCATCTTGGACAGAGCTAGAAGGAATTATGTTAAGTCAGCTAAGTCAGAAAAATAAAGATGAGTATGGGATGATCCCACTCATCAACAGAAGTTGAGAAAGAAGATCTGAAAGGGAAACTAAAAGCAGGACTTGACCAAATTGTAAGTAGGGCACCCCTGTGGTGAGGGGTAGACATGTAGCTTCTTGGGCCAGTGGGGGGTGGGAGTGGGTGGGAGGGATGCGTCATAGTCTTTTGGTGGTGGGAATGGTGTTTATGTACACTCCTAGCAAAATGTAGACATATAAATAAGTAGTTAACTAATATGAGAGGGGGAAAATCAATTGTATGTCTCAAAGTTTTTCAAAACACAAACTGAATCTTTTTAATATATAGGCTGTGTATTTGATATGCAGACTCTCTCAAAAGCCTAGACCAAGTAGATTAGAAGCATCCAATAGCACAGCTATATACAAGATACTGGATACTGTACAGCAAACCATAACAAAAGGACTTTTCAAAGTTAACCCAATTACCAAATAATGTGATGATAACATTAACTATCAATTGTCTTTTTGAACCCTAAGACAGCAGGAACCTCACATCTCCACTATAGAGCCCCTACTTCCTCCAGTCCTGGTACCCTTGGATAGGGCCCACTTTCCCGTATGCCTCTCCCAATCCATATCAAATAATATTGCATCCGCCGATCACAACCTAACCAATGCAACGATTGCCACCTCAACATGCTTCACCTCAGACTGTGTCCAGAGACTTCACATGTGGAATGACAACCCTTCAGCTTCATTACTTGGGTGAGACCTTTCCTTTTATAGTACACTCTAATTTTATCTCAGGTGGTTGACTTTCTAACAAAGTCCCAAAACCTAGATATACACCAGTTTCTGTGAGAGAGAGCTTATGTTCACATGTATCCATAAACTACTGCAAAATATATACCTGAAAGTACAGTACAAACTCTAGAAGTACACTAGAGTTTGCAGTGAGTACCTCCCTAACACTTCCTCTCCATTATTCCAAGCTTTGGGCCCATGATTGCTCAACAATTTGTTTGGCTTTGTATGTTAACTCTCTTTTCAATCACCAGGTTCCAGACGCCACCAGGATGCTGGCCAGGCTTCCCTGGATTGAAGACCCCACCAATGTGTCCTGGAGCTCAGCTTCCCCAGAGACCCACCCTACTAGGGAAAGAGAGAGGCAGACTGGGAGTATGGACCGACTAGTCAACGCCCATGTTTAGCAGGGAAGCAATTACAGAAGCCAGACCTTCTACCTTCTGCAACCCTCAATGACCCTGGGTCCATGCTCCCAGAGGGATAGAGAATGGGAAAGCTATCAGGGGAGGGAGTGGGTTATGGAGATTGGGTGGTGGGAATTGTGTAGAGTTGTACCCCTCCTACCTTATGGTTTTGTTAATTAATCCTTTCTTAAATAAATAAATAAATAGAAAAAAAGAAGACAAAAAAAAAAGACATGAAACAGGACAAAATGTCTAATAAACAGGAACCAGAAAGTAAGAGCAGAACAGGTGAGGATAGGGATTTTAGGGTAGTAAAATGATGTCTCTCTTATTCTCTTTTTCTCTCTTTCAGAATGAAAAGTTGCAGAATGATGACATCATATGTGCAGGAGGCTCTGGCTCTTCAAGAATATAAAATTAAAAAATCATGAAGTATACCAACAAAAGTAATCTTTAAAGGAGTGAATTGGTAAATTAATAGGAAAGAAGGAAATCTTCCATGCAGGAGAATTCAAGTAACTTACGTAAATATTCTACCTAAAGGATAAAAAGACTAATTCTCCACTCCGTAAAACTTTCTTTCAATCCAGGGAGTCGGGTGGTAGTGCAGCGGGTTAAGCGTCTGTGGCACAAGGACCGGTGTAAGGATCCTGGTTCAAGCCTCTGGCTCCCCACCTGCAGGGGAGTCACCTCACAGGTGGTGAAGTAGATCTGCAGGTGTCTATCTTTCTCTTCCCCTCTTTGTCTTCCCCTCCTCTCTCCATTTCTCTCTGTCCTATCAACAACGACAACAATAAAACAACAAGGGCAACAAAAGGGAATAAATAAATAAATATTTTTAAAAAACCTTTCAATCCAAAGCAAACTGTATAGAAAAAGGGAGGGGGTTAGAAAGCGGAACATCACAAAGGAGAAAGCTGAACTACTACATCAGGTGATGAAATTCAATATCAGCAGAGGTAAATCATGAGTATCCTAGCATATGCCTTTGAGAGGATGTGATGAAAGTGGCACTTTATTGTTGTGATCTCCCTCCCTAGAGATCTTGGTCTCAGTTTAATCATGAGAAAGACATCAGGTAAATCCTACCTGGGGCAATGTCTACAAACTATCTCACCAGTAGTCTTAAAAAGTGTGAAGGTCATCAAAAATGAAATAGAAGTAGTGGTTACAGTTAAGAACCTAAGGAGATTCGTTTAACTCATAGTGATACACTATCCTAGATAGGATTCTAGGACACAGCAAAAAGTAAGTAAAAACAATGGACATCTAAGTAAAGTATTTTCTCTGGAAAGTAGTCTGGAGAACTCTTACAAGGCTAGACATAGACCTTCCATATGACCCAGTAATTCCTCTCCTGGGGATATACCCCAAGGATTCCATAATGCCCAACCAAAAAGATGTGTGTACATCTATGTTCATAGCAGCACAATTCATAATAGCTAAAACCTGGAAGGAACCCAGGTGCCCAACAGCAGATGAGTGGCTGAGAAAGTTGTGGTACATATACACAATGGAATACTATGCAACTATTAATAACAATGAGCCCACCTTATCTGACCCATCTTGGACAGAGCTAGAAGGAATTATGTTAAGTCAGAAAGATAAATATGAGTATGGGATGTCCCCACTCATCAACAGAAGTTGAGAAAGAAGAACAGAAAGGGAAACTAAAAGCAGGACCTGACCAAATTGTAAGTAGGGCACCAAAGTAAAAGCCCTGTGGTGAGGGGTAGACATGCAGCTTCCTGGGCCAGTGGGGGGTGGGAGTGGGTGGGGTGGGAGGGATGGGTCACAGTCTTTTGGTGGTGGGAATGGTGTTTATGTACACTCCTAGCAAAATGTAGACATATAAATCACTAGTTAATTAATATGAAAGGGGGAAATCAATTGTATGTCTCAAAGTTTTTCAAAACACAAACTGAATCTTTTTTAATATATAGGCTGTGTATTTGATATGCAGACTCTCTCTAGACCAAGTAGATTAGAAGCATCCAATAGCACAGCTATATACAAGATACTGGATACTGTACAGCAAACCATAACAAAAGGACTTTTCAAAGTTAACCCAATTACCAAATAATGTGATGATAACATTAACTATCGATTGTCTTTTTGAACCCTAAGACAGCAGGAACCTCACATCTCCACTATAGAGCCCCTACTTCCCCCAGTCCTGGAACCCTTGGATAGGGCCCACTTTCCCGTATGCCTCTCCCAATCCATATCAAATAATATTGCATCCGCCGATCACAACCTAACCAATGCAACGATTGCCACCTCAACATGCTTCACCTCAGACTGTGTCCAGAAACTTCACGTGTGGAATGACAACCCTTCAGCTTCATTACTTGGGTGAGACCTTTCCTTTTATAGTACACTCTAATTTTATCTCAGGTGATTCACTTTCTAACAAAGTCCCAAAACCTAGATATACACCAGTTTCTGTGAAAGAGCTTATGTTCACACATATCCATAAACTACTGCAAAATATATACCTGAAAGCAGAAGTACACTAGAGTTTGCAGTGAGTACCTCCTAACACTTCCTCTCCACTATTCCAAGCTTTGGGCCCATGATTGCTCAACAATTTGTTTGGCTTTGTATGTTAACTCTCTTTTCAATCACCAGGTTCCAGATGCCACCAGGATGCTGGCCAGGCTTCCCTGGATTGAAGACCCCACCAATATGTCCTGGAGCTCAGCTTTCCCGAGATCCACCCTACTAGGGAAAGAGAGAGGCAGACTGGGAGTATGGACCGACTAGTCAATGCCCATTCTTCTAGCGTTTGCCCTTCTTCTGTAGCCAGTCAACAGCATCAGGTTGAGCCTGATGTAAAGTTTTGAGACCTCCTTTGAATCTGGAGAGGTGGCAGTCGTTGACTATGTGGGTCATAGTCTGTCTGGAGCCACAGGGGCAGTTTGGGTCTTCTCTGGCTCCCCAGTGATGGAACATAGTGGCGCACCGGCCATGACCTGTTCGATAGCAATTGAGGAGGGCCCAATCATAACGTGCTAGGTCAAAGCAGGGTTGACGCTTGCAGGGGTCTGTGATGAGGTGTTTGTTCTTTACCTCAGCTGATTGCCAACTCTGTTTCCAAGAGACTGGAACAGAGAAGTTCAGTGTAGGCATAGGGGACCAGATTGGGTGACAAGACGTCAAGCCTTGGACAGGGTGGGCGAAGATATCCACGTATATTGGCAGGTCCCGTCAAGCGTAGATGTGGGAAATGAACTAGATGATGCCGCATCCCGATGAATATCTGGCGGGGCGATGTTGCTAAGAACTGGCAGCCATGGAACCGGGGTGGAACGGATGGTTCCAGAAATTATCCTCATGGAGGAATACAATTTGGAATCGACCAAGTGGACATGGGGGCTACGGAACCATACTGGGGCACAGTATTCTGCAGTGGAATAGCATAATGCCAGAGATGATGATCGTAGTGTGGAAGCGCTCGTGCCCCATGAGGAGCTGGCCAGTCTTGC
This sequence comes from Erinaceus europaeus, assembly GCF_950295315.1. Lineage (NCBI taxonomy): Eukaryota > Metazoa > Chordata > Mammalia > Eulipotyphla > Erinaceidae > Erinaceus > Erinaceus europaeus. Next base: position 22,032,033 of record NC_080174.1, read on the forward strand.
AATGATGTTATTCCTCGCGCCCACCTTTGCTGCAGTTTTTATGAGATGTTCGTGAAATGACAGAGTGAGATCGAGAGTAACGCCAAGATAGACTGGCTGGGCTTCATGCCAGATTCTCATATCGCCAAGCTGCACATTAAGCTCACGCGAGGCTGAGGCATGGTGTAGATGGAAAACAGATGATACCGTTTTTGCAGTGCTAGGGATTAGTAGCCATTTTTTACAGTAATCAGATATCAGAGACATGTCTTTCGTGAGTGTTTCCTCGAGGATGTCGAACTTGGATGCCTGAGTTGCACAGCAGATGTCATCGGCGTAGATGAACTTCCTTGAAGAAGTTTCTGGGAGGTCATTGATGTAAATATTAAATAGCGTAGGAGCCAGAACAGAGCCCTGGGGGAGGCCACTTGAGACAAGTCTCCATCTGCTAGACTTGTCACCCAGATGCACCCAGAATCTTCTGTTTTGGAGAAGAAACGATATAGTGTTGGCCACCCATGGAGGCAGGCATCTTGAGATCTTGACTAGGAGACCACGGTGCCAAACCGTGTCAGGCTGCTGTGAGAGCAACAAAGGCAGCACCCATCTTTAAATTCTTCTGGAATCCATTTTCAATGTAAGTTGAGAGGACTAGGGCTTGTTCGCAGGTAGATCTTCCTGGGCGGAAACCAGCTTGGGCGGGTGATAGGAATTTCTCTGTAAGATGAGAAATACGTGACAGAAGCAGCCTCTCAAGGAGTTTGTAACACACGGAGAGGAGAGAAATTGGTCTATAGCTGGCGGCCAGTGTTGGGTCTTTCTTTGGTTTCAAAACCGCTATAATCTTTGCATGACGCCAAACTTTGGGCATAGACTCAGATTCCAAGATGTGGGACAGGAATGAAGCGAGCCACTTCTTTGCCATGGGACCCAGGTTAAGAATGAGTTCTGGGGTGATGTTATAGCCAGCAGCTGTTCCCAGTTTAACCCTCTTCAAAGTGTCTTCCAGTTCAGACAATGTAAAGGGAGAGAGTTTTGGAGATGGACAAGATAACCGGAAGTGGGATGACCACTCATGGGAAATTTCTCTTTTCCAGACTGGGTCGATCTTAGCACATCCAACTTGAGTTAGGTGACTGGCCACTGAGTTTGGAGATACGGGAGGATGGGAGACGGGAGGGGGTTGGCTACCAGCACCCAGTCTGTGAAGAAGCTTCCAGGCCTTCCTACTTGAGTGGGTGAAGTTCAGACTATCCGTGAGTTGTTGCCAGCGGGCTTGGCGTGCTGCATCCAGGGAGGCAATGAGATGGTCAGCCACATCTTGGTCGCCCGACTCATCATACTGCTTTAGTAGTTGCTTGCAATCAGCATCAAGACAAGGCGTATAGTTAGCACATCTCCCACGAGGAATGGCTTGGGAAGCTGCTTTGAAGATGGCTTGGTGGAAGCGCCTGTAGGAATCTTCAGAGGGGATAGAGTTAATTGGAATTGCAGGAATAGATTTGTTGGTAAGATCACTGAACAGACGCCAGTTTGCTTTCCGAAAGTTCCATCTTAGTTTCTTCGAGCACAGAATCAGTGGGAGCTGGAGACCAATGTGGATGATAGCTGGGCGGTGATGACTGTGCGGGAAGATCTTGAGAACTTGTCTCGTAGCGGGAAAGGCTTGGCCGTTGACTGTGCTAATCCAGCACAGGTCGGGTGACGAGTCTTTATTCCATCTAGCACTGTGAAAAGAGCCTGACTGTTTGGGATCGTATAATAGGGAGAGGTCATTCGCTGAAGCCCAGTTGGCTAAGATAGAGCCGTCAGCATGAGTGGAGGAATAGCCCCAGTCTTGGTGATGACTATTAAAGTCTCCAACGTAAATGGCTGGGTGATTCGGGCTAGGCAGGACCTCATTATCCCATGAGGCACTGGGAGGCTTATATATGTTGACGAGCTGAATAGTTCCAATAGTAATTGAGTCGTAGAAGGTCGAAGAGGCCGTATGGTAAACGTCCGCAAGACACGATTTGGCATAGATGGCTCGGCCGTGTTTAGGATGGAGATTATAGCATATTACATCGAATCCACTGATGGTGAATCGAGCAGCTTCATCGACTGCTATATGTGTTTCTTGTAGGCAGATAACATCTGCCTGATGCTGTATCGCCAGTTGACCAATAAGAACGCGTTTGGCAAAGGACAGCCCCTCAACATTAAGTTGGAGGACTCGAAGAGCAGGACCAACAGCTTGAAAGCTGTCAGGAGCTGCTTGTTGCTGGCTTTGAAAGTGACTGGGATCCATGTGGATTCAGTAGGCTAGATCGTCAGTTTCCCCAATGAATGGGTACTCACGGGATGCACCACAGGAAGGTCGATCTAATGCATCCCCATGTCAACGCCCATGTTTAGCGGGGAAGCAATTACAGAAGCCAGACCTTCTACCTTCTGCAACTCTCAATGACCCTGGGTCCATGCTCCCAGAGGGATAGAGAATGGGAAAGCTATCAGGGGAGGGGATGGGATATGGAGATTGGGTGGTGGGAATTGTGTGGAGTTGTACCCCTCCTACCCTATGGTTTTGTTAATTAATCCTTTCTTAATTAAAAAAAATTTAAAAAAAATTGTACCACAATAATTTCAGATGTATGTAATAGGGTGAACTGGGTGTGAACTCTCTCCATTGTCTTCATATTTCTTTTTATTATTTCTTTATTGGGGATTAGTGGTTCACAGTCGACAGTAAAATACAACAGTTTCTACATGCATAACACTTCCACACAACAGTACAACTACCACTAAGTCCTCCTTTGTCATCATGTTTCAGGACCTGAGCCCTCTCCCTGCAACCCAGAGTCTTTAACTTTGGTGCAATATATCAATAGCCTTCATATTTCTGTGTAACTCTATTGTAAAATAAAAAGTTTATTTTCAAAAGGAAGCTACATGTGGAAATGATATTGGTTAGCATAGTTCTAATCCAACTACTAATATTCAGAAAACACACAGAACTGGAAAACATTTTATACAATACTTTGCATTGCACTCAGTAAAATCTGGGCTGTAGAAATGACCACTGGACAAATGACCCAGTTTCTTCCATGAAAAAAATTCTAGGGGGAGAAAGAGAGAGAAAACTGAAGATTAAAATGGATAAAGGGACATATCAACTCATCACAATGTAGGAACCTTATTTGAATATTTACTGCAACAAATTAGAAGCAAAACTATAGTATTACAAAACAAATGAAAATTTGAATACACTGAATATTTGGTATGTGATACTATTATAATCACTTTGCAAAAAATCTTATCCTGTAGAAATATATTTAAATATTAAGCTATATGATCTCAGATACTTGCTCTAATATAATATGAGGTTGGGAAGGCTGGTTGGTGGGAACATAGGTGAGGCAGTTTGACCTTGGGCAGTTAATTGTTGTAGCTGGGTTGTGACCATGTTTAACCTTTTTATATAATACAAAGATAAATGAAGTAAAACTTACAAACTAAAAGTAACTACCTGATAAGTCTTACTGTATAGTACTCTGTTTCTAAATAGTAAGGTATTTCCCTCCTACACAACACCAATTCTCAAAATAGCAGCTTGAAGATAGAAAGTAACATTTAAGCTGTGTCTATAGAAAACCAAAAAAAAAAAAAAAATCTGGGAGTCGGGCTGTAGCGCAGCGAGTTAAGCGCAGGTGGCGCAAAGCACAAGGACCGGCATAAGGATCCCGGTTCGAACCCCGGCTCCCCACCTGCAGGGGAGTCGCTTCACAGGCGGTGAAGCAGGTCTGCAGGTGTCTATCTTTCTCTCCTCCTCTCTGTCTTCCCCTCCTCTCTCCATTTCTCTCTGTCCTATCCAACAACGACAACAACAATAATAACTACAACAATAAAACAACAAGGGCAACAAAAGGGAATAAATAAATAAAATTTAAAAAATCTACTGGTTGATTTAATTAATTCAGATAAAGATCTAGTCAGTTTAGAAGAGGAAAAACAATCAAACAACTCACTTTACCGAGTTTGCTAACTAGTACCTTGCATAGTGCTATTCATATAAGAAGTGATTAATGTCTATTGGTCAACAAATCAAGTAATTTAACATTTGCTCTGGCACTTTCATCAAGATTTAGCTGTGAGCAACAAATATAAAAGAAATCACAAAGCTAAAAAAGATAGTTCTAAGCAAACTGTGGAAAAAGCAACATTTGTTTCTTAATTATTCTTGTGCAATGTACGTCACTAGGAACACATAACCCGAGATGATGACAAGAACCAGATAAGGAAATTATCATTAAATTAAGCTTGATAAATAACTATGAAAAAAATATATGTTCTTACTAAATAATATACATGTATTAAGCCTAATTGAAGAACTCTAATACAGAATCCTTTAAAATGTGCAAAGCATTTTCATATGGAGTATATTAGGTCACCTCATTTTGAGAATCGGAAAAAAAAAAGTAACAATATCTCTGTTTTTCAGAAAAGGCTCCGGGAGGCCTCTTAACATTCTCAATGCCAGAAGCAGAAATTTGGAAACTGGAACACAGGTGTTCTGTCAGCCAGTCTAGTGCTCTTTGTACAGTTGGATGTCTCTCAAGGAAACTACATTATATATTCTTGTTGCTTCTTCTTGGATTATAGTGGAAAGTGGGCATGAATAAATACTTACAGTTTAGGAACACAGATAATCACTCTTATCACATTTACTATTTAAATAGTGTTAGTAAACTGGTGCTTCTTTTTAGTGCGTGTGATGTGTAAATAGTCAATTTTCTGGGCAATGTAATGCTCCATTAATATTACATTCTGTCTGTTCAGTGATGTGCAGCTGAAATTCCGAAATTAAGCATTTCTGAAGATGCTGAACACTCTTCTCAATATTATCAGGCTCTGTGATGTTGAAAAATAATGTGTATTAAAGCATATTAAAATATATATAATAACTTTATAATGTCAGCTAATATAAAGCTCATTGTTCTGGTTCATTGTTTGAGAAATATCTTAATGTTTTCATAATGTTCTTCTCCAAAAGGACTTCTGTTTCTCTTCAGTTGATTTAATCCATTTAATCTATCATACCTCCATTGCTGTTTGAATACATTCTCCAGCCTACTTTATGTGCAATGAAAAGCATTCATGATAGCTTATGTGATGGCTTCTCACCTCCAGTCAAGTATTATTTCCATTCAAGTTATTTTAAACAATAATTTTGAATCATTCCATCCTTTGTCTTTGTATACAATTTTGTATCTTTTTCTCTGATTTTCTCCACATGACTCACTTTTAGCTTTGCTTTTAATTAAGGGCTTCTCTCATAGTTTCTTCCTGAGTATCCCCTTTGGAGCTAAATAGATACTTGTTTTGCACAGCAGTCTGTCCAGGCAAGAACAAAAATACAGACACGCATAGCAACAAGGTTCAAGCATATTTAATCAGAACACAGCCTAACAATTCAAATATACCCATATTTCAAGAACCACAGAACTTAACATTGTATGCTCTCTGTTTCAGCAATATAAACAAATCAATGACAAACACTGTACCAGCACTAAGTGAACACCCTCCCCAAATCACTTTCACTACCCACTGTACACTGGAGAATGTGACCTAGAAGCTTGCCAAACATATTTTCCCACTTTACCTCATGCAGAATGATCCAATTAAGAGGATCTGAAATGTCATGTTGCAAATACAAACTGAAGAAACTGCAAGACATAAATTAGAAGAGATTTCTGGGTTGGAAATAATGCCTGCTAAGCAATAGACTAACAGCATTGCATGCATTTGTGATAGCTGGGACACAAGAAGGGAACAAAGATGGGAATTTGGGGCTGAGGTTTGGGGAATTTGGTCTTCCTGAAGCATTAACACCAGGGAATTAAGGTCACCAGCTGTATCTGTTTTATTAGGTGATTCGTTTTTCTACTTCCATCAAGTGTATTCAATTTTTGTTGCTTCAGTAACAAAATTAAAGGTTTAAAGCAACAACAACAACAAAAGTTTAAAGCAATACAAATGAATATTCTTACAGTCTCAGAGGTTGAAAATCCAGTAAGAATCTCACTGGAGTCAAACTGATGTGTCATTAACGATATGCTTGATCTTGGAAGCCAGCTGGTAGAGTCTCTCTCCCAAGACTCATTCCTCATTCTCTCTCTCTCTCTCTCTCTCTCTCTCTTCACTTCTCTTCTTTATCACAGTAGGGAAAAAGGGTTTTACTTTTAAGAGCTATTGTGATTAGAAGTGGCCCATTCACATATTTCAAGAGAAATTCCCTTTTCAGTGTTTGTACCTTTATCGAGATCTTCAAAGAATTATTATTATTTTTTTTGGCAATGTGGTAAATGTATACATTGGGGATTAGGAAGTGAATTTCTCTGGGAGTTATTGTCCTAGCTCCCAAGCCACTTTCAACTTGTGTTTACCTTTTAATCTATTGACAGAATGGATCAGGGTCAAGCAACCCAACATATTCTAAGCCCATGCTTTTCTTGCTGTTCCATTTCAGTTCAGTTTATCTCTAATTTCCCCTTATGCTCAGCAATATTAAGGAATATGAGAAATTGAAAGGAAATGGATTAATTCCTCTGTTAAAAAAGGCAGGCAAGGGAGTCCAGCGGTAGCGCAGTGGTTTAAGCGCAGGTGGCGCAAAGCGCAAGGACTGGCATAAGGATCCGGTTTCCAGCCCTAGGCTCCCCACCTACAGGGCACTCACAAGTGGTGAAGCAGGTCTGCAGGTGTCTTTCTCCAGCGCTCGCTCTGTCTTCCCCTCCTCTCTTCATTTCTCTCTGTCCTATCCAACAGTGACGACATCAGTAACAACAACAATTTAAAAAAGGGCAACAAAAGGGAATAAATTTTTTAAAATGCAGTTAATTCTAAGTAAAAAAATGTGTCTACATATTAGCTATCTTCTGGGGTAATAGGCTAAGTATCTTTTCAAAAATTAAACATATCTGGGAGTTGGGCGGTAGCACAGCAGGTTAAGCACAGGACCTGACCAATATCTAGGTTTTGGGACTTTGTTAGGAAGTGAATCGACTGGAATGGAATTAGAGGATACTATGAAAGGGAAGGTCTCACCCGAGTAAGGAAGCTGAAGGGTTGTCGTTCCACACCTGAAGTCTCTGGACACAGTCTGAAATGAAGCATGCTGAGGTGGCACTCATTGCATTGATTAGGTTGGGATCGGTGGATGAATAGAACTAGATATTTTTTTATATTATGTAACTGAAGGCAAAAATCAAATGTACTTTCAAATAATTAAACTTAAGTTTTAAGGATCCTAATTATGTCACAAAGCATTTAATTTTATTTTGCATTTAATCTTTATTAATGATGCTTACAACTTGCATGAGTTTAAGATACCATAAAATTTATACCCAGTGGTGGCACTGACTAGAGGATTTTTTTTTTACTCAAATTGGGTAAGTTTTTAATAATGATGACATTTTATTTAAAAATTGCCCATCCATATGAATATATGAATACATATGTACACATGACCATCTTATACTGATGTTTTCTGCATTTTAAATGTGATAGACTAGTTTATTTATTCAACACTTTTTCATTCTTCTCCACTCTGTGTTTCTTTCTAATGTAACATATGTTCTCACCAAGACTTTGGACTTGCATTGGCCATTATATACAGACAAGAAGAGTCCTGTGTCCAGGCAGGCAACCGGAATACACTTTTGCAGTTTGTCTTTGATTTCTGCTTTCCTCTATGACTGCAGTGGTAGTTGCTTTACTCAGGGTTTGGGTATAAGGAGGCAAATGGAAGCTAGTCAAGCTCCACACACATCTGTTCAATGAGTTTTCATGGAGTGTGAGCAAAAAAGAAATGTTAGTAGTTGCACTGAAATTTGTCTATTATTTGTTGTTGTAGTAAAATACTAATTCTCATTTAACCTAATTTCTTGTTTCATCATAAGGTGTTCTCTCTCTCTCTTTTCTCCTTCCCCTATCAATTGTCTATCTATTATTTTCTTGGGTTTGCCGTATGTATATTGAACTCTTAGACGGTCTTTTATATCTTACTTGTTGATGGTTGCCAAGAACTAAGCCAATAATTGCATCCTTCCTCCTCTTTGAAGACAGTTCTATGTAGGACTCAACGAATTGCATCAACAAGGGCAATAATAATAACCACAACGAAGCTACAACAAGGGCAACAAAAGGGGGAAAAAAATGGCCTCCAGGAGCGGTGGATTCATGGTGCAGGCACCGAGCCCAGCAATAACCCTGGAGGAGGAAAAAGAAAAAAAAAGTATTAATAATAAATTGGCAGATATGTGTAAGGAAGGAAGCTTGCATCATCAGGGACTTAAGATTCCAAACCTGTGCTGCACGCTTTCCATTTATAAAATGCAAAATCAATCTCTGTGTTTTCCTAAAGTTATTTTTAAAATATGTGGTTTTTCCCTAATTATTTTTAATTATGCCCCTGTAGAATTAGTATGAATTTCCCCTATTTGCTTATCTGAAAACCCATTTTGTGAAGTGAGATGATGTCCCTTGATGGGCACTATTTACATCTTAAAACAGCTAAACATAGGTCTCTTTTATGATCCCCATCTAATGTGGCCAAATTAACGTCATTTCAATTTTTTCATTTCCATTAATTTTTCCCAATCAGTGATAGCAGATGTTATTTGCATGTGTGAGTTCATTAAGTACATTATTTCCTCAAGTACACAAAATCATGAAGAAATTTCTCCCTTCCATAAAAAGTGCTATGATTCTAAGCTGTCACTTTTTTTTTTTTTTGCCTCCAGGGTTATTGCTGGGGCTTCTGTGCCTGCACCACAAATCCACTCTTCCTGTTTCCTCCCCCCCCCCCTTTTGTTGCCCTTGTTGTTTTATCGTGCTGTTATTTTTGTTGTTGTTATTGCTGTCGTTGTTGGATAGGACAAAGAGAAATCGAGAGAGGACGGGAAGACAGAGAGGGGAAGAGAAAGACACCTGCAGACCTACTTGTTTGTGAAGCGACCCCCCCCCCCCCCCCGCAGGTGGGGAGCTGGGGGCTGTAACCGAGATCCTGATGCTGGTCCTTGTGCTTTGCACCACTTGTGCATAACCGCTGCACTACCCGCCCCCCTTTTTAATTGGACAATGGAGTTGTTGCAGCATTCTTGGTATCTTTTTTTTTTCATTATATTATTTTTCCTTATTGAAGGGATTGCTGATTTGTAGTCAACAGTAATAAAATAAAGTAGTTGATACATGTGTAACATTTCTCAGTTCTCCGCAAACATTCTAACCCCCACCTAGGTCTTCTTCCACCATCATGTTCCAGGACCTGAACACTCCTAGTGCCCAGCCCAGAAATCTTTACTTTGATGCAATACACCAAAGACTCTTGATATCTGCTTGTCTATCTATCATCATTAATATATCATTTTTCCCTGTATATCTTTTGAAAAATTCATTTTTGATAAAGGATGAACTGTTTTTGAATAGACACATAATTGTTTCTTTAATTTATAATTTAATGTGTACCTCCATCCTGTTAGAAGCTTCTAAGTCTGAACTATTTAAACAAGCCTTATTAATTTTTTTGAAGTAACCCATTATAGCTACCTAGAATCTTAGTGCTATTAAAAAAAACTACAATTAAACAAAGAAAAAGTGTAACACCAAAATTAATATGTGAAGAATGCCAGAATAGCTGTAGAGTGTGGTTGTGTGTGTGTGTGTGTGTGTGTGTGTGTGTGTGTGTGTGTGTGTGTAAATAAAAATGTTCCTAATAGGGGAAGAAAGATTTCAAGGGAGGTTATGCCATAATTATAGCATGTATCAAACAAATGTTGAGAGAGTAAATTTGATTGAGCTGAAGAAATATGTATTTCTTTTTTTTAGGAGATAAGAAAATGGAAAAAAGCACTTTTGGAACATCACATGAATGTCTAAATTCAGGCTCCGTTGATGCTTATTTGGAACCAGTTACAAAAAGAACATTTAATAACTTGACTACACATTTTTCTTATAGCAGATAGTTCATTTAGCAAAGAGAACTCTCTTCTTTTTTTTAAATTAAAAAAATGTTTTATTATTTATTTTCCCTTTTGTTGCCCCTATTGTTTTATTGTTGTTGGACAGGACAGAGAGAAATGGAGAGAGGAAGGGAAGACAGAGAGGGGGAGAGAAAGAGAGAAACCTGCAGATCTGCTTCACTGCCTGTGAAACGACTCCCCTGCAGGTGGGGAGTCGGAGGCTGGAACCGGGATCCTTATGCCAATCCTTGTGCTTTGTGCCACATGCGCTTAACCTGCTGTGCTACAGCCGGACTCCTGAGAACTCTCTTCTTTTTGGCTGAGACTAGTGAATGGCTCAAGGTCACCTGTTCTCACTGTTTTCTGAAGTTAGCTTTTTTTTTCTTTTATATATTCCATATTTTATTGAATAAATAATCAATCAATACATTAATGTTAATTTTTAAAATTTCATTTATAAAATGGAAATATTGACAAGACCATTTTATTTGTCTACTATTCAAAATCACCCATAGATTAAGCTTAAAATGTTTTGTTATTAATAGCATGTTATAAGATTATAAGATTACAGTGTATAATTTCACACCACACCCACCACCAAAGTTCTGTGTCGCCACTCTTCCACCTCCCAAAGATAACCACCATAGTTCTTGCAAGTCCTTGAAACAGCTTGCTTGCGAAGCTAACTTTTCATCAGCCAGGACATTATCATTTAACTGACCAGTCATGGGATTCAGGTATCTTAGCTCTAACATGTGCTCTAATTTGTATTGACCAAGTTCTTTTTTTTTTTAATTTCAATTTCTGCACTTGTAAATAAGGGACAGTGATGCTTCCAGTAGAAGGCTGCTTTAAGATTTTAGAAGAAAAGTGTAGTGGGTTGAATTGTGTCCCCTATCCACAAATATATTCTTTTTTTTTATTGGATAGAGACAGCCAGAAATCAACAAGGATGGGGGGACAGAGAGGAAGAGAGACAGAGAGACACCTGCAGCACTGCTTCACCACTCATAAAGTTTTCCCCTGCAGGTGGGTACTGAGGATTTGAACCTGGGTCCTTGTGCATTGCAACATGTGCTCTCAACCAGGTGTGCCACCACCTGGCCCTCACAAATATATTCTTGTCCTAATCCATGGAGTCTGTGAATATTACACAACTTAAAAAAGGGTCTTTGGATTTTTATTTGTTTGTTTGTTTTGTTTCTGATACCAGGATTTCACCTCTCCAGAGGTCCCCCCCCCCCCCAGATAGTCAGGAACAGAGATAGACAGCATAGCACCAAAGATTCCTTTAGTGAGGTGGGGTTGGATCCATGTCAAAGTAAATACATTTCATTTCATTTTAAAATAGGAACAGAGACCATACGTAAGGTTGCTGTTATTTTACAAATTATAGTATTCATAGCATAGTTTGATACAAAGGCATTTTTGTTATTGGTATAATCTAACTATAAGGCAATTTGGTAATGGTTTAAATATGAAGTCTAATATCTATACTATCATTGCTAACATTGGTGATAGTTGATAAAATATGGGAAAAATAAAAAATTAAAAAAAAAAAACAACAACAGCAAAGTGAATACACTATTCAAATGAGCTATCTTGGCAGAATGGATTTTTAATTAAGATAAGGAAAGAATCCAAGTTTGGTCAGTGGAGTCCAAATCCAATTACAAATATCCTTATCAGAGGAAGGCAAAAGGACATTAGACAATTAGAAGAGGACAGGGTCAAATGACCCTTATGCACAAAAGTGGGTGGAAGTAGCTTCAAATCAAGGACACTAACAGCTACCAGAAACTGGGAGGGTCAGAGGATGGAGTTTCCTCAGAGTCTTTGAAGGGCTTGGGGTTCTGTTAAATGTTGATAGCTTTGTTTTATTCCTCAGGTCTACAGAACTGTGAAAGAAAAAAACTGAGTTTTATCCCTCTGGGAGTATGGACCCAGGATCATTATGGGGTGCAGAATGTAGAAGGTCTGGCTTCCGTAATTGCTTCCCCACTGACAGGTCGATCCATACATACTCCCATCCTGTCTCTCTCTTTGCTAGTGGGGCAGAGCTCTGGGGAAGCGGGTCCACACTCCCAGAGGGTTAAAGAATAGGAAAGCTATCAGGGGAGTGGAGGAGATACAGAGTTCTAGTGGTGGGAATTGTGTGGAATTGTACCCCCTCTTATCCTATGGTTTTGTCAGTGTTTCCATTTTATAAATAAAAATTATAAAAATTAAAAAAATAAAATAATTGAGTTTTAAGCCACTAACTTGTGAACAAACTAATATGTAAGCCTTTTGGTATACACTGATTTCTTTTTAACTAAGAAATTAAATAATAGTTTTTGTTTTTGAAGTAGCCTAGTTTTACAAATCTACACATATTTCAGATGTATATAATTTTCCACCTCTTCAAAATGTGTCACCACACCTCCCTACACCAAAGCACAAGTATAGCTGCACAAAAGTTCACTGGGCCTTTTCTACTTTGGCATTCTATTTCAACCAACCATCCTTACACCTCAATTCTGTAGTCCAAAAGATGTATCTTCATTTGTTCCTTTTTTCTTTACTCCTTATTAAAGAGAACAGTCAGGTATTTTCTTTTTTTTCCTTTTGTAGGACAGGCTAGTACCTTTAACTGTTGGTTGTCTGAAAAGTACTTGAGCACTTCTTCAAATCTGATTAATCAACTAGGTAGAATATTCTTGAGTGAAGGCCTTATACTTCCTGAATTCAAGACATATCACAAAGCTACACTAACCAAAACAATGTTGCATTGGTATAAAGATAGACATTTAGACCAGTGGAATGGAAAAGAGAGCTCAGAAGTAAGCCCTCCCATTATAGTCTTTGGCAAGGTTACTAAGCCTATTCAATAATAGGATTATCTTTTTTAAAAAATGGGATCATAAAAACTAGATATCCACATTCAAAATAACCTACTTTTTTTTTTTTTACCTTATACATATGCTAACCTAATAACTAGTGAATTAATAACTTACAAATAAGAGCCCAATTTATGCATTTTCTGGGCAAGGGCTAGGGTTGGTGAGCAGGGTGGATATACCATTATGATTATACAAAAAGGCTTTCATGTCCAAGGCTCCAAAGTTCAATTCCACAGATTCAATTTCACACACCACAGTAAACCAGATTAGAGCAGTGTTCTGATCTCTCTCTATCTCATTAAAATAATATTTATATTTATTTGTTGAATTAAAATAAAATATATTTTTAAAAATACAATTTCTGGGAGTCGGGCGGTAGCGCAGTGGGTTAAGCGCACATGGCGCAAAGCGCAAGGACCGGCGTAAAGATCCCGGTTTGAGCCCCCGGCTCCCCACCTGCAGGGGAGTCTCTTCACAGGCGGTGAAGCAGGTCTGCAGGTGTCTGTCTTTCTCTCCCCCCTCTGTCTTCCCCTTCTCCCTCCATTTCTCTCTGTCCTATCCAACAACGACAACAATAAAACAACAAGGGCAACAAAAGGGAATAAATAAATAAATAAAATCTTTAAAAAAATAAATAAAAATACAATTTCTAGAGGAAAGCATAGAAGACTTCACAATATTAAGTTTAACTTTCTTGTATGTGTATGTATTTGTGATTTCTTGAAATTGACACTAGAAGCACAAGCAAACAGAGAAATAATAGATCAGTGGGACTATATTAAACTTGGAAACATCTGTACATTGAAGAACACAACAGTGTGAAGAGGTATTCTAAGGAATTGAGTAGTTTATTTAGCTATCTGATAAAAGCTTACTTTCTAAAATATATAAAGAACTCCAATACCTGAGAAATAGCAGAAACTAACAACTTGGTAAAAAAAATGTGTGAAGACAGGAACAGTCATTCCTAAAAAAAAATGTTATACAGATAACCACATATATGAAAAAAGGCTCAGCACTGGTTGCTGATATGCAAATCAAAATCACTGTGAGTTGTCACCTCATTATTCATTAGGATGGCAACTACCAGAGAACCAGAAAATAATGTGTTGGTGAGGATACGGGGAAATTGGAATTTTTGTCTTCTAGTAGTGGGATTATTAAGTGAAATAACCATGATCGAAAACCATGTAGCATAAAAAAATAAAAATGGAGCTACCATATTATTCCTAAACCTTCTTTTTGGCTATTTATATCCAAATTGAAAGCAGAGTCTCAAAATAATGCTTTCATATCCATATTAATAGCAGCTTTATTTATGATGCCCGTGGTGTGAAAGCAATCTAGATATCCATCAACATGTAAATGAACACACAAGGGATGGATATATATATGCACTATTAAACTTTAAAAGGAATTAAATTCTGTATGTTACAATATGGATGAACATAGAGGATATCATGCTAAGTGAAATAAGTCAGTCACAAAAAGACAAATATTAAATATGGTTTATAAATAGAATTATGCTTATACTATTTTACCCAAAACAGTCAAATTTATAGAAATAAAAAGAATGGTGATGACCAGGGGTTAAAGGGAGAAAAATTGGAGTTGTTACTCTATAAGTAGAGTTTCAGGTTTGTTAGGCTGTACTTAATACTACTTAACTGCTAACTTGAAACTAGTTATGATGGAAAATAATTTATTTTAGAACTGTAAAATGGTTTATAGGAATACATATAAGAAAGCAAGGTTAAACATAGAAGTATGAGAACATGGAGAGTAGGACATAAGAAACCTAAATTAAAAACTTTAAATTAAACCAGGAGTGAGTTGTATCCACAATAAAAATGGTATAATGGTTTGTGCTTTTGGGTCCAGGTTTCTTAGAAGCAAATGTCAACAAGGAGATCAGTTAATATGATTCCTACAATCTACAAATATGAATTTACATGATGATCTCAACTGGGTAAAAAAGTTTATCATTCATTGGATTGTCCGAAGTCATGATGTATTTTTCTCTGTTTTTCAAAGCAAAAATAAGTTAGGACTTTTTTTTTTAACAAACCAATATATATAAAACTCTAGTGAGAAATATGTCAAAATGCTAATCAAGATTATTACTGGGAAACAGATTTATGCTTTCTTTACATTTATACTCATCTTCTGAAATTTTCACAATTGATTTATGACCTGTAGTTAGGACAATGCTTTTGCACCTTTGAAGACTTTGGTGAAATTTGTTAAATACCTCAAAAGGGTGAAAGACAAAGTATTTTATGTCCAGATGTGTGCCAGGTAAACTGGTCACAGAGGGGAAAGGAAAAGTTATCAAAGAAGAAGACTGGTCTCTGTGTGGTTAACGGGTCGCAGGGTTCAGTGGAAAGCAGAGAGTATGAAGCCCTAGGTGCTTTATAGCAATAGAGCACTGAGAAAAACAGCTTCTCTGTTCTGAGGAAAGAATCAAGTTGCAGAAAACCAAGTGCAGAGGACAGAGTAGTTGAAGAACATTTTCTTCTGAAGGAAGCTATAATTTTTGCTTTTGCTGTAGTTTGTTTGGAATCTAACTTTACTCCAGACTGTAAGACTCCCAACAATTAATTGCAAAAATTCCAGGGTTCAATTCATGATTTTGAAAAAACTTTAAGTCCTCTTGAGGTGTAGTTAATCATCATAAAATTCGCCCACATAGATGTAAAAAAATCACCAATTTTTCTATATTTAGAGCTGTAAGACAATCACCGTAACCTAATTTTCATCACTTCAGCAAGAAATTCCAATTTCTATCTTGGGTAACCATAATCTACTTTTTATCTCTATAGATTTGTTTCTGATAGAAACTTACAAATGTTTTTTTAAAATAAACAATGTTTTTTTGAAGGTTATTTAAGGTTGTAATATTTATCAGTATTTTGTTTGATTTCATTGAATGGCTATACCATATTTTATTTATCTGAATCTGTTGAATGAACAATTGGGTTGTTTCATTTCTTAACTTGATTCTTAATCTGCTAATACATTTCCTCGTGGAGCCTATTTCTTAAGAGTTTTTCTTTATAAAAGTCTTATTGAGTAATTAACCCATTTGCATCTATCATAAACATTAAATGACTACTGTTCAGTTTCCAAATGACATTAGGTAACCAGTTGCCAATTACCCTTGAACATAATCAATTATTTTACTAATGTAATTTCAGTCACACAAAGAAGATTGACATTTTAGTTATATCAGCTAGCTGACTTTTTTTTTTTTTTACATTGTAAAGTAAAATGTCCCATTTCTGAAAGGTTTTCTGAAAATAATTCATTCATTCCCATCATTACCTCTGAGGCAATTGAGGGGTCTGGAGATCAGACCTGAAGTTGAGAATCCTCGTTTCAAATTGAAAAATAGTATAACAAGCACTTAGCTTTATTGTTTTCAATTACATAAAGTAACAAGGACTAATTTCCAATGCATTGGCATAAAATATCTCCAGGGGATTTGGTTTAATGAACAACTAAAAATTATATACAATGAACATATTTGCTATTGTATAGAAATGAGCTCTGTATATGAAGAGATTTGGGGCTCTCTTTGAAGAGAGGTTGAAGTCTGCTTTAGCATATTCATGAGCTTTGGTGTACAGAAAGGGTTCTTCAGCAAGGCAGTTTGTCCCAGTGATCTCTAGTGGTCTCCAGAAGCGTGACCAAGGAACTGATCACAGTGATCTGATTTCAACATAAACAAAGAACTACATTCCTCCTCCCACCCCACCCCACAATAAAAATCCAAGGAGTTCAAAGATCAAGCAATGGCAAGTTGAGTCTCTTTGCTCTGACTCCATTTGAACTTTTTTTTTTTTCCTTTTTGCCCTCTTTGCCATCGTACTGTCTAGCTCTATTGTTCCTAGTCTAAGAAGCAGAAGAGAATGGTAAGTCATGAAGAAAGTTCTGAAAAATAGGTCTGATGCTGAAGAGAAGGTAGGTAAAACACAGTGAAATGCCATGAATATAAAAGACGATTTTTTCGTAATGCCCTTCAAATCCAACTTACATCTGTCCCTGCCTATAGGTTAGGTCTTCTTCAATGTGAGCATTTAACTGGGTACACCACTGCCTGGCCCTAGGTTATGTCTTCTTCTTCTGTTTTTCTTTTTAAATATTTGTTTATTTATTTATTTATCCCTTTTTGTTGCCCTTGTTGTTTTGTTGTTGTAGTTATTATTGATGTCATCCTTGTTGGATAGGACAGAAGTTCCACACCATCAGATCGTACCCAAATCAATAGCTAGAAATTCTGAAAAAATAAAATTCAAGAGTTTTGACTCTCCTAGACTAGATTTTGTATAGTATTAAGATGGTACAAAGAGTTCAGTGGTATACTAGAACTCTGACTCTTTCCTGACTTAGCCTTTTCAGAAAATTTCTTCTTCTTTTTTTAATTTATAAAAAGGAAACACTGACAAAACCATAGGATAAGTGGGGTACAACTCCACACATTTTCCATCACCAGAAATCCGTATTCCATTCCCTCCCTTGGTAGCTTTCCTATTCTTTAACCCTCTGGGAGTATGGATCCAAGATCATTATGGGTTGCAGAAGGTGGAAGGTCTGGCTTCTATAATTGCTTCCCCACTGAACATGGGCATTGACAGTTCTATCCATACTCCCAGCCTGCCTCTCTCTTTCCCTAGTGGGGTGGGATTCTGGGGAATCGGAGCTCCAGGACACATTGGTGGGGTTGTCTGTCCAGGGAAGTATGGATGGCATCAAGCTAGCATCTGGAACCTGGTGGCTGAAAAGAGAGTTAACATACAAAGCTAAACAAATTGTTGGTTAATCATAAACCTAAAGGCTTGGGATAGTGCAGATGAAGAGTTGTGGGGGGTGTCTCTGTTTTGTAGATAGCTAGTAGGCATATTTTAATTATATTCCAAACAGAACATTCACTACAGACATGATCCAAAAGGCTAACAAACACATGAAAAATTGTTCCAGGTCACTGATAGTCAGAAAAATGTAAATAAAGACATTGAGCCTCACCCCTTTGAGAATGGCATACATCAAAAAGGACAGCAGAGGGAGTCGGGTGTAGCGCAGCGGGTCTAGCACATGTGGCAGGAAGGGCAAGGACAGGCATAAGGATCCCTGTTGGAGCCCCTGGCTCCCCACCTGTGGGGCGTCACTTCACAGGCGGTGAAACAGGTCTGCAGGTGTCTATCTTTCTCTTTCTCTCACTGTCTTCCCCTCCTCTCTCCATTTCTCTCTGTCCTATCCAACAACGACAACAACAATAATAACTACAACAATAAAAAAATAAGGACAACAAAAGAGAATAAATAAATATTTAAAACAAAGGTCAGCAGCAATAAATGCTAGAGAAGCTGTGGGGGTAAAGGAACCCTTCTGCACTGCTGGTGGAAATGTAAATTGGTCCAACCTCTGCAGAGAGCAGTCTGGAGAACTCTCACAAGGCTAGACCTTCCATTTGACCCATTCCTCTCTTGAGGATATACCCCAAGGACTCCATAACACCCAACCAAAAAGATATGTGTATACCTATGTTCATAGCAGCACAATTCCTAATAGCTAAAACCTGGAAGCAAACCAGGTGCCCAACAACAGATGAGTGGCTGATAAAGCTGTGGTATGTATACACAGTGGAATACTACGCAGCTATTAAGAAAATTTCTATCACTGAGAAAAATGCTTCACCTTCAGCAATCAATCCTGGTGACATTGTCACTTAGCCTGTGTACATTAAGGACCAGAACCCGATCATGGGGAAATAGAAAGGCATAGTAGGGGGGCAGGCGGTAGCGCAGTGGGTGAAGTGCACATGGCGCCAAGCACAAGGACCAGCTCAAGAAACCCGGTTCCAGCCACTGGCTCCCCACCTGCAGAGGAGTTGCTTCACGAGCGGTGAAGCAGGTCTGCAGATGTTTATCTTTCTCTCCCCCTCTGTCTTCCCCTCCTCTCTCCATTTCTTTCTGTCCTATCCAACAACAATGACATCAGTAACAATAACAACAACAAAAATAACCACAGCAAAGATAAATAACAACAAGGGCAACAAAAAGGGAAAAAAGTAGCCTCTGGGAGCAGTGGACTCATGGTATAGGCAAGGAGTCCCAACAATAACCCTGGAGGCAAAAATTAAATGAAGAAATAAATAAATAAATAAATAAATAAATAAATAAATAAATAATAAATAAGTGGCCTGGGAGGTGGCGCAATGAATAAAACACTGGATTCTCAAGCATGAGGTCCTGAGTTCAGTCCCAGGCAGCAAATGTGTCAGAGTGATGTCTGGTTTTTTCTCTCCTCCTATCTTTCTTGTGAATAAATAAATAAAATCTTAAATAAAAAATAAATAAATAACTTTTAAAAAGAAAGGCATAGTAGTTAAGAGACCAAGTTCTAGAAGCAGACTGCCTTGGGTCATATATACTTAATTCTCTGTGTCTTAATTTGTTTATGGAGCATAAAGGATGGTACTGCTAGTATCTATCTAGTAATGTTGACTGCTTTTCCACCTTATTTTCTACCTCACTTTTTGGGATTTACTTCTTCTGAGAAGGCTGAAAAAACTTAACAACCTGCATCTTTTTTTTTTTTTTTTCAAGCTCTTTCACAGCTAGGGACTTAGGTCCTGTCATTTGGACAGCTTTGTTTGAAATTTGGAATGCTTCTGGAAGCTACCCTCTCATCTCATTTGGCAAATAAAACCCTGGAAACACAAGGTATTTTTCTTTTCTTTTCTTTTTCCTTTCTTTCTTCCTTTTTTTTTTTTTTTTTTGCCTCTAGGGTTATTGCTGGAGCTTCGGTGACTGCACCACGAATCCACTTCTCCTGTAGGCTGTGGGTTTTTTTTCCCCTTTTGTTGCCCTTGTTGTTTTATTATTGCTGTGGTTATAATTATTGTTATTGATGTCATTGTTGTTGGATAGGGCAGAGAGAAATCGAGAGAGATGAGGAAGAGGGGAGAGATAGACATCTACAGACCTACTTCACTGCTTGTGAAGAGACCTCCCTGCAGGTGGGAAGCCGGGGCCTCGAACTGGTATCCTTACGCCAGTTCTTGCACAATTCCCTGTGTCAGATTCTACCTTGCTTGAGATATTTGCAGTATTTCTTTTCTTAGGGTAAGGTAACCTGGTGGAATCAATACCTCATAGAGTGATTGAGAAAACCAAATAATTAATATAAAATCCTAAAACCTGGTAAAGTCATGTGCTGCATAATGACTTTTCTTGCAAAGAGAACGCTGCATATATAACTCTGGTATCCAAATTCTTAATGCCTCCTGCAGCTCATATTTGCCATATCTCTTGATAGCATCATTTTCCTTTGTGCTTAATTTAATCTTCAATTGTTTTGTTCATCATAAATCCTAAAAGTACAAAAATCCACTGGATGTCATGTTCACACAAGGACAAAATTGCCTAATGATGTAATTGCTTAATGATGCATTCCTCAGAAAGCATCTCCATTGCTAAGTGAATCATGACTCCAAACTGTAAGCCCAAATACCTGTGAGATTTATTATTATGCCGACTGCTTGCCAAGAAAGTAAAATTAGATATTAAAGGTACCTGAATTGCTTTCACTTTTTGACAGTAAATTTGGCTTTAGCAATATGCCACCTAGTAGTAAACAGAATGGAGTCTGGTCATACAAGTTTATTTGCTTACATTCCCTGGCCACATACTAATTCAAGCAAAAGTTACTGGAGCTCTGCTGACCCCATTACATGACTCTTTGTTCTTTCATCTGGTCCTAAAAATGTACAACTCTAAATTACTCTAATAGCTTTGAATTCTGAAGATAGTGTGAATAGAGTTGCAAATGCATCAGAAATAGAGGTAATTATGTTATTTATTATTAGTCATTTAACATTACTTTACAGAATTATGATATTTCAGGGATATATTTTCACACCTGTATGTGTGTGCACTGCTCATTGTACCAACCACTGAAATTTGTAAGACAATTTACTCTTAAACCACCATAGTAGTCACAAAGTCAAGGAAACAGTTTGGTTCCTTTTTTTTTTTTTTCTCTTTTTTTGTAAGTTCATTTGCTCTAGTTATCTATATTATACATAGGAGCAAGATCATACAGTAATTGTCTTTCGCCAGAAATAGAGGTATTTCATTTAAATCCTCTTTTTAGAAATCAGTTTATTCAATTTCAAAAGCTTTAGTGAAACTTTTGCTACAATTTTCATCACCAAAGGCAATTTACTTTTCTCACTAGAAGGTCTTTATTCATTGTGGTATATCTATACACAATTGCATACTACTCAGCTATTATGAATAATGAACCCACTTTCTCCTACCCATCTTGGATGGAACTAGAAGGAATTATGTTAAGTGAGATAAGTCAGATAGTGAAAGATGAGTATGGGATATTCCACTCATAAACAGACTTTGAGAAAGAACAGGATGGGAAACACAAAGCAGAATTTGACAGTTTTTAGTATTGCACTAAAGTAAAAAAACTGTGGGGTTGGGGGAGGTAGATTTTCAGCTTCACTATAGGGGGATGGGGGTAGGGACACAGACCTTTGGAGGCAGGAATGGTGTTAATATGCACTACTATTAACTTATAGTCTTACAAATCACTATTTAATCAATATAAGGGGAAAATAGATTGTCTTGAATATTTGGATGCATAGACTCCAGTTCTGAGTATATAGTTCTTCAATCTAAGTACTTAAGGATTCAAATTAGTAACCTGATTGAATTTTAACTCTGGGCTTAAATTGTTAATGCCTTTCCAATAATAACTTTTTTAAAATATCAAATCACCTACAATCTTAGACCAGAGAGAATAGAAGCAACTGGTCTTGTCAGTGTATAAGATATAGTTATTTATAAATAGTACTTATTGACATAAATCATGGTGAATTCTTGTATAGTACAGTAAATCCCAACCATGGGATTTTCGAAGTAAACCAAATTCCCAAATAACTTGGTTGTTATAATAATAATAACTATCTGTTGCCTTCTTAAACTCTGAGACAGTGAGGAACACTCCTCATTCTCTATGAAACCCATATTTCTTCCAGTCCTGGAACCTCTGGGGCTTGGTTCATTTCTCTTTATGCTTTTCTTGATATATACCATTTGGTAATGCATCTGTTGATCTCACCCAAATCAATGCAACCAATACCACTTTGACATGGTTTAGACTGTGTCCAGAGACACCTGGCCCAAGATAGTAACCCTCCAGTCTTCAATTCCATTATTCTGCTGAGAACTTTCCTAGCTCATAGGACTCCTTAATTCCATTTCAGATGGTGCACTTCCTAACAGAGCTACAGAACCTAGATATAGATATAGGGCCCATGAGGTAGAGCATATATGCACATGTGTCCATAAGTAAGTGGAAAATATATACCTTAAAGTAAAAACACACAACAGTTTGTAGTGACTCAATAAGTGCATCAAACAAGTAGAAAGACCTAAAAAAGACATATAAAGTACTTAATCAAATAGTTTCTCCTTAGACTGAGATACCCTCCTCAGTTACTTCCTTTTTCACATCCCTCAATCACTATTAAGCCCAACTATGTCACATAGACTTCCTAGTTTTCTCCAATATGGAAACCCTAATTCTCACATACTGTATTCTTATCTTTAGGTTCCTGATTATTAAATAATATTCTGCTTTTTATCTTAATGGTTTTCAGCCACCAAGTTGTAGATACTACCATGAAGCCAACCTAACTTCCCTGGGCAGATCAACTCACCAATGTATCCTGGAACCCCACCTCTCCAGAACCCTGCCCAACTAGGGAAAGATAGAAACAGGCTAGGGTATGGATCCGTCTCTCAATGCCCATGTCCAGTGGAGAAGCAATTACAGAAGCCAGACCTCTCACTTTCTGCACCTCATAATGATCCTTGGTCCATGTTCCCAGAGGGATAAAGAATAAGAAAGCTTCCAATGGAGGGGATAGGATGCAGAACTCTGGTGGTAGAAATTGTATGTAATTGCATCTCTCTTATCCTACAATCTTATCATTCTTATTAAACTAATAAAAACATTCAATAAAAAGGTCTTTCTTCTTTCTCTTTCTTTCATTCATTCATTATTTTTTTCAGGGTATTAGGACACATTTGTGTTGAGACTGAACACATACATAAGTCACCATTATGCCTGTCATTACTCTTTACAAAACCCAGAATGTTTGGCTCATTGAGCTATGTCAAAAAAACAGACGTTACCTTATTTGTCCCAAGTCTCTCTATATTTTTAAAACACACTGGATGTAAAAATGAAGGTTGGAAAGATAGCTTATTTGCATAGTGTTCTTTCTTTGCATAAGCTTGGCCCAAGTTTGAGTCCAACTTCTACTTGCACAGAGAGAAACTTTGGTGTTACAGTGTCTTTTTTCCTGACTCTCACTTTTGTCTCTGTCTTTCTATCTGAAATAGTTTAAATTCAAATGGATACAGCTTAAGGCTGGGAGATAGTTAACTCTGTAGGTAATATGCCTTAACATGCATGAATTCCTGGGTTTGAGTCCTGAGAGCACCACAGCATTGGGGGTATTTTTCTTTCTTTCCCTCTGGTGTATCTCTTCCTCTATCTCATTCTCCATCTGAAATAGAGGAAACAAAGGCAAAAACAAACCAAAAAAAAAAAAACATTAAAAAAAAAACCTGTCCTAGAAGCAGTGGAATTGTACATGCGTAAGACACCCATGAGCCACCCACCACCAAAAAAAAAAAAAAAGCTACAGGCCAAAATGCCATACAATCACTTTGCGAATTGCTTTGCTACATTAAAATATACACTTATTTTTTCCTGTCGAGCATCTGTTTGTTTCAGTCACCAAAGCATGAAGAGATTATATCTGTAAACTTTGCTTCTGAGCCCAGAATTTAATATACTCTGCTGATGGTTTTCATGATGTTTCTAGACAGTAAATACAAGCAGCTTGTAAAATATTTTTATACTGGATATTGGGAGTGCTTAGTGCATACAAATATGATTTGAATTATAAGCGTATATTATTTTAAAAAAAGGCAGAAGGTCACTGGTAGAAAATCATATCATTATGATACTCAGCAATGATCACTTATAGAAACTGAGGCTTATACTTTGCTTTTCATTTGTAAACCTGCTAAGAATTGGTTTGTGAGAGATCTGACTGTTCAATTCATTTTACGTCTTCAAAGTCAGAACCCTTGTTCTTGTGTGAAGAACTGACTGAGTCTTGGACACTGAATAGGCAGTTTCTATGTAAACAACCAGAGTCTCTTGTCCCTTAGGGTG
Source organism: Erinaceus europaeus (assembly GCF_950295315.1). NCBI lineage: Eukaryota > Metazoa > Chordata > Mammalia > Eulipotyphla > Erinaceidae > Erinaceus > Erinaceus europaeus. The sequence continues at coordinate 22,056,163 of NC_080174.1, forward strand.
TGGACCATCTATACTCAAGGAAAATAATTCTGAGGAGCTCCACCCCACACCCACCCAAATAACCTTCGCTACCAGATTTTGCCTTTCACTTCATCTTGGTCTGTTTCTTCTTGTGACCAGTCTCAGAGCTCTAACAGATAAATTGAGATACAAGTGTGATCGTTAAAGTTCTGCCTGCTGGCATCCATGCTGAAGTTTATGGCATTGGTCCCACTCAATCTCTGCTCAAGTCTGGCCTAGAAATATTTCAACGGGGCCTCTATTCCTCAGTGTAGGGTATCAGATATCAGAGACGAATAAAGAATGAATAAAATCCTCCCATAAATAGAAAAAATGATCTTTCATCACTATTTGATATCCCCCAAATTAAAAATACTTCTTTTCCCCCCCTTCAGATGCACTTGATTTTGCTAATTTCACAAAATCCCTCACTTCACATCCATGACAAATGTATTACTAACTCTTAACATCCTCTTTCTCTCTTTTTAAAGTTATGTTTTAAACTAGTGACTTAGTAGTGATTTTTAAGATTGTGCTATAGGGTATACAGTTCCAACACACATCCAACACCAAAGTTCTGTGCCTCCACCTTTCCAACCCTAACTACCATAGTTCTCACAGTCTTAGAGACTACATACATATATATATATATATTTATGTGTTTCAGTTCTCTAGATTCCACTACCATCTGGTAATTGTTTTCCCCCCCACCTTCTTATTACTCCACTAAGCACAATCACTTGCAGTTCATTCCATTTTTAAAAGGTTTTTTTTTAAATATATTTTTATTTATTCTCTTTTGTTGCCATTGTTGTTTTATTGTTATAATTATTATTGTTGTTATTGGTGGTGTTGGATAGGACAGAGAGAAATGGAGAGAGGAAGGGAAGACGGGGGGAGGGGAGAGAAAGAGAGACACCTGCAGACCTGCTTCACCGTCTGTGAAGTGACTCTCCTGCAGGTGGGGAGCCGGGGGCTCAAACCGGGATCCTTATGCCAGTCCTTGTGCTTTGCTCCATATGCGCTTAACCCGCTGCTCTACCACCGCCCGACTCCCGCAGTTCATTCCATTTTATCCTCCAGGACACATATTTTCATTTTTTTCTTAACTGTAGAATGGTATTACATGGAGTATACCTTCCATAACTGTTTTGTTGTTGTTGTTGTTTGTTGGTTTTCGTTTTTGTTTAATTTTGATTGGATAGGACAGGGAGTAATTGAAAAAGGAGGAGGAATTAGACAGGAAGAGAGAAAGAAAAAACGGTTGCGCCACTATTTCTCCTCCCTGCACGTTGAGCGCTAAGGGCTTGAACCTGGGCCCTTGCATTTAGCAACACATGTGATCAACTGGATGCATCATTGTCTGGCCTCTTCCATGACTTCTCTACCTAGTTATCTGTCAATCAGCATTTAGGTTGCTTCCACATTCTGGCTATTGTGAGTAATGTGCTATGAATATGGGAGTCCATATGTGCCTTGGGATAAGTGTTTTCATGTCTTTTGGATAAATGCCCAAGAAATGTATTGCTTTATACCAAGGTATTTCCATTTTCACTTGTTTAATGATTCTCCATACTGACTTTCATAAAGACTGTATCGGTTTGCATTCCCACCAGTAGCTTACCCCTGCTTTCTTAATTTGTTGCCATTGAAGCCTCATTTCTTGTAGTGTTTAATTTTCATTTGTCTGTAGCCACCTAGAAAGACAATGCTATTTTCTCCATTATTAACGCTGTTTAATGCTGTTTAATATTCTTCCAGATAAATCACCCACATATGTGCCGTAATGTACCCTTTCCTTGACTGATGCAAATTTCTGTTGCCCTTATCTATCATTTTCACTCACCCAAAGGATTTTACATCTTTGTTTTTGTAAGAACATTCCTTCACTGGACTCCCCTCTTGTAAACTCCATTTCATTCTCAGAATTTTCGTTTCGTTGTGAATCTAATTTGTCCTATGTGTGTGTGTGTTTCTTCCTGCCTAATTTGATTAATCTTTGTAGCTTTAAAATGCAAACAGAAATGCAAATCAAGAAGTCTCTGTGTAGTTACCCTGGTGAAATAATGACTTCTCTACACATTTCAGAGCATAGCACTTATATATTCACACACTTATGAAATCAGAGGCTTCTCAATCAGGGGATGGATTATGTCCTGACTCTGCACATACCTCTATGCCTGAGCACCTCCCTCATGACCTGCTGGGCTTTTGGGACATAAAGAAGTACTTTACCAGGACTTTGATGAACGAATGTCCAACTTTGGAAAAGGAGCAAAGGACAGCTCATGATTCATCACTGTGAGTGTTATGAATGGCGGTTTGGACAAACAGCTGGGAAATACAGGGAAAAGACCTGAGAAGGGTCAGCAAATTTTTAGGAAGAATGTGCCATTGGAATGTGACTTTGAAGAACTTTGTGTCCTAAGGAAATGTAAAGAATAGTATCATGATCCGAGAGGTGGCACAGTCAATAAAGCACTGGGCTCTCAAGCAATGAGGTCCAGAGTTCAGTCCCCAGCAGCACATGTACCAGAGTGATGTCTATTTCTTTCTCTGTCCTATCTTTTTCAGGAATAAATAAATAAATTTTTTTTTAAAAAAAAAGAAGAATAGTATCTAGGCAGAATGATCCTGTGAATAGTCTATTTGTTGAAGCAAGGTTGAAAATTATCTAGCTATCTACCTATCTATCTATTATTACTCTGGGCAGCAGTCCTGTCTTTACTATTTTATAGTCATACATATTGGGCACGTTGCTTATCTGTATTCTAATATCCCACCTTTTAAATGCAAATGAAAAGAATGATGTTCTCAATCTTTCTATGAGGATCAGATGCAATGAAGATCACTTGTAAATCCTTGTTAATAGCTTGATTTTAATATATCCTGTACGTATGGTATTAACGTTTACACTCCCTGATTTGAAAGCTGATAATATTTAGTACTACAAATTACTTTAATAGTATATGATGTATGTTATTATATATAAGATACAATTGCATTAAATTATTATGCTTTAAAGAATAAAGCCCTGGGGGAGAAAAAACACATAATTATGTATGCAAAGTGTCACAGGAAATAACCTGGAAAGCACGTCTTTGGGGAGAGGCCTTGGTTGAGAAATATGTTGCAGGTAACTGTTACGTTCCACTTGACTTTTAAAATGTTTGAAGACTTAATTTTTTTTGCCTCCTGGGGCTCAGTGTCTGCACCAAGAATCCACTGCTCCTGGAGGCCATTCCCCCCCCCCCCCCCCCCCGCCTTTTGTTGCCCTTGTTGTGGCTATTATTGTTGTTGATGTCATTCGTTGTTGGATAGGACAGAGAGAAATGGAGAGAGGAGGGGAAGACAGAGAGGAGGAGAGAAAGACAGACACCTGCAGACCTGTTTCACCGCCTGTGAAGCGAATCCTCTGCAGGTGGAGAGCCGGGAGTTCGAACCGGGAGCTCGAACCGGGATCCTTCCGCCAGTCCTTGGGCTTTGCACCAATTGCGCTTAACCCGCTGCGCTACTGCCCAACCCCCGACTTAGAGCAAATTTTAAAAGTTTGAATGGAGAAACAGAGAAGAAAATTAAAAATAATTATTATTTTGTTTATTTATTTATTAGATAGAAAAAGCCAGAAATTGAGAGGCATGGAGAGAGAGGGAGAGAGACACCTACAGGCCTGCTTCACTACTCGCAAAGCTTCCCCCCTGCAGGTGGGGACTGGGGGCTTGAAGCCAGAATCTTGAGCATTGTAATGTGCACTCAATCAAGTGCACCACCACCTGGCCCCTCAGAGAAGGAAATTTATCTGTGACCTCAAGCTTTTATCTCATCATACTTCCCAATCAGGAGCACAAACTCCACCCTTTGGGACCTAACTTCACACCCTGACTCTGTAGAAGTTATTAAGGTTCTAGAGTAGCGTTCCCCTCCAAGTGAAAGTGAAGTAACATTAGTTTATGGCTTTACATAGGCTTTAGGTATTCAGTCTTTAAGTCAACATTTGTTAAATACTATTAATATATTATATTTGACACCAGAATTCTGGTTGTCAACAGAATCTCAAGGATCTCTATCTAGCCTTTTACCTGATTTACTACCTTCCCCTTGGGGTAATTATTCTTCTGTTTTTATAATCTGAAAGTTTGTTTTCACTTTATTTACTTCAAATATTTTTGTTTCTCTATATGCCATATAAGAGTGAAATTGCATCGTGTTTGTATTTCTCCATTTAACTTATGTCATCTTGCATAGTATCTCACAGCTCCATTTATGTAGTTGCCAATGGCAAGATATCACCTTTGTTTATATAGATAACTCAGTAGTACTTCAATATTTCTTTTTTATGAGGGAGAGCACACCATTAAACTTTTTTTTTTAATTTTTTTTAATTAATTTTATTTTTGAGAGAGATACAGAGAGAGACACACACTGAGAGAGAAACACCAGAGCACTGCTCAGCTCTGGCTTATGGTGGTACAGGGGATTGAACCTGGGACTTAGGAGCCTCAGGCATAAGAGTCTGTTTGCATAACCATTATGCTGTCTCCCCTGCCCATTAAACATTTTTTATATATTTATTTATTCCCTTTTGTTGCCCTTGTTTTATTGTTGTTGATACTGATGTCGATGTTGTTGGATAGGACAGAGAGAAATGTAGAGAGGGGGAGAAGACAGAGAGGGTGAGAGAAAGAGAGACACCTGCAGACCTGCTTCACCGCCTATGAAGCGACTCCCCTGCAGGTGGGTAGCCAGGGGCTGGAACTGGGATCGTCAAACCCGTCCTTGAGCTTCCCACCACGTGGGCTTAACCCGCTGCGCTACCACCCGACTCCCTAAACATTTTTTTTCAATGAACTGTATAGAGACAGAGAGAAATTGAGAAAGAAGGGGGAGATGTAGAGGCGGAGACACAGAGAGGCACTTGCAGGCATTGCTTCACCAGTTGTGAAACTTTCCCCTGTAAATGAGGACTAGGAGCTTGAACCTGGGTCCTTGTGCATGGTCATGTATACATTCTACCAGAGGTACCAACACCCAGCCCCTTCTATTAATATAACTTAATGGAGGTCCTACAGCTTTGTGTAGTCATTATTTGCTGCAATGACGAGAAGCAGAGATGGGAGAGGTAGATTGGTGAGGGCGGTTTTGTTTCCTGGCCAGAAGCTAGGGATATTAGATGCCCTGCAGTGTGTGGAGAGTCTTGCTCAACATAGCATTTGTCCTGTATCTCGAAACTTTTGTGTGATCCACTGGACATGTGACATCTAAAAAAAAAGTCAGATAAAGTTTTTTCTTTTAATTCTATTTTTGTTTTCTAAGCTCAGAATTTAACTCAGCACCTACACATTAGATTTTCTAAAGGCGCTTTTCCAAGTTTTACTCATTGTACTTCATCTGGAACTTTATGAAATGCTTTCCACTATTTCAGGTATCACATCCCCAGTAGCAATGCCATATGTAATATTTGAGTCTTCAACATTTGGTATCTGGTGCACCAGTGATTTTAGCCAGATGTGTAGACATGTTTATCCCTGCTTTGAAAATTTTAATGAAAAGAAAGTATGTTGGTGATTCATTATGTCCTGTTTTCTTAATTCCAAATTTATTGATGCATTTACTTCATGATGTCTTAGTCTAGTATGGATATACTTAATATAATTTACTTATCGAAAATACAGTTTATGTAACATTACTTTTCTTTGAAATTTTTCTTTGTTTTGCAGTCCCAACCATATACTGAAATTTTTTTAAATTATGGCAGTAAGGATGTTATATTAACTACATTTCAGGATCGTAAAGGAATGTTAACAAGTATATAGCAATCAAAGTGGGTGAGTCTGATAGCGTTGAGTACAACTGCTGTTAGGAAGCCTGGAAATTCTTTGTATTAGATCTGAGTCCCTCCTGTTGTTGCTTAATGACGTTCTCTATCAATAGTGATTCCCCCTCTTCATTTAGAGATGAAAAAATAACTCTTCAGAACCACATTAAAATGTTCTCTTTTAGTTCCAAGCTGTAAGTGATTTTACATTTATACTCCTTAGGTTTGACTTTCAAGTTTTTTCTTGGGGCTGGGCTGTGAGGCACTGCGGAAAACACACACATATTCGCATGTTTGAGGACCTGAGCTTAAGTTCCCAGTCCCCACCCAGAGGTGGGGGGCTTATGAGTAGTGCTGCAAGTCGCTTCCTTTCTTCCTTTCTTTCTTTCTTTCTTTCTTTCTTTCTTTCTTTCTTTCTTTCTTTCTTTTTCTTTCCTTCCCTCCTTCTTCTTTCTTTCTTCCTTCTTTCCTTCCTTTCTTTCGTTCTCTTTCTTTCCTTTCCTTTATCTCTTTCCCTCTTCCTTTCTCTCCCTCCTCATCTTTATCAGAAAAGAAAAATAAAGAAAAAAAGAAAAATCTGCCTGGAACCCTGGATTCATGTAGGCAACTAGCCTTAGCAATAACTGTGATGACATTTAAAAAAAAAGTATTTTCTAGACATTGATACAAATGTGCATAGCTCCAGTTTTAAAATTCACATTCCTGTGATCCATTTACTGTGACCTTATCTGAGTGTCCTTGACCAGCTGTGGAACTGGTCTTGCTTCATGATCTGTGGGGCCTTGAGTGTCTCTGCCCCCAGAACTGGGTCTGTTACACTCAGCATTCTGGCCTTCACACTTGGAATTCACCAAGCTAATTAGGCTAGTTAAGGGTCCATAAAAGCTGAAATCTGTTGAAGTTTAAGCTTATTCATTTCTTTCAGAAAAACTTGCAAGGAAGCTCCTGTCAGCTTTTGGAACGGCAACAGAATCTCAAAGGCTTGGCATGAGAAACATTTGAAGGCGCCCACCTTCCAGGCCAAAGATTCTAGTCACAAAGCGTCCCGATTCAACTTTTTCTCTTGAGATAAACTTCAAAGTATGCAGAAATAAAATAAAAAAAAAACTCACATAATGAAAATAAACCCAGAGGATAACACAACTAAGACTTACTGGAAGCACATTTCTCTCAGTGCACCTCAGTTCTCTTGTCTAGAAAACTGCATCATGGCACTTAATTACTTATATGGAAGACAAAAAACATATTTTCTGATCTTTACTCAATTTATCCCACTCATGCATTCAAAAATGTTTTGACTTGCATCTTAAAATCAAGTTGCATGTTCTAAGCACTTTAATAATATTAGATCAATTACTGAAACAGCTATCTAAGAGAGGTACTTCTATTACTCTTATTTTGTAAACAAAAATGTAATCACTGTTCTCTATTTTTCTTTGGTGGTGTTTCTCTCATTGTTATTTTTATTGTGTGTGTGTTGCTATACAGAGGTTTTAAAAGCGTTACATAATTAAGTCTTAAAATCAGCAACTTTGCTTGAATGTTTAGGAATAACCTGGAAATGACTGCAATTGAGATAAGAGCAATGCATAATCTCAAGACACAATGACTGGAGTTGTGGGGCCTTTTTTGTTGTTGTTGTTGTAAGTAAAAATATAAATCACTTAAAGAAAATTCCATAGATAGCCAAACTGAAACCTCTTAAGAATCTCATTTAGCCATTAGATTCAAGTTGGCTGAATAATGCAGCACCACAGGTTTAATCTCTTGGATTTCTTTTGTTTTTATGTGCTCTTGGCATAACCTAATTCCCCCTCCACTAGTGAATTGCTTACCTCCAGGCTTTCTGATGGTGGCAGGGAAAGAAAAGGCATTGTTCACACATTAATGCACATATTCAAAGAGCAAATGTCCAACTTCATGACTACCGTAGAGGGTCATTCATGCTTTTTGCCTGCACCTATATAATACCATTTATCTGAAAGTTTTTGCTAGAACTGGATTCAAACCTAATGTGCATTCAGACAGTTGATTAACAAAATTACCAAAGTGCTTGTGAAGTCTTGAAAATGGTGGCCTGTTAAGTTAGACCTTTCCTACAGGAGCATTTAAGATTTTTCAAAAGCAGGCTACACAGAAGCTTTTCATGTTTGATCTTCTCTCTTCATATCATTTCTTTAGTGTTTTGAAATTTCTATTATTCCCTATTTTTGAATTCTGAATTAATGCCATTTAGATTTGGATTATTGTCAACTATCAATTAGTAAAGAGAGTTGTGGGACTGCTCTCCCTTTTAAATTTTTTTTTTTTCCATTCCATTGAAATTTTACAGCAGGCTTCCTATTAGCTGTAATGGCCAGAGAATGTGGAGGTCTGGTTACTTGGATAAAGAAAAGTTTATGAAAAAAACCCATTCTGTTAGAACTTTTGGACTTCTTTATAAAATTATTAGTCCACTTAATGGCCTTGGAAAACAAAATGTGTAATATTAAAAATATCACTACATCTTTCTTTGAGGACACAGCACCTTACCCTGAAGTTCCTTTGTTATTGCACAGAATTACATTTGGGAATTGAATGAGACAAGACTTAGTCTACATTGCTGCCTGGGCCCACCTATTCTGGAATTCTCGTTTACTTAGCAGCAAGATGAACAAAATCTTAGGCAACTTGGGTGGGTTTAAATTCTAATTTTACTTATTACTGACTGTATAACCTTAGGCATATTAATTATCATCTCTGTATTTTCTTATTCATAATGTGAGAAAAATAGTAGATCATATCACACCTCATTAATACTAATATGATGAATATTAATATTCATATAGAAGGAAGAAGGCGACCTGGTTTGAGCCCCTGGTTCCCCCCCTGCAGGGGCGTCGCTTCACAGGCGGTGAAGCAGGTCTGCAGGTGTCTGTCTTTCTCTCCCCCTCTCTGCCTTCCCCTCCTCTCTCCATTTCTCTCTGTCCTATCCAATAACAACAACAATAAAACAAGGGTAACAAAAGGGAATAAATAAATAACTATTTTTAAAAAGAAGGAAGAAGGAGAATGCTTGTATGTAATATTAGCTAAAATGTAAAGTCTAAGAATACAGTTCCCCAAACCTTGCTTTGATACCAGCAATAAGTTCCAGAGATTCTCAAAGCCAGTAGCAGATCTGATAATACAAGAACACTGAAAGTACTCACAGACCTTGATGAAAACTGTTGGCTATGGTTAATACAGGGAATAAAGGAAGAGTCTAGGAATGTTCCAAAGTCAAAATTTTCATTGTCCTTAGGATGGCTCATCCTCTGGTTATTGATGTGTGATAGTCTAGGCTTATTTGACTCTGCATACTCCTATTTAGGCTTTATAAAGGTTGCTGCCTTTCCTGACAGGTACTTCTATCTCTCTGATTCATATATTCTCCTTAAAACCCAGAAACATCTTTGCTTTCTTCACCATTAACTTTTCCCTCAGCTATTCAATTTTTCCCTTCTCTGGTCTAGAGTATTTCTATTCTGAATGGCACATATTTAACAGTGTCCTATCTTGAAGTCTTTTTCCTACTTTTGAGTTGTAGTTTGTCTCTCCTGGAGGTAGCAGTACTTTCGTATCAAGGGAACAACTTTGATCTTTAATTTAGTCCACTTAAAAATTCCAGTGCATGTTCACAAGTATGAGATACTCAATTTACTTTGTATGAGGCACCAGTAGGTGTTTTGGAGAATACAAGGAAAAATTATTCCCTGCTTTCAGAGACTCAATTTTTTACTTGAAAAAGTAGAAAAGGAAAAATGGATTTTGCAATACCAAACAAAATGAAATAAGTACAAAAATACAGGTCAAGGAAAGTGCTGGGAGAATGCAAATGAAAAACAAGCAAGATGAAAAGCAACTTTGTGGTGGAACAGTTAAATTTACATTTTTTTATACCTATCATGAGATGTAATATAGATATCAGTTGTTAATTTAGGAAAATTTTACTCATGGGCTGGGCAGTGACACATCCAGTTGAGTCCAAGACTAGGGTTTAAGCCCAGTATATTTACCTGTATGGGTGAAGCTTCAAGAGCAGTGAAGCAGTGCTCTTTCTCTCTCTCTCTCTCTCAATCTCCCATCTCTTCAGTTTCTGGCTGTCTACCCAACAAATAGAATATTTTAAAGTTTTTTCTCTAGCATGTTTTTAAAATTATATTTACTTACTTTATCTTAAAGAATCACTATTCGTGCTACAAAATATCAAAGACTGCTTATATATTTTTTTAAATATTTTATTTTTTATTTTTAGTGAAAGAGGGATACAGAGAGAAAGATACACAGAGAGAGCTACCAGAGCACTGCTCAGCTCTGGCTTATGGTGCTGCTGGGGACTGAACCTGGGACTTTGGAGCCTCAGGCTTGAAAGTCTTTTGCATAACCACTATGCTGTCTCCCCAGCCCAACTGCTTATCTTTTAAGAACAAGGCCAAAATGACATCTCTTTGAGACTGCTATTACAACTATAGTCATTTAACAGTCTCTAGTTAAAGGAAGCTTCTGAAATTTTGTGCATTCTGAGTAAGAGTATCATTTTTTACCAAATGCCCATACTGAATTCTATAAAAATGAGTGAACGTATATTTTAAAATCTTTAGAGTCTACTAGATGACTTCAAACATTTCTCAGGAAAAAAAAAAAAACCAACTTTTTTTTTTTTTAATCCAGAGGGAACTCAGTTCTAAAGGCAAAACTGCTACATTCAATTCTCACACATTTCAATTCCAATTCGCAGATTTCCAACTCTGAGGCTACTTTCCTCCACCTTTCACATCACATATTTTATCTGACCTGTTGACTTCTTCAGATTGCATGGGTCATTCGTGTGACAAACTAGAGTTTTCCAGTCCATAAAGGTATCAGTGGAAAAGCCACAAGAAGTACTCAAGATCACTTATTTCTTGGAAGTGCATTAATTATGCCAAGCCTAAATGATCAATTTTCATGGGTGTTTCATAGCAACCACTTGACTACTACTTCAAAAATCTGATTCAGTAACAGCATCTTGTGGTTTTGTTTTTGGCTATCATTTTTGCTGTCAAAATGAAATTCATTAGAGAAATTATGTGAGGAGTCTATATGGAAGAGGTAAACATTTGGTAATAGCACTTGTAAATATATACACTTATTTGTTTTTGTAAAGTAATTTATGTTGTTAACTTTCCCACTAGACTCTAAATTTCATAAGAGCAGGAACATTGACCTTCTCACCATTATAACCTCAGTTCCATGTGAAATGCCTATCATTTATGGTCAATATAGTTTAGATGAATGGATGAACCTGAAGGCAGACTTTGGCACAACTGCTAAGTTCTTTCTGGCCAGTAAATATACCTGTTAGAAATAAGGAGACAGTCACAAAAAGTATACTAATCAAATTTGCAAAATATGAGGACATCTGAGGGGAAGTATAGGTTGAAACAACACATGAAATTGTTGTTTTTGATGCTTCAAAAACTGCTAAGGAATATATATATATATACATATACAAGGAATATATATATATATATATATATATATATATATATATATATATATATTCCTTGATCCTGATAAAATTGGAATCAAAACTTGGAAGCTAGGGATAGCTCTTGGCTCAACAATAAAATGTGCTTTCTAACTCTCAGAACTGTTTACCAGATAACTTCTTGCTGACTGAATGATATCCAATCAGCCAGCAACTCTGTGAAGATCTTTGATGTTATGGAGGAATTTAAGTGACTTCAGAAAGGAGTTAGATGCTATCAGGGTTTCTTTCCAACTTCAGAGATAAGGGGCTGGGCGTAGTTGCACCTGGCTAAGCGTATGTGTTGCCAACTTCAGAGATGATGACTTGACTTCAAGGACTTCAATGAGACTTGAGAACCCAGGTCCAGGCATATTATCTCTAAGTGAGTAGTTTCCCTGAATTGTTAAGTACTTTGTGAGTTAGAATGAAGAGTATTACAGATCATGCTAAATTTCCTAGAAAAGCGAAGCTGGGTAAGATGAAAAATGAATAAAAGAGTGGGGATGGAAGGTGGCATACCTGATAGAGAGGAAGCGATATCATGTCCAAGAACCTCTGGGTTCAATTCCCCCTACCCTCAAATTCTCATATGCAGGGGAGAAGGTGGGAGGTGGGTAGGATGGAAGTCTCATAAGCTGTGAAGGCATGTTGAAGGTCTCTCTATCTCCCCATCCCTCTCAATTTCTACCTCTATACAAATAGTAAAGAAGGGAGGAATGTAAATAGATGAGCACATATGTTGGGCAATTATTGTCACAAAAATAGTATCACAGTTGATGGGACAAATTTTTTAAAATTATGGCCCTGGTGATTTAGGTTAAACCAAAAGAAATTAAATACTAGGAATACTGGCCAAGATTGTGGCTTATATGTTTTAGTTATGCTAATCAATTAGCTATATTTGTAGAGATATAACAATAGTCTGTGAGCTTGGTGTGTTCCCCCCCCCCCCCCCCCCCGCCCAGCTATCAAAGAACACATTCAATTACATGAGTATTTATTTGGCTCTATGTTTCTTAAGGGACAAGTTCACATCACACACTATGTTTTGACTAATAGCTCCTGGACACTTACTTTGCACCACTTAACACTTACCATATAACCATATAAGGACTGTTTTATTTTTTATTTATTTTTTTTAAATTTTTTAAAAAAATTTTTAAAAATTTTATTTATTTTATTTATTCCCTTTTGTTGCCCTTGATGTTTTTTTATTGTTGTAGTTATTACTGTTGTTGTCGTTGTTGGATAGGACAGAGAGAAATGGAGAGAGGAGGGGAAGACAGAGAGGAGGAGAGAAAGACAGACACCTGCAGACCTGCTTCACCGCCTGTGAAGGGACTCCCCTGCAGGTGGGGAGCCGGGGTTCGAACCGGGATCCTTATGCCGGTCCTTGTGCTTTGCGCCACCTGCGCTTAACCCGCTGCGCTACAGCCCGACTCCCATAAGGACTGTTTTAATTCACATTTACAGATGGAAACTCTTAAGACTTAAAAACACTAGTCTGCTCATGATCATACAGTCAGCAAGAAAAAAAGACAGGATTTGAATCTAAGCAATCTGGTTTCAGAATTAGGAAAATTTAACCATTACGTTAGAGGCTGGGTGGTCAGCAGCGCAGCAGGTTAAGTGCATGTGGCACAAAGCGCAAGGACCAGCTTAAGGATCCGGGTTCAAGCCCGGGCTCCCCACCTGCAGGGAATTCGCTTCACAAATGGTGAAGCAGATCTGTAGTTGTCTTTCCCCCTCTCTGTCTTCCTCTCTCAATTTCTCTCTGTCCTATCCAACAACAACGGCAAGCAATAATAGTAACAACAAGGGCAACAAAAGGGAAGAGGTAGCCTCCAGTAGCAGTAGATTCTTAGTGCAGGCATCGAGACCCAGCAATAACCCTGGAGGCACACACACAAAAAAAGGTTGGGTGGTGAAATACCTGGTAGAGAGTGCACATTGCTATTAGCAAGGACCTAGGTTCAAACTGCCCAGTTTCCACTTGTAGTAAGGGAAGTTTCTTTTCTCCCTCCCTCTCTTGCTCCTCTTCTATCAATGTAAAAGTAAAAAAATAAAATAAAATAAAATAAGACCTTCAGGAATGGTGGAATTATGCAATACTGAGACCCAGTGATAATCCCACAGGCAAAACAAAATAAATGTACAATTCTTTTACATTGTCCAAAAGAGACTCACTGACCTGAATCTCACTGTCTATGACAAATACATGATATGTACTCATCAGAGCATGCCTACAAAGCCCATCTGTATTTATCCAATTTCAATTCAGTTGGCATTTATGGAAAAACCACAATATTTTAGACACTGCACTAGGTAATTTCACAGTGACCATTTCACTTAATCCTAACAACTTTGGCAAACAGATTTTATCTCTGTCTTAAGGACAGCAAAACTGAGAGACAAAAGCTAAATGACTTGCCTGAATTTACACAGTTAGTGAGAAATATTGCTGAGATCTAATCTCGGATCTCCTGAAGGTAAATTCTATGCTTTCAGTATGCTCATAAGTGTCATTTTAAGAAGTGTTCTGGTCAGTAGCTTATAGTATCGTCTCAAGGTTGTGCAAGCATCACCATGATTGCAGATGATTTTAATCAGTCTCAAAAAAGAAACTGTATACATAATTTAACCTCCTCCCCGCTTCTCCTCCTTTTAATCTCTGGAAACTATAACTGTATTTTGTCACTATGAATACATTTGTTTTGGATATTTGCTACACATGAAATTATATAAAGAGTGCTTTTGTGTCTGCCTTAATTCTCTTAGCTTGTTGTTTTTAGGGGCCCTCCATGCGGCAACATTATCAGCATTATATTCCTTTGCATAAGTCTACTGGATGTTAACATTCCTTTGCATAGATGTACTACCGTATTTTATCTACTCTTCAGTTAATGGACCTCTGGACTATTTCCATTTTTTTAGCTATTACAAAAAAAAATTTATGAACATTCTATAAATGTTTTTTTAAAGTTATTTTTTCTTTCCTTAAAATCTTTTCATGTATTTATTATTGGGTAAAGACAGAGAGAAACAGAGAGGGAGGAAAAGATAGAGAGAGGGAAAGAGATAGAGATACCTGTAGTCCTGCTTCATCACTCTTGAAGGTTTCTCACTGTAAGTGGAGACCAGAGGCTTGAACCCTGGGTCCTTTAGCATTGTAATGTGTGTGCTTAACCAGGTGTGCCAACGCCTGTATCTCCATAAGTGTTATTAACTGAACATGCTTTTATTTTAAACTTACTTCTACTTTAAGGAGTAGAATTTTTTGTGTCCTACATTGTAACTACTTAACTTTGTAAGCTTTCAAAAGCTTTTGTAAACTGTTTTTCAAAAAGATAGCATATTACATGCTCATCAACAGTATAAAAGCATTTCAATTTTTCTACTTTCTCTCCAATGCCTGTTATTTTCCATATTTTAACCCCTTGTTGCAATTCATGCAAAGTGGTGTTTTATTACGGCTCTAATTTGCATTTTCTTAGTGATTAATGAAGTTGAACACACCTTAATTTGTATATTGATGAGTGATGTTTTTAGGAGTGTCTATTCAAAAATTTTCCCATTAAGTTTTAAATTATTATTTATTATTATTAAATTATTATTAAATTGTAAGAATTCCTTATATATTCTGAACACAGGACCCGCCTCAGATATGACTTGCAAATACTTGCTTCCCTTCTATCTCATTTTTTATTAGTGATTTAATAATTAATGACAATATTGTAGGATAAGAGGAGTACAATTCTATATAATTCCCAATACCTGAGCGTCATATCCTATCTACTCCATTGGAAGATTCCTATTCTTTATGTTTCTGGGAGTATGGACCAGAATTCTTTATGGGGTGCTGAAAGTGGAAGGTCTGGCTTTTGTAATTGCTTCTGTGCTAAACATGGATGTTAGCAGGTCTGTCCATACCTCCAGCCTGCTTTTATCTTTCCCTAGGGGCAGTCCTCTGGAGAGGTGAGGTTCCAGGATACATTGGTAAGGTTGTCTGCCCAGGGAAGTCAGATTGGCATCATGGTAGCACCTGCAATTTGGTGGCTCAAAAGTAGTAAAATACAAAGCAGTAACCTAATAATCAAGATACCTAACGGTAAGATTAGAATAGATGTAACTAAAGGTCTTTGTGTGGGAAGAAGCTAGGAAGCCTCTTTTAGGTATATTCTAAGAGGCCCATGACTTTACAGATTTTTGACTGAGCCAGATACCTAACATGCACGTGGACTAAAAGTATTATCTGGGAAGATGGTGTCAGAGTTGGGAATAGGACTAGAAAGCTGGATCAGGGCATGTTGTGATGAAGTACGATGATCACAATGGAAATTTGGGACAATTAGCATAAGAATGGTCACTCCATGACGTCATATGGAGCTCACTCACAAGGGAATGTGGGTTTGAGGAACTATAAAAGCAAGGCCCTGGAGCAGCTCGCTCTCTGACTGGACTACCTCCATCTTGGCGTTCTCTTGGTGTAGCTCCAGATGTATTCTCCTCCTGATCTTCTCCCATATTGTCTTGGGTAGCTTAATCTTCTCCCATATTGTCTTGGGTAGCTTAGACTTTTGACTTCCACCAATTCCCTTAGCTAGACTTTTCCCCTCACTTACATTAACAGTGATTTTTATAAATAAGCCTCTCACTTGTTTAACCCTAAGTGGAGCCACACGGTGATTTTTCAGTAAGGGCAAAGGGTAGCTCCCAAATATAAGAAAAGTATATAAATACCACTAACTGTAAAAAACCTCATTGATCTGACCTTGGGCCCATGTCTGTTTCCTATTTAGCACAGGAGCCTGTGTAACCCCAACCCCTGTCAGTCTGAGCTCACAGTCCAAGGTCACAGCTAGAAACGTTTTGGACTGCACTCATTTCAAGACCAGTCTTCCTTGAGTGGCAGAGTATGTTGACCCAGCCTCCCTTCAGGAAGTGGGACAATTTCGACCACCATTGTTCTACATTGAGAGCAAGGTCCTGTAGAGGCCCATGAGAGGGTTTATGATGTTGTACCTGATGGAGATGACCAGTGATGGCAGAGAGAGGGATCTATTAGAGGTCTAGCATTTTAATTTTTTTGATTGCATCTAACTTTTTACTTGATTTCTTGTGCTTTTGATGTTACATCTAAGGAACCATTGCCTAGTTCTTAGTTATAAAATCTCTATGTAATTACCATTTAAAAATTTGTGTTTCACTTTTAGACATTTATCCAAAACATAAAAATACCAATTCAGGGAGTCGGGTGTTAGTGCAGCGGGTTAAACGCATGTGGCGCCAAGCACAAGGACCAGCATAAGAATCTTGGATAAAGCCCCTGACTCTCCGCCTGCAGGGGAGTCACTTCACAGGCAGTGAAGCAGGTCTGCAGATGTCTATCTTTCTCTCCCCCTCTGTCTTCCCTTCCTCTCTCCATTTCTCTTTGTCCTAGCCAACAATGATGACATCAATAACAACAACAATAACTATAACAATAAAACAACAAGGGTAACAAAAGGGAATAAATAAATATTAAAAAAAATACTAATTCAAAAGTACATATGCACTTAGACAACCATAGCTATATTTATTACAATTGCCAAAATAAAAAGCAACCTAAGTGTATCTCAACAGATCACTGGATATAGAAGTTATGGGACTCAATGGAGTACTACTCTTTTTTTTTAAAATATTTATTTATTTATACTTATTTATTTATTCCCTTTTGTTGCCCTTATTTTTTTTAAGAAAAAAAATACTTAGGGGGCTGGGTGGTGTCATTCCCAGTTAAACACACACATTACCTAACTCAAGGACCTGGATTCAAGTGGACCCCCAAGGGGGTCCACTTTAGGATTGGTGAAGCAGGTGTACAGGTCTCTCTTGTCTCTCTCTCTCTCTGTATCCCCTATCCTCTCTCAATTTCTCTCTGTCATATCTAATAAATATCAAAAAGGATAAAAAAAAAAGAGGAAAAAGTGGCCATCAGGAGCAGGGCATTTGTAGTGCTGGCATTGAGCCCCAGCAATAACCTTGGTGGCAATTAGAAATAAATATAAACTAAAAATTTTAAATAATGTAAATGAAAAATATTTATATTGTGTCCTTTAGGGGAAACAATAATTGAACTGGCCAGTGATTGTACTTATTGAAGTAAGGAGGTATAAGGCAACTACTAGATGGTTTTCTTCATATGGGGAATACAGAGGACTGAAAATTATGAAGTTGCAAAGTAAAAAAAAAAATAGACAACCTGTCTCTAAGATTATGAGAGAACTATGGTGGCCATTGTTGGGAGGGTGGGGGCCCAGAACTCTGGAGGTAGGTGTGGTGTGGAAGTATACCCCTGTTGTTTTATAATCTTGTAAATCAGTATTAAATCTGTAGTAAGAAAACAAAACCATGTATTTCCAAGACTGTTCTCCCATGAGAAAGAGATATATACCGAAGTCCCCTTTTCAGTTTGAAATGAGCCTAGACCTCTTTTGAATGGGAAACTAGCCAGAACTGAACTTCAGCTATGTACTAAACTGTACACTGAAAATATTTTTAATGAGTTCATAGAATACCAGTTATTTGTGGAAAGGAGTTGTGCAAAAACAGTCTTCAGCTTATCCATTAAGTACATTTCATCATTAGAAGATAAAGAAACTCTGAACAAGGTCGTTTTGTATACACGTGGTTGACAACTATAATAGGCTAGTGACAGACTGAGGACAATGACAGCAGTGTAAATTCTGAGTCCCAAAATACAAAGCTGTATAGTGGGGGTGGGGTGGGGAGCTTGTTTTCATGATAACCACAACTGACAAGGCTCTAAAGCCCTGAGGAAGAACAGTTTTTTTTGTTTGTTTGTTTTTGTTTTTTAATAAGAGCTCTGAGCAGTGTAGGTGCTTACACTTTCACTATACTGAAAAATTTAGGTCTTTATCTAAGAGGAATCCTCAGAATCCAGCTTCCTTGGGTTGCTCAGCCAGTTTCCAAACTTCTCAGGAATATAAACAAACAAAAAATTTACATTTATAAAATAGCTGCTCTGTTCCTGGTACTGCTATGTCCTTTCCAGAGACAGAACACTACCATGGTCTGCATGTTTATGTCCCTCCAAAGTTCCTCCGTTGAAATCTTAGTAAGCAAAGCTGACGATTTTAAGGAGCTGTGGCCTTTGGGAGGTGCTTAAATCACAAGGGTGGGGCACGATGCCTACACTGCGAATCCAATGCTCTCCTGTGGCCATAGTTTTGATATTTTGGATAGGACAGAGAGGAGCTGAGGTGGGGGTGGGGGTGGGAGGAGGATAGAGGGAGAGAAAGACAGACACCTGCAGACCTGCTTCACCATTTGTGAAGCGAACCCCTTTGCAGGTGTGGAGCCATCGGCTCGAATTGATATCCTTGAACAGGTCTCCTTGCGCTTTGTACTATGGGTACTTAACCCGATGCACTACCACCAGGCCTCCATGAGATTCATTTTGTAAAAGAGGTCCCAGAGACCTGCCAAGCTATTTTGGCCATGCAAAGAAACATGTATATTTGAGAACCGAAGATGGCTCTCACCTGACTATGGTGGCTGTCACCCTAATCTTGGACTTCCAATAGCCAGAACTGTGAGAAATAAATTTCTGTTGGGTAGGAGCTCTTAGAATGTGGTTTTGGTTACAGCAAGCAGTCTGAACACTAAGACAGACAGAATGTTTAAAGTTCAAAAGAACAGATTCAAGAACCATTTTCCTGCCTTCCTGAGTACCTGAAGTAAGTCCCAACCTCTCAGTGTCCCTGTTTCTTAGCCAAGAAAGGAGTTTTAATAATACCTATGGCAATTTCTTTTGTAGAATGACGCAAGGCTGAAATCTAGTCATGCAGGGCAAAAAGCTTTGAAAACTGTGAAGCCCTCAACCAAGGGGAAAGTATTTTAGTAAAAAAATATGATTCAGTATTATTTTGAAAGAGAGACTTTCAAGGATGAACTCCAGCTTATGGCTTTTCCCTCGCTCTGGTTTAACAGAATTTTATGCTGTTTAAAAAGGCTTAAAAAACTAGTGAACAGAGAGTTGGGCGGTAGCGCCGCGGGTTGAGCGCAGGTGGCACAAAGCACAAGGACCAGTTTAAAGATCCTGGTTAGAGCCCCGGCTCCCCACCTGCAGGGGAGTCGCTTCACAGGCAGTGAAGCAGATCTGCAGGTGTCTATCTTTCTCTCCTCCTCTCTGTCTTCCCCTCCTCTCTCCATTTCTCTCTGTCCTATCTAACAACAATGACATCAATAACAAGGGCAACAAAAGGGAATAAATAAATAATTAAAAAAAAAAAAAAACTAGTGGATAAGCACTGCTGGCCACTTGTGTAGGTAAAATTCTACACTGGCACTCACAGATGATTTAAACATAGTATTCTTTTTTAAAGGTTAAATATCAAACTTTTTTATTCTTTCCGTCTCATTTATCAGAAATGTCACTGTGGCATAAGCTGTAAAAATTCCATTTTCTGCAACAATAACACGAAAACTGTCTAAATTTAGTAAACACACCACTAAGAGGCAGGTATTTTGCAGGCAGGAGAACCTTTTATTTTAAACCACAAATAGTCAGCAGGTGGCCACAATTATCCATGTTTCATTAAGATCACATAAGACCTAGGTACAAAAGCACCACTGATTATTGCTCTAGAAAAACGGAGTGGAAAATTCACATACACACAATAAAAACATCACAATATGCACAGGACTAAGATTTGAAAGCAAATGCATAAATGCTGAATTAACTCACACACAGCTTCCAATATTAAATCAATATCTATTTTACTCGAAGGTGATGGGACCTTCCAAAAAAGCATGACCATGAGAAGATAAGTGTCCATCCTTATAGAGTTTTGAATGCTAACTAGAAGAGTCCTAAAAAAATTAGCATTTACAAAATACTTGGTAAAAATAGTTTTTCAAAGTTGTCCCAATAGGTACATAAAATCAACCCCCAATTTTTTTTCATGACAATTCATTCTCCCTTGTTATCTAAAGATTCAGTTTTCTGTCCCTGTGAAAAAGAAAGGAAACAAACAGTTACTATTAAAAGTACTACAAATCAAAGAAAAGTCCACCCAACTAACACACACTTTTAAACATCTGTTTTCTAGCAGCTCTATTGCAAGAACATATTTAAACTCTGGGTGTAAAGCAGGCAAGGCTGGAATATATCACGCAAACACTTTGCTGCACTCACTGCTTTTCAAGCAACCATAGAGCTCCCCCTGTTCATAATAAGAAACACCACACTACTATATCTGCATCTAGGCACTGCAGAACACGCAGGATTTTCTACTGTACCCTTCACTCTGACTGTTTCAATCTGCCCCTTTACTGACAGTGTGCTGGGTGGGGTACCTCGGGAGGTTGAGACATTAATAGTTGAGCGAGAGATGTGGATCTGCAATAACATTACAGGCAATAAAGAGAGACATTATGAATGTGCTATCATAGCCAGATGGATTGAGCAATTGTTTTAAAGACACTGATCCAATCAGTGGGAGGTATTTATGGAAAGTACCTCTTCAGCTTTAGTTTCACCATTTTCAGATGGTGCAGTACCTTCCTTTCCAGCTTCCTGTGTTTCCTCCTTCTTCCCTTTAGCACCTTTGTTAATCTTTGCTCCAGGTTCTTTCTAATGGAGGATCAAAGCACAGGGAAACAGAGATTGTTAGGTATGTGTGATGTTAGCTACAATCAGCCAGCCTCTGTCCAAACATAAAATGAAACTGAATCAAAGCCGGGTAATCTTCATGGGAGAATGTGAATCCAGTTTTGTTAGGTTTCCACTAAGTTAATCTGATTAACTTAAAAATCCAATTTATTTTTTTCTCTCCTGGGAAAACATGATGATTCCTCTTCTGTTTCTGTTTCTTTTCTTGCTGAAGTGAGAAACGGTTATGAACACTGTACAAGAGTGGTGGTAGGAGGACCTGGTGAAGGATGAAGTCAGGAAAACCCCAGTAGTGAAATACCAATCATGGGGCTTTGAGGGACTGAAAACCCAAGTGAGCATTTAAAAATTCCTGACTTTAAGACCAAACCACAAAAATAAGTTCTGCTTCAAAATCATCTGTTCATGCCACAACACACATTTTCCAATCATTCACAAGAATGGACAATGCTCTGACAGGCAGAGCACTGGAAAGTCTTATAATTCTGTGTTTTGGTGTCTCACCTGCAACAGTCTCTATCTCAAAGGGTCTGAATTCCTCTCAGCTGAGCTGTGAGGGTTAGGACTAAAGCAATTGAACTGGAGAGTTAGTTCAATGGTAGAACACACGATTTGCATGATTGCGACTATTCCAGACTGCTGACTCTGAATAGTGCTTTGACCCCTCTTTCTCTGTCTCATAAAAATAAGAAAATAAATGAGTAAAGCTATCAGAACAGCATCTGTGTGGTACAGAGGTCATAGGTCATGTTTAACGGGGTCACAATCAGCCAGTTATATGAAGCCAGAAATGTCCCTGCCACAGTTCCTGAGGGTAGGCAAAAGTGTGGCCAGGGTCTCAGTCTCCCTCTTGACAGCCACAGAATCTGCATTTTCAAGAGGTAACTCCCAAACAAACCCCTTTGGATTTGAGGTTTCTCAAGCAACATGCTCAGATTTCCTTCACTTTATTGGACCAGATGGAAAACACACTCCTGTTTAAGTCCTAAAACTCTGCTTTAAACTTTCTGAGAAAAGTGATAGCGAGTAACAGTTTTTGAGTCAGTGCATTTATCCAGAAACATTCAGATGACTTCTGAATATGGAATTATGAGTTACTCATTGTTTAAAAGTCAAAGGTATGGGGGGAGGGGCATCTCTTACCTTAGCAGCTGTTTTTCTTGGTTTAGGTTCAGGCTTTGGTGGAGCAGGTTTCTGCAAAGAGAGATGAAAGCACACCAATCCTGAAAAGAGACAACCCCCACACCAAAGGGACACACACAGAACTGCAAAAAAAGCAGTCTGTTCTGATGAGGATTTTGTTCCTTTTTTTTTTTAAGAAAAAAAAATCCCATCAATCAGGTAATGGCCTAAAGATCTCTGAATTTTGTGACTATTTTCATCATCTGAGTTCTTCAGTCAACGGCAGGCAAGATTTAAAAGCCAATTCATTGTTCCCCAGTTTAGAATAGCACTCTGGGAACAGGCTTAAGCGCCTATCTCCAATGTCTCTCTGTACTTCCTTTTATCACAGCACAGCAGCGACAGGAATGACTCAGGCCCTTGGCCAAATGACTCAATGAATTCGGTCACAGTGGCCTTCCCAACAGTCTAGAAATCATAGCACAATCACAGGCAAAGCCCATTCGGTAATGAAAACTACTGCCTGGCAAGTGTTTCAAAATATTTTTTAAACCCTTCCACCTGTGATGTCGGTTTTCAAGTTCTGTAGCCAAGTTTCCTTCCTACCTTCATCCTTTCCAATGGCAGCTCAAGATGAGAGGCATCTCTCAGCCACGCAGACACTGGGTGCCCTTGGAGCATTTTATGAAAAACATAATCAGGATGCAAACACACCCCCTGCCAGCTCAAATAGTTAAAAAAAAAAACAAAACTTTTTTTCGCAGGTCTCATGAATCAAAGAGACCTGCTAGACAACTGTTTTTGTTTGTGTGTTTTTTTCTGTTTTACTTTGTTTTTCTTGCCTCTTGGGGTTCTCCTTCCAGTTCCTGTGAGAGGTGACTACCTGCCTGCTTTCCTTGGGACCCTGGGTCCCCTCAGGACATCAGCAATGGCTTCCTTCAGAGGGAAGATGACCATTTTTTAAAAAAAATTTTTTTAATATTTATTTTATTTATTCCCTTTTGTTGCCCTTGTTGTTTTATTGTTGTAGTTATTACTGTTGTTGTCGTTGTTGGGTAGGACAGAGAGAAATGGAGAGAGGAGGGGAAGACAGAGAGGAGGAGAGAAAGATAGACACCTGCAGACCTGCTTCACCGCCTGTGAAGCGACTCCCCTGCAGGTGGGGAGCCGGGGTTCGAACCGGGATCCTTATGCCAGTCCTTGTGCTTTGCGCCACCTGCGCTTAACCCTCTGCGCTACAGCCCGACTCCCCTGAAGATGACCATTTTACACCTCTGGTTTGCTGTAGTTATTTTAAGGCAAACATTTCATCAAGCAAGGATAAAATGCATATGTCTCTTCTGGCACTAGAGGGAATGGTCCTTAAACAGAAAACACTGGTTAAGGGTCTCTCCCTATGGTGAAAAATACATGTTCCTCTACAATATCTCTAGGTGGTTCAGATTCATATTGAATCTGCCCTTTCCATCAAGGGCACAAAGTGAAATTGTAAACAGCTCAATTCTGGAAGACTATCTGTTAGAAATGACCTTTCGACTAAAGAAAGAAAATTGAGCTTGACAAGTAAGGAATGCTATTTTTTTAAATATATATTTTTTTATTTTTAAATTTTTTAAATATTTATTTATTTTCCCTTTTGTTGCCCTTGTTGTTTAACATTGTTGTGGTTATTGTTGTTATTGACATCATTGTTGTTGGATAGGACAGAGAGAAATAGAGGGGGGGAGACAGAAAAGGAGAGAGAAAAATAGATACATGCAGACCTGCTTCACTGCTTGTGAAGCGACTCCTCTGCAGGTGGGGAGCCAGGGGCTTGAACCGCATCCTCAAACCAGTCCTTGTGCTTTGTGCCACACGCACTTAACCCACTGCACCACCTCCTGACTCCCTTTTAAAAATCTTTTTATCACCTTAAATCTGCTACCTGCTTCCCTCAATACATCATTTTTTAAGGTTTTTATATTTTCAGAAAGTTAAGGTATTTTGTTAGACTCTGGTGTGCTGCATTAATACACACTTATTTTCTCAATGTACAGCAAATAATTCCCTTTAAAATTATTTCTGCTAAGAAAGACATTTTCCTGATTCATCATTTGAGTATTTTGGTGGGACAGGAAATGACCAGGTATCTCAGTCTGCAATTTCAATGACCTCTGAGACTTTGTGTCAGTTTCAGAGGTTGTGACCTCAGAGGAAGATGTTTATATACTGCTGGTGTCTGGCACTAAGAAAAGGCTTTGTTTGAAATAAGGGTTCTTACTTGACTGATAAGGAGACACATGGAATAACAGTGGTTTCCAGGTAATCTACAGATAAACTTTTTCCTTTTGACCACAGCACTGCTCAGTTCTGGTTTATAGTGGTGTGGGGGAATGGAACCAGGAACCACTGAAGCTCAGGCATGAAGGTCTGTTGCATAAACAAAATTCTGTGTTATCTTTCCAGGCCTACAGTTAAAAGAAGTTAAAACATAACTTCTGAACCCTGGCAAAAGTTACTATTGAACAGATGCATACCACCTTTGGGGAGTTTTAGCAGCATTTAGGTTGGCTGGCTACACATATAACTATAGCTCCCTTAATCTGCCTGGGACTGCCTTGAGACACGGGTTCACCCAATGCAAACTTGGCAATTTATTCTCTTAGACTCGCTGTGATCTTCCGTCCAAAGCCCTACCCCACTAAGGCTTTTTACTCCAGATAAAAACAGGCTGGGGTATGAATCTATCTGTCAACGCCCATATCTAACAAAGTAGCAACTACTGAAGCCAGACTTTCCGCCATTTTGAACCACATAAAGAATTCTGGTCCATACTTCCGGAGGAGTAAATACTAGGAGAAGATGACTGGAGAGCTCAGAACTGCAATTCTATCAGGGTCCAGAGAGAGAAGGGTGGGGGAAAAGTCTACATCTGATAAATTAAAAAATAAATAAATAGCCCCCGGATCCCCACCTGCAGGTAATCACTTCACAGGCGGTGAAGCAAGTCTGCAGGTGTCTATCTTTCCCTCCCCCTCTCTGTCTTCCCCTCCTCTCTCCATTTCTCTCTGTCCTATCCAACAACGATGACATCAATAACAACAGCAGTAATAACTCCAATGATCAAACAACCAGGACAACAATTTTAAGAAAACAGCCAGGACAACCAGGACAACAATTTTAAGAAAATTTTAAAAATTAAATAAATAAAACAAAACTTTTACCTTGGCATTAACGAAAGTAGGTTTATCTACAAATAAAAAAAAAAAAACTTGCAGTAATCCTAACATCTATTTCAGCATTGACTCCCTTGATGGTACAAGGCCCAAAGTTCAGCTGAGGATGAAACATGTGCCCTGAAGACTTGCAGTTCCTACTATGGGGAGAAATGCAGTTGGCTAAGAGGGCAGTGCTTTCCCTGCTACATGTCAGTGGGCTGATAGGCTGCAGGTACAGGAACCAAAATCTTCCACCAAGAGCCAGGGTGACCTCTCTTGACATACTGAAGACTGGTACCAACACATGTCACAGGGAGCACAAGAGCCAGTGAGGAGCACAGAGAGTTGAGAAAAGCAAGGGCTGGGCCCAAGTAACAAAGTGGAACCTCATAATATGAGGTTAAATACATGAATTTGGACAACTTGCAGAGCATTCTTACTCAAGTATGAGTCGTGGAGAAATGGTCTAAATTCTTTTTTGCCTCCAGGGTTATTGCTGGGCCTCAGTGCCTGCACTACTAATCCAGTGCTCCTGGAGGCCAACATTTTTGCATTTAATTGGATAGAACAGTGAGAAATTGAGAGGGCGCGTGGGGAAGATAGAGAAGGAAGGAGAAAGATGGACACCAGCAGTCCTGCTTCACCACTTGTGAAGTGACCCCCCCCCACCTCACCCTGCAGGAGGGGAGCCAGGTGCTCTAACCTGCATCCTTGCACTTTATACTATGTGTGCTTAACCCAGTGCACCACTGCCTAGCTCTCATGATCTAAATTCCTGTACACTTGAGCACATAAAATGCTCCGTCAGAAGGCAAAGGCTTTCCTTGTTTTTGCTTTTGTGGTCTAGCAGTTACTAAACAACTTCCTGGACCTTACATTCTTGAAAATGGGGTTCACCACTGTTTTTCATGGATCAAATAAATTCTGCTTGAAATTGTGGCACAAGTCATTTCCAAAAGAGCAACTAAGAAATAATAATATAAAAAAAACCCACCTTATTATAATTCTTTAAACAGAGCACTGCTCAGCTCTGGTTTATAGTGGTGCAAGGGATTGAACCTGGGAGCTCTGGTGCCTCAGGTATTCAAGTCTTTTGTGCTACTAATGGGACAATCCCCCCAGCCCAGCACCATTTTAATTAACCTTCCTTCTTGTTCTGAAGAGAGGGAAGATGTACTTATACAGCTATCCAAAGGAGTTCTGAAAGTACTCACCGCTGACAATCTGGCAGACCGTCTGGTGGGCTACAAAGGAAATGAAAAAATAATTTTTTGTGTGACAATATACAACTGAATTGTTATTTTAAATATTATTCCTACTATCATACCTTTTCGAACATTTTTAACACACAACTCTCACTGTCCTCTCCATGTGAGCACACAGTGAAACATACCTCATGTGTCCTGGGCACCATGATATTCAAGAGGACCGGCATAAGGATACCGGTTCGAGCCCCCAGTTCCCCATCTGCAGAGAAGTCATTTCACAAGCAGCGAAGCAGGTCTGCAGGTGTCTGTCTTTCTCTCCCCCCTGTGTCTTCCCCTCCTCTCTTCAGTTCTCTCTGTCCTAACAACGATGGCATCAATAACAACAATAATAACTACAACAATAAAAACAACAAGGGCAACAAAAGGAAATGAATAGATAAATATTAAAAAAAAGAAAAAAAGTCTCTGGGTTGGGGGTTAGGATAATGGAGCATACTGATTATGCAAAAGAGACTCTCATATCTGAAGTGTCAAAGTCCTAGGCTTAATCCTCCCTGCACCACCATAAACTAGAGTTGAGCAGTGTTCTTGTAAAACAAACAAAAACACCTGTTTCCCTCAATTAAGGATGTGCAAGGTAAGGAAAGGAAAGAAAGATGATTTAAAGCTCTTGCCAAGCCATAATAAACTTTGTGATTAAACTGGCAGCAGGAACACTGAAATACTATTTAAGAACTAGTTTCAGCACTAAGCAGAACTTAGACTGGAGTTTGTGCATTGCATCAAAGTTAAGACTCTGGGGTGGGGGAGGGTTCAGGTCTTGGAACATGATGGCAGAGGACCTAGTGGGGGTTGTACTGTTATGTGGAAAACTGGGAAACGTCATGCATGTACAAAGTATTGTATTTACTGTTGACTGTAAAACATTAATTCCCTCAGTAAAGAAATTTAAAAAAAAAGAAACAATTGCAGTCTGATACTTGTTCCTTAATTGATGGAATCAAAGCATATAAGTTAATACAAAAAAACTTATATAATTACGCAGAAACTAAAAATAGGAAGTCGTTGTCATGCTACTATTTTAGAAAAGAGAAGGACTACACGTTAGACAGTTCAGAAAGCTTCCTTTTACCTGTAACAAAATAAACCAATTTATCTACTAAGTGTATGTGTTTAAAGACTTAAATACAATAAAAGTATTTACTAATTTCTTTTTTTAACGTGAACATTTAGGGATCTTTTAGGAAATGATTTCTTCTCCAAGGGTCATGCAAGTCAGCAGTATAGGAACTGAAAAGAAAATTCTATGCATTTCAGAAATAAGCTTATAGAATGAATATTTTACTTATCAGTGGCAAAAGACAGCTCCCTAAGGGGTCACCCATTCTAGAAGTATATTGAGTTTCTTTAAAAATGTTCTAGAAGTAAAACCCCCATACTTTTAATTGTTTTACTTGCCATTCCTTCTCTAGTAGTGTACTATCGATACAGCAAAAAATGCAAGTGTATCTGTTGAATACAGGAACTCAAATTTTCTCTATTTCTTGTTTCTTTATTCAGACTCTGCTGCATGATGAGAGCCTAAAGATTTAATTTTTTTCCCCTAGCAAGATTATCTCTGAGATTCAGTGCCTGCATGACTTCACTGTTCTTGTCAGTCTTTTAATTTTTTTAAAATTTATTTTATTGTTTTACAGAGGGTGAGAGACATAGACAGAAAGGAAAAGAAGGGTAGATGCCTGAAGCAGTACTCCACTGCTTATGAAGCTTGCCCCCTGCCGGTGGGGACCAGAGGCCGGAAATTAAGTCCTGGTGCATGGTAATGTATACATGGGTGACCCACCACCTGGTCCCTCAAATAAGCTTTTTTTTTTTTTTTTTTTCAAGAAAAGCACCAAAATTTATCAGTAGGAGACATGATAACAAGGGATCATATAATTCTTAAAACTCTACTAAGGTCATTCATTTTTTAACTTTATTTATTTATTATTGGATAGAAACAGAAAGAAATTGAGGGGTAGGGGAGATAGATATGGAGAGAGACAGAGAGACACCTGCAGCCCTGCTCCACCACTCGTGAAGCTTTCCCCCTGCCGTTGGGGACCAGGGGCTTGAACCTGGGTCCTTGCGCACTATAGTGTGTGCGCTTAACCAGGTGCACCACCACTTGGCCCTTAAGGTCATTCTAAGTCAGTTAATTGGTCAGGATAATGTAGAAGAAATAATTCTTGCTTTCTCCACATCTATGAACTTCTTGCTGAAAAATCTCGACTAAGCTAAACTCATCTTCTTTTAAACTTTAGAAGGAAATGAAGAACCAGAACCTTGCATGAATAACTTTAATCCTAGGGTCTTTAAGCTAGATCAGCACTAGACTCAATTTAGTTTGTATCATATACCAAGGCCAGGAGACTGTACAGAGTCAGTGGTGACTGGGATCTATTCATAGCACAGGGTAAGAGGATGTGCAGCTCCCTACACAGTCCAGAATATACTTCACAGGAAACACAAGGCCTCTGCTAGGATCTTCATGGGTGCATGCAGTGACAAGGGAGCCACAAGTGACTGGAAGGTCAATCCAAAACCTATAGTGAATATCTCAGACTGGCTAGAGGCATGGCTCAAGTAATAGCCAAGAAACGGCAGCATTGTCAACTAAGCAAGTGGGTAACAGCTTCTTCAGTATGACTATAAAGCCTGGGAGAACAAAGGAAGATTTAACAGTGACCAAACGGAGCTTGGCTCTGAACTTCTGTCAGGTTGTAAGAACTACCCACACCTTTTAAGAAGTAAAGTTCAGCCAGCAGAAGAGCACTTGGAACTGTGCCCTTTGAGAAGGATGTGGCAACGTCATGCTAAAGAGGGTTCAACACAACTTATCTCAGCCCTTTTCCCCTCGGTGCCAACTTATGCATGAATTTCTTCACCTCCTAGATTTCCCAGTTGGATAAGTGCAAGTGGCATAAAGCACAAGGATCAGCATAAGGATTCCAGTTCGAGCCCTGGCTTCCTATTTACAGGGGGTCACTTCACAGGTGGTGAAGCAGGTCTGCAGGTGTCTTTCTCTCCCCGTCTCTGTCTTCCCCTCCTCCACTTTTCTGTCCTAACAACAATGACATCATCAACAACAATAATAACTACAACAACAATAAAAAACAACAAAGGCAATAAAAGGGAAAATAAATAAATAAATATTTTTTTTAAATTTTAAAAATTCCCCAATGTTTATGCACTCATTCTGCACTTCTCTCCATGTGAATACCCAAATATACCGAAAAGTCAGAGAGAAGTCAGGAAATCCTTGGGGTTATCCAGAAAGACATTCCAACCAAAAAGTTGCTTCACAGAGTTTGGGAGCTGTTCTGATCCAAAGGCTTTGTGACCTTTTTTATAATTCAGGTCCAGCCCAACAGCTTAAACATAGAAAGCCTAGAAAATATATGCAAAAATAGTTCAGGCTGTCTAAACTAAAGAGTCTCTGAAAAAGCACATGTTTCAACTGTAAAACCATTTTATGACTTCCTGCTGAAAATTTACCATCTCTTCTTTCTAGGCTATAAAAAACAAGACTTTCTTAAATTTCTTTTCTGGTAACTATCATCATAAGAGATTTTCCTGCAAATAGTGGAGGTTGAGATGAACCTTTTACTCAGTCAGCAGGTCTGGTCTCACATGCAAGCATGTATACCTCCTGGAAGGTTCTGTCAGTTTTCACAGTTGTCAAATCTATAAATGATTGCACTATATTTATCAAATCTAAAATAGACTACACTGCTATTTTTTCCCTTCTGAAAACATTCGAATTTGAAGTATTCATTTGAGATCCAGGAAATTATGGTGGCCTACACTGATCTGAAAAAAAAATGGTAATAAAAATTTCCCTTAGTTTACTGATTTAATTGTGAATACGCAGGAAAAGTGGACTATGAGTGGTTCTCAGAAAAAGAAGGAAGGAAATTAAAGAAGATATACAGAAACAATATACAGGTTGTCACTGTGGTATATAGTGCTGGGTACAACAGAATTATCCAGTAAGCATTCTTGGGTGGAAGAAAATGTGAAGGCAAGTCTTAAAAACTTAGGCTTTTATTTTAATGTCTTGATTGCAAAGTGAACCTGGGAATCTAATCTCACTATGATAGAGTTCACAGAAGTAGTTCAATTCAAGTAGATTCATGGTACTTTGCTAAATACTAGAAACAGAGACACACCATTCAACTAGATTTCAGAATAAAGTTATTTCTCTGAGATTTCTTAGATTATTTGAGCTTGACCATGTCTAATCAAAACCCCAAGGTCATATCACTTTTCGTTTAAAAATTTTATTTATTTGATAGAGACAGCCAGAAATCAATAGGGAAGAGGGAGATAGAGAGGGAGAGAGAAAGAGGAGAGACACCTACAGCACTGCTTCATTGCTTGTGATGCTTTCGCCCTGCAGCTGGGGACCAGGAACTTAAACCTATGTCCTTGCAAGTCATAACATGTGCACTCTACCAAGTGTGCCATGGTCCAGCCCCTTAAATTGATTTTAATTTCCAGAAACAAGTGAAGCACTCACAGAAAGGACATCCTTTGAAAACCTTGGTAAAGAGGAAGAATGTATATCAGAGTCTTATTTGGGAAGAAATGGTGCTAGACTATAATGCTTTTTATTACACATAAAAATCAATCTCTTGGAACCAGGAGGTTCCACACCTAATTATGTGCACACATTACAGAGTCTAAGGACCTAGATTCAAGCCCCTGACCCCTACCTGCAAGGGGGAAAGCTTCACAAGTGGTAAAGTAGCACTGCAGGTGTCTGTCTCTCCCTCCCTGCTTCCCCATCCCGTCTCAATTTCTCTCTGTCTCTATCAAATAAATAAATAAATATTTTTAAAAATCAACCTCTTGGGGCCAGGTGGTGGTGCATATGGTTGAGCACACATGTTACACAAGGACCCAGGTTTGAGCCCCTGGTCTCCACCTGCAGGGGAAAGCTTTGCGAATGGTGAAGCAGTGTTGTAAGTGTCTCTCAGTCTCTCTCCCTATTTAACTCCCCCTCCCCTCTAGATTTCTGGCTGCCTCTACCCAATAAATAAAGATAATGAAAAAAATTAAAAAATAAAATAATTAAAAAATCAATCTCTTTCTGTCCTATCAAATAAAAGAACAAAAAAAAGGGGGGGGGATAAAAAAGGCCACCAGGAGCAGTTTTGTGCAGGCACTGAGACCCAGAGTTAATCCTGGTAGCAAAACAAACAAACAAACATGAAACATTTATTATTTTTTAGTTGGTTCCAGCATTTGTTTGGTGACTTGATGCTGGATTACAAATTTCACTTTCCAAATTCTGTTTCATTCTGAATGGTGGGTAAAAGGATAGTAGGGACCTGGTTATTGACAGTCTTGTTTAAAAAAATACTTCTTTATGGATTCTGCTACAGATTCTCTATTTGGCTGCACAAATTTCCTTGTACAAATCTTGTGTAGGAATTTTGCCATCCTGACAAACTATCTGAATTATTAACCACAACATGAATCACCCAATCAAAGAAACTATAACTAGATACTAATTTTGTCTCTGTCTCCTGACTCTTTTTAGTTTGTAAGTTTAAGGGTACAAACTTCAGTTTTTTTTCTGCGCACTCCAAAGCTCTGTGCAAAAGTGAATGGCTATTATCACAATGATCTAATTTGCTACCTTTTAGTCCACATATTTTTAGAAGTTCATGCTATTACCACCAGAAGGTCAAACATGAGCAGTTTTTCCCCCAGGTTTTCAGCTTTGGTGTGTGTGTGGGATTTTTATATTTTAATACGGAATTTCTTTGAATCATTGCCTAATTAATCACCTTAAACCTTTAAATGTATATGTATCAATTCATTAATTTATTATAGCCACCAGAATTATTGGTAAGTCTTGGTGATTGCTCTACAAATTCATTGCTCTTGGAAGGGAAAATTTTCTTTCTTATTTGATAGGACAGAAATTAAGAGAGGTGGAAGAGATAGAGGGAGAGAGAAAGAGATAGACTTACAGTACTGCTTCATCAATCGGCTTGAACCTGAAGCCATTATTTTGATATTTGTGTATTCTTCCACAGTTCATTTCTAAACTTAGAGTTGATTCCTTAGAGGCAAATAGTCAGAACTTTTAAAAGTAACTTGCTAACTAGAGCTCACTGGGACAAAGAATTTATTAAATCAACAGTCCTTTACTCCTGGCTGTGAAAGGCAGACTTTGTTCTCTTTAGAGGAATTTATCTTTTACTATCTTGCTTTCTGCCCAGAAGGAATTCACAATAACTATTTTAACTGACAGCAGGACCAACAGGTAGAAACATAAACACCATAGTAAGTGCACAAAATCTCATCAGTGTTCTCAACTAAAATTCACCTAGGTAGGCCAAAGCAAACCACAGAATGACACCTTCTTCTCAGTAGCTTTCTTTATAATAGTATTCATTCTGACACAGAAAATCACAGGAAAGGTAGCAATTCCAGAGAAAATAAACACAACATGTTAAAGAAACACTTACCTCCTGTCTTGTTACTTTGGATCCATCTTTGCCCTCTGTATTCTCTGGAGACTAGGAAAAATAAATAAATAAATAAATAAATAGATAGATAGATACCAGTGAATCCTATTTAAACTGAAAAACACAGTAGGATGGAAATTGAAAACAAAAACAAAAGTCTGTTTTGGAGTTGAGAGCATAGTGATGGCAAAAGACCTTCATGCCTGAGGCTCATGGGTCCCAGGTTCAATCCCCAGCATCACAATAAGCCAGAAATAGTCATTGTTTTAGTAAAATAAAATAAAATAAAAATAAAAAATTACAACAGCACAAAAAATACCCCAGTAAATATATTTTTAATTCTTGGGACTACATAAAGCCAACAGTTACTTTGTAGGGGAAAAAGAAGTTCTTAAGAAGATCCGATTTTACGCACATACTCCATTTACCTATACAACTGCTCTAATTTTAAAATAGGCACAAGAACTGCTTTATTCTCAACATACATTCACCCTAAGCAATTGTCACCAATCTTTGATGACTTTGTCACCAATTAAAGGACAGAGACTCAACAGTGAGTGGCAAGGATGCCTGAAATCCACTGCATGTCCTAGTCATCTTGTTTCTCTGAGGACAGGATGTTGTGTGAGTCTAAGCCAAGCACAAAAAGCATACTTTGAACCCATACTTGCCAAGCTCTGATTTCAATCCCATTCTTGATAAGGTTTGAAAATTTCATAGGGGTTGGGCGGTAGTGCAGAGCTGAGCGCACATGGCACATAGCACAAGGCACAAGGACAGGCCTAAGGATTCCGATGCCAGCCCCCGGCTCCCCCACCGGCAGAGAGGTCGCCTCACGGGCGGTGAAGCAGGTCTACAGTTGTCTTTCTCTCCTTCTCTCTGTCTTCCCCTCCTCTCTCCATTTCTCTCTGCCCTATCCAATAACAACAACAACAGCAATGACAACAAGGGGAACAAAATAGGAAAAAATAGCCTCCCGGAGCAGTGGATTTGTTGTGCAGGCACCGAGCCCCAGTGATAACACTGGAGGCAAAAAGAAAAAAAGAAGAAAGAAAGAAAGAAAGAAAGAAAGAAAGAAAGAAAGAAAGAAAGAAAGTTCATCATAGATGATTATCTTCCATTATCCACTCTACTATTTCAACCACACTCCCAGCCTCATCTTGCCCTCCACCTCTCCGCCCCGCTCCTGCTGATTTATTTTCTGATTTTGATCCACTCCCTTGGGGTAGCACCTGCTCCTTGTGCGACAGCTCAACTCTGACTCCTTTACAGGCTGCATGCAACTTTGGGGAAAACACACTTAAATGGATAGTACAATACATATCTCCATAGTTGTATTGGTTAAAACTTAATGAAATTAAGACAAACTACTTTGAAGGTAAACTACTTGATGCACTTTAAAACAGTATAAAGCTGGAAGGTAAACACCCAATCTCTGGGGCACAAAGGGCAGAAGAGAGAAACTAGAGTTCTCATGAGGAAATAATATAAATAACAAAGTGATATCTGACACAAATCTTGACTTTACAATTAAATGAGATAGCTATGAGGTAAATAAAGCCTCCTCTAATAAAATAAGGGGAAAACATTTACAAGATCATTAAAACCCATTTGTTGGTCTGATGAAACAGTAAACTTATATAGTATCTCCATAAAAACAATCTGGCAATATTAAACACTAATATTAGTGTTGCATATTAGACATTAATGTGAAAGAGAAGTAATCAAAACTCCCATTTTTGAACTAGTACTGAGAAGAAATCAGTTGCAAACAAATGAGAAATGTTTCAGTAAACTATACAGCTAATGGTGCAATAGGATTGAAGAGGTTAGCTATGTGAATATATGGAAAGTCCAAATAGCGTAACGCTAAATTGAAGGGATATAAAGTCTCTAGGGAACATGGAAACATTTCTTCTTTATTAGTAATTTAGTATTTATTTATAAAATTGTAAGATAATAGGGGTATAATTCCATATGGTTCTCATTACTAGAGTTCCCTGCCATTGGAAACTGTAATAGTTCTCCCAAGTTTACTGATATGGGCTGATTCTTTGACTATCTACTTATATCTATGTGTATATAAATATATGTATATATTTTTTTTCTCAGTGATCTTGCCTTTGCTTCCTTTTTTTTTTTTTTTTTTTGTCTCCAGGGTTATTGCTGGGGTTTGATGCCTGCACTATAAACTCACTGCTCCTGGAGGCCCTTCTTTCCGTTTTGTTGTGGTTGTCCTTGTTATTGTGTTGTTGTTGTTGTTGGATAGGACAGAGGGAAATAGAGAGAGGAAGGGAAGAGAGAGAGAGAAGGAGGGAGAGAAAGACACCTGCAGACCTGCTTCACTACTTGTGAAGCAACCTTCCCCTCACAGGTGGGGAGCCGGGAGCTGGAACCTGGATCCTTACACCCATCCTTGCATCATGTGGCTTAACCCGGTACTCTACCGCCTAGCCCCCTATTTCCTTTTGAAGTCACTCCTACACCTCTTAGAGAAACAGTGCCTGACTTCCTCTGGTGTTTTCTAGGTTCGTTTCCCTTTCATTAATGGTATAAAACAAGATTCCTGGTGACAAACACTTGGGGTCCTGGTGGAATGGGGGTACAGACCCCTTTGGTTTATTTTTCTTGTCCTTTACTTCTCTGGAATTATGGAACAAAGTTCCTTTTGGAGTGCAGAAGGTGGGAGTTCTGGTTTCTGTAATTGCTTTTGGGTATTGGCAGGTCAATCCACATTCGTAGCCTGGGAAAATTTTCTTTAAAGGAACACAATAAACCTAGTTTTCTCTGGGGCTGCCTGCTATCCCAGCTTTCCATCAGGTCCATCATGTTCTTTCCCATGTTTCAAATCAATCAGCTAATTTCCCCTCCTCCTTGGAATCTTCTGTATGATGAAGGGAACTTATATTTTCCATTTTCTTGCACAGGAATGGGTCACAACTCTGGTATTCTATAAATCAGCTCAGTTAGAGATGGCAACATATTAGAAAGTTTGAGCATATAAAATCACTTAGCATAATGGTTATGCAAAGAGACTTTCATGCTTGAGGCTCTCAAATCCCAGGTTCAACCCTCCACACTGCCATAAGCCATAGCTGAGTTCTCTGGTAAAAAAAAAAAAAAGGGGGGGGGAGGGAGTCAGGCGGTAGCATGGCAGGTTAAGCTCACGTGGCACAAATGGACCTGCATAGGGCTCCCGGTTGGAGCCCCCAGTTCCCCACCTGCAGGGGTTCGCTTCACAGGCGGTGAAGCAGGTCTGCAGGTGCCTGTCTTTCTCTCCGCCCCTCTGTCTTCCCCTCCTCTCTCCATTTCTCTCTGTCCTATCCAACAACGATGACATCAAGAACAACAGTAATAACTACAACAATAAAACCAGGGCAACAGAAGGGAATAAATAAAATAAATATTTTTAAAAATAATAAAATAAAATAAATAAAATAAAATCACTTCCTAAGTAAACCACTCAACTTTGCTCATAGTCATGGTTACAAACTGAGCCCTTTGGTGTCCTTAAAACAGTCAAGCAGTGCTGGACTCTCATTCATACCTCTTAGTTCACCTGGCAGATTTTAAACAGAGTACTCTCTACCTATAATTGCTGAACATTTAAAGATGCAACAGTAACTGCTGTTGATATTAAATGTCATTTAAAACTAGTTTTTATTACATTATTTTCAGCATTCTTTTGTGCAGTGGGTTAGTGACAATGTGATTGACAGAGTACTCTTGTATACACTGGCCTAATAATATTTCTATAGGAGACAAATTACTGAAGAAGAGAAACTTGGGAAGACATTACATAAACAAAGCAGGTATAACTGGAAATGTTAATATGTTGAGTGAACATATGACTATAGATGTTAAGAATTACAATTTATGGTCCAGGAGGTGGCACAGTGGAAAGCTTTGGACTCTCAAGAATGAGGTCCCTAGTTCGATCCCTAGCAGCACATGTGCCAGAGTGATGTCTGATTCTCTCTCCTATTCTTCTCATAAATAAATAAAATTTTTAAAAAAGATATGATTAAAAAATGAATTAAAATTTTAGACAAAGCTGGCTTTTCAAGCAATCTTTCTGCATGGGCTTTCTAGTGACAAGCATGTGGCAAAAATAAACGTGACCAATCTTTGCCTTGAGATCAGTGTGGCACTGGGGCATGAATGCAGATTAGGACACTGATATGAATACTGACTCTCCACTTAGGAGTTGTATTATTTCGGGCTGTGACTTGATCTCAGTGGTTGAGACTCTTTAAGCATGAATAACACTTGATAATGACATTTAA
The DNA here is from genome assembly GCF_950295315.1 of Erinaceus europaeus. NCBI lineage: Eukaryota > Metazoa > Chordata > Mammalia > Eulipotyphla > Erinaceidae > Erinaceus > Erinaceus europaeus. The sequence continues at coordinate 22,093,524 of NC_080174.1, forward strand.
CCCAAAGGGTCAAGCTTAAAATGGAAGAAGTCACTGGAGAGGGCATTTCAGATATAGAAGAGAAAGAATCAGAATTGTTATACAGGTGCTATTCAGCAAGAGAAAGACAAAATCCATGGTGCAAAGCACAAGGACTGGCTTAAGGATCCTGGTTCAAGGCACCAGCTCCCCACCTGCAGGGGAGTTGCTTCACAGGCAGTAAAGCAGGTCTGCAGGTGCTTATCTTTCTCTTCCCCTCTGTCTTCCTCTCCTCTCTCTATTTCTCTCTGTCCTATCCAGCAATGACGACATCAATAACAACAACAATAATAACTACAACAACAATAAAAAACAACAAGGGCAACAAAAGGGAAAAATAAATAAATATAAAAAAAAGAAAGATAAAATCTTACTAAATGAACCTTAGGAATCACTACATATGAATTTATACCCACTGAAGTCTTTAAGTTGAACACATTTCCTTATATACAGATTCCCTGAAAACGTTGTCATCTGTTTTTTGCTGCAAAGTAGGAGATATTTTATTTTTTAAAAGGCCTATCATTTCACGCTGCCTTTTCACACACCCTGTCTACCATCAATACTTAGCCATGTGGCTGAAATAGGAAGAAGAACACAGTATGACAGGTTGAAAGAAAAGCCCCAGGATTTTTGTCCCAAGATAGTGTGTACAGTGAAAAGAAAGGGAAATGGGAAATGAGGGTTAGGGATATATATATATACATTATGAGCTTAGATATGCTTCAACCTTCCAGTGGGCTGAAAAGAAGGATGATGTGAATAAAGATGTGATCTATGCATATCTAGGCAAAAGGGGTTCTGTTTTACTTATGCACTAGGTAGAACAATTTTATGCTAATCCCACTTGAATCTGGATTCAAGAAAAAGGTAGATAAACTGGTCAAACAAAGGCTCCTTCAGCACCCAAAGTGACTTGGAAATAGTTTAGAGTCACCAGTGGGGGTGTGAAATAAACAGGGTGGCTGGAGAGAGAGTACAGTGGGGATTTACTGAGTGGGAGCTTTACTGAGAGCTCACTTGAGGTCAAGTTTAGAGGCACCTGGTAATCAGTGGGAGACAGATACTAGACCAAGAAAACCCAAATTCTAGCAAAAGACAGCAAGTAGCTGAATTTATTTTAACACAAATTCTGAAATTAAAAGGTTTACTGATATAAAAATAGAAAATAATTCTAGGCCAGGGATGGTAGAAGAAATCATGAATTGTCATAAATTTCGAAGGAATTAATCTGGAATGCAAAAAAGAGATGGATAACAAGAAAGTGAGGAGTAGGAGGTATGGTAGTTAATTTAAATGGCCAGCATATACTTCACAAAGATTTTAGAAACAGAGAAAGAGGTATTTGTGGTAAATCTTAGACATAGTGAATGAGAACCATCCCAAACTGAATTCATAAGTCTCCTGATTAAAAACTTACACTAAATTGCAAAGTGAAAAGAATGACAGTAAAACAAAAACAAGCAAAAAGATAAAATAAGACATACTATTATAAATCCACAGATGATCAAGGAAATGAGGAAAATTTTAAACACCATCAGACTTAAATGATAGAATATCTACAAATGGGAGTTGGGCGGTAGTGCAGCAGGTTAAGCACACGTGGTGCAAGTCCCAAGGACCTGCGTGAGGATCCCAGTTCAAGCCCCCGGCTCCCCACCTGCAGGGGAGTCACTGCACAGGCGGTGAAGCAGGTCTGCAGATGTCTATCTTTCTCTCCCCCTCTCTGTCTTCCCTCCTCTCTTCATTTCTCTCTGTCCTATCCAACAACAACAACATCAATAACTACAACAATAAAACAACAAGGGCAAAAAAGCGAATAAATAAATATTTTTTAAAAAGAATATCTACAAATAATTACTTTTCATCAGCAACTATGAAAATAAGAGAATACAGAGAAGTGTTCCAAGGAGTTGAATTAAAAATTCAATAGTATTAAAATTAAATTAAATTAAAATTAAAAATTCAATGGTATTCTCTAATTCCATTCCAGGTGGTCCACTTCCTAATAAAGTCCCAAAACCTAGATATAGACCAGATCCCGTGAGATAGAGCATATGTTCACACGTATCCATAAATTAGGACAAATAAATACCTGAAAGCAAAAGTACACAATAGTCTTCAGTGAATACCCCCCAACACTTCATCTGCACTATTTCAGCCTTCAGGTCCATGATTGTTCAACAATTTGTTTGGCTTTGTATGTTAACTCTCTTTTCAGCTACCAGGTTCCAGATGCCAGCATGATGCCGACCAGACTTCCCTGGACAAACAACCCCACCAATGTGTCCTAGAGCCCAGCTTCCCAGAGCCCCACCCTACTAGGGAAAGAGAGAGACAGACTGGGAGTATGGATCGACCAGTCAACGCCCATGTTCAGCGGGGAAGCAATTACAGAAGCCAGACCTTCCACCCTCTGCAACCCACAATAACCCTGGATCCATACTCCCAGAGAGATAGAGAATGGGAAGGCTATCAGGGGAGGGGATGGGATGTGGAGATCGGGTTATGGGAATTGTGCGGAATTGTACCCCTCTTATTCTATGGTTTTGTTAATGTCTCCTTTCTTAAATAAATAAAAAAAAGAAAAAAAAGAAAGGTCAACTATTAGAATTCCATATCCAGCTGTTATTCATGAATAAGGGATATAATTGAAGAGTACAATTGCTAATGTATATTCCACCAACAGAGACCTATATTTTTTCCATATGGATCTTTTACTAAAAAAATTAAATTCAGAGAAAAGATAAGCTCACGTAGAAGAAACACATATACGAAATGTACAAAATTTATTGGCAAGTTTAAACTGCAACCTCTCAATGACACCAATATTTGTGTTTAAAAGTTTCCATAGAAATTCAATACCAGTGCTATCTTATATAAATATAATGCAGGGCCAGGTGGTGGTGCACTTGTGTAAGCACTCACAGTATAGTGCACAAGGATCCAGGTTCAAACCCCTGGTCCCTACCTGCAAGAGGAAAACTTCATGAGTGATGAAGCAGGGCTGCAGGTTTCTCTGTGTCTCTCTCCTTTTCCATCTCCCCCTCCCCTCTCCATTTCTATGTCTATCCAATAATAAAGGAATAAAAATATTAAACAATGCATAATTTCAGTTCATTTAATAGTTACATAAAATAGAAAAGTAAATTAATTTAAATAATCTATTTAAGTGAACATATCTAAAATATAATTAAACATGTAATAAATATATTAATACTTGAAAGATACTCCACATGCATGTTTTTGGCATAAAATCTTCAAAATTTGGCATGTATACCTACCGCACATCTCCATTCATTCTAAAATTTCATCAGGAATATATGTGGTCTGTATTCAGAATTCATAAAGCGTACAGTAGCTTTGTATACCCAGGCCGCTGTATTTAAAACTTTCTAGCTGAGTTTAATGTCAGGCTTCAAATTAAAATTCATTAAGACTCCAAAATCCAGCTCATGTTTCTTCCCCAAGTGCTTAATTATATCATAGAGCTAGTGGTCACCATACTGGACAACATATGTCTAGACAATGACAACCAATTAAGATGGTAGTTGGGTGAACAGATCAGAAGTTAAAGCATGCAACAGACCTAGCTTTGTTTTATAGAATGTTACAAGGGGCCAGGCAGTGGCACGCATGGTTAAACAAGCATAGTACAAGGAGAATGTTATAGACAGAAAAATATTAGACTCTGTTAAAATAAAATCTAATGACACACACTTAAAACTCTAAGAAAACAATAGGATCTATATACTTCCAAACCAGGAGAGGTAAAATAAGGGAAATTTTTACCAATAAAACGTAGGCAAGAGGGGCTGAATGGTGGTACAACTGGTAAAGTGCATACATTACATGTGAGAGGTCCCGGGTTCAAGGCCTCTATCCCTGTCTGCAGGGGGAAGCTTCATGAGTGGTGGAATAGGCTGCAGGTCTCTCTCTTTTTCCTTCTTTTGCCCTGTTTCCCTCTTTATCTATCATAACAACAACAAAAATGGAGAAAAATGGTGACTAGGAGTTGTGGATTTGTCATGCAGGCACTGCATCCCAGCAATATCCTTGGTAGCAAAATATAGTAACAGTAACAACAGTGACAGGGAAGAGTAGAATGACAATAAAAAAAAGAAAATAGATGACAATTAGATACTACAAAAGAAGACCTTAGAGGGAAAAAAATCACATACATCAGTCATAATAATAATACTACATACACTAAAACAATTTACACTCATTCGGTTATGACTCATTGGATATAAAGTGTAAGAAAAAAAGCCAAAAAAATGTATCATCCTCCACTAAAACACACACACACACACACACACACACACAAAACAGGGAGTTGGGCGGTAGTGCATGTGGCGCAAAGCACAAGGACTGGTGTAAGGATCCTGGTTTGAGCCCCCAGCTCCCCACCTGCAGGGGAGTCGCTTCACAGGCGGTGAAGCAGGTCTGCAGGTGTCTATCTTTCTCTCCCCCTCTTTGTC